>NC_054375.1:68497183-69122183 GCF_017654675.1 Xenopus laevis
TATTCGACCGATTTTTAGTCGAAGGTTGAAGTAGCCAATTCGATGGTCGAAGTAGCCAAAAAAAACATTCGAAATTCAAAGTTTTTTTTTTTTTTTTATTCTATTCCTTCACTCGAGCTAAGTAAATGGGCCCCTTAATGTCCTGATATAGTGTAATTATTGGTTTACCTACCACGAAATGATGTAATTTGAGCCACAAATACATATTTTTCTTGCACTTTGACTATATTATCATCTGAGCATATGTTGCCCCTTTAAATGACTGATTAATTCCTTCCAGGAATATTCAGCACGTTATGCTTGGAGATTTAATGTTCTCCCTGTGCCTGAGTTGGTTCCTTCTGGCTACTCCACTCCAAACATAGTATAGGGTGGCACTCACCAAAGATTAACCCTTTATTGTCAAAAAGTTCACCTGTATTAAGCTGCATCCTATACTTATTGCCAATAAGATTTATTTTAAATATATAGCTTATTTTGTTAAACATTTCTTACTGTCTAAGTTGCCCCCACTGGCATCCCTTCGAAAGAGTTGCTGACCCCATCAGAAGTCAAATATACTGCATATGCCCCAACTTTCTCTATCTCTCTTCTGCATAGCTTTGCATTGTCCGTGATCTTCAAATGACAGAGGGAGAGATGGGACATGAAGTAGCATTAGAGATTTATGGGGCCACTCTAGGGGCCTCCTTCCCTCCAGTACTGCCTAGTTTTTTTTATACCTGTTCAAAAAAGCAGAGTAACATAGCAGGAGTAGTGGTAGTTACAGTACACCACCTCTTTCCAGTAATCTGCTCTTCTGCAGTTGAGGCCACTTTGGAACTGATTTCCATTGCTTGTGCTTCTTGTTTGTGATCTCTGTAACATCAAGGCCCCCACCAACTGCTCTGCATAACGCAGCAGCTAAAGAGCAACTCACTTTCATTATCAAAACTGTAATAACACAAAAAATATAGCCTTAAATCCCCCAGAAATGTGTTCAGACTTTCCATAGCCCGCCAAATTTTGGAAAATGGACATGATATTTAGGGGGTGTGAGCACAAAATGGGAATTGTTAAATAAATTTGCAGAAGTTATTTCCCTCTTTCCACTGCACACCTACAATGGATGGGGTGAATGGGGGTGGAAATGGTGTTAGCCAAAGTCACTATAACAAGAGATAGCGGCACCATTTCATCACTTGAACCCATTTGGTATTCACTCTTAGAAGATTCAGCCCCACAGTAAAGCTGAAGCCCTTCAAGTTTAATAATTCAATCTATTTCTTTGCTAGGCTTCGTAGCCTCAAAACACACTTTACTTTGAAACCAGATAGACCACATTGGTACAACATAGAGCTAAAATACCCCAGTGGTGTAATGAATAAAATAATTATTGCAGTAGCCTATGTAAAGGGCAGTTATGTTTGGGGGAAACAGTACTGTTTTCTGCCAAAAATTCTGGTAGCAAGCACTTTGCCACGTGCACCAGGAGGGAGCTTCTTGTGTGGGCAGCCATATTTGATCATGTGATGTGATTATGCATGCAAATTATGAAAAAGCTGGGATACTAAGTCTCATTTACATGCTTGGCATGGCCACTTGCACTGGGAGCTCCCTCCAACTGTGGGCAGCTTAGCACTCACTATCAGCATTTTTTGCAAAACATAGAAATATTTTCCCCACCCAGAGTGCAGGATCTGTTAGCCCGCACATTTGTGGGAAAAAAATGTTAAGGTACCCCTTGCCTTAAATCTTGTGAAAGGTATGACATTTGTTGGTTTCTTTACTTCTGACAACAACAATGCTGCCAATTGCATTACTTCATGTATGCACACGACCTTAAATGTGTTACTGTATATACAGCATAATTCTATTTTTTCACATCTTCTTTTATGGTACATTTTCAAACACACTCTTGTGTATATTTCAGATGCTTTGATAGAGGTTAATTTATTGCTCAGAGAACACATGAGATCATGAACTCTCCAGGGTAGGAATTCATCAGGCCTATGAATACTGCATTGCTCAGACATGCAAGCTAGTGATGCGCGAAAAGTGTCTCTCTTCAAAATCACAGCACGTCCACACTATTCAGACGGCCATTTACGCGGGTTCAAAATTGGACACGATTTTTTCGCCGTTTTGCAAATTTCTCTGCAAAATTTGGGATTTATCATAGAATAGAATATAAATGTCACAATATAAGGCTAATTAGTAATTAATACAGATAATTACTACTTGTCAGCTCAGAAACCAGTGTAATTAACAGCAGAATTTAATATTCAGCCTTGTAGCATCAGCTTATATTACAGGCCCTTGTGCGACAGATTCTCCCGCAAGATAGGCGCTAACTTGGAGGACGATGCAAAGACACAGTCGTTGTGCAAAAAGGTGGCTTTATTCCAACACACACAGTGGAAATTTTCTAGCGTGCAGTGGGCTGTGCTGTGTTCGCTTACTGCATGCTAGAAAATTTCAACTGTGTGTGTGTTGAAATAAAGCCAACTTTTTGCACAACGACTGTGTCCTTGCATTGTCCTCAGAGTTAGCGCCTATCTTGCGGGAGAATCTGTCGCACAAGGATCAAAACCGGCATGGAGTAGCCGGTGTCTCACAAAGGTAGCAATGGAGAAGGCACAGCCGTTTGGGTGAGCTCTGATGCGACCCACATTACTTTTTGTTTAACTTGTATTATAGGCCAACCTCATTGCAACAACCCCTAAGCTTAGCTTCTCAACAGCTGCTCAGAGCCCACTGAGCATGTGAGTGTCGCAAACACTTTCCAAGATGGTGACCCCCTGTGACAAGTTTGAAGTCCTGGATCATTGATGCTATTGAGATGCTGAAACTTTAGCTGGTACAATAAGTTCAGTATATAAAATAAGGCATTTTTAACCATATTCATTTTTAAGGTTTAGTTCTCCTTTAATCTTCCAGATTGCATTATCAGCAAGGCAATGTTCACACGGTATAAGATAATTTCGCTCATGTAAATGTAGAACCTCCAAAGTAAAGTGATTCCAGTTGTCAGCTGTCATAGGTCTGTGGGTTAATTACACTGCAGCCATTAATGTTCCAGATTGTAGAACAATAGATACTATTCACTTTATCTGGAATGTTAACATTGCAGTACCATATTATCCACGGTAACTACTGTGCTTCCGTTGTTTAATAGTAACACAGAGGAGACTTACATACAATGTGTATGTACAGTGTTACTTCACTTGCCCAAGGAAGCCTTTTAAATAACTAAATATATTTGTCACAGTGGATTCTTACACCAATGCTGCCTCACGAGGAAACTTTGGGCGACTTCGGAAAATGAGGTACTCTGAGTGCCATCCCGTCGGCCATCCTGCCTAATCTCCCCGAATCTCCACGTGTGTCTCTGTCCTTAGTTGCCTGGTGTAAATACATCATATCCTGGACCTTTGCTGTCAAAAAATCTTTTGAATTTATCATCTTGAACTTTGAATCGATAATCAAACAAGCATATATGAATGATAAGAATCCACAATGACGAAAACTCGAAAACTTAGGATAACACTCCAAGAAACCAAGGCTTGTTTAAAGTTGAGAAAATACTTATGTTGTGCATCTATTAAGAATAGAAGCAGTTAAAAATATCAGTCATGTCAGTTTCCATCAATTTAACACAGACTTGACACACCCTCCTGCAATTATCATGTGTGTTCATGGGTTCCCCATTTTGCCATTAAAGTCTTAATAACTGAAAATACCTCAATTATATTGAGAGGTTTTTGTATACTATTCCAATGATACATTTCCCCAGCTGGCCTCCACATTGTCCCCGTTGCACTGATAAGGCTTCTCCTCTGGCTTTACATAAAGATAAGTGTCCGACTTTTTTATTCTTTCTTTATTTCAATCCTAAATCTGAAATTCGCTGAACTAGAAAGTTGAACAACTCATTTAAACACTTTTTTTAACTCCATTCCATCAGGGTTATTGATATTGCACCCCAATAAGCATTAAGGGCAACCTTTTTTCTTATGCCAAGACTTTTGCCTTGTCATGGAAAAGATAACCTTTCAGAAATAATGATGCTGGAAGACCTCTTCTTTAGCTTAGATCCAGAATAACAATTTGTTTTAAATTTTTTTTAAAAAATTAGTTTTTTTTTACATTATTTAGCTTTTTATTCAGCATCTCTATGGATTTTAGCAGCTATCTGGTTGCTAGGCTCCACTTTGAAAAATGGACCCTAGCTTGAAAAAGGGACTTTAATATAGACTGTTGGTGGACTGAATAGAACATAAGTAGTAAAAAGTAGCAATAACAATAATATTGTAGGCTCAAAGAGCAATAGTTTTTTTGCTGCAGTGGAGGGGGGCAGTGATCCCCATTAACATGCTGGAAAGAGGCAGAAAAGGAAGTCAATTCAAAAACTATATAATAAATAAAAAATGCAGAGCAATTGAAAAGTTGCTGAGAATAGGCCATTCTAAACATACTAAAAGTTAACCTATAGGCGAACAACTCCTTTAAACATATAGCCTGAACTGTTGTTTAGCAGTTACAGGAATCTTCTAGATGGTTTAGGTCGCACACAAAATATTTGTGGTTTCTCAGCATTCTGTGTAAAAATGGAAATTGAAATGTGTACTCATAGTTTTTCTAGTTTTTATGTAATTGTTATTTGCTTCTAAGGTCTATGCAGTCTAAGGGGCAGAGGTCCAGGGATCAATATGGTGATGTTTTCAGCCTTCCTGACATTTGAGTTTTTTTGAAGAAGTTTTTTTTTTAAATTCGAATCAAGTTTTTATAATTTGAATCAAATTCAATTTGAGTTTTCGGGTCTTTTCAATTCATACGAGTTTAAAAAAATTAGATTTTATCAATACATTTAGATTGGTCGAATTTCGAATTTATGGCAGTTGTTTTAAAAAACAAGCATGAATTTGAAATTCGACCCTTGATAAATGTGCCTCTAAGTGTTGCATAAGCAAAAAAAGGCCCCTCCTACGAATCTTTAGGCAAGGTAAAGGACAGAGGAGAGACCAAGATATATAACCCTATTGTCAATTATGGTGGAATATATATATCATTCCTTGAGAATGCAGTTAAAACTTTCCATTCTGCTCAAATTGCATTTTTAAATAATATTTAATTCCAAAAAAAAAACATGGCTGAAGATCCAAAATGTATTATTCTCCGATTGCCTCGCACCATGCTGAAACTTTAAACTATGGCAATGAATAATTGTGTATTAACAGAACACTTCAATGGAATTGATAAAGTGACAAAGATCTTAAATTGAACCAGTGTTAAAACAAAAAAATAATTGAGAAAACTGAAGGATTTAACCATTAGTTTTTGCTAGTCTCCCTGGCAACAACATATGGGTGGCTGCCACTTCCCTGTAATTTTAAGACTGACATCGATATTCAATTCATCATCAAGGCACTTTTTTTCTTTAAGGTTCACACCATGACCTACTGAAAAACAATTACATGACTATTGAGGCATAACACGTTGCCTTCTCTTTTTTTTTAAGGTCTTCATGTGGACTATTACCTCCTACCTCTTTTATTTGCACTGCATCCTTGTTCTTAAAAACCATTGCAATTATTTTTTTCCTTCTGTCTCTGATTCACATGACTCAACAGCAGCACTTATTAAGTGCTTTGCAGAAAACTGAAATTGCCCTCTGTTCTGATTTACCTATTGGCTCAGACAGAAGTCTAGAAAATATATTGACTAATATTACATTAGGGGGCCCATTTACTAAGGGTCAAAGTGAATTTTCAGATTCAAAAACGTCGAATTTCAAAGTAATTTTTGGGTACTTCAACCTTCGAATAGGCCAAAATTCGTTTTGAATTGAAAATACTTCACAAATTCGACCATTCAAAAATCAAAGTACTGTCTCTTTAAAAAAAACTTTGACACTTTGCCATCTTTAACCTGCCGAATTGCAGTTTAGCCTATGGGGGAACCTCCTATAACCTATATGAGCCGTTGGCAAAGTTTTGAGAAGTCGAAGGTTTTTTTGGTAAAATCGTACGATCGTAGGATTAAATCATACGGTTTGAAGAGTTTCATCATACGATCGTACGATTTCAATTTAGTGGAAAAAACCTTCAACTTCGACTATCGTACTACACCTTTTCCATGGTCGAATTTAGACGTTTTTTCACTTTGAAATTCGACCCTTGATAAATCTGCCCCTTCATCTTGTTGTTCATTGAAGTACTCTTGAAAATATTAGTACACACGAGTAATGCCACTATACACTGAGATTTCCCAAGAGAAGCTTTTCCACCTCATTCTGTAGGTGGTATTGTTAATCTAGCCAGGTTGTAAGGGTATGCTTAAATAAACATAGGGAAACAATTACAACACATAGGGATTCAGGTCAGTTGATACATATTTTTAAGAAATGGTTTGATTGGCTATTTGGCCCTGGAGGAGTGAACTGAAAAATGTGATTTAAGTTTTCTATAAAATGATTGCCACCGGAAGAAAAAACAGGGAGGATTTGGAATAATTCATACCTTTCCCTTCATATTTTCATTCTGAAATTATCATTAGAACTGATGAATTCTTAGAACCCCCCTTTCCCCTAAACCTTTATCATTTGGGATGAGTATTGGAGCAGCGCAAAAATTGCTGAGGCTCTGAAGTAACTACCTAACCCTCTCTGCAAGAACAACTGTCTTCAAAAGTGGTGCCTAGGGATTCCTTTTCAGTTCAGCGTTTATTTCTATAGGATTGACTGAGTAGCTACCAGTTAAATGAAGGCTCATACGTGTGGACTTCACCTAATAAATGTAAGGTCCTTTAATGCCCCATGATCGATTATTATTGTAAGATGAAGTAGTTTATCAGAAACAGTATATAATATTGTCCCATACAATGAAAGAATAAGAACAGAGTGGGGGGAAAAAGCTGGCAAGCAGAGCCTAATGCAAACTAATGTTGCATGCTTTCAGCAGAGGAGTGAATCTTTGTTGGACTATATTAGACGGGACCAAATAATTTTTGGCTTAATTACAGACCTTACAGTAGTTAAAGGGGTTGTTCACCTTTTGGACAATAAAGCTAATTTAAGAGCCCATGTCATAAAAAAAGTTTTTGTAATTTATTACCTAAATTGTTTGCTTTCAGAGATACATACCACAGAAGCTATGGATAATCTCTACAAAAACTCTCTCGTTTCTCCTCTCTGTTACTGGTTCGCTGACACACGCTGACAGGTTGCCAAATAAGGAAGTTCAAGACTGAATCTGTACTGCATGCTCTCTTTTTCCTGCTTCATTTGCATATCTTCAATTCCATTGTCTGGCAAGATTCAGATCAAAGATATGCAAATGAAGCAGGAGAGACAGAGCATGCGCAGTGCAGATTCAGGCGTGAACTTCCTTATTTGGCAACCTGCATCTCTTACACAGAGCATGTCCCACAATCACAGATCACAGAGGAGAGAACTGAGTTTATGCACAGATGATCCACTTCTATGGTATGTATCTCTGAAAGCAAACATTTTAAGTAATAAAGATAAATTACAAAAGTTTTTTTTTTTGACATGAGCTGTTAATTATATATACAATATAATATAATAGCACCCAGATTTACTTTAAAAAGTCTGGGTAAATCTGGGTGCTGGATCAAACATAGTATACAGATTTGTTCAAAGATCCGCACTACCACTTTTTTGTGAATCAAAATAGTGTTTATTTGTTACATTTATCCGACGTTTCGGCCCACATTAGGGCCTTTTTCAAAGATGTAACAAATAATGAGCTGTGAGTGCTTTCGACTACTGGAATATATATATATATATATATATATATATATATATATATATATATATATATATATATATATATATATATATATAGGACTTTTATAGCTATTTTATAAAATCTGGAATGATGAATACTGCTCTACTGAATAGCAAATGGAAGAGGGCATCTTGTAATGAACCAGCATAAAACTACATGATTGACTAGACAGCTATTCCTTAGGTTTAAACGCTTGGTAAATACATGTGTATAAGTTAGATATGGCATTATCTCCATCACCATTAAATCCTGAGAATGCAACTATGATGGCAATGCTGCTTCAACAAAATAAGATCTTTGCCTTGCCCCCCCAAGCATGCAATTATAGCTACATTCTCAGGGACAGAAGGATTTTTAAAGTGATGCTGACATGCTCCTATAAACAATCGGAATAGGTATCATCACCATAATAAATGTAGGGAATCCGTGCAAAATCATTGCACTTATCCCTGTAAGGGCAGAGAGCCTGTGTCTGTGTGCTGTAAGCTGTTACCTAGCAACCAGCTATTCAGTGCAGTAGGAAGTGACACAGCAGCTAAGGAGTGGCAGGCAGGAAAAGGAAGTCACAGAGACTGGAAAAAGAAGAGAGCCTGGCATAGAGAGACGCATGGTGGACAGAGAAGGAAGCAAGAGAGCTGCACCCCAAGTATTCATTTGGATCGGGCTGGCACAGGGAAGCCACATACTGTGCCTGGAAAGACAGAGAATCCATACCTCCCAACATTTTGGAAGTAAAAAGAGGGACAAAAATTTTTTCCCGCACATAGTGCAGCAATTTTTTTGACCACACCCCTTTCTGTGGCCACAACCCCTAATTACCATGTTTGTTTTACAAAATTTGGCAGGTTTTGAAAGTTTGAAAATATTTCTCCTTATCTAAACTGTGTTTTTGTGTCTCATAATTGTTACAAAGTATCTTATTTGCACCTGTTAGCTGTTCTGGGCTCTCTGCTAAAAGCCAATTAAGTGAGAAACTTTGTTTCTTTTTCTGGCTGTTCAGTGCATAGAAAAGAGGGACTTTCCAGTACAAATGAGGGACTGCGGGTTGAGCTGTCAAAAGAGGGACTGTCTCTCCAAAAAAGGGACACTTGGGAGGTATGAGAATGTGAAAGGAATCCAGACTGGAGGAACAAACAGCAGGAGATTCCTATCTGAGCATCCGAAGGGGCTGGTAATCGTACTGTATGACTGACTGTGCTGGATTCACCTAAAGAGAGCTCTGAAGTATCCAAAGAGGATTTATGAGTATCCTGTTTAAAGGGACAGTACCCTAAAGAGAGCTGAAGATAAACAGACTGTGTATTAAAGGACATTAAAGGACTTTGCCTTTTTTCTTAGTTAGCTAGACAGATTGCGCTAGCAAGTTAGTTAGTGAGGCCCTATTGCCACCGGTTAGGAGTGCATGTATTAGGTGCCCATTTATTTTATGTAAACCGGTATTTAGTTTAGCCAATAGTGTGTGTGTTATTACTATATTCCTAGTGGGGCCAACCTTAGGTGCATTCCTGGATCCCACTAGGTGGAGGCACTGCACTAGTAAGTACCAGGTACCCAGTCTGTCCCAATACCACTGCGGAGTGGCTCAGGTTTGTCCCGTGTCATCAGGTAAGTGCCAAACGTGGAGTGTAACACCGATAAAGGGGTGTCGAAAGGGTTACATAAATAAATATAACACAAATGAAAATTAAAGCAAAAAAACCCTTATCTCTGAAATGTACTCAAATCTCATATCTGAGAACTTTTATTACTTGTTGGAATATTTTTCACATTTTAAGCATGTAACTATTTGTGTGATGCAAGTTGAGGTGTGTGTACATTTTGTAGAAATCTCAATATGCCTTTTTTGCAAGTTGCAGCTGTTTGTATGCAGTATTAACTTTCCATTATGTTTGCAAAGTGTATGTAATCGTCTGTTACTGCCATGATTCTATGAACAATGTGAACCTTGCACAACTTATTTTGGCCATGAAATAAGCCCTCCATGCATCATTAAATCTTGCCATGGAATTATATTAAAATTTACTGATCATCTGTGCCCTTTGGAGATCAAATTTTTCAGTTTATAACCCATGGATTGTTTGTTTGTGATATTCTCGCATATCCTTCGCAGGCAGTATCTGAGCTATTAAAGCAGAACAGAGTACCTCAGTTGGCTGAAGCCTAAAAATGTATTAGTCATGCCCCAGTGTCTTAGAAAAATAACTCTTGTTTTCTTATAAATCTCTTTGTTTCTTCATTCACACATGTTACTAGAGCAGGAGCCACCTGTTCTTAGTGGCATATTACCAAATATGAGATAGGGAGCCAAGCCTAACCAAATTGGTTTGTTTCTATGCATGTATTTTACACAGCAGCCCAACATTGGTAACATTTGCTTTGCTTGAACTCACCACCAGGTAAAATAATAATATTTTGTCAGAGCATATAAGAAATGGAACATAATGAGCAACACACATGGTGTGGTATAACCTAAAGAGTTCTTAATGGGCTACTGTTATAGATATTAAGAGGCACCCATACTTGCACAGCCGAATTTCTTACTTTTAAACTAATAGAAAATACTGATTAAATTTAGTAAGCTTTATCAGAATGGTCTATATAAATACACCATTTAACTTATGCACTGATCATAGCCCTTTAACTACACTGCTTACAACAAAGGGACTAGGAAGAGCTGGAATGCGTATAACTAGATGGTCAGTAAGGTTACTAAATTTCAATTACAAAATGCAGTACAAACCAGGTTTGAATAATGTTACTGCTGATTTTTTTGTCACGTTTATCTGCAGCTTTTGATACACTGATGAGGACATAGAAGTTGTAGCATTGACTGATTTATTATCCTCTACAGTTACAGCTGCTGATTTTAAGCAAGCTTGCCTCACATGTCCATTTCAAGTAAAACTACGGGACATCTTACAAAGCAAATGGCCAAATGCTTAGAAGAAATTCAGTCCTGATCTTAAACCTTACTACAGGAATAGACATGAACTGTCCTTAGTAGATGGCTATGTTGTACGTGGCTCACCGCTTACTGGTACCAGAGACCTTGCAAGAAAAGCTCATACAACTTGCACATGAGAGTCATCAAGGAATTGTACGTACAAAACAAAGGCTACGAGAACTATACTGGTGGCCAGCAATGGATGCCAATGTGGTACCTGCCATTCATTCTTGTGTTACTTGTCAGAGTCATGACAAAACAGCTATCACACATAGACCACCACTTCGGCCAGTACCATTCCTTGATTCAGCATGGGAAAACCTTGATATTGATATTGTGGGTCCTTTTACAGATGCTCCTATAGACTGTAGATTTGCTATAACCTTGATAGACTATTACAGTAAATGGCCTGCAATTGCATTTGTTTTCTCATATAGCATCAGCTATCAGACATTTCTGTCTTCAGCAGAGAAGGTAATCCAAAGGAGTTAATATCAGACAACGGACCACAGTTTGTCTCATTTGAGTTTGAATTCTTTCTGAGAGAGAGGAATATTGTGCATAGGAAATCTTCAGTGTATTACCCACAAGCAAATGGAGAAATCGAGCATTTCAACAGAAGTCTGAAAGAGGCACTACAGACAGCAAATCTTATTGGGAAATCTTGCAAAGTATTTACAACAGAGTTCCTACATAACTACAGACCAACGCGCCATGCAACAACCCAATAATCTACAGCTGAATTATTACATGGCAGACAGATGCACACTAAAGGTGGCCCATACACGGATAGATCCGCTCGTTTGGCGATGTCACCAAACGAGCGGATCTCCCTCCGATATGCCCACCTTGAGGTGGGCAATATCGGGCTGATCCAATCGTGGGCCCTAGGGCCCAACGATCGGATCCTAGCGTTCACCAAACGGGCAGTCGGATCGCGGGACCGCATCAACGAACAGATGCGGCCGCGATCCGACGGGATTTTTAATCCCATCCGATCGAGATCTGGCCGACTTTCGGCCAGATCTCGATCGGGGAAGCCCGTCGGGGGCCCCCATACACGGGCCAATAAGCTGCCGACACGGTCTGTCGGCAGCTTTTATCGGCTCGTGTATGGCCACCTTAAGTTACATGTTGCAGACATCAAACTTCCATGAAATAGTGTGTCTACAAAATCATCTACTCCTGGTGCAAGAGATGTACACTTTCAGCCTGGATCTTTAGTCAGAATTAAGAAACAAGCAATACTGAAAAAAGGACAATCTTGGACCAGGAGTATTGTTCATAGGAAATCTTCAGTGCATTACCCACAAGCAAATGGAGTAGTTTTTTCCTGACCTGGGAGTTCAGTTAAAGTTTCGGCCTTAGTGGATTCTGGGGCTGGGGGAAATTTTTTAGATGCCTTCACAAAAAAAAAAAAAATTACTCTCACCTCCTATAAGGATTTCTGCTATTGATAGGGTCAGGTCTGGTACCCCAAAAATCCAGGGCATTATCCATGTGTGTGAACAATATGCATTGTGAAAAATTAGCTTTTCACGTTCTCGATGATTCCTCATCCCCGTTAATTCTGGGGTTACCATTGCTACAGGTACACAACCCCCACATTGATTGGGTAACTGGGGAGGTTATTCAGTGGGGTTCCAAGTGCAAAGATTCATGTCTAGCTTCCACTCTAATGGTGGCAGTTACTTCCCTAGAGAAACTACCTTCTGTTGAGCATTGCTCTAAGTCTCGTTTTGGGGTACATAGTTCATAATTAATCCTTATTTGAAGCAAAACCAGCCTAGTGGATTTATTTAATGTTTGTGATTTTCTAGTAGACTTAAGGTATGAAGATCCAACTTACGGAAAGATCCATTATCTGGAAACCCCCAGGTCCTGAGAATTCTGGATAACAGGTCCCATACCTGTACTAAATAGATATAAGCACAGGAGTCTGAAATACATTTTTACTCTGTTAATAACAAGGGTTAATCAGTGCAGCATTAAAGGGGTCGTTCACCTTTACATTAACTTTAATATGGTGCAGAGAGGGATTTTGGGAGAAACTTTGCAGTTGTTTTTTTTTTTTTTTTTTTTTTTTTTTTTGCGGTTTATGTTATTTATATTTTTATTCAGCAGCTCTCCAGTTTGCAATTTCAGCAGTCTGGTTATATATTACCCTAGCAACTATGAATTGATTTGAATGAAAGATTGGAATATGAATTGCAGAGAGCCTGATTAAAAAAAAGTACCAACAACAATAAATGTTAGCCTTACAAGTCATTGTTGTTTAGATGGGGTCAGTGACCCCCATTTGAAACCTGGAAAGTCTCAGAAGGAGAGAAATAAATAAATATTAAAAGAAAAAAATGAAGACCAATTGAAAATGTTGGTTAGCATTTACCATTCTATAACATACTAAAAGTTAACCTGAAGGTGAACCTACCCTTTAATGTTACACTATGGGGCCCAACATGTACTATCTCTTCAACAGCCATCTTCCAAGGGGCATCAACTGTTCAACAATTATCAACTTAAAGAACAGGGCTTACCAGGCATATACCTAACTTTCACACAATGTACTCACTTAGCTTGGTGGCCTAGGAATTGGACTGCACCAGCTTCTGCTTCCTTCTTAAGACCAGAGCTGCCAGAGAGGGGGTAGTTGCAGGGCCCAGGGTTGGACTGGAAGTTGGGGGCTCACCAGGTCACACAAACCTATGGCCCCGTACATGCGTGAGCGTGCGGTACGTATGTGTGTACGCAGGCCTGCACATGAGCCATATTTTTTTTTTGGGCCCGGCAGATCAGGGGAGGTGCAGCACACCCTGGCGTCCTAGCTGTCATGTCTAAGAGAGGAAGGTGACGTGGTCCGCTCCAGTAATTTAAGTAGAGTCTGGCCAGGCTGACACGGACCTGCTGGCTGCTGCTCTAAACTAGTTTGCTGCGCCTTCACTGATCTTCCTGCACCAAGTGATCTAGGTGGCGGCACGTGAGCCGGGATGAAAATTGGCATTGCACGTATGCGCTGCCGGTGACGTCACGTGCAGCGTGCCGCCGGAGGAGCGCGCTGTGGATAAGGCGGCCCCATCTGGATACAACTACTTCTCTGCTGGGTTGCCGCCCCATTGGGGGTGCAGGGGCACGGCTCTGCCACTGGCTGCGCCCCGAAATCGGCAGTGCGCAAGCTGCTGGGGGGCCCTGAGGGGATGCGGGCCCTGGCCCAATTGCACCCCCTGCTCCCCTGGTAGTTCCGCCACTGCTGATGTCACTTACTGAGCTTATGGAGCAACTCACAATATACAGTACACCTAGAATTTAAATGTCACAATATATGGCTAATTAGTAATTAATACATAAAATAACTACGTCAGCTCAGAAACCAGTGCAACTAGCATCATAATTGAATAATCAGCCCTGTAGCATCTGCTTATATTAAAGACCAATCTCATTTTATGCTTGATAATTTGTGAAAACCCCTAAGCTTAGCTTCTCAACAGCTGCTCAGAGCCCACTGAGCATGTGACTTTCACAGACACTTTCCAAGATGGTGACCCCCTGTGACAAGTTTGAAGTCATGGATCATTGCTGCTATTGAAAAGCTGAAACTTTAGGCTGGTGCAAAAAGTTCATTATATAGAATATGGCATGTTTAGCTATATTCATTTTAAGGTATTAGTTCTCCTTTAAGGTTTACATTTATATAGGTTTCTTATTGTTGTTGCTAGAGATGAACAAAGAATTCTGCAAGATTTAAAACTTTGTAGTTTGTTGCTGCAAAACAGTCTGCTAAAAAAAATCTTTTAAGGATGTATTAGTGAATCCAAAACAGGAACTTCAAAAAGTTTTGGAGAGAATTTACATACTAATGGTCCCCATAGACGCAAAGATTTCTCTTGCCGAATTAGCGATTTTAGCGAAGTCCGACCAATCCTTCGAAATTATCGTGCAGTTAGTGGGATTCGAACGATCGAACTATTTTTCGGCCGACATCTGTCAGGAAATTGATCTGCCAGGTTAAAAAATCTTTGTCGGTCCCAGTGCAATCTATCTATGTTTACAGGGCCAAGCAGGCAGCTCCCCTTTGTTTTCCTGGTAAATTGGTCTTTTTAGTTGATGGACAATTCGTACGATCGTTCCGAGATAGTCGTGGTCACACGACGACGATTGCATCTATGGCCAGCTTTACTCATAGTAACTAAGCAGCAATCGTAGTTGTGTATTCAGACTACAAATATCTGGCAGCTATATAAAGTACATTAAGGGGAGGTATTAAATGCTGCCCACTGCCTATTCATAGCAATATATAACTAGTCCAGTTGAACCACCACCTATAGTAAAGATTAGCAAGAGAGTGGAACTTTTTACAATACACAGAATGTGTACCAGTACACGCTTTTTATTATAGACGCATATAGCTTCCTCTGCTCTGGTGTTAGAGTTGCTTACTGTTGTGTAATGGCTACACGAGCCTGCTAATAAAGCACCGTTATATTCTACTCATCCTCGGCTACCAAAACATAATATATTGGCGACAAGATGTCTCTTCTACTTCTGCAGCAGCCTGCAGCTTTTCTTCCAAACCCTGGTAAGCCTAGCGTACCTTTTGGATCCGTATGTTTGAAAACTACATTATTGCTGCTGACCAAGGGGAGATTTCTGCTGCTTGAAAGCGTGCTTTACTTATTCACTGCCTGGGAGCAGAGTGACAGCGTATATACTATATTTTACCATTACCTGATGAGACTTATGAAACTGCTCTTACTGCTATAAAGAACTTTTTCATGCCAAGAGTAAATGTGGTTGCTGAAAGACATAAATTCTGCCAACGTGGACAGCGTAATGGCGAATCCACAGAACAATTTGTAGCAGCTTTGGGAAAGCTGGTTGTTACCTGTGAGTTTGGAAATCTAAAACATGAAAAATATCCTGGGATGTAAAAATATCCAAGCCACTTATACCCTTAATGGGACTGCACTAGGCAAATTCATTATGGAAAAGGACCTTGGAGTCCTTGTAGATGATAAACTTGGCTGTAGCAAGCAATGCCAGTCAGCAGCATCAAGGGCAAATAAGGTCTTGAGCTGTATTAAAAGGGGCATAGAATCACGGGAGGAGAGGATCATTCTTCCACTGTATAGTGCACTTGTAATGCCCCATCTAGAATATGCAGTATAGTTTTGGTCTCCATCACTCAAACAGGACATTATTGTATTAGAGAGGGTACAGAGAAGGGCAACTAAGCTGGTAAAAGGTATGGAAAATCTTGGCTATGAGGAAAGACTGGCCAAATTGGGGATGTTCACGCTGGAGAAGAGGTGCTTAAGGGCAGATATGATAATGATGTATAAATATATAAGGGGATCATATAAAAATCTCTGTAATGCTTTATTTACCAGTAGGTCTTTCCTGCTGACACAAGGTCACCCATTCCGATTAGAAGAAAAGAGGTTCCGCCTAAATATTCGGAAGGGATTTTTTACAGTGAGAGCTGTGAAGATGAGGAATTCTCTCCCTGAATCAGTTTTACAGACTGATACATTAGATAGCTTTAAGAAGGGGTTAGATTGCTTTTTAGCAAGTGAGAGTTATGGGAGATAGCTCATAGTACAAGCTGATCCAGGGACTAGTCAGATTGCCATTTTGGAGGCAGGAAGGAATTTTTTCCCCCTCTGAGGCAAATTGGAGAGGCTTCAGATGGGATTTTTTTTGCCTTCCTCTGGATCAACTAGCAGTTGATGGACATGTGTCTTTTTTCAACTGCACTTACTATGTTACTATGTAAATGCTAAGTGACCAAATAATGGAAAAAACAAACTCACCTCGCATTAGAGAGAAGTACACTTTCAGCCTGGATCTTTAGTCAGAATTAAGAAACCAGGCATAGTGAAACAAGGACAAATTTACTACACCACTTGAAGTGAGACGCCAGCGAGGACCAAACACATATGAACTGTCTGATGGACACATATGGAATGCAAGTCATCTTGCTACTGTTAGACATGACTTTGGAGAATCTCCATTTGATGAAGGACATTTTCCCTTCTCCTGATGTCAACTGCAATAGGCCTGAAGAAAGTGGACCTATAAGGTGTACTAAGAGAATCAGAAAACCTGCATGGACCAAGGACTTTGTGATGTGAAGAATGTATAATATTGTTTTAAAATGCATACTGTTTAATTGTTGCTGTTTATTATAATTGTACAAATGCTTTCCTACTATAGGGGGAATATGTGGTGTTTATACAAATGGCCTGTAGATGTCACGGTGCTCAAGACTTATACTGTGCATACTTTCTATACAGCTTGTGGTGTTAGAGTTGGTTACTGTTGTGCAATGGCTGCATGAGCTATATACTCTACTCATCCTTGGCAACCAAAACATAACATAAATGTCCCACTAAAACTAAATAGCAGAGAAGTCAAAAAACTAAATAGCAGCGAAGCCAAAAGCATCATCAATATACAGTATTGTACTTGGGTGGGAAATAATGAATTAATAGGTAAAGGTGACCATACACGATAACACCTCACCAAACAAGCGGATCTTTCCCCCACTATGCCCACCAACAGCAGGGTGATATCGGGTTAATCCGAACGATCGGATTACAATTAAGAGAATGGGCGTGCCCAGGACGAGGGCGGCATCAACTAGCCAAGGAGGTCCTCGATCACCAGAAAAATCAAACCTCCCCAATCTTGGCCGGATATCAATCTGTCTAAAGGACCGATATCGGCATCTTTAATCTGCCCGTGTATGGTCACCTTTTGTGTCAGTTTTATCAATATTCTTAATTACAGAGATTTCAACACCAAGCACTTCTTTAGACCAGTGCAGCACTCATCTGCAGTACATGTTGTATAAACAATTCAATCCACTTGCTGATCCTTATTATTAGTTGTGGTACATTTGTAGTTATGAACTGATATGAACAGACAATGGGTAGTGCCCACATCCCCTATATGTATTGTATTAAGTTGACCTATTGTAAGGCTATGGGATAGAGGACATGCAAGCTGAATGGTCTGGTCTTGATTAGTTGTGTATTAAAAAATGCACTCAACCAATTAATTTGACAAAGAGGATTGCATTCAGATAAATAAATATGCATTCAGATAACTAAATGTGCCATCATATCAGCCAACCCTATTCATGGCCCAGTGAGACTACTGGCAGTCCTTCCAACAATTACAGGCACGTGAATCATCCTCTGACAGATGTCTGAACAATTTCCATGACACTTTATATGCCCCCATGATGTAAACTGATGTCTAGTGTTTAGTTCTTTAGAAGTTATCTGAGGTCTGCTTTTTGTATTATTGTTCAGATCGTTGTTGTTGAGGAATACACTTTTTAAAAAGGTGCATATTTTAATGCTATTTTGCGAGTATGTTTATATATATTTATATATCGGTTCTTGTGCCAGGCAGCAGCATAAAAAGATGCTTCCCAAGGAAATGTTTGCAGATATATGGTTCAAGGGAATAATCTTCCATACCCACGAAAAAAAAAATATAAGCAAAAAAATATAAGAAAAGTTCTGCAGGCAAGGGTCTTCGGCAGATATAAAAATCATTTGTTTTTTTTGGGGAAATGTGTATCAACCAACAAACAGCGAGAAACCACAGGTGAGCGCAGAATTTGCTTATTTTCAATTTTCTGCACCCAAGGTGCTGGTTTATTTATTTATTTATTTTTTTTATACATTGTTTGGGGTGCACCTCTGTTTTGCACAAATTCTCATCAATATTTTGGATTCTCAAGTTGAAATGTGATATTTCATTATAAATCTTACCATCTATAGGTTTTAGTAATAAAAACATAAGTCCATCTTGGCAGTTGCGGGGATTTATAGTTTTACATAAGCTGATGAGCCACAGGTTAGGTATCCTTGACCTGTATGCCTCAGATGCCACTAAAATATGCTTTGTACAGAGCATGTATAGCATAGTGAAAGTGTCACATATTAAATGTGCCTGCATGGAACACTCCCTTTCTATTCCAGTTGACACTGTGCCATTGTGTTGCGATCCTTTGCAAAGAGACACGTTCTGTGATTTTTCGATTGGTGTCCTCTGTGCTAAGGGCTGGGCTTTGTGTTTCACATATGCGAGATGCAGGTTTAATCTATTAGTGGAAAGCCAGTGCTTTTATGTCCCAGACACAATTCCGTTTCCATAACAACTTGGTACACTTTTTATCACAATGACACCATGTTTCAGCAATGTGTTATACAGCAGTCATTCGAAAAAGCTTAAAATATTCTTCAGTTTAACCTGCAGATAAATTGCTAATTCTGCACTGGAACCTTCACACATCTGATTAGGTATCCTGTAGCTGAGACTGTTTCTGTTCTTTTCTTTCTTCTTCCTTGTTAAGGTGAATGTATTTCTGGAGATTTATTCCATTAAATCTACTCTCCGGGCACATGTCTCCTGATGTAAAATATAGTTCCCTTTCAACAGAACATTTGTCAATGATTTTTTTGCCGGATGTTGTGTGAATGAATGGATTGGTTATGAACGGCCGAAAACATGCATCTTGCCTCTAATTGCCTTTGTTGCAGATAATAAGTGTTTGTTTTCATTCTGCTTTGTGTCGCCACTGTAGAGTCATTGTGAATCATTAGAATGACTGGAAAATTCTTCTGTGCTTTAGGGATGTTGCACATGAGGGTGCACAGAGCTGGGGTGGGTTAGAGGAATGCCTGACATTTCCCTTGTTTTCCTCATTAGTATTGATGATCTTATAGTTGGTATGAGAAAAAATCAGGAAGCACACCAAAAAAATTTTGCTTAAGTGAAAGGTGATTTATTAACCCATAAACATTCACAAAGATGGCAATATTTCGTGCATACGAGTATAAGGTGGAGGGGAGGGGTGGGGATTGCAAGCATCTACCACAAACCAAATTGATATAATCACAAATTAACACATTAAGTTCACAGTATATATTTTATATAAAAAGTCCTTAAAAGTCATTGTGGATAATTATAACAAACAAGGGAAAGTTGTGCTCACCACTAATTTTTAAAACCATTAGGCGGGGGTGCAATGAGGCTGTGACCACAAAATACATATAGTCAACTACAAGAGTCCTCTGCACTCAACCCATTATCAATATATTTAAGACAGACATTTTGTGCATACTGCTACTGAAAAATGCCTTACCCTTTAAACAAAACAGGGCTTGTTTGTCCATATATTGCAATATATTTAAGATGGCCAAATACATCAAAATCATCCCATATCTGGCCAGTCCTATGCTCAATTATCATCTGATTCATTAAGAATTCTATTGCATATTTAGCAGCAATGCATGTGTAGGGGAGCTGTTAGCCTGTTAGCTTCCTATTGTTTTGCTGATGGACTGCTGGGGGGAGGGGGGCAGTGATATCACTCCAACTTGCAGTAAAGAGTGACTGAGGTTTATCAGAGAACATAACTGAGGGCACATGGGAAAACTAAGAATGCATCTGTCCCAGGACAGATTTTAAAATTTAAATTAAAAAAAAAATCTGTTGGCTCTTTTGAAAAACGTATTTTAATGCAGGATTCTGCTGGAGGAGCGCTATTAACTGATGCATTTTGTAAAAAAATTATTAAATCACAACCACAAAGATTATTATATCTGGTTAATTTTTTTGCTAAACCACAGGAAGTTGTGTTCTGGCTATTATGTTAGTTATCCACTCACTCCAGCCTTTATAGATTATGTGTTTGGTTAACTGAGTATATTGAAAACATTTTTTTATTTTGCAGAGCCTAACTATTTACCCAGGTTTTTATTTTTACACTGAACAATTCCTTTAACACTGATATTTATGTTCCGGTATAAATAGTGCTGCTAGGAGGATTGTTCTTAACCCTCCAAACTTTTGAGTCTTTTAAATAGCTCTATAACCTACTATAGGTATGGGACCTGTTATCCATAATGCTCGGGACCTGAGGTATTCTGGATAATGGATCTTTCCGTAATTTGGATCTCCATACCTTAAGTCTACTAGAAAATCATGTAAACTTAAAATAAATGCTATAGACTGGTTCTGCTTCCAAAATGGATTTATTACATTTTAGTAGGGGTCAAGTACAAGCTGCTTTATCATTACAAAGAAAAAGGAACTAATTTTTAAAAATTTTGAGACGAGTTTCTGGATAACGGGTTTCTGGATAATGAATCCCATACCTGTATATTTATTCCTAAAGTAGTTTAATTAAAATGAACAGTGTGGTGTCTATACGAAGGGCCTGTAGGTGTCACTGTACATGAGTTATAATGTGTACATAGTACTTTCTAGACTGTTTTAAAGTATTAGAGTTGAAGTGTAATGGCTGCATGAACCTGCTAATAAAGCACTGTTATACCCTACTCATCTTCGGCTACCAAAACATAGCAAACAGAAAAATCAATTCATCCTAAGTTATTGTGTCTTCTTAGTAGCTTATGTTACTCTTGCAACAAACCAACACTTCTTGTTCAGGAATACTTAAAAAATAACTCTAGCTAGAAAATTGAAGACAGACCAGTCATGAAAATAAAACAAATCTCTAAACACAGTACTTGTATAGAGATTATACACCATTCACAACAGTTCTTGTCCCAGTGAAGCCAATGAAGAGCAATGGAAATAACAATTCTAATACTATTTCTAATAAAGTTTCTAACTCACAGGGAAAAGTAGAAATAGCAATGTTTAATAACAATCGAGTGAGCCTTTTTCTACCAGTTTCTTCACCTAAAAACGGCTTTTCTGAGAGATAGCTTTGCCCCTTTTGTCCATTTCTTGAACTCCATGAACCCATTTAGTCTGGTTCTAATCTGTGTTTATCTTGCTCAGCAACTGTTGGGCTTATCTTGTCTGTGCTGTAGTCCTAGTGGTCTCTGGTTCACAGACTGATTCCAATTTCCTGTCACTACTTTTCTACTCTTGTCTCCTTGTAGGTTTATTACTGCCTCATCTTGTGCTGCGCCTATGTTCTGTTTTTTTGAGCAGGGTTATTAGCTAGGGAAACTTTTGAGTGAGCAAGTATGAATAACTTATGTTTTTGTAGTATTTGGCATGCAGGGAGAGGCTTTTATGGCTTAAACATAAAACTTGCTTATTGTATGCATCCCACCGATGTCGCTTTTCTCAGACAACAATGCTTAAATCAGTGTGTATAAATGGGACTGCAGTTATTTACTAAGCCTCTGGAATATATCTGACCTACCCCTCTGCTTTTCTTTGTAAGTAAGAATAGTAAAAATAATAATAATAATCACAGAATGCCTGGTTAACTTTGCATGATATATGCAGAATAACCATAACTTGGCCAAGATATTTTTTATGATTCTGCTTGCACTGTCAACACTACCAGTGGTATAATAATTTTATATGAATGAATAATGATGCATTTTCCATATAATACACAGCATACCTACATATGTATAAGACATTATTTGCGTGATTAGGTAAAGTGCTTACAGACTTGCAGTACATTTAACCGAAAATTCTTTGTTTTGAAAATAAATCTCTCACTACCCCAGGGCATTAGATCCAGGAGATGACATGAAAAACATGTTTCTATTCTTGCCCTCACCTTTACACCTGAGCTATTGGTCACAGTTAATAACAAATTAAATTCCCAGGAAATTATCATTGACTCTCTCCTCTCCTGAATTGATCTAATCCTTCTATCTATCACACTTCTCCATTATATGACCTTTCTCACATAAAATGTTGTCAAAACACTCATACAATCTGCTTGATTTCATAATCTGATCATTACAACCCCATAATAATTATTCTGCAACTCCCTTCCACTAAGGCAAAACACAGCTTGTGTCATTCTTTTCTTACCTGTTATATACACTATACAACACAGATATATATACTCTCAAAACTTATTATGCCCCCATTAGCAGTTGGCATGTTTTTTCTCCATCTGTTTCTTCTTTTTCACTTGTCTCTGTTCCTCTTTGATTATGCAACCAAAGAGAGACAGGGATGTTTTTTTTTGTATTTTGGCATGTCTTTCTACACATATTTTCCTTACATTTAAAGTAAAGGCTATGTATAATGCCACTAAGCACTGTTTATAAGAATATGTATTAAAATGAATATTATAGATGAATTGCATGCAGTCCAGTCCACGCAGAGCTTAATAATTGTTTGGAGATTCTGTTTATTATTTTTCTTACATGCAAAATCTTTCTTGTAAAACTGGAGGATTTAGATGGCAGAACCACTTATCAGGAATCCATGAGGGATTTGCTAATAAACAAATGAAGGCACTGTGCGCCTTTGTTTGATAAGTGCAGAAGCTTCCAGACAGATGCTGTTTTTTTTGGTATTAGATTCACATAATCATACAAAATGTATCCCTGCAAGAGAGAGACACACGGACAAATCCATTAAGATGGTAAAATTGTATATTTAATAAAAACACTGGCTTGTGAAACACTGAGCAATATTAACGCTCACATGTTTATTGTCATTTGATGAATAAATCGCAAAATTAAGCACAAATATTCAATAAAATACTTCTGTAGACTTGCACACATTAAGTACTTCTATTTATGTACTTATATATTTCTATTAGTTATGTTCCGAATAGAAGTTACAGCTGTAATCTCATGTAGTGCTGAAAGACCGTTCACATCCAACAAAACTCAATATACTGCAGCAATTATTCATTGCATCGTTGGAGTGAAGTTTGGGGTCATATATTTTTTTCTGTAAAATGGCTGAATAACAGAAGGAATGGCGAAATGATTTAAATTTGCATTTCTACTGGGTATAATATACATGAAGTGGACATACATCACTGGGTTTTCTTTTAAGTGCTGAGACTGTAGGAAGCAGCCGAGACACTCAGGATAAGGGCACTATTTTTAACATGATGTATCACAGCAGGTCATCCCTGCATGGTGGAATCCAGCAGATCTATGAGAGCCTGAATTAATTGGAGGGGGGGCTGGGTGTATTACCTGGACTATAAAATACTACTGGATCTCTGCTTATTGTACACATACTGTACTTTACATTGCAAATAACTGTTTTGAATCCTAAAAATCTGAAAAATAAAAATTCTGAAATATATTGGTATAGTTGGTATCATAGAATTGATTCCATTTATAAGCAAGTACATTGGCATAACACAGTAATGTTATATTTTGTCTCTTAATGCTTCTATAAGACATATACAAAGGTAAAATAAGAAAAACATAGACCTTTTTATGTTTTCTTATATCATAACATATATATATATATATATTGGGGTTTCAGTTCCTTTGCATGCCGACTGTATCAAGGTAGCTCATGCGAGTACTAATATATAGTCTTATGCATTATGAAATGGCATACTCTTTTTGGGTTGTGAAGAGAGTCTTCATGCTACTCAATCTTTACAGTTTTTAAACTAGTACATATGCAGAAGGTCATGTTGGCAAGAATCATTAGTGAATTAAAGCAAAAGATCAAAATCCACCCAATCTTCAGCAAAATATCATCTCATAACATCCTGTTATTAGCGTTAATTTCATTTGTCAGTTTTGTAGATATTGTGTATTATATCTAGAGCTATAGATACAGGGAAGAACCCGAGTGGAAATGATTTTTACTTTTGGTCAAACTATATAAATTTGTCATCAAAGCAGTTATGTAACTATTACAGCACATCTTATACACTTGCAAAATAATATCAGATGTGGATGATGTTCAAAACTCTCTGCAAAATCTTAGTAAATCTATTTTCTTTTTATTAAACTGCAGCTTGGTTATTTCCAAGAAGACAAATGTCAGTGAATCTATCACTGATAAACCCAGACTGGCTCCTGCTAATACTCTTGTAGTCTAAAAATGAAGAATATATATCCCTTAATAATCCTTCAAGCAGATTCAGCATGACTGAAGTCCTGTTTACAGGTTTATTCAGTAATTCTTAAGATGAGCAGCTCACTTATAAATAAATACACCTCCATTTTCTATCTACCAGTCACTGCACAAAATGCCTGATAAGAGAGAGCCCTTAAGGATTACAAACATTGGCCAAGCTATTACTGAATTAAGCCTTCCAAGTACTGTATACTTGTGTGTGAGCCATCTTGTTCAGGTGCAGTATTTAGTTGTGCTTTATCCATTTTCCTTTGGACATCATCTTAGGTCAACTAGGGACGTGATTGATTTAATTTAATGCACTACTGTTTCTTGGTTACATTTCTGACTTAGCAGGTACCCAAGAAAATAGTTTGTTCACCTTTGTTACCATAAGCCACTTTGCCCTTAAAATACTATACTTATATAAATATATGCTAACTTGTTTTTGTATGTACTTATACAATATTTCCTTTTTTCTGAACACAATTTTGCTTGGTGCTTCTATATCTATCTATCTATCTATCTATCTATCTATCTATCTATCTATCTATCTATATATATATATATCTATATATATCTATATATATCTATATATATCTATATATATCTATATATATCTATATATATCTCTATATATCTCTATATATCTATATATCTATATATCTATATATCTATATATCTATATATCTATATATCTATATATCTATATATCTATATATCTATATATATATATATATAGTTTTTTAATTTGGCAAGATTTCTTTTAGTGATGTCAAATAACCATATTGTTGTCAGCAGCAGATTATAGTCAATATTATTGTCAAACAAAGAATATTGTAAGTAACTGCTTTGAATCTGAGATTTTAAATATTTTCTCCCAATAGTTTATGTATAATGTCAGTGTAACATTTACTTTTTTTTTTTTTTTTTTAAATATAGTTATAAGAAATGTTCACTTTGTAATTTACACTGAATGCAAGGGTCCATAATTTGGGACTGTCCTGTCTATCTTGAAACTACTGGAGATTAGGCCCAGATTTGTGGTGAGGCCACAAAGGCCAGGGCCTAGGGTGGCAAAATATTAGGGCGGCAAAATATTAGGGCGGCATGCAGCTTTCTGGCTCGTAGGGGGGAGGGTAGTGCGTGCAGATGCTAGGACCGCGTGGCCGGGCGCTAGGACTGCTCGGCCTAAGGGTACTGTTATGTTTAAGTGCAATAACTTCTGATGTGATGCTTCCCATTCAATTGTAAGTTATCTTAAGTCAACAACATTTCACTTTGGTGCTGCTGTCTGTAGAATAATTACAATAATAATTACAGAATAATTAATAATGTAGAATATTTACAGCACTTTGCTGCTGTAGAATAATTACAAATAAATATACATAGTACAGGTATGGGACCTGTTATCCAGAATGCTTGGAATCTGGGGTTTTTCAGATGACTGTACTTTGAATCTTCATACCTTAAGTACCGTAATTACCGTAATTAGGAGCTTTCTGGATAATGGATCCCATACCTGTATGATACAGTGCATAAGTATGATGGAATTATTTTACAGGTAATGATAGTTAAAGTAGTTTATGAAACTCGTGTATGTTTAGGATAGGTTTCCTTGGCATTATATTTTTCTTTATCTATAGTATATTGTTCCAATTTATTACACACATTCACACACACACTAGGGTCAGTTTGATTAACCTGCGTGCATGTTTTAGGAGTGTGGGAGGTCACATAATACATAGAGTACAAAGCTTTTTGTAGATACTAACTGTGACTCTTACTAACCTCGCTCTGTTAATTTTTGTTATTGAAGTTAAATATATAATAATTGTTCATTTAGAGACTGTATTAGTTACACACATGTGTAGATGTATGATAGGATTATTATTCCTGGCATATTCGTTATTCTAGTGTTTGAATTATTTACCTTCCTCTTCTGCCTCTTTCCAGCTTTCAAATGGGGTCACCAAAAACAACTATTGCTCTGTGAGACTACATTTATTGGTATGGTTACTTTTTATTACTTATCTTTCTATTCAGACCCTCTCCTATTCATCTTTTAGTCTCTCATTGAAACCAAAAAATAGGACAAATGGGAATGCTTATAATTAACAACTGCATGGGCTTACAGTAGAACCCCTGATTTTACACCCTCAAGTTTTATGTTTTCCCAGTATATTTTTCTGGTCCAACACAGGTAATCCATATTTTATTATTTCCTGGATTTTGTATTATCCTGGAATTTATGCCATTTTGATGTGCCCCTCCCCCTAGAAAATGTAAAATTGGGGCTCTACAGTATTTATGAATAGCTTTTATCTTTATCTATTATTAAGAAGAAAAAAAGTATAAATGTTAAATGTGTGTTCTTCAAATATAGCACAAACTGGTTTCTACATTATCTTAAAAGGAAAAGGAAAGTTGTTTACCACTTGGGGGGTGCCAAATGTTAGGCACCCCCAAGTGAATGTTTTTACTTACCTGAAACCCCGGGCTGGTGCTCATATCAGCAGAAAATGGCACCGGCCCTGGGTTATTGCAGTGAGCACCACGGTGTGCTCGTCTTCGGGCTTCTTCTTTCTTCGGACCTTTCGAAAACTTTTGTGTTGTCAGGGCCCTTATGGTCTAGTAGCTTTTGGACTGTTTTACCCATTACAGCCATTATGTACTAAAAGACACTACATTTTCCCAGGTGCAGTAACCCATAGCAACTAATCAGGAATAATTTACATACATTTCTCTTACTGTTGCAAAGTAGTAGCCCTGGTATATGTAAACTATATGGACATAACAGTGTTATGCCAGATTTGAGGCCATCAGGGTGGAAGAAAGGAGGGTGTATACTAAAGACATTATAAATGGGACAATGAGAAGTACTTTGCAGAAGACATCTTTGATTTGTATTCTTACTCACAAATTTTTTTGTAGTTTGTAATAACAATGTGTCATTGTGCAATTGTTTGCAAAGTTGTTTTATTTAACATTATTACCAAATATTATTGACCAAGCAGGCTCAATGCATTATTGTTCTCAGACAGTAGCCCAATGTAGAGAGTTGGGTCTGTATAGGCAGGAGGAAGTGTTTTCCCTTCTAGGTGTAGGCATTCCCTTACTGGTGAAGTGAAAGGTGGTGGTTTCACCATAATTTTATAAAAGGGAAGGAGAGCCATGTTAAGCCTGTTTAGACTCCACTAATGGAAGAAGGTGGGTGTTAACAGAAGCTAAATAGAGGTATCAGTGAGGAGAGGACCCTCACTGGAAGTTAGGGGTGAGCTAAGTAGTGAATTAAGGGCTGGTGGTAGCTTGTATCCAACACTGAGCTGACTCAAGAAATGAGCAGGAGAATATTTAGTAAAGCAAGCTAAGGTACAATACATGAATGTAGGTATTTATTGTGGGTATGCTCAGGATAGAAAACTAGCCCTTGGAACATACAGTGAACTCTTTAAATTGGTGTTGTCATCCTCACACAACTTCTGACATAACTTCCAAATAAAATATATCCTGTAAGTAATTATCTCTTTTGAAGAAATTAAATATGTACTATGCCAACCACGTAAATTGATATGTTTTAAGAACTGCTGATTCCTGATCAGGGGAATTCATAGTGTTTGTTCATAACACAATTTTTATAGATCAATATTGAATTACAGACCATAATCTAATACTGGGGGATAGCGTCGGACTTGGGGGCCCAGGGCCCACGGGCCTGCAGCCCCCCCACAACACCCACCGGGCCCCTCACCCACAGAGCCCCCTCTCCCCCCCCCATCCCAGTCACAAACCGCACTTCCCCCACCCTCATGCACAGGCGCGTGCACTTACCTTTATCTGTGCGTTGTAAGCCTGGGGTCAGGAAGGGAGATAAGTAGCAGTAGCAGCTGCTTAGGGACCGGATGTGGGCCGGCAGGGCCCAAAAGGGCTGTGGCCCACCGGGTTTTTTCCCTGGTTCCCGCCAGCCCAGTCCAACCCTGCTGGAGGAAGAAAAGACCTAGAATAAGGAATGACTTATTTTTAAACAAGATATTAATCATTAGTATACTAAGTTAGGGAAGATTTTTTTTTAAATATATTCAAAAACATCCAAATAGCACAACAAGAAAAAAGCTTTTTTGTTTTTTTAAAAAAGCATGCATTTAAAGAAACAGTAACAGGTTAGCGTAGAATATAACCATTCTCTAAACTGCTCTATCGTACTTTCTCCATAACCCTTTCCGCCAATTTACCAATACATAAATGTTACAACACATCTGATGAAGGTCTCTAACATCAACCTGCCTAAAAAGGTAGGGATAATATGGCAGATTTATACTGAAGCAGCTTCAAAATCCTCAATCTAAACCTGAACATTGAATTAATTTATTTTTGCCCATATTTATCAAGAAGATGGGATCAAAGCCAACTTTGTATATACAACACATATGTGTACATCTGAATAAATTAAATGTGTGTGTATGGATAGCTGTAGAAGCAACTACAGCCAACATCTTGTGTTTCCAAATATATTCCATAAGTGTTGGACTTTGCATGACATTCGTGTGTCTTTATATATAAAGAAATCATATCAATAAATCAAATGATTAATTATATAAATCTATTTAGAGGTTTGTGGTTATCAGAGTTGTGTATATGTGTTGTATTTTTAGTAAATCACAGTTATATGTTTGGACTTGGACTGTCCTTCCTGTTAAGTATTATTAAATCATAAATAACTCTATTAGCGTGCAGCTGTTCAGCCATGCTCCTTAAAATGGCAGTGTACAAGTAGAGAGTGAACTCATCCAATGTATCCGCTATATTGTAAAGTCACTTCTGCCCATAGTTAGATAATTATATTAAGATAAAATAGGAAACTATTTTTCCGTAAATATGCTCCAAAATTAATTTTGTTCTGGATAGGAGACCCACTCTGCATTCTGGGCCTCAGCAGTGGAATACTTAATCCTGAGTTAGTTTAAAGCTGAAAGATGAGCAGCCAGTGTCTCAATGAATAGTGTAGCATTGAAATGATGAACTTCACATTTATAAAGTCCCCAGAGCTAATCTGGTAAATATTTAATATAAAATGCCAATTTCATGAGACTGAATGTGAATTAAATGGTAATATCTAATAATGAGAGGTGACCGTGGCATATACAGTAGCAGAGAAAGAACATCTTGAGCATTGTATCTGCTTTGGTAGACATACTTTATAGAGGGAATAATGTACCCCCTATTGTAATATATAAGGCTGAAGGCCAAGTTCTATTATACATGTCATGGAACTCCAAGGAGACTTCTAATATCCTCTTTTGTAACAATTTCGAGATAAGCAAATAAATAATTGTAACAATATAAGATGACAGGGAAAAGTAAGACTCACAGCTTAAGGGTATGGACACACGGACAGATTTCGTTCTCCTAACTTCGGGCAACTTCGGAAAACGAAGCGCCGCGAGTGCCATCCCGCTGTCGATTTTTCATTATAGCCAGCGGGAAGGTAGGGGAAGGCAGACCAGGGAGATTGTCAACCCGAAGAAGAGACGATTTGTCGCCAGGGAGACTTTATCTCCCGGAATCTGCCAGTGTGTCCTTACCCTAAAGGGCAATTCACCTTCATTAGCAAAACTGTTATAACTGAAAAAAAACCCCACAGAAATATGTTCAAACTTTCATAACCTGACAATTTTGTAAAATGAACTTGGTAATTAGGGGTTGTGGCCACAAAAATGGGCTTGGTGAAAAAAAAATTTTTCTTGTCTTTTATTTCTAAAATGTTGGGGAGGTATGCATTTGGGTCAATAGGAAGGTTACATTACATTGAAATTAAGGCATGTTTATCTCTGCAATAGCATAGCATATACATTGCCCAACCTTGTTAGAGAAGCTTATTTAGTGACTATGTCACTTCTGTTCTTCATAGATAAATGGCCCCGTGTTGCCTATTTCTTCCAAACATGGGCCCAGGCAGCTCCTTAGTTAGACAGGGGAAGGGGCTTAGGACCTGGTCCAATTAGTTGATGTAGAAGGCAAGGGTGCATATTAATATCATCTATATTTCTTCTGCATGCAGTGAAACCTCAAATTTGTATCCTCTGATTTGAAGTTTTTTCTCATTTTAAATCTTTTATTTTTTTTTGTGGCCCCGCCTATATATTATGCATACTTAATTTCCCTGACTTTACATTTTCCCTAATTTGATACCATTTTACCATCTGGTCCCCTAAAAAAGATAAAATGGGGGTTCTACTGTTTTTTTTTTTTTTTGTGTAAAATACAGCATTTATTTATTTATTTTTTTCAAAACAAAACAGTTGGTGAAATTCTAACGTAGATTTAAAAAATGTTCTCTGTTTCAAAATCTGGAATTCTGCCAACAAAACTATACTGGCTAAAAGTTAACTCATCGCTAGTGATGTCACTTAATACAAAAGTATTTTAAAAGATAGTGCACCCCTATTCTAAAGTAACAGGATATTGTAAGTTTCCTCATAGGTCCTTAGCTCTTTTATTAAACAACGCTTACATATTTTTCCTATCCTATTAGTACTCCCATACGTGTATGATTTTATGTTGATTCTATTAATTAGTAGCTTGTAAAATACTTTTTTAACAATCGCTTTCAGTGAGACCGATTAACTTTTTTTTTTTTTTTTGAGCATCCACAATGCTCGGCATCTGAGGTTTACTAGATAAGGGTCTTTCCATAATTTGGATCTACATACCTTAAATCTGCAAAAATATAATTTAAACATTAAATTACTTTTTGCCTCTAATAAGGATTACTCTATGGGAGATGGCCTTCCCCTAATTTGGAACTTTCTGGATAATGGATTTCCATATAACAGATGCCATACCATTAGTACACTGTGTGCATTTTTGTACTTTGAACATGGAAGAGGGGTTCTTGCAGCACAATTTCCAGTGGTATGGTTTAATTTGCATGATCTCAGTAGGATAAGGGTGTAACACATATACACATATAACACATATACAGCTTGACAGATGTCGTACTCGTTATGTATGTTTAACAACAATTACTAAGCTTTGTATTAACCTTTAATATCATTTTGTGTTTTCTGTTCTGTGTACCTACAGATGTACCATGCCACATGGCACAGCATAAACAGCATTGCTTCAAGTCAATAAGATATCCCTAACTTTGGTTTTCTGTTTGTGAAAGCTATGTTTTATAAAAGTATTTGCTTTTTACATATGCACTCTTTTTTAAAGACAATAAATCCATTATTATAAGTAAAATACTGAATACAGAGATTTGGCTGAATACTTAACCAAGACAAATCCTTTCTGTGCATAAAACTCAATAGAACTGGCTAGAGGTTAATGATGTCACACATATTTCATTTTTTTATTAAAAGCAATATGCACTGTATGCAGGCTTGTGTTTATAAGCTTCTGCTTCATAAAGCAAAAGATTAGAATCCAAAGTAAAAGATTTGACTTGGCTAGGTTACATGGCACACTGGCCCTAGGCTGCATGTATGGCTACACCTCGACTGATTAATTTCAGGCATTCTGTGTGAACGACAATGTAGGAGGAAATCGGATGTAAGGTTCTAGAACATGTATATGTTTCTTTTATTTACCCTATATCCATTACTTACATATAGTGCCAGCACATTTACACAGTTCCTTAGAGAGATTGTTAATCACCAGTTGTGTAACTATAGAGGATGCAGACCCTGTGGTTGCTGAGGGCCAGGACCACTGGGTCTGCTTTCTCCATAGCTGAAGAGAATACCCCCCTTTCCCAGCTGCTCTCTTACCTGTGGTGGGGACGCAGGTGGCCAGAATGCTCTGGCACAGGGTGTGGAGTGGGTGGGTAGGAGGGGGTTGGGGGTCACAGTGCGCCGGGCTCCTTAGAAGATTTTTTGGCATTTGTTTTTACATTCAAAGGGAGTAATGTAGTAAATGGACTTTAGTTTACTACTTGTCTAGCAACCAATCAGCAGGTAGTATTTACTGGCCAGCAGTCTAAAAACAACCATCTGATTGGCTGTTATGGGTTACTAGCTGTGGGCAAACAAAACGTATCTTGTCCTGTTTTGGTCCCTAGAACAGTCATACAACATTGTGTATTTTCTTTTCATCATTTTGGTCTCCTAAAAAGCATTTTGCCTTGTATTTCTTTAAAAGGTCCTTCAATAATAAATGCATGCTTTCACAAAACACAGTATTTTAGTGTAAACCTAGTTGAAATACAGTATTCCAGTCCATGCTCAATTTTGTTTTGTGTCACTCACAAATATTCTTCTGAAAGTTTCAGGCTGTTTTGAATTTATCAAGATTGCCCTCAGATTTATAATTTTTAAACTTTATGCAAATAGTGCTGCCATGCAAATTGTATTTTATAAGAATTATCAATAAAGCATAAGTACAAGACTAAGTCCAGGATATCTTGGCAGCAAAATATTAGGCCTAGGGGGACATAAGTTTAGACATACATTTAGAGGGCATCACTGCTAACTGACTTTATAGAGTAAGATGGATTGGCAAAGAGTTAATTAGATATACATATATTATTAGTATATATTATAAGGTTGCAAGTTTGGAATTTTAGTTGTAATTGATTGAAACTGAGCTGGGAGAAAACTAGGAGAACACCCCAGCCTTTATTGGCTCAGGTTGGGTAAACCTGTTCATGGCACAAGTTTTTACTTGTCTGTGGTGGTGCTCGGTGGAGTGACGTGGGGGAGAGAGGTTCACAATAGAGGCGGGGAGCCTCTGCCGTTGGGATAATGAGACATCCCAGTCTGACATTTGTAATTCTAACCTGAGAACTTGGAATCTTTTGTTCACCTTTGATTTAGATATTTTCAATATAAATAAATCCTTCTGAAAACAGACAGATGGTGTGGGTAGAAAAGAACTGCTTAGCTAATGTAGACAGGAAGCTCTTATTAGCTGACGCTGCTGCTTTACCTGAAGCTAAACATCATATGCCCATTTCAGACTGACAGGCCAATCTATATTGTGCTTAAGAGGTTACCTAGGGACTTACATTCAAATTTTCCCTTTTCAGTTCTATATGGCAACTGCTAATATATGGCAAGCTTGAAGAAAGAAAATTCTGCAGTAGCATGTCTTAGTGTTAAATGTTAACATTTGAGATATTAACCATAGAATATATGCAAAAACCTTCTCTAAGAAGTTTAATTAATATATATATATATATATATATATATATATATATATATATATATATATATATATATATATATATATATATATATATATATATATATATATATATATATATATATATATATATATATATATATAACAAACAAGGGAAAGTTGTGCTCACCACTATTTTTTAAAACCATTAGGCGGGGGTGCAATGAGGCTGTGACCACAAAATACATATAGTCAAATCCAAGAGTCCTCTGCACTCAACCCATTATCAATATATTTAAGACAGCGACATTTTGTGCATACTGCTACTAAAAAATGCCTTACCCTTTAAACAAAACAGGGATTGTTTGTCCATATATTGCAATATATTTAAGCTGGCCAACTACGTCAAAGTCATCCCATATCTGGCCAGTCCTATGCTCCATTTTATCTGATTCATTAAGAATTCTATTGCTTCATTATACATTTTACAAAGGGACTAGGTATTACCTGCAACTTAACTTGCTGCTTTCAAAGTAAACCTCCATACTTGGCTGCCCTTTTATTAGACACCAGTGGGATCACCTGACTATAGCTGGGAAGGGTGGGAGCTACAACATGGAGCTGGTCACTGCTCCTGTATAAACTATAACAAACAAGGGAAAGTTGTGCTCACCACTATTTTTTAAAACCATTAGGCGGGGGTGCAATGAGGCTGTGACCACAAAATACATATAGTTAACATTTTCAAAAGGAAGTGCAGAGGAGTAAAAAAAACTGTTAACTTCCCTGATTTTTTTGGGGGGGGGGGGTAAATGTAATTTGTGGTAGCAGTTGCTTTACTACTGACAACTCCATCAGAAAATATTTAGCTGAGAGTGCATGGGTGATTTCTGACTAATCATTAGTCTAACTACAGGTCCATTCGTAGTGAACCATTACAGTGTCCACATTGTCTTTGCTTTGTATCAACACAGGTATCTTGTTCTTTCTTTACCAGTTTAATATTTTATCCCAATAGTTTAGAAACACATTCATTACAAATACTCTTAATTGCAGATTTTTCATTTCCTTTTCTCCCAGAAAAAATGTCCAAGGAAATAAATCTTAGTAACATAAAGTTGCTTGACAGCTGCATAACTAACTGCATGTCATATTTTGTTGTTTTTGTGTTGAGAGTTTAGACTTATATTTTCAGATGATGGGCTTTGTTGGAATAGCGTTGGAGGCCTTTATTCAGTTCTACATAATGTGTTGTTAAATCAATAATGACATTGCTCACGAGGGAATGATACCGAGATGTTATTAACTACTTATAAATAATGTTTATCAATTTTTTCGTGAAGCATCCATAACGTGTGTATTACCAAGATTAAGCAAGGCAAAATGAAAATCTGGCTTAAAGCTAGAGGTCATTAGAATAGTAAAAGTAAAATTATCATAATGCAAAGTAAAATATGGCATAAATAAGGCATATCAAGTGCTAAATATTTTTATAAGTGCCTGCCTTTAACGCATCTCTTTAAACTTGCCTAATTGCCTCATTTGCCTGTTTTTATAAGATCATATAAACCAGGCCTTTTCAGTTAGTGGGGGACAAAATTTTATTGACCCGCACAATATCATGCACACATAACAGGTATGGGAAAGTTCTGAATTAGGGGAAGGCCATCTCCCATAGACTACATTTGTTCCAAATAATCCAAAGTATCCAAATTTCTATAAAATATTTCCTTTTTCTCTGTTAAACCATACCTTGCATTTGATCCAAATTAAGATATAATTACTCCTTATTGGAAGTAAAACAAACTATTGGGTTTATTTAACGTTCAAATGATTTTCTAGTATACTTAAGGTGGTTCACCTTTAAGGTAACTTTAAGTATGTTATAGAATGTCCAATGCTAAGCAACTTTTCAATTGGTTTTCATTATTTATTTTTTATAGTTTTATAATTATTTGCCTTTTTCTTCTGACTCTTTACAGCTTTCAAATGGGCGTCACTGACCCCTTCGAAAAAGCAAATGCTCTATAAGGCTACAAATGTATTGTTATTGCTACTGCTTATTACTCATCTTTCTATTCAGGCCTCTCCTATTCATATTAAATTAATGTATGTAAGCAAAACAGAGACTCGGATATCCAACTATAAATAAAAAGTCCTTTATGTATTCATCCATGTGAATGTGCTTCTCAACGCGCTGCAATCCCCGTGCTGGAGTGCCAAAGGTTACTAATGAAAAAAGAGAGAGCAGGAGAGCACTTGATTCTTTAGTTAAAAAGTCATCTCTTTATTTGCAGACATTTACTGCACAACATGTTTCGGCTACAAAGGCCTTCATCAGGTGCAACAGAGACTCGGACTCACAGGACTTACAAATGAATAAAAAGGTGTTTATTTGACAGTGTCACTTTGAGAAAGGCTAGGGAGCTAGCCGAAACGTTAGTTGTTTTTGTCAAATAAACACCTTTTTCTTAAGGGGAGCTCCTCATTCGGATCCCAAATAGCAACAATATAAAATTTAAAATTATTTAATGTTTTAATATTTTATCTCCTATCGTTTAGCAAGGAAGCAGCTGTAGAAGCAATACTCATTAAGTCCTTTGGGAGATAGTGTCAAGTGTTTTTTATCCAAAATGTTTCTCGTTGTAAAAGGAGTCGGGAAATATTAAAACATTAAATCATTTTTAATTTTATGTTGTTGCTATTTGGGATCCAAATGAGGAGTTCCCCTATGGCCATATTCTCTTACATTGCCTATTATAGGCTCATTAGTTACATCATTTATTCATTGGGGCGTGATGTCACCAACAAGGCAGGACTTTTACAATTTTATAGTTTGTAACTATTTTGTAATTTTTATACGAGTTAATGCATCTTGACAATGGTCCAAGACCGTGGACCGAAACATTGATGCTTTTAATAGAATTATGCTGAATAAATTCTGAAAGAAAAGAACCGGTGTGCTTGTCGTTACAGCTTTTTTTATCTATCTATCTATCTATATATATATATATATATATATATATATATGTGTATATATATATAATATAGTACAGAATTATATATAGGACTATATATATTCTGTCTTCATGCAGGAGTTGGGTGTCAGATATTCATTGACAGTTAGATCCAATATATCTTATAGGGAGGGTTTCCTTTCCTATCAGATGAATTAGAACTCACTCAAATAACTGATTCCAGTACAAACAAAATCTAACAACAAATTCTGCATGTAGAGAGACATGATGCCTGGTGATTTTAATAGAGTGAGCTCTAATACATCTTCTAGGCAAAAGGAGCCCCCCTATAATATATATATATAAGAACTCCTGCATGTAGAAAGACTGTATAATCTTTTTTTTTTTTTTTATATAAATATGCCTCTTAGTCAGCAAATTATACTACTGGAGATTATATTAAAGAAAGTGATTTTAATGGTATTTAATATTCAACTTGGCCTTAATTCAGATTGTGTTACTGGAATAGATGTGAAGTTGTTATTGAAATCCTGACCATATGAGCCTTCTCTAGCTCATACTTCTAAACATTTCTAGAGCATTTTTAGCATTTCCTTCTTGTGTTCTGTATACAGGATATTACTGCTAGAAGTGCCTTAAGTGACAGACAGGGTCGTTAATGAGAATACAGTCTTCACTGCAATTGATCTATGCCATAGCTGCCTTTGGAGACTGTAGTATTCACTTTATTATTAATCCATAGCTGCAGCTTCTTTACACCGCTTCAGAAAGTCATCCCTTTTGTTTCGCACATCGATATAGAGAAATGTGCTATCAATTACTGCTCTTGCGGCTCTGAGACTGCCTAGCAACTCACTGCAGATGATCTTGAAGAACTCGGATCAACAAGGTGGCAGATGTGGAATGTTACTGTTTCTTATTGAATTAATGATGTACTGTTTGTACCCAGTGGAGAAACTCAAAAGGAAATAGAAAAATCAGATTCTGTATATTTTTAAACCGTGCTCTTAAATGTGATTATCGGCGTTCATGTTCTGTGATACAGGCCACAGTTAATCTGCTTCCAGAAATGTGTTGGACAGAAAAACACACATGGCACTGCTCACTGGTCATCCATACTTTTAGGTGATAGTCTTAATAACGTTACGCTCTTTCTCCTTACTGCAGAGAACAAACATATACATTATTTGTGAGTGAGACATGTCTTATATTAGCATTACAAAGGGACTTGTTGACCAAGATATTATCCCTTACTGTTCCATTATAAAGAGTTTTCTGGGTCATTGAATGCCTTTTTTCTTTGTAACAGGCTTTTGATAGATACAAAAGATAGATACAATATTTGAAAGGAAATTACACCTCTTTTATACGGAGAGCTTTAATCAGTGTACTTTGTCTTTTGCACTTTACATCCCTTCTTTTCTTATTCACAGTTAAGTGTTTAATCAGAATTAACATATTGCCTGCATCAGCCAATGTGTGGACTTCAAGAGAACAGCAAAGTCTATTTTTGACGACTGGTTTATTTTTTTCCTATTTATGTATTTGCAAAATGCCCGAGATAAGTCAAACAGTATAGTACTTTAAAGCACTGATGTAGGTCACCCTCCTTGGGGTCTCGCTCTTCTCAGTTCTTTGCTGTATCTGTTATATATGTAAGTTCTCTGTGGCTTAGGCATCATCTGTGTACTGCTACAATATGCTGCATGGAGCTAGGGGGGGGGGTGGACGGTGGTCAAAATACTGCAACTGGGCTTGCTACCCAGTTTAGACATAGACTTTTGTGTATATACATCACATAGAAAATAGAGCACTATGTTTTATTGTTGGTATTTAATTTGCAATTTGTTTCAGTATCATCAACTACCTTAAATATTTTTAAGGACAAAATGACAAATGTCAGATAGCACTGTTGACATTATATCATCTTCTGAGAGGATTGCCCAATGTGACAGACTTCTAAACTGTATTTACTATGCGTGCTAATGAATCTTTGTTAGGTTCCGCAGATCGTTGAACCAGGTTACTAGTAGGCTGCTCATCTTAAACTACTGGGCCAGGAGAGCATCTGACAAGCGCTTGTCTCATAATTATGCAGATATGTGACTTAATGTCCAAAGTTACATCTCTGTGGTTGTTTAATTTGCTAGTAAGTCAGGGTATTCCTGGCCTATGAATCCAAAGACTCCACAAAGATTTTTAATCTTATGTCCATATACTGACTATCTTTCTTGGTTAAATTACAATTGGCCAAAGCTACCGGTCTACCTTGGGGTTTTACTGAACTCTTGTGGATACTGGGGAGGATGTTTGGTAGAAAAGTTGCAACCCTTGAACTGGATACCTTTAAACTCTACCTCCTTTTTTTTAAATCAACAAATCTCTTTAAAATTATTTGTAGTGTCTCTCAATAACATTTTGTCAAATTTCAGTTATAAGGTATAACTCATTCTCCCTCTTTTTATCTTTTACGTTGTTTGTAACTCTCTCCACCCATTCCCTTATAAAGTACTTTTAAATGTGACTTGGTTATGATTTGAAAAACCATATTTATTTCAACTCCATTTTGATTCTTTAAATTAAGTGTGTCTCTTTTACTTATACCCCCCTTGTTTGCTGTCAAGTAAACCTTGTTCCCCTCTCGATCTCGAAAAAAAAAGTAACTCCAATGTGTGTTTTTTATTTTTTAAGGAGACAACTTTATTAGTAGTATTATCTTTCCCATTCTGATCAGGACTGAGAATCACTTTTATTAAATTGTGTTTTTCTTTTTCCAAGTAAATAAAGCTGAAAAACACACAAAAACAGTTTGCATTTGCTTTTTAATGTTTTTTAAGGAATCAATGGTAGATGAAACATTTTGCATTTAGGCAGCACTTCTGAATATGTAACATCTGCCATAACAACTTCTTTAACAGGTAAAGAATACTTATGGAGTCTCTGGAATCTTTACAAAACACTTTGAAATGTTGGATCATTGATGACATAGCAATTCTGGCTGATGAGGATCTTTCCTAAATGAAACATAACAATAACATATGATGATGGTTTATTCGTATTTCCCCATTTATCGTATTAAATACAGTACTACAGTGTACTACCCACAGGCTCTGCACACAATTTTTTGTGATATGCTTTAAGTCAATAACTCATCAAGCAAAGTATGAGCCTGAAGCTGAGTAGCAGGGTGGCAGTGCTCACAGTCGTTCACAATCTGCTATGCTATAAATATCTGACACCGATTAGCAAAATTTAAGGATGTACAAAACAATTATATCTCTGTCCTCATGCTGGGAACCCTTCATCTGTGTTGAGGTTTTCATTATGTAGAAAATAACTTTCACATATTACTGCTTTTATTGGGGGGTGTAGGAATCGGTCAACAGTTTGATCAATATCTTGTTTCATATTTAAAGCACTTCAGTCAATATTTGTGTTCCTGCATTCTGATTAGTGCTATGCATGGTCTAATCTGTGAGATTTTTACTTTTTTTTTTTCTGTGGCTGGATTCAACCCATGAAATAGTAGCAGAATTGTCTTGGTAACTTCATGGGTGTGTCATTCATCCCTGCTTGGTCGGTGGGGAGTTGGAATGGTGGGGGCAGGATGGGAAGTGGGCGGGAGGATGGGGATTTGGAGTGCGCCTGGCCCCACTGAAGATTTTTTTTGCAGGGGGTCCCAGCGCATTCTAGTTACCCCACTGCTGGGTTTTATTAAAGAGCAGCCATAATACTAATATTCCAGAATAGAGTCTGCACCTGAATTACTGAGCTGCAGGACTCAAAACACCAGAGACCTAAACATTTAAACTTACATTTTGAAAAAACTGTAAAAAAAAATGGAAAGTAATTGAAAAAAGTCTATTTCTAGGGAACAATCTGAAAATAATTGAACTGGAAAAAGTGTTTAGAAGGTGAACAACCCCTTTTTTAACTGAACTAACCAAACATTGTACCCAGACTTATTCCCCTTTCATCTTGCTCCTCAAAAGCTACTCTTCATTTATAGCCTCTGTGTCCTAAAATATACAGTTCAAATTGCAGCATATTAAATTAAATAGAAATTCGGGGATCAGAGAGCATTTACTGTCAAAGATACTAAGTATTTTCAAAATTTTTTAAGGTCATCTTTAGAAAATGTTGTTAGGAAAAGGAAGAATTATTATGCATTACAATACCAGTAACTTTCTTTTCAGGGCAAGATGATAATTAGACATTAAAGATCTGTTTAGTACTAAGAGATATGAATGGACCATGAATTGGTCATCTAAATTAAATTCCAAATGAAGCCAATAAAAATGTTCATTGTTTTGAGATAAGCCTTAAATGCAAAGCTTCAGTGCTGGCAGTAGTGGAAAAAAATCACTCTCTTTTTTTATGTTTTACTTGTGTAGTTGCAAGGAAATGGTGAAACTGTTGCTCTTTCTTAAGGCAAGAACACAGCCATTGTATTAATGGAACAGAAACATGAAAAAAATTAAAATGTGTCAAAGTAATACAAATATAATGTACCGTATATACTCGAGTATAAGCCGTCCCGAGTATAAGCCGAGGTACCTAATTTTACCTCCAAAAACTGGGAAAGATTATTGACTCGAGTATAAGCCGAGGGTGAGAGATGCAGCAGCTTCTGGTACGTTTCAATCAAAAAATTAAGGGTTTCTGCTCCCATTGGAGGTGCTGGCGTCTCGTTTTTGGATGCCGGCGACCATTCTTGGACGCCGGCGAATATTCTTGGAGACTATTCTTGGACGCCGGCGACTATTCTTGGATGCCGGTGACTATTCTTGGGCGCCGGCGACCGTTTTTGCGCTTGACCCGAGTATAAGCCGAGGTAGAGTTTTTCACCATATTTTGGGGGCTGAAAAACTCGGCTTATACTCGAGTATATACGGTACTGCTGCCTTGGTGGCAGTTCTGTGTTTGTTTCAGAAGTCTACTATAGTTTATATAAACAAGCTGCTGTATAGTCACAGATAACAAAGATGCACAGGTAACAAAGCAAATAGCAGATAAAACACCATTGTATTGGACAGGGCTTATTTGTGATTTGCTATAAAACCTGTGTCTTTTCTCCTTTTTTCTAGTTTGAAGGGCTACCCTCATAACTATACAGCAGCTTGTTTTTATAAACTATAGTAGAATTTCTGAAGCAAACTCCGATCTTTTACCAGTGCAGGGCAGCAGTACACAATATTTTTATTACAGGTATGGGATCCCCAGTAGCATTCGTTGAGGGGGGTGGGCCCTCGTGCGTGACGCGCAGCCGGGCCCCCCCGTACGGCCGCATTTGGCTGAGTTTTCAATGTTGAACGGACTGCCAAGGGGCCCTGAGGGAGTGCGGGCCCTGGCCCGCTCGCACCCCCTGCTCCCCGGTAGTTCCGCCACTGGGGATCCCTTATCTGGAAACCCATTATCTAGAAAGTTCCAACTAACAGGAAGGCCACCTCTCACATAAAAAACCATTTCCTGTTTCACTAATAATGAAACAGTACATTGTACTTCACCCTAACAAAGATATAATAAATACTTACTGTAGTAAAAATGATCCTAATGGGTTGATTTAATGTTTAATTGATTTAAAGTCCCATATTTGTATTTTGATAACACTCATTTTTTTGGTGTTATTATTCCTTTGTTTCATTTCCCGACAGGAAAGGAAAGAATAATGCAGAAAGAAACTGCATTAATGGTTTTATATTGCTTAATATAATACTATTACAAACTCAGTATAAATCCAATCTGAAGGAAGAATTTATTTGAATCTGTGGAATGTTTTTTTCCTATGGGATAAGAAGGTTTGTTCTTTTTAAAGCTTATGAATTGATGGATAAATGCCAGAATCCAGTTTCTATTAGTATTGATTAGAGGACCGTGATCATTTTATTGTTTTGTGCATTAATATAAGAAGTCAGTATATGGCAGTGATTTTCAGACTTTTTCAGATGAAGCCCCCCCTGAGCTTTCCCCCACATAGCTCATAACAAAGTTAGTCATTCAGACTAGCCATTACATTTTAATTCCAAATCTCAGCCTAACTGAAGCTGGTTTTCAGGTGTGTCTAGAAAACTACATGCAATCCCCCCTAATCTTACCTTAATGAACATTCAGCTTGAGCCCCCCTTGCCAGTGTTCCAAGCCCCTCCGCACCAAGAAGTTTAGGTACATAGTTTGGGAACTGCTGTTGTATGCTTTTGTCAGATAACACCTATGTTGTTGCCATTGTGGCAGGGCTTTTTTTATCATGTAATAATTCATATTTTAGCTGTAATTATTTTCGGAGTCCTCTTCCTCACTGTTAAAATTCTGGAATTCCTTTTAGTGTTAGGACACTACCTCCATGGCTTTTTGTTCTCTAGTGCCTCTCTAGCTCCTGAAACTAGGTTTCAGCAAACAATATGGTACCCACCAGAAAAATAACACACAACACCCAATGCAACCCAACTCAGCAGGATGTGAGAGTTTGTTTAAAAGGCAGACTTATTGGGGTTACATTTGTAGCATCACACCATCTCCCTACAATAATTGCAAAGGAGGATTGATACTCTTATAATTAGTGAGTGTATTATTAGAAGAAATTGGGCAAAGCAATCCTTTATGTGATGTCTTTCCATTATACATGAAATAATAAATAAGTTCAGCAGGGGACACATGCCCTTACTTGAACTCCACTGAATCATTTGTTTTCATTGTTGAATGGAGCATCTAAGTGAAAGGATTGACAGATCATGTGTAATAGTGGAACAGATGTAATTGCATTCTTTCCACTAGTACTAAAATAAGGCATTTCATTTATTAGGTTAGTAAGATAAATTTAGTTGTTTATTTTGTAATTTTATAGAGTATTTCACTTGAGCCTCATTCTCCTAAGGAATATTCCTAGTGTTTTGTGAGTCAGTATATTGTTGCAAGGGTTCAGATTCAGTGTGGTGTTAGAGCTCAGCGCTGTTGTAAGGCTTCAACACTGCATAGAGCAGGATGATGTTCAACTGCTCTGAGGGGTCAAATGCATTCTGAGTATTTGACATATATATTTGTATTGAAAACAGTGTCAGATCTTTAAGACCCTTTTAATTAGTGGAAAAAATATTGAACTCAGCACAGTTTTCAGGTGTGTAACTGGGACCAGGATCCCACCACAAGAAAACAATTTCTGGACCCCATCTGCACAAAATCCCAGATGACCTTCGACTGGAGCAAAATCAAGCAATTTTTCGTTACTTGTTCTTTGTAATTTAAATTTTTCGTTAACTTGTTCAATGAATAGGTCTTGTGTAGAATGTACGTTTTGCCTATGGCCTATAGTGGTCTTTTGAAGGACCATATTCTGCTTTCAGTTTGATAGTGATGCCATTGAAATTCCATAAGTTCTTCAGAACAAGAAAGTCTATAGCATCAATTGGAATATGAAAATACCTACTTTAAATCCTGTAAACTTTTTTAAATTTATGTAATGATTCGTTGTATACTGCTTAGGCAAACTTTCTTAGTTTCAAAATTAACACCTACATTAATATATGAGATGACAAAATTAACACCTACATTAATATATGAGATGACAAAATGAACACCTACATTAATATATGAGATGAATTGGAGTCAAATAATGTGGTCAGTGTTTATATGAACCTGTATCAGATGCTTTAAATAAAATTGTGGTAACATTGTCCCCTTGACATTGATTTCCTGTTTCTCTGTGATGTGCAGATTTAAATTAAGTCTGCATGTCCTACATTATGGTATTGACCATCCTGTATGATGAAATATATTGCACTGATGATAGAGGTGACGCATTACTTGAAAATGTATATTTATTATCTCCTAGACTAATGTATTCTAAGCAGCTTTCTAAATTGTATTTACTTATTCATTTCTGTTTGGCTTTTACATTATTTGCCTTTTAATTTGCCTAAATCGCTATTTAAAATGTCTATGTACCAAGAAAATTCTGCATAAAAGGTAACATGTATACTATATGAACACTGCCCAACTGTAGTTTGTTTTTACGCTCTGGTACATGAGGTGCATATATAATTAATAGATCATTGTAGCTTGTGTTAAAACTATATTTTCTTTGTGGATTGTGTTTCTTTTTTGACTTGTTAAAGTTCTATATTCACAGTTGGGCATCTTCTGGGCACCATGCCAAAAAGCAAGGGTATACAGTATCACTGCATCATAAATATTTCCTCATAATTTTCAGTCTCTCTAGTCCAATTTATATCTACATTTTCATATAGAAAACATTACTTTATGTGAGTTTTTCCTAAAGGTTCAATGACTGCATCTGTGTCATTACAGTATTTCCTTCTTGTTATGGACGTTCTGATAAAGTAAGTGCTCCAGACTGCGAAGAAGTCCATCTCATGATGGAAATAATTAATGATGGGGTTTTTTTTTTCTTCATCTGGCTTGTTTCCAGTGCCTGCAGCTTCTGTCTAACTCAGAAATTCTGTAGAACTGCATCCGTCTCCATGCTGGACATCAAACATTACTTGCATTTCTGTGGGCAAATACATTCCGAAGTTGTCAAAAAGAATAACCTCTGAAAGAGCCAAAAGCAGTGTAAAACATCCTTATTTTTTATCATCCCTTGCCACATCTGCATAGTAATGAAAAAAAAGGAAAATGGCTTAGTTTTTTTTACTACTCCAGGATATTGTGTTTTTATTACAAGGAGCACCTTGAGGGATATGCTCTGTATATAATGGAGTTTGGTATAATAATGTTGTCCTTTACAATGCATTCATTACAACTATGGTTGACCGAAAAGGTTGCACTGTAATATCCATGTACTATACAGTATACACAGAAGTTCCTAGAAAATAACTAGATCAAATAGAATATTTTAAAGGGTCATTGACAGCTTAATCTGGGCAGAGAAGGTGTAACACGAGTACTGTGTCAACAGAGATGCAGGCTGTAGAACCCACTCTGTAAAACACCCACTAAGTTTCCATACGATGTATACACCCAGTTATATGTTTGTGTATATGACATTATTATATCACAACAATATGTATATGATTTTGATATAATGCAACAATATCACAACCCTGCTGTTAGGTGCATGCAATAAACCACAGTAGAAACCATTTGTATTTTAATGACACAGCAACATGAATTAGAATATTAGTGCTGATGCCAGACATTCAAATGCCTTTTGTGTTTTTAGTCTAATACTATGTACATAGTCACAACCTATTTTTTGCCTTTTAATGCTTTACTTTTATTAAGCTCTCTCTAACAACTCCATTTCTTGATTTTGCTTATTCAGTAGTTCCCTGCGATAATTTATTTCCAAGACTTTCTCCACCATTGCCGCAGGTGGCAAATCAAATTGTATATCAAAATCAATTTCTTGGTCTATTTTACATTCTTTCTGGACAACACCAGAAGGATAATTTTGCTTTATGGCTTTTTTTTTGCTTTAAGATTCAGGATATATAAAGCAAGATTAATTATCTGTTATCTAAAAGGTGAAAACATTTAGGGCAATGACACTTGGGACATCTTGTCACCTGCCAGGGTCAGACTGGGCTGGCCCAGACCCGCTCCTCAGGGCTGCTTGAGGCTGTGTGGAGTGTACATAAAGCTAGGAAAGTACGCACTGACATGGGGCAGGTGGAGTTTACAGATGGGGCGGAGGGTCGGGTGGGTGGTGTGATGGGTCCTGACACCTTCCCAGTCCGACTCTTCTGCCTGAGATTAATCTTGGCTACAGAAGTCATAAAACATTCCTTGTTTCCTTTCCACAGGCTAACAATTGAATAGCCGCTGAGGAAACATACGCAGTATGAAGTTGCCCGAAGTTTCCTTATGAGGAAACTTGAGGCTACCTTGGTAAGTAACTGTGTGGTATATGTTTCCCCAGCATCTATTTGCATGTTAGCCAGTGGAGAGGTAACAAAGAAAGTTATGTCTCCCTCTATAGCAGAGATTAATCGTGGGTAGTGATGGGCAAATAAATTCACCATACACTAATTCACTGTGAATTTCACTGTGTGTTTCGCCACAAGCAAACTAATTTGCGAAACTGTGGCGGCAATTCACCGCGTCCAAAAACAATTGACGTGCGTCAAATTTGGCGCGCGCATAAAAAACTTTGTACATTATAATTATTCGGATGCCCGTTGACTTTAATGCATTTGGACCAAATAGTGACGAGTCAAAATTGACGTGCATCAGAATTATTTTGATGCTCATTGACTTAAATTTTTCACCGTTAAGTGAATTTCGCTGTGAATTCGCAATTTTTTTTCAGTGAAACGACAGATTCGCCCATCACTAATCGTGGATAACAAAATGTCCCTTGTGTCATTGCCCTTAATGCACTGCTGCTTGCAATGCCTCTAGTGAAGACAAATAAGAGCTTGAAAGAGATAAGAGGTTTAGCGCAGGCACGGCAAACAGATGCTCAGAACATATAAAACAAACCTATGAAAGCCAGACTTCTACTGTCACATTAAAAATATAAAATACTAAGTTATGTGTAAAATAATAAAAATAATGCTATAATAATAATAATTCTATGTGAGGACAGTATCCTTTGAACTAAATATCTGAACTTGATATAAACTGGACACTCAACTCTGCTTATTGTTTTCCGTGCCTTGTTTTAAATAAAGCTGTTATGTTCTCTTCTTTTGTAGGAACAGTAATGTGTAAAGACAAGTTCCCCATTCAGCACCTGAATGTATGTACTTACAGAAGGGTTTTAAGTGGGACACTATCAACAGCTGGGATAGAGAGCCACAAGGCCTTGGGTAAGGCATGCCAGTGCTGACCTTTTTTTTTTCTTTTCTACTACTATGGGGTTATACAATTAAAGATGCTTTACTGCAGATCTTTTGACCTTTAGCAACAACTGAGCATTATTGGTCAACTGAAAAAGCATCAGTGTTGCGTTGGGTTACTATCAACTCTTTTATTATGTATGGGGAATGAGGGCAAAGCTATAATGTTGCGGGAGAACATGTTTTTTTTTAAATGCATTAGTTAATAGTGCTGCTCCAGCAGAATTCTGCACTGAAATCCATTTTTAAGAAATTTTGAAATTTGGCATGAGGTTAGACATTGGGGAGGTTAGACATTGGGGCTCATTTATCAACACTGGGCAAATAAACCCATGAGCAGTTAACTATAGCAACCAATTAGTGAGTGGATTTTCTTCAGCCAGCTGCAGCTATTTGGTTGCCATGGGTTACTGCCCATGAGCAAATTTGCCCAGTGTTGATAAATGACCCTCCGTGTCAGTTTACTTCAGTCACTCTTTACTGCTGTACTGCAAGTTGGAATGATATCAACCCTTACTTTCCCTCCCCAGCAGCCCATCAGCAGCTTATCAACGGATCAATGGGCAGCTAACCAGATAGCAGCTATCTGACACCTCTACTGAAGGATTTGTATGCATTGCTAAAGGTGCTCCCTAGCCCCACTGGTAGTTGAAAAGTCCAGATTTTTTCCTGCCTGGGTGCTATTCTCATATCTACTACTAGATGAAGCTAGGGAACTAATGAGCAATTTTAGCACTTCAAACACGACCTAGGGTCATGATATAGTACAATGGGAAGGGGAAAAACAATAGCTGTCTCAAAGCAGTTCCATCCTGAAGTGCTGGCTCCTTCTCAAAGCTCAGAATCAGGCACAATGCACTGACTGCCTCCACACCAATATTACAGCTAAAAAAAGAATGAAACTTTAAATAGCAGAGTGAATTATTTGCAATGTAAACAGTGTAATTTAGAAATAAAAAGTAAATCATAAAAATCATGACATCCCTTTAAAGTGCTTCTAGTGTTCTGTGGAATTCTTTGGAAGTTTGATGGATTGATCTTGTATTGGACATTGTCCTGCTAGCACTTTTGTCATAAAGTTTTTCGCAGACTGCCATGGCAGTTCCCTGCATATTTCACCATCCACAGTATCATGCTTGCTGCTGCTTTACATCAGTAGGGACTCGGCGGGAGAGAGCATGGTGCAAAATATAGAGAAATACTCCAAGAGAACATGTTTTAGTCTGCTGAAAACAGAATGAAGTTCACCTTCTAGCAGAACAATGATCTCGACCACAAGGTCAAAGTGACGCTGGGTTGGTTCAAGAACAAAAACGTGAATGTGCTACAAAGGCACAGCATCTCATCTAAAAAATTAAGATTTTTATTTTAAGTAATTTGTGCTATTATTTAGATCAAACTGTCCTGAATCTTATCTGATTTGTGATTGTTTTGTCTTATCTCTGTAGCTCTGAAAAATCTAGTTTGTTTACACTTAGTTTAAATCCGTACTGATTACATTTTGAAGGGATTAATGAATGTAATCATTTCCATCCATAATAAACAGTAAAAAAAATTGTGAGCATGAAAAATATGATTTAAAAAAAAAAAAAAGTGAGAAAATAACACTGGAGGCTGACACAAACCCAAAGGCAGCATTTTGTGCATATTATAATGCTAATGTCACTGATTAGTTGTAGCGGATGTCGCTGTTCTGGAACAAATAAAGCTACCAATTGTGTAATTTTGTTTTGCAGAGTACTAGTGCAGAGAGCATTATTGGTGTGCAAATGGACAAGCTCCATAATCTCTTTTAAAAGAGATCCCAAAGAGTTCTTTAATCATATACAGACCTGAATAATTGGAGGTAAATTACTAGCAAAGCACAAAATACAGCCCAATATTCTCCTGTACAACACACAGTGGGGCTTAATTACTAGCATAAGTGCTGAATTTGCAGCACTTATATAGAAAACAATTAGATTTTTTTAACTCGTAGCCGACTAATCAAACCTAATTGAACATTGGATAACTGCACTGGTGCAATTAGTACATGGACCCCATTTCCATAAACTCTGGAGCCTGAAAAAGCATATACACAGTACGTCGAGCAATTAGCCTCAATACAAATCTTCACCTATTGGTTTGTGAAGTGTTCCTGGGGTGGAGTATTTGGAGAACATGAGTATTCCAATATTTCACGGTGGGAGTTTTTTTACTGAATATTTGTGTGTGGCCTACAGGAAATTAATAACAATACATTGGAAGAAGCTCCACCTTTACAGGCAAGGCTAGACATGGCATATTCCGAGACAGTTGTTTCCCTCTAGAAGTTGGGGAAGCTGTCTGGGAATGGGGGTGAGTTTTTCATATAATTATGCAGTCACAACATCGTTTAAAGCAGTATTTGTCCTTGTGGGATCCAACCTTGAAAACAAATATGTATGGGGGTTGAAATACTGGCTTTTATAAGAAATGTGGTCTTTAACACCTCCTCAATCATGCTTTTCTTTTAAAATCTGCTTGGATTCCTCAAGTCAGAATTTTGAAATAAAAAACTGCACTTTTTTTAATGTAGGTGCAACTATATGTCTAAGATGAATGCAGCTAACTACAGACCAAACAAGTGGTAAAACAAGTGAGTACACAGCCAGGCAGTAACTCCCTTTAGTATCTGTGTAGCAATGATGTAGTAAAAGTCCTGAAAAAAATGTAGAGTTCAAACATTTATATGCCAAACAGTAATTTTTGTGTGGAAATGCCCAAGTATGGCCTCAATGGGGGTTACCTTGAAAAGGATGGAAACCAATTATGGTGCACAATCCCAGTATAGAAGTGAATGGAGGTCTTCATGAATGCAGGTTCAATGAAGTAATTCACTCAACCCAAAAGGAATGTTAAATGAGATGATCAGTATTCTAATCTAAACATGACGTGCGTTACATTTATTTGGTACACTTTGTAACAGACTCAAACCTTTGCTCTCCACTACCTCTTTAGTGGCCTGTATATAGGGGAAAACTTTTTTCTATTTATATTCTACGCCTTACTGCCATCTAGAGGCGTAGAAGAAATGGATAAAATAGATATAATAGACACAAAAAGATACAATAAATAAAATCGATAAAACATATAAAAGGGATAATATGATGTATCGGAAGTTTATAGGAATCAATTTTCTTTCCACAGAGCATGAGAACCTACTGTCAAGGATAAGAAATATACAAAAAAGACAAAAAGTACATTAAGATTATGTACAAAAATAGGCCTACAGTTATTCCAAGAAACATTTCAATTCTACATCTATGTTAAAGAGACACTGACACCAGAAATGAATTTGTTTGCCTGATGCTTTTAAATTACCAATCTGATTTCCCATGTTCCCAAATGAGGGGGACTGCCATACTTGTGCAGCAGTAGTCTGTTAGCATTAGAAACTGACAGGTTGAGAAGGGACAGTCAGGTTGGCAAAACAGTCAGGTTTAGGAACTTCAAGTAACAATTACTTACAAAAGCAGACCCATTCACAAAAAACGATTAACATGACCTACAGGTAATTTTGAATGTACATTTATATTTTGAAGAGTAGTTTTTAGTGTCTTTGTCACTTTAAGTCCTCTTGGTTGAAGGGTCTTCAGTTCATAAATCCACCTCATTTCCTTCTGTGATATAATGTGGGTATTGTCACCCCCTTGCCAGTGCTTTGACTTATGACTGATACCCATAAATGTGAGCAAGCTAGGGGCCCTATAGTGTGCTGCAGCAAAATTCTCAAAGAAGCTGCAATTAGAAAACTCCTTTTTGATGTATCTGTTCAGCTAGGTGCTTTTTTGTTTCCTAGTCATCATCCCTATATATTGCTTACAACATGGGCAACTTAGCAGGTATAAAAATTCTTCATGTTGCAATTCATATGCTGTTTAACAGGGTATTCCTTTCCTGTTGGGAAAGGTAAGAGGTTGCGTTCTTCCCATGTTTGGTGGTCTTACGTGTAACACAGTTATTACAATATGAAAAACCAACTGGGTACAAGGTACGGTCTATCAAAAACCAGCAGCAAGGGGTTTGCAGTTTCATAGGAAATACTGTATTATCGCATAGTATGCACTACCAATATTTTGGTTCTGGTGCTTTGAAAAAAATTTATTAATCCTTGAGGTTCATCCAGCACTCATCAGGGCTTGGCCATGATTCCATCTAAGCATTTGGAAAGGACTTTTAATAGTGCCAGCTGCAAAGTTGTGAAAGTAGGGGTTGGATGGCTCTTTAGCTAGTGAGGAGATACAGGGTCATTGAAAATCGCTCTTAGAACAAGTTGATCTTGAGACCAGTTTAATTGCCATATTTTTGTCAGGAGGAGGCACATTTGAGAGGCTTCAGAGGGGGGTTGCCTTCCTCTGGATCATCTAGCAGTTAGGCAGGTTATATATAGACATAACTGGTTGAACTTGATGGACTTGTGTTTTTACAACCTAATGTACTATGTTACCATGTTACTATGTATAAATACCAGAAAAAATAAACAGTTACAAATAATAAGACTGCTAAAATTTCACTTTACAGTGGATCTGATTTTTGGTTGCTGGTCAGTAACCCTGACAAACAGAAAGCATTTTCAGTTGCAGGCTGGATATAGGCAGGGCACTAGCCCTGCATACTACTATGGTAGTAAAATATTTACAGAGAATGTATCCTTGGCAGACAAGCAATGTTTGAAACAATTCCTTCGTTCACAGTAGTAAATGGAGAAATGTGCAACCACAGGGAGGGCTAGACATTGCGAATGGGAGAAGGATAGGACATAGGAGGTCTTCGTTGTTGCATAGATGTGTTTCTCTGTAGTCTACTTGGGTCGTTGCACATCACAAAAGGACCAAAATAAGCGTTTAAAATCTTAGAGATGTTTTAAAAAATGTTTGTGAATGTTTTATATCATAGTAGCTGGGAAACATTGTAACTAGAGTTGAAAGGTCGAAAAATATAATTTTTTTTCTATTCAAGGCTTGTGGGAAACAGTCTCCATCGCCCACACCTTAAAACTAGCCGTACTGATGCTAGGCATCTCTAGATTTTGCCAGTGGCACAGAGAAATAGTGTCTACAAATTAGACACAAATTGTCCAAAAATACATTTCCAAAATAGATATCTGAATGACCCACATTGGACATATAACATTAAGCCTCTTAAAAGCTGCCATTAATACACATGGATTGGTTGGCAGTCTGGAAATAGAAACACAAGGTCATTGATTGTCATTAACTTAAAATGAACTGGTTCCTCAACATCATTGAGTGGACAGCATGGAATGCATTATTGCAGAGCTAATGTGAATATTTTGTCTTTTCTACAGCTAAACAAACCAATCACCCTTTCCTACAGCAAGGCAAATGAATTCACATTCTCTCTGCACAGCTGAATATATTTAACCTGAACAGAAAATGAAGATGGGGAAAAAAAAAATAAAAGCAACTGCATTGTAGGTATAATATTTCGTTAGTATTAACATGATCTATTTCTGACAGACCTTCTAATTATGATTTGTACATGTGTAGCAAAGCTGGTTATTCTTACAATAAACACTGGCATTTAGATTGACATTAGGGATTATTAAAGAGCAGTGCAGTGCGTGAAGTCCATGAATTGTGTGCCTGCTTGATGTATGAGGTGCATAGCAAGTGGTTTGAAATGCAGTTCTGGAAACAGAGCCTTCATGTATGGATGTACCTGATTAGTCACACTAGTGCATCAACTGCGTGATAGAATCTATTATATTTGAGAACATAATACTTGTTATGCAGCAAATGAAACAATATTCAGTTTTCTTTGTATACAGAATGTTTCTCCCCCCAGTTGCCAGCTCGAACATAAGTGATATTCATATCGTACCACTTCAAGGAGGTAGGAGCTTGAGACATAAATCTTTGGATGACCTTCATTTCTCTGCTTTTATTTTTTTTATATTTTCTCATAAGAAATAGCATCTGTATGTATCCAATGGCCATGGAACCAATCTTTAATTAAAGGGGTGGTTCACCTTTAAGGTAACTTTTAGTATGTTATAGAATGGTCAATTCCACGCAACTTTTCAATTGGTTTTCATTATAGTTATTTGCCTTTTTCTTATGACTCTTTGCAGCTTTGAATTGGGCGTCGCTGACCCCCTTTAAAAAGCAAATGCTCTGTAAGGCTAGAAATGTATTATCATTGCTAATTTTTACGATTTTTCGTTCAATCGTTTGATCGAACTATTTGCGGTAAATCCTTTGTCTTCGATATTCGAAGTCGAAGGATTTACATTCGGCAGTCAAATATCGAGGGTTAATTAACCCTCGATATTCGACCCTATGTAAATCAGCCCCTATGTGTATATGTCATGCTAAAATATTAAAGCTTATGTACAATGCTTAGACATGCTTTGTATGAATGTGCAATTTAGATACCATGGGTTCAGTTTATCAAAGAGTGAAGTTCTGCCACTAGAGTGAAATTCCGCAGCTCTCAATTCATTTCTATGGGATTTTGAAAGGTGTATTTATCAATGGGTGAAAGTGAAAGTTCACCCTTTGATAAATACGCCTATAAAAATCCCATAGAAATGGAGAGTGGCGGGATTTCACTCTAGTGGCGGAACTTCACTATTAACTTCACATTAAATTCACTGTTTGATAAATATGCCCCCCATGTATTTACTGAAGATGAATTAGAATGATGGAAAGCCTAATATGGAGCAGTGGTCAGCCTGTTCAGCTAAAGGTGACTTAGTTAGAAGATATTCTGTGCTTAAATAGTCTAAGCCTTTTATGAAGCCATTAATAGAATTTGCCATCACAACCTTGCATGGCAGAGTTTTCCATAAAGTTACTGCTTTTATAAATAATAACCTTTTTTATAACTGAAGGTGAAAATGCCTTTCTTCTGCTCTTAAGGATGGACGACTTGTTGTTCTTGTGTATTTTTTTTCAATTACTGAGAGGCCTAGATATGGCTAAATAGACGGCATTTAACTTTATTTGTATCATTGTGTCAAAATTTGTAAGAGCACCATTAAGACCTTTCCCATACATTCATAGCAATATCTATATACCGGTATAGGATCTGCTACCTGGAAACCAGTTATCCAACATGCTCTTAATTACACAAAGGCCATGTCCCATAGACTTAATTTTAATCAAATAATTCAAATTTTTAAAAATGATTCATTTTTTCCTCTGTAATAATTGAACAGTACCTTATAGTTGATGGTAACTAAAATTTAAGAAATCCATGTTGGAGGCAAAGCAATCCTGGGTTTAATTAATCAATGTAAAATGATATTTGACAGATCCAAATTACAGAAAGACCCCTTAGAGGGGAAACTACAGTTCCAGAGCATTCTGGATAACAGGTCCCATATCTGTGTGCTTGTGGGTGCAGCATTCTTCTTAACAAAAAATGCTGCACTCACAGATCTTAGCCACAAAACAATAATGTTAGGTCACATAAAGTGACCTTCCTCAGGGACAAAAAAAAAAAGCAGAAATGCAAGTGACCCACTCTTTAAAGGAATTGTTCAGTATAAAAATAAAAACTGGGTAAATATATAAAAAATAGGCAAAATAAAAAAATTTCAATATGGTTAGCCAAAAATGTAATCTAAAAAGGCTGGAGTGGCCAAATGTCTAACAAAATAGCCAGAATACAACTTCTTGCGTTGCAGCTTTATTGGTTTTCACTGATTAGTTACAAGGCAGTAGTAACCTCAGTGACTTGAGAGGGGGCCATATGAGTCATAACCGTCACTGAACAGTTATGTCCCATGTGGCCCCCCTTAAAGTTCAGTGTGAAAATAAAACTGGGTAAATAGATAGCCTGTGCAAAATAAAAAAAAGTTTCTAATATAGTTATTTAGCCAAAAATGTAATGTATAAAGGCTGGAATGACTGGATGTGTAACAGAACAGAACACTACTTCCTGCTTTTCAGGTCTTAATCTTTGAGTTAGTCAGCGACTTGAAGGGGGGCCACATGGGACATAACTGTTCAGTGACTTTTGTGCAATTGATCCTCAGCATTCAGCTCAGATTCAAAAGCAACAGTTATGACTCAAGTCACTAATTGGTTACTGCCTGGTAACCAATCAGTGGAAACCAAGAGAGCTTAAAAGCAGGAAGTAGTGTTCTGGCTATTATGTTAGACATCCAGTCACTCCAGCCTTTATACATTACATTTTTGGCTAACTAACTATATTAGAAACATTTTTCATTTTGCACAGCCTATCCATTTACCCAGTTTTTATTTTCACACTGAACTTTTCCTTTAAAGGGGGCCACATGGGACATAACTGTTTAGTGAGTTTGCAATTGATTGGTTACATTTTTTATTTTCCACAGGCTATTTGCTTACCCAGTTTTTATTTTTACACTGAGCTATTCCTTTAAAAATCCCCAGTGAAAAAATGGTGCCAAAATGGGAAGGATAACTATGGCAACCATTGCAAAAAAACCCATAGAGACCATACAGTGCTCATTCTATATTATAGTGCATTACATACTCTACTACATACTGCAGTACATACTACATAGTATAATACATCCCAGATAAATAAATGGTAAAATACACAAATATTGAGAATACAAAAAAGAAAAAAATGTATAGAAAGTGTAAGTATCATACTATAGAGTTGGTAGTCTCTATGGTTTTTTGTAACAGTTGCCATAGTTACCCACTATATACTATATATAGTATATATTTGGTGCACTGCAAACCACTATTTTTTAGTTAAAGTGCTTTAGCTACTATTAACTTGAAAAATATAAATCGTCTGTAGTCTGTGAATATGATATTTTATAGCAGTGCAGTGAGGAAGCTCCATAAATAAAATGATTGGACCCTGCAGGGCTTTTAATTTATTTCTAGCATACTGGCTGAAGTCATATTAAATATGCTCCTCACTTCCCAGCTTGTCCTCTTCACTTGCAGATGTTCAAATAAAATGCAGGAACTCTATAGCTACTCGACTTTTTTATTTCATAGAATGTTTATTGTATGTTGAATTTATTATCTTATAATTATTTTCTGATCTTGTTATGTTAATAGAGCACTTGGAAAATGATCTGCCATTGTTGGACTTAATGAAGACCACTGTATTATTGAGGCATTGAATTGTAATGTTCATCATCCGGTTGCTGAGGTGTAGATTAAAGGTAAAATTCTCTCTAATCTGACTGGCAATAATTATATGCTGGGATTCAATTATGGAATGATTTTTTCAATTATTCAGTTTAATTCAGTGAAGCAAAGGTCAAACAGAATATATTTTCCTCACTAAAAAAAGCTTGTCTGGGGCTGATAGGCAGTCAAAAATGAATAAGTAGCATCCTTTGGTTATAAATCTGCAATAGAATTAGGTTCATATATAGCTGACTTTGGTGGTTATTGCGTCAGTAAAAGGCATGAACAAAAGCACTGTCTAAAGGCATAGGGAACATCTAGATGTTTATTCTATCTCCATTGAAGAGGGGAACACCAGCCCAATTTTGTAAAAGCATACTGTATGTCCCCTTATATCTGTCCTTTTTAGCTGCATTGAATTCGTAATGCTTTGCTTTGCAAACTGTCTAGAAAACTGTATTTAGGAATTTATAGGTGGACTCCAATAAAAGATAACAGAAAAAAAATGTATATATGGAAAATATTTTCCTTAGAGCGAACAAAAATGCCCTTTTAAGATGTGTTATAGCTTACTGCATCTACTTTTGTACCTGTTTTTGTATGAAAGCCTCTCTTGCTGCAATAATTATTGATGAGATATCCAAACTAACCTATGGCTATGATAGGTCCAATGCTAGGAAAATGTGGCTGCACAGCCCCATTTACCAGGTGAGGTATGCAATCTACTCCTAATTCACAGTGCAGGGTAAAATGGATATTAGACAGGATGGAAAATCAATATTGGAGTTGTTTCTTAAGGCTGCACACATTAAAAGGGAAACCACAAATTTATCAACTGTCCCAATCATGTGAAGCAGGTCACCTAAAACAACAAAAGCAAGTGGAATAAAATATTGTTGCCACAAGACGTCATCATTAGCAATTGGCAGTCAAAAGGAACAATCAAAAGGACAACAATCCTGTTGTTGGAGGGGCAGCCACATGGGTTAATGTGAAATATACTTAATTTTACAGACACATTTACACATACTCAGTTATGTTATTAATAGTTTCTATCCCATGAAGCACTGGCAGTAGATAAATTAAAAAACTATACATTTTTGAACTTGATATTGGTTACCCAATTCGGCCTTGGCTTATTTTCTTTTTGTGGGTGATTGTAAAATGTTATCAAAAGGGAAACTAAACCCAGAACTATATGATAATGCAATGTAGTTTGACTGTTATCAAACATGGCCTTCAAATTAATATATTAATATAGTAATATAATTATTTTATATGATGCCTTAACTTCAGGCCGTTCTCTAAATGGTTTAATTGCTGCAATTATGCAAAGAGAATTTTGTGCATGGGAATTTTAGCACAGCAAACTATTGCTTTATTTTCCCTTAAAACTTTTGTCTGTTGAAATAAAAAGCAGCAATAACAGAGATGGCAAATGTTACTTAACCATTGGCACCAGGCTTTTTCAATGTTGTCTATATAATAATTGCTTTTTTAACTGGAGGCTATATTGACACTAACGTTACATTCTGAGCTTCTCATGTCTTCAAGGGACTGGAAGAAGTGTAAGGCATTTCATATTTCAAACATAGTCCTGAGGGTATTTGCTTTCTAGTAAGTGTGGCCAAAGGCTAAACATTCTTAAAGCTGACTTCCATACTAATTGTGTAACCACAGGCCGGGACCTTAGAGCAAAACACACATCACAGCCAATTCATTCACCTTTCTTCCTGAAGGAAATATCAACGTCTCCTGGTAGGCTGAAAATATGTACTGTATCATCAGAGTAGGCACTCTCTCTCTTTTTCTCCTTTTTACTAATACTTATGTGTATAGCATAAATGTACATTTTCATGTGACGTCTTTTTAAGCGTAATGCCCAGCAGTAAATAATCAACTTTATAAGTTTTTCACCCTTCATTACCACCTGCAATTATTTTTTATACAATCCATAGAAAGCTGATGTCCATTACTAAGTCACATTGGTGCTATTATGCATGTTATGGTGCTATGGTGCATGGTCTGGTGAATTAGTTATATTTTTTCTTTAGCCGTTTGATTATTTACAAGAGTTCAGTAACTGAGCCTTTTCATAAAATTATAGCCAAATCCTGTTGGACGGTTTTGTTTAACAAGAATATATGGCAGCTAAAAAATAAATAGTCTTGGGTGTGAATGAATTGTCTCTTTAGTTGTTTGCTGTTTCTAGTAGCAGGAGAAACATTGCCAGTTCTGCAGTGCACCACTGTGATCTGAATATTATCTCCCCATGCACAGCTGGCAAAGACAGTACAATAACACACAGCAGCACTGACAAATGGGCTTGGAAACATTTTATTCAGACCAAAGCCAAACACAGGCATGTGCGTATCTTCATATTACAGGGGCGGGTGCAAACAACAAGAGGGCAGGGCCACTGGTTTCTTTCGGTTTGTTTATAGAAGCCAAGTTGCCTAGAAAATGTCAAGTGGATTATATTTATATTTCCGACTCGATATGTCCAAAGGAAAAGGGTGCACAGCAAGATGAAAAGGGTTCCCTCTTTAAAGGACACAATTAACATTTATTAGTTAACTGTTAATATTCATTTTTTATTCAATAACATTGTACCTGTTGTTAGTTTTGTAACTGTTCATAGTTCAAGGTCTTATTTTGTTAAGGAAGTAACCCACAGATAATAGGAATCATCTCTTTGCAAGTGGATGGCGCCAAGGGCTTTTTATGTTGAACCACATGATGCCTTCTTGCACTGGTGAGCGGGCTCACAGCCAGAAAATTAGTGGCCTCCATTTATCATTATTGATTTAAAATTACCAAGAAGAAAATAAGAACAAGAAACATATAGTTGTTATTGATAACATGGATATTTCTAGAAGCTCACATTTCTTCCTGGTGTGGTCTGGGACACATGGATTACATTTTTGAAAATCAATCTTGAAATTTGCCATACATATGTCTATTAAGCAAAGAGCAGATTAATTTGAATACAGCCAAAAAAACCTGTATCAGGCAGTTTGTAATATAGGATTATGTGGGTCATATTCCTTTCATCCTGGCATAGGAAATGATTAGCAATGGGGATGGAACATGAAATTTGGAACATGGATAATTACATGAGAGGAATCCGTAACCGAAATATATAGTATAGGAAAAAGTTAATTTATTTGAGGACTGTTAACGGCATAGACTATGGATCTGCAACCTGTAGCTCTCAAAAGCTTGCTGTACTAAGCCTCCTTAAATTCCAATTGTTAGCATAATATATCCTGTTTGTTACTAATATGTGTATTTTAAAAAGGGTATCTGAAAGAATCAAACACAAACGTTACAGGTAAAATGGAAACCTTTAGTGGATTTTTTAGTGTAAACAGAAAAGCTTAGAGAAGCCTTCTGCTCTCTAACTGTACGAAGCATTTTAGTGTGTGGTGAAGTATGAGTTGATTATAATACACATTCTAAATTTGAATCTGGATAAAATAAGCCTCCATGTGTTTGCTTTGTGAAGGCCTTTGTCTCCCATTTGATATCCCACCATAACCCCATTAGTCAGAAGAGTATAGCTTTAAACTCTATTGGACTGCTTCATTAGTTTGTAGCTGAAGAAATGTGAAAAACAAAAACATAAATTATACTTATATGCAAATATATGTGCTCACTATTGTTGCCTTTATAAAGAAGAAGGAAAGGTGTACTATCATGTTTTCACCAAGTGATTGTGCTGCGTAATGCATGCTGAAATGTTATACTAATGTCAAGGAAAGTGTCAGCTAACCAAAGTATAGAAATGACCTGCTTCCCTGACTTTCCATCTTGCCTGCATCTGTCTTCATGTCCTCATTTCCATGTCAGGGCTGTGGAGTCGGTACATAAATCCTTTGAATCAGATTCCAACACCTCCGTTGATGGTACATCTATCTCCTCTGTTGTTAAAGGAACAGTAACACCAAAAACTGAAACTGGTTAAACTGGCATGTTTTCTTCAGAAACGCTACTATAGTTTATATAAACAAGCTGCTCTGTAGCCAGAAAGACTTTAGAAAGACTACTATAGTCTATATAAATAAGCTGCGGTCTTGGCATGGGGGCAGCCATTCAAGTTGGGGAAAAAAAGGAGAAAAGGCACAGGTTATATAACACATAACAGATAAAACACCATTGTATTGGACAGGGCTTATCTGTTATGTACTATGTAACACATGTCTTTTCTCCTGCTTTCCAGCTTGAATGGCTGTCCCCATGCCAAGACCGCAGCTTATTTATATAGACTATAGTAGTCTTTCTAAAGCAAACACAAAGCTTTTACCAGTGCAAGCTTAACGTAATTTGTTGGTTTTAATGTTCCTTTAAATACTAATGTAATTTCCATGTTGATTGAAAGAAGTTAAGTACACCGCATACAAGGCATTTTATCACTGCCAAAGCTCAAAAATATAAACCATATCCTTTGGTAATTCTAAACCAAAATCAAAGTAAAACAATTGGAAAAACAACTTCTATTTTAATTGAACCTGGCATATAGCTGTTAAATACTATCCAAAATTAAATAAAGTATTGTTCTTAGAAACAGGATTGTTTCTGCCATATCCTCCTTCATAGAAGCTCTTAAATCTGATTTGATTATTTTCAGTGCTTGTACTTAAAGTTATTAGGAGTCTAAACCTGTGCATTTTTGGTGACTCTGACTCCAGATACCCAAAATTGCTTCCAACTCCACAGCTCTGGTCCACATGGTCAGGGGCATAACTATAGAAGAAGCAGAGAGGGGGGCCCAGGAGGTATATTGGCCCCATGAAGTCCTAATTTATATACAATTTAAATAAATATTGGTAAAACTGGTCAACCTGGGGGCCTGAAAAATAATCTGTTGTGGGCCCAGTAATATCTAGTTACGCCACTGCACATGGTGTTCTCTCAAGACGGTGCATGTTCAAGTCTTCGAATTATGCCTTCAGGGCCAATTGAATGGCACGGTGAGTTTTGCCTATAGAGATCACAGACCCTGTTCAAATGATTTTATATCAAAAATTGCATCTCCTTTAAGAGAAATAATTTAATGAGGTTGACTGATCAGAGAAAATGACTGTGCTTCTCTGCATACACTCTTGTTTCTATTTGATCATTAAAAAATGTCTTTATAAGTAATATAGCTTGTAGTGATTCCTTGTAAAATTATCTGAAGTGTTAAGGATATGTAAATGTTGGCTCTGCATAACAGAGTGATCTGCTATGCATGGATTTACAGGCAAACCAGGGTCGGACTGGGCCGGCAGGATACCAGTAAAAAACCCAGTGGGCCCGGCTCTAGTGGGCCCTGCTGACCCAGATCCGCACCCTGGTTTTCTTCCTTCCTCGGTGATGGCAATAAGCAGTAGGCGTGCTGACGCGAGTGCGCATGCGTGCTCGCATACACGCGCGGCTGGGGTTGTTGCCGGACGGAAGGCCCTGAGGCAGCAGCCCCGGTGGGCCCTGGGCCCCCCAGTCCGACCCTGAGACAAACAATGCCAAATTAATGAAATGCTCATAAAATTCTCACTATTAGAAAATAGTAAATCAACTATCTCTTATTTGGTACAGCTCATTAGTGAATTGAGTGTGAACCATCTGGAGGAGTTATTTCAAGCAAAGGAGACTAAATAGCCTGAATAAGTCACAGCACCAAACTCCATTAAGCTCTTGCACATTGCCTCTTAAATAATTCTCTGCTGGTTAAGTCAGTTGGCATTTTCTCCTTTTCACATTCAGCTTGGCTCCTTTCTGCTGTTTTATATACTCGCTTTTAATGTCTCTTGCTAAATTTTTACAATTTCACGTAAAAATCATGTTCCCATTACGAAGAAGTGAGGGGCACAGTAGACAAAATATATTATAGTTACACTGTTGCTCTTGCAAGTCATCAGATTCCTCTGATTCCTCTTCTGTTTTACAGTATTTGAGATATCTATGAATATTTTTCGTGCTTTTTCTGATTTGCATGTGACAGTTTTTGTGCTAGAAATAAATGGAATGAATGTTCTAAGAGCTAAGCAGACACTAGGCTTAATAAATAGAAGCTTTGCATTTTTGCTTATACACAGAGGTAATATACTGTATATACAAAATATTCTCTAGGTCATAAAAAGTATGGACAGGGTGGTAGATTTTAGCACTACTGTATATTTGGATAACACATAAAACTAGCACTCGTATTCAACATTTTCAATTATCTGTATTAAAAAACATTTTGTAACATAGCAACAATTTAATTCTCTGTTTCTACAGGTTACTGTACCTGGCAAACTGACAGACACATTGGCTTTATATTAATAAAGCTAACTGAAAAATTCAAAATTATGAGCTGTTAAATTCCTTCTTCTTTGTTACAAAAAGCAATCCTTTTCAGAGGGAACAGTTTTACAAATCATATATCCTCTTAAGGATTTGGTTTTGTTCATTTTGCTAATCTACTGTAGAAGAAACTAAAACAGCAATTTCGCATTTCAAAGATAAATTCATAGACAGGCATGAGCAATATTATTTGTGTGCAAGAGATAATTGCTTATTTACTATATGAATTTAAGTACTAAATCCATTAAAAAGGTAATATTAACACCATATTTTTTGTTTGTTATGTAATTGGCACGTGGAGATGTGTATGTTCCTCTTGTAGCCTTCTATTTAGGCATAAAAGAAGGAATGAGGGTGATATAGTTTAAATAGTGACAGGGTGAATAGAGCCTTTGCAATATTGGCAGGATGATGTGCCATTTTTATGTAAATAACGATATATAGGAAGATTTACTCTGTTGCCTCTTATCTTGATGAAGGAGGACCTAAACATGAGGGCCAAATCTTTTTACCCAGTGAAGAAAACCTATTCACTGGTAGGATTTTAGATATGACTGAAATGCTAGAAAGTTAGTTATGGGATTAACTCAGTGAGAAAGTCCAGGGTTTACCTGGGCTGGTGTCTGAACTGTTGGATGCAATTACTGATTGACGAAAGTGTGCACTTTATTGAACTGTGAAAGAAGATGAAATGCTGAAACTTTGCAGTGCTTCAGTTTAAATAATAGACGTAAGAACACATTGGGGCTCATTTTTTAAAAAAAAAAATGTTTATTTTTGCATTTTAACAAAAGATACAACAAGGTGGGTTAGCAAGGTAATATGAGGGGAGGGGCAGAGAGGTGGAGGTAGGGGCGTCAGAGAGTGGGCTACCCAGTAGTGAGCCTGTTGGCCCTTTTTGTCTCAAGGTGTTTAAGTAGCGTTCTGGTCAGTGGTGATTTGTTGGCAGGTGGTCCATGCCTCCCAAAGTTTGGCAAATTTATCAGGGCATCCTTTACCTAAATATGTCGGCTTATTCACGGGAAGTGCGTCGTTAACCAATTTTTTTCCCATAGTGATATTGAGAATCGTTTCTGGAGCTTCTAATATGACCCAACAGGAAAATCTCAGGTGACTTCCTTGCAGGAAGGTGGCACAGCTGTCCCAGTAGGAGCTAATCACAGTACAGGACCAAACGCATGCGGAAAGGTGCCCTGGCTAATTGACATTTGCAGCACAGGTTATCTGGGTCAAACCCACATTATGCAGGTTGGGGATCATTTTTAACCCAAAAGTGCAAAATGCACTGTTAGATGCAATCAGAATTGCTTTTTTCTCCATAATGCCACCCTAACAGATTTCACGAGGGATAATCTGCTTGATGCATTTTCCAAGTCTAGAAGGCATCACTCTGGCAATCTCCAGGAAATTGACACAGTGATTGCCACAGACTGCTGTGGGAACCTTGGAGCTACCACCATTTTTAGAGGTGGCAGTAGTTTCCAGGTTTCCCAGCACCAACAGGCCCACTGCACTCAATTTAGGACAGGAGGTAGGACAGAGTAAGAATCAGTAAGCTCATCTATACAGGAGTGAAAGCAGTGCCATTTTATGCAACAACTGTGTGCAAACTTGCATGACCTCAACTGCACTTGCAGTCACAAAGGACCCCTTTTGTGTTGTAGTCATGTAAACTTCACTTACTAGTTTTATCATTTTATATTTCTTAATATTTAGTCTAGCAGACTTCGATCGATTCAAATATTGTGTTTGTATTACGATACAGTGATATTATTTTTGCATCATATTTATATCTCACTATATGTGACCTCCCCTAGAAGACATGTTTCTAGTTTACTACACACAAATATTTCAACTATATGTGTCATACGCCTTCATACTCTCTGCCGTAATAACACTAGTTTTTTACTAAGGCAGCCAACTGAGGAAAGATTGATATGGTAGACAGACCATTACTCACTTCTGACACCATTATTTTTGTTCAATTTTACACTGAACCTCATTACTCATGCACTCTGCTTGACAGACTAAATATATCAAATTAACCTGTTGCCTTTTTTAAATTAGTTTCTGCTATTTTTAAAAGATGGCCAATTTCATTGGTGAAGATAAATGACCAGTTGAAGCTGTTTTTTACGTTTCCTTCTCCTTGCCTCCTTAGCACTATCCTCATTTGATAATATATACCAATGGAACAATGATGAACTTAATTATACTGTAATTTGCACTTATATTTTCAGAAGCCTTTGCAATCATGTGTATAAATGATCTACATGGAGTTATGTAATGAAAAGTTCAATATTTAACAATTTAAAATTGATTGTAATAATTTAACAAGCAATTCAGACTCACCCTACTTCCTTTGTTAGAATTGTCAGAGAGCCTATGATTAAGGGGTGTTTCTGCAATGTGTTATGCGTACATTCTACAGCAGCCACCTGTGCTTTTTAATGGATTAATAAACTGCAATTTTTATTTGACTTTATGAGGAAGTGTACCATACATTTTTTTTGTTTGTTTTGGATATTTACTAAAGGTCTAGTCACATGTAGCAACCAATCAGGGGGTAGCAATACCTAACTCAGCACATTGACCACAGTGGTATATTACCGATTGACTTTGTATGATTCTTAATTCTTAAATAATTCTAGCATTATGCAATATTTTTTAGCATTGGGTGCTGCCTGCCTCTTTGTTTTAAAATAATAGTATGTTTTTATTTTGCTATGTTTTTATATATGCAGCTTATTTTAGTAGAAACAGGACTTTGGTTAGTAGGTACTGTATGGACAATTTTAAGAAACCTGAATTAATTACAGAAGTAATAGAATTTGTGTGCAGTTGGACCTGAAATTACAATCATACATCTATGAATCATGGCAAAGAAAATGTTATTGTTATAACTCTAAAGGTCGCCGAAAATAAAATTGGGAAGAATATTTATAATGCTAGTTATTGGTGAGCTGAAAAGGGACTTTAAAGCAAAGTTGGCAAGGAACCTTTTAACATTTAGAGAATTTTTTAAACACAAGAAAATTGTACTGAATCGCTTGCTTTCCTTCATCTTTTAAATGCCCTGTCATGGCTCCAGATTGGTTCTTTCTGTAGAACCTCTAGTTGAAGGTCTCCCACAATGGCTAGAGTGACAGTGGCTTTTTTCCTTTTTTAATCCCAAACCTGTTGGTGGAATAAAAGTCAGAAGTTTTTAAGAAAAATATTGTGCTATTAAATAATTTTTCATATACAAGTCAACTCAGGTTTTACAATAATAGGGCATATGATGAAAATACATTTTAGGTTTTGATATATATAGCATGAATAGAAATGGATTAGGTAGGATGGAAATTATTATTATTATACTACAGCCATATTATATATTATTATACTACAGTCCGCTGTTGTCACTAAGTGTCTCTGCTATCTCTTGTGGTTTTTGTAAATTCAATGACTACTGGTGTTTCTGTCACGATGTGTAGTGACACCTCTATTACACAAATTGTTCACTGTCCAGACGTGGGGAATTTGAGAAAAATCTCCTCAAGCTAAAATATCTTGTGCCATCTCTCCTAACTAAGGTTACACCAGGGCAGTGGCTTATATGACCTTGCTGCTTTACCCAGAGCTACACTGACCTAAACGTTTTACATAAAAATTTAATCCACATGACAAGCATACTGCCTCCACTCATCATGCTTTTTTGAAAAGCTGAGCCAACCATAAAATGTCTAGCCATTTATACCTATACTATGGAAATCAATGGTTTTTTAAACGTAAGTTAGTGTATCCCAGCAACAGCTTATGCGTTAAAGGGGTTATTCACCTTTAAAAAGTAACTTTTAGTATTATGCAGAGACAATTTGCAATTGGTTTGATTTACCCTACAGCCAGGCAGGGGTTTGAATGAGAGAATAGAATATGAATAAGAGAGGGCCTGGATAGAAAAAAAAGTATTAAATTGCAAAAATAACATTAGAATTGTAGCCTCGCAAAGCAATAGTTTTTTTCTGCTGGGGTCAGTGAGCCCATTTAAAAGCTGAAAAAGGAAATCAATTTTAAAAATCTGAATTATTTAATTAAAATGGATTCTATAGGGATGACCTTCCTGTAATTTCAGAGCCTTCTGAATAACAAGTTACCGGATAACTGATCCCATACCTGTATTATTAATTCCCTGTCACCACTACCTGCTCCCTTTTTTCTTTCTCCCTCTTGGTTGAAGTTAAAGTGGCACTTTGTCATTGACAGCATTGAGATCAATGCTTGCTCAGTGTGATAACCCAGTGCAGGGTGTTGTGCTCGCTCTCCACACTGTTCCCTCCTCCCCCTTCACTTCCCCTTCCTGTGTCCATAACCTTTCTCATTACTCTGCTAAGCAGACTGCTAAGTTGCTAATGCATATTAAAACGAACATTTAACATCACAGGAATGGATGGAACAACATTACATCCCTCCCCACCTTATAGGAACAACAAAATAAACTTCAACAAACTAGATGCAACTGCTCAGAGGCAGAATGTTTTGAAAAGTCAGTATCCAGAGCTTTACTGAAAAACAAAGTCTTTGAGGTGATCTGGCAGTCTCAGATTTGTTCTATGTGGATAGCAATGAGCTATACCAGACTGTGGATCCTCTTGTACAGTTGTTGTGTGAGTTGTTGTAGGTACTCCAGAAGACATATCCCCAGGTGTGTTTGGAATTGAACTGGTGTTCATTCCTTCATCATCTTCATCATAAGCCCTTTGGTATGTTCCACCAGTGTGGCCTTGAAGTTTCTTGAAGTGGGATATATTTCTAGTTAATTGTTGTCCATTATGCTGAGTCGTGACCATGGTACCCTTGACTTGGGTAACTTGATAGGGTTCAGGATGATATGGTGAGGATACCTTGCTGCCAGGTCTCACTCTCTTGAGAAGAACCCAGTCACCAACCTCCATTGTTATTATTTTTCTGTGACAGCCACCCTGATCAGCATATCTTTTCAACCTCTCTTTTGCAGCAGCATCATTATGTGTAATGGGTGTACTGGCTGACGTTACAGGGAGATTTGGCAGTTTGATACGTAATGCCGTTGCTGGTGGTGTGCCAGTAGAAGAGTGAGGTGTTGCTCTGTACTGTCTGAGGAATTTGCATAATTCTTGTTGAAAGTGTCTTATGTCCACTAGGTAGGTGGCGAAAGACAAAGTCTGTACTACTGGAAAGAGGGCCATTGTCAGTCTTTACAGTTTCTGGTATACCATATTTAGAAAAGATCTTATCTAATTTGGGTATGACCGCTCTGGCTGAGGTTGCCGAGTCAGTTTCAACTACAGGAAAAAGAGGATGACTAGAAGGTAGGAATGGTCTGGCAGGGAGCAGAAGTCAACACTAACTGCAGTCCAAGGACTATTAGGTAGGGGTGTCATTTGCAAGGGCACACGCTTGTAGTTAGGTGTTGTTGCCTGGCAAGGTATACAAGACTGGATACGTGCCTCCACTTTTGCATCAATTCCTGGAAACCATACCTTTTCCGGTAGGAGCCGTTTAGTTTTCACCATGCCTTGATAAACCTCATGAGCAAGATCAACTACTGTGTCCTGCAACTTTACAGGGATGACAAGGCGATTGTCACGAAGGTGTAGATTGGAGTCAGATATGGAAAATGAGTGTTGGGCATTGAAGAAAGCTTGCAGGTATGGAGTTTGTTCTGGCCATTGGAGACAAGCCTCATCATTGAAAGAACTCCAGTTTTTGGACCTAATGGTTTCCATGAGAGAACTGGAGGTGAGGATCAGCATCTACTGCTTGCAGAATTTTAACAATTGTCATTGCTTTGGGCACAGCATGCGCCACTACAAAATTCACATGTTCCTCTGCTAGGATGGTTGCTGGATTGCTGGAAAAATAGTCAGCAGGATTGCCACTTCCTGCTTCATAACACAAATGAAAATTGTAGTTTTGTAGTCTGAGTAGCCTGAGTTCTATTCGTGGGGTTTGTTGAAGATTGGAATCAGTGGCTTGTGGTCACTTACCACAGTAAATCTGCGACCAAAAAGGTAAAGGTGAAAATGCAGACACCCCCCAAACAACTGCGATAGCTTCCCTTTCTGTCTGTGAATAGCATTGCTCTGTCTCAGTTAGTGCCTCGCTTGCATAAGAAATTGTGTACACCTGATCAGTTTTAGAGGTTTGAGTAAGAATTGCACCCAGGCTCACTGGACTGACATCTAATACAAGCTCTGTAGATTTCAGTGGATCAAAATTAGACATTACAGTGTCACTAGTTAGGTTGCATTTTAGTGCATCAATTTTGATGCTCAGTGGTCCATGACCATTGAACATCTTTTTTGGTAAACTGTCACAAAGGTTCTGACACATTAGCAAGATCAGGTATGAAACAGCCACAATATGTTATAAGGTCAAGAAAACTGCAGACCTCAGTAATATTCTGGGGCCTGCTGGTTGATTTTATGGTGTCTACTTTCTGAGGGTCTGCTGATATTCCATTTTCAGAAAAAAATTAGCCAAAGAAAGTCAGAGATTTCTGATTGTACTGACATTTTGAAGCATTTGATGTCAGGTTACCATCTTGTAATCTTTGAGATACTTGTTCCAGTCGCCTATCATGTTCTTGTTGGGAGGTGCCATAAAAGATGTCATCAATTACATTGAGGACACCAGTCATCCCAGAGAGTTTTTCTCTAATAACTCACCTCCTGTGCCAGGCAGAGTTATAAAAATATTGTGGTGTTTATACAAATGGCCTGTAGATGTCACTGTGCTCAAAACTTATACTGTGCATACTTTCTATACAGCTTGTGGTGTTAGAGTTGCTTACTGTTGTGTAATGGCTGCATGAGCCTGCGAATAAAACACTGTTATACTCTTCTCATCCTCGGCTACCAAAACATAACAGATATCATATACCTGCTCCCCTGCATAATGTAATAGCATGACTTTTTTTCTGGCATTGTCGGTAATGTTCATTGCTTGGAGAAATATTTCAAAGCACTTTAGCCACTTATTCCAGATGTTCCTAGGTTTGCTTGGGACTGGTGCACATCAAAACAGGGAAAGTTAGGCAGGCTGGCCATGCTGTGTGCTGGAATGCTGATAGTACTGTGGATTGTGAGTTGTTTTACTGTGATACCTGCAGATGATATGAATCCTCGTTGCCAGTTGTGATAACCCAGTGCTGGGTGTTGTGGAACTGGAAGAATGCACACAGAGATGCCAGACTGTAAGGTAGAAGTCGGCTTTATTCCTGGCTGCTCTCTCCACACTGTTCCCTCCTCCCCCTTTACTTCCCCTTCCTGTGTCTATAACCTTTCTCATTACTCCACCCAATGCTAAGTTGCTAATGCATATTCAATTGAACATTTAACATCACAGGAATGGATGGAACAACATTACACTCAGAATCCTAGATAAATGCCTATTAATCTGTTTCTGTATATCCTTAATGTCTCTGTGCTTGCAGTCTACTCGCTATGGTGTTACATGTTGTTCAGATCTACTATAAACAGCTCATTGTGCCTGAAAGTAAGAAATCCTTTTACTGCTTTTGATGTATTTTTGCAATCTATAAATCCCATCATGAGAAAGGCACAGTATCCCGGCTTATTACGTTCATCTATTTCAGACACTGATAATTCAGTTTACAAGAAACTATGAACTCGGTAAAATTGTTTTCACTGCTAATAAGTGCCTGCAATTGTTTTATACCACATTATACTAAATTTCAATCAAGTATTAAGTAAAAGAATAGCGCAACAACTGCAAAAAAGGGTATGTTCATATTAGAGAATATGTTTTGTTTGTGTTCAGTAACTTTTAGTATGATCGAGAATGAGAGACAATATGCAATTGGTCTTTTACTTTTTATAATGTGTTTTTTTAAATTTTTTAGTTTTTTATGTAGCTGCTGTCCAGTTTGAAGTTTTAGCAGCTATCTGATTGCTAGGGTCCAAATTACCTTAGCAACCAGACATTAATTTGAATGAGAGGCTGGGATATGAATAGAAGAGGGCCTGAATAGAAACTTTAAAGTGAACAACCCCTTTACAAGGCATAGTCTAGTAAAAACAACACTTTCCCACCCCAAGAGGAAGATGTAAAGCGAGGCAGGGGGAAATGAATTGGGAAGGAATATAAAGAATCATTGTATTGCATAGTGGTTGGTATTTTTGTGAACTTTGGTAAAATGCTGCTTTAAAATAACAATTATGGAGTTAGAATAAGAAGTCGGTTAAACTGTGTGATATAAAGAGCCTACAATTCTATACCTCCCAACTTTTTGGAAATAAAAAGAGGGACAAAAAAGTTGCCACCATTTTTTGTTTAACCATGCCCATTTTTGGGGTCACACCCCCTAATTATCATGTTCATTTTTACAAAATTTGTCAGGTTGTGAATGTTTGAACATATTTCTGTGTTTTTTTCAGTGATTACAGTTTTGCTAATGAAGGTGAATTGCCCTTTAAGCTGTGAGTCTAACTTTTCCAAGGGACCTGTTATCTTATATTGTTATAATTACGTATTTGCGTATCTCAGAATTGTTACAAAAGTTTCTTATCTGCTGCTGTGGCTGTTCTGGGCTCTCTGCCAAAAGCCAATTAAGTTAGAAACTTTGTTTCTTTTTCTGGCTGTTCAGTGCAGAGAAAAACTGGACTTTTCAGTACAAACGAGGGACTGCGAATTGAGCTGTCAAAAGAGGGACAATCCCTCTAAAAACGGGACAGTTGCAATTCAGTGTTAAACTGAAGTGCCAACCAGTTTTTGATTTTTGCACAGGAGCTTTTTTAAAGTATTACACAAAATATATAAAAACGCAAAAGGTGTCTGTTGAAACTAAAATGATCAGTACATTAGGAGCATGAACTGGCAGAAAAGCAGAGAAAAACAAGTTGAATGTGACAGTGCACAGCAGCAGCAGGATTAACTATCCCTCACCTCTCAGGAGCTAACATGAAAATGGTTCCGGTAGCTCTAATCAAGCACATTAACAGTATGTAATGGCAGTGCAGCTACTAGCAGCAGGTAGCATCTGGAGAAGTCTTAGCTGACTGGCTTTCTGCCATAAAAGGTTCAAAGCCGTCACCCAATATAAAGGTACTAGAATACAAATATATCTCTTGGCTCTTATCTAAAGAAAATAAATAAGTAGTCTTCTTCAGTGAATTGGAGAGTGGTAAATAATGTTTTATTATTATTAAAGGGGACCTGTAACCCAGACATGAAAATCTGTATAATACAAGTCCTTATCAAATTAGTCATTTTCCATTCTGTACTAACTTGGTGTCATGTGCCCAATGACATCACTAAGCACCATTTATAGGATATATAGTGGTTAGTGATGTCATCATAATTGGAACTTAGTGAGTCACATGACTCACTGAATCTTGTGTGTTATAATAAAGTAAGTAACTCCTGTTGCAAAATATGAGGATATTAGAAGTCACCTTGGAGTTCTTTGACCTGTATAAAAATAAAGCCTTCACCCATGAAACTCCTCGGTAATTTATAACATCCCTATAGTTTACAATAGGGGGTACTTTATTCACTATATTATAAGTATAGATCTTTACCTGGTTTAGATCACAAATCTGCTAAAATCTTTAAATGCCAAAAAAAACCAATGGGATTGCTGTACCCCATTATGGATTTTGGCAGTTTAAGATCAAGTACAAATTACAGTATTTGTTATCCTGAAATCTGAATTACGGGAAGGCCATCTCCCAAATGTTAATGAAAGAATTAAAATTTATTAAAATGTACTTGATCCAAACCAAGATATAATTTAATCCTTATCGGAGGCTAAACAATCCAATTGGGTTTAATCAACATTTAAATTATTTTTTATTAGAGTTAAGGTATGGTAATCCAAATTACGGAACGATCCCTTGTTCATAAAATCCCAGGTCCTGCGAATTTTGAATAACATGACAAATTCTTGTACAGTTTTATTATTACAGAAAAAATGCAAATCCTTTTTAAAAATTAGAATTATGTGTGTAAAATGGACTCTGTGGAATATGGCCTTCCAGTAGTTTGGAGCTTTCTGGGTGACGGGTATCCAGATTAAGATGTGTATTTCTGTTGCATGTGGTTCTACAATGTACATTACAATCCTTGAAGTGATTTTAGAACTGATAATTATAGTTGTGTTTTTTCTTTTACAGAAAATGCAGTAATTTACATTATTATTATTGGCATCTACTCAGACCAGGCATAAAATAAATTCAATAGCAAAAATTATGTGGAAAGAAAGTTCAGGCATAAGAAGCAGTGTTAAAAACTGGTGTAAAATGAAAATCACGTTTCTTTATCACCTGCTGCTTTTTACTTAGGAATTGTAACATGTTTTGCAATGTTTAAACCTACGATCAATAAACCATTTTTTAAATACATTGTACATGGTGATTTGTTTATTCCTCCTCCTTTTTTAACTTTATAAGTAGGCCCCATACTGTAAAATTATTTGGGATGGGTGTTGCAATGTGATACCATTATTTCAAGTCCTCAAATCAGAATGATATTCCATGTTATTTAATCTAATCTCCTAATTTATGGTGGTATTACACATGCCCAGAATCAATACCCTGATTTCAGTTGTATGAGAAATTGTCAGTCAGACCTATTGCCAAACAAATGTGCACAATTAGATCTTAATGATGTAATGCTTATGTGTGTAAATGGCAACATCTACTGTATGTTATTAATGTCATTGATGTCATAGGTTTATGAAGTCGATGTAATATGCAACATTCTACCCTTTCTCATACCTTTTCCAAAATGATTCTCAAAATTCATGGTATACCTTGTAATTAAATAATATCGGAGATGATATAGCTATATAATATTCCAATAGTTGAATACAGAGATTCAAAATGTTTTCCATTTACTTCATTATGCACCCTCTCAGATAGTATTACAAGCTCAAAACTCATACCAAAATCTTGTTAAGCTTAGAGTTTCCTGCAGACACACCAGTATAAAAAGGTGCCCTTAGAATGTCAACTTAATGTTTGCAAGTATATAAGTATAAAGCTGCTGGGGCACTGCACATAGCAGTTATGACTCTTAGATTAAATTTTCTCCTGCTGGCAACTTCAAGGCTGGGGACTCAAGAGCTTAGATGAGTCTTTATAACTCGTATTATTACAGTTCATTTATAAAAACAACAAACCCGGTTTGGTTCATATTGTGGTCACAATCAGAAAATGTAGTTCACACGTTTCTGATTACAAAAAAAAAAACCTCTCTCCCTCTCTCCCCCTCTCCCCTTGGGACCTGGGGCTTTCCAGAGAATGTATCTTTCAGTAATTTGGATCTTTATACCTTAAGTCTACTAGAAAACCTTCAACCCAATAAGCTGGCTTTGCTTGCAGTAAAGATTAAAGAGGCGCATTTTAGTTTTGTTAGGCAGGGGGACTCAACTACTAATTATTTAGGTTACAGCCTCACACCAAGAAACGGGAGGGAATCTCTATGGGTGAAGGGGTGGGCGCTTTTTGGAACCGCTCTCTGGGGTAGTTTAAACGCAAGCTGCAAAGCACCCTTATTAGTTTGTACTACTTAATCAGTGGGTCTATTTTTGATGCCACCTAGACATAGCAATTCCTCTGAAGCATAATACAAGGGGGTGTGTCGGAGGGTGAAGGGGTGATGTAATCATTAAGACCACGATTGTCTGGTGTTTGAAAGAGTGGTAGTCTAAGAGGTTACTGATACGGGTTACAAGCTATGTAACATTTGTCCTCTTTCTCTCTCAATTGATGTTGCAGTTGCGGTTCACACCACGCTATCATTGTATTTAACAATTACAAGACTATAGTGGCTCACTGCAGTCTTGGTGGATTAGCTTTGCGTTTGACCCAGGTGTGGTTAATATTGCGTTACCTAACCAATCTTCTCTGTCTCCCTGTGCCTAACTTGGTTTTAAATGCCTTCCTAGACTAATTTTTAATTTAAACATTAATAAAAGTTAGGTTTTAATTTTGTTCTGTGGGCTGCAAGGCTTCGGGATGGGGCGGTGCAGTTTCAAGGGTTAACTTTTTTCTTTTGTCCTAAAGATTAATTATAGTTTGAAGTAAGATTTGATTTGTAGTGCGGCTGCCTACAAGTGATATTATATTTATATAAATATATAAAACAAATAATAAAAATATATATACGGTGTATATAAAATAAATTGTTCAAATATTATGGTATATGTAATAGTGCTGCAGTACTTTCCTGTGCCTTGGATATTTTACAGTTTTGTCTATTACAGTTCATTGTACCATAGACACTGGAATAATGTGTGCCTGTTTATTGGCTGGAAAATGATTTTAGTCCTTGCATGGATAAGTTTCATGACTGACCTCGGGCTTACTATCCTTAATGTTTTTAGCCTTCCTGCTTTTTTTTTTTTTTTGCTCTGTGCAGTTATTTTCTCATTTGATGCTGTTTAGTCTCTTGATTACAAAGTCATTGAAAACAATCAATATCCAAGTAATAGGGTGGTAAACAGTACTCTTGGCTGACAAAGCTAGGAGAGGTGATGAGGGTAATGTTATAGCAATTGAAAGACTAGACATGTTACAAGAGAAAATAAGATTCTGAGACTTCTTGAATAATAATTTTATATATTGGTTGTGAAACGTAATTCATTTTGTTCCAGCACATTTATCTTTTCTATTGAAGCAGGTCAGGACTGTACTCTTTAAAAGAAAAAGTGTCAAGAGAAAGAAATATAGAATTGTCACTACTGAAAATCATTATTTACTGACACATCTAAGTGCTGCTCTGTTTTGATCATGTGTTGTCAACAGTTTTTTTTTTTTAATTTTCATGTAATTTTCAATTTCATCTAGTTTTATAGATGTAGAAGAATCCATTTATTGATTGCCATTACCATGACTGCACTTGTCCAGTTATGTTAATAGGAATACCCGTAATGGAAAATACAATAGATACATATATTCATATTATTCATGAATGGTTAGTAGTTGTTTTGTATTCATAATCAATTTTTTACTCACACAGAATAAGAACAGCAATAGTATTCTGTAAATTGATAATTTTCCAAGCTGAAAGCACCTCAGTAATAGCTGGTGCTGTGGTATAGGCATTGCAGATGACTGCCTTTTCATCTTTCATACATTATGCATTTAATCTCACCACTATATTTCTCTGCGCAAACAATTGAAATGTCTTAGTTCTGCGGTGTATTAGTTGATCAGGCTCCATGTCTGACCCAGACTCGTGGACGCACGCTGATCACCCAATTCATCCCCCTACCCAAAATCGCGAGTTAAACTTACCTTCTGACCAGGAAACCGGAAGTGACGTCACTGTTGACTAGAAGCAACATCATTCGGCCAGTGATACTTGTCCCGCACGCTAGCTAGGTAACCAGATGGGTTACCTGCGGACTGCCTGCACATAAGGGAATTGGGGGTTTTCTGCCCAAAACCCAACCGGTGGGTACCTGACCCAGTGCAGCACTCTACCTCTCAGTATGCAATTTCCTGTGAATTAGAAAATAACCTTGATGTTCCATGCTGCATTTGAAATGTTCCAGTACCCTTAGCACTACATACTAAAAATCTAAACCAGATTTATTGTTTTTCTGTGTTTCTAACTTGTTTCTCTTTGCAAAATGACAGTAACAGTTATGTATTTGCCATATGCTGCTTCATCAGTTATGTGCATTTTTAAAAGAGACAAATAATAGAGAGCACTCACCACAAACTCGCTGTATGCCGACCTTGTCGTCTGTGCTGACACATGAACGCATATCCGGAAGAACACGCTGGGAACTGTATCCAATAGGTAACCAAATCATGGAGCACCAGGCAGCATTTAGGGTCAAATAAAAAATCCAAATTTATTGATAATATATCATAAAACCATGTTAAGCAACAAAGTGAATCAGCCCCACGCTTAACGCGTTTCGTGGCCTCACGCCACTTCCTCAGAAGCACGTGCATTATAAAAATAGAAATGTTATGTTGCTTTTGTAGTAGCACACATTCACACAGAAAGCATGTGCACCTGGAAATCCCTAAGGCATTTCACAGCAGACATTCTTCTACTATATAGAACCATCCTCTACTATAGAACCATTGATAGATGTCACCTAGGATTCAGACTAGACAGCACTAACTTACTAATTCTATTTTCAAAGCTTTGATTTTGGGAACAATAATATTTTCAGGCAATGCCCTAATGTATGTTAAGTTTAACTTTCCCATAATGCCCATGTAGTTGTCTGAATCAAATCCTGCATATGTGAATAGTAACGTGCAATTGCATGGGGGAATTCAAGTCTAGCCTTGTCTATAAACTTCCATACAGGACAAATACTGAATTCCATTTATGCAGTAGATCAATCTTTAGAGAATAGATCGCTTTATCTACAAACATTGCAGCCATTCTACTTATATAGCTAAACATTACCATGTTGCTTCTAAGAATTATTTGCAAATTCAGTTCTTGTTTGTTGCAGTTAATTACATTAATTAATAAAAAAATCTGCTTCTCGTGTCGGATTTTCAGGCGTGAAGCCCAAAGGGAAAAAATGCTTAATAATCTACCCAGCAATGATGAAATTCTTGTTCTTGCAGTCAAATTTACATTACAAGTCTGCAGGAAAAATGTGGTATGAGCGAGCTCTAGTAAAAATCTGTATATTTGTTAAGGAAAGGAAGCAGCTTGAATATAAATAAGTGGATGTAGTCTGTAATGAAAGAACCATAAGATATACAGCACAGAGCGAATATAAAAAGAGGAACTACGTGATTACTGAAATAATGGAAATGTCTGTGCATCAAAGAAGGCCATTGATCAAATGCAGTAATAAATATAAGAAAAAAAATGCTTACATTCACAGATGCAAATGGAAATTTTCTGGAAACATAAGGCCCAAAATGGCTGATAACAAAAAGCAACAACCTGCATGTCTATATAAGGGGTAATTCAGAATGTGCCCCATCCTCACCTATTTCTAATACATTTGAAAGTCATGGTACATTGCATAAAGTTGCATCTAATGCTATGGAATGGTGTTTCCTGTTTAATGCGTTGTGTCATTTGAGGAAAGAAGACCTGCCACTTTCTGCGCTGTGGGGGAATGAAAGGGAGCATAATGCGGGCATCTGAGATAAAACCGGACCATGAACTATGGGTAGGCAGACAGGAGTATGTACCCCCACCATTGCATCCCAGGCACCTGCATCTTTGCCTATTTCTCGCCATGTGTCAAGAAGGGTCAATGCTGGGTGATGCTGGGTGCTTTCCTGTGGCGCCCATCAATGTTGGCCCAACTCTGCTTCCTGGTCAGGAATCTTAGCTGGAAAGTTGCTCACTACTGCTAAACTGGTTTCCTGGACAACTCCATGTCATACTTACTGGGATAGCCCCGCCCCAGTGCTCCCATCAGAAGGACCCTCCCCAAAGCTTTAAAAGCCCAACCCCACCCCCCACCCCCGTCCGGTGTCTTTTTTTCCTTCTGCTTCAGTTTGTTCTGTTCTGTTCTGTTGAACCTTTGGGAAGCATTAGGGCTGCTGTTAGCGTCCTAGGGACTCCTAGGGACTCTGGGTTGGTCCTGGTGATCTTTTTACCCCTAAGCACATTACCTCAGGTGGAGTCTTCAGTGTTTTATCATCTGGATCAGGTAGGTAGAGTGTTACTGTGGCTAATATCATTGGGTTTTCCTTGATCCATGTGCCCTCCAGCCTGATTATATCCAGGGCTGTGGCAAGTGCTATGTCCCCCCATCTGTATGCCTAACTGGGCATGTCTAAAAAGCGTCCAACGGCATTGGGGTATATGGCCCGTACACCCTTATGATTTTTACGGATGGGAGAGGGAGGTGGCAGTTAGTTACATTATTCGGATAGCAATATTCAGCGGCCTGAACCTTATGATAAAGTCCTGTGCGGGTCCATTTTTTGGGACCTGAACCCGACCCGTACCCGCAACCTGCAACCCGCATTCTTACCCGCTTGGACCCGCTACCCGACCCTACCCGCAAGTCCCTTATCCGCAACCCGTGACCCGCTGACCATCAAGAATCAGGAAGTGCTGTCATTGTAAACAGGAAGTGACGTCATCGGAAGTAGACATGACCAGAAGAAAGGAGTGAATATCGATATTGAGAAAACCCGCGGCCCGACCCGCAAACCCGCAGAACCGCCGACCAGCGGATATACCCGTACCTGGAACTTCTAAACGCAACCTGCAGGGTACCGCAGGTTTTTGCGGGTAACCCGCGGGTACCCGACCCGCTGCCGGACTCTACCTTATGGCCTCCTTCTCTTTTTTCCCCCCCATACGGGGGTATTATTTTTTTCTTCTGGAGGAATTTAGGTTTCAGAGCCAGCTGCCTCCCTCAAAAGACTTTCCCAAGGTTGAGGTAATTTGCAGCCTCCAGGGTTAAAAAGAAAACCCTGAGGTCTTAAATCTGCTGGCAGTTAAAGCTTAAATTAAGCTGGGAATGCCACCTTGTTTCCAGAGTCTCTTAACTCTTAAAAATTGTATGAGCCAGATTGGCCATTGGAGGAACTGTGCAGCGACAATGCAGATTATACGCTTATAAGACAGTGCTGTAAGGGAGCAAGAAAACTGTTCAGCCAGTATAAATGTGTATGTGGATACTGGCTAGCTGGGATTTGGGAGCCAGAGAAAACTGTCCTCTTTACTCTTGGACAGAGTGCTCTGTCTGCATAATGTAGGAATTCATAGTCCTGGCACTTCTTAATATTGCAACCAAACTGACTGTATATGTGGAAACATTTCAGTGATTCTAGAGCTGGCTTGAATAACCAAATATAAATGCTTATGTTATACATTTATGGACCTGTAACAGCATAATGTAGTAACCAAACTGACTGAATATGTGGAAACATTTCAGTGATTCTAGAGCTGGCTTGAATAACCAAATATAAATGCTTATGTTATACATTTATGGACCTGTAACAGCATAATGTAGTAACCAAACTGACTGAATATGTGGAAACTTTTCAGTTGTTCTAGAGCTGGCTTTAATACCGAATATGAATGTACAGGTTGTACACTTTTGGTCTGGGCACTTCTTAATATTACACCAAACTGAATGTAGATGGGGTAACATCGGTGGTTCGGGGGCTGGCTGTAAAACCACATATTAAAGCATATGTCATACATTATTTGGTCCAGCCACTGGTTACTGCTATAACCTTACTGTATGTATATGCTTAAACATTTCAGTGGCTCTGGGGCTTACTAAGGTTATAACCAGAAATAAATGTACATGCTATACATTTTCTGGTTTGGACACCAATCAATATAACAACCAAACTGAAGGTATATGTTAAATACTGAGTGATTGATGTGGTAAGATTCTAGGCATTTCCAGAGGGTGCTTATACAGCCTCCAGGTTTGTATGTAAGCATGGTAACACAAGTCAAGGCTCCAGTATCCCTGGGTCATATTTGTTTCAAATAACATTGATTTAGGTTACAAACATGGATTGCAAATAAGCCAATTGGGTATTGTATGCTTGCTTATAACAGCAGCCAAGACTGACTTAAAGATGGCAGCCAAGTCAGATATAGGGAACTTAATTAAGTGCATCAGGTGTGTTGCAGATAAGTATTATACCCTTATATACAGCAGTCCATAATGGCTTAGGGGACTGTGACAGACTGTGACTGTGATCAGTATATGAGTTACAGATACAGTAAATGTGGTAACTGATGTAGACGTATATCTTGTCCAAATGGATTGGCTAAGGCCAATTCTGGTTCATACTAATGCTATGTAATATATAGGATTATGCACCGTGTGTATCACAAAGGCGGTGTGAGAGTATTGGCCAATTCTGGCTTAAAGGTGTATGGCTATACTACATATGGGCGTTAATGCAATAGTCAAACAGCAGGTAGGTATTGTACAATTGCTGTGTTATAACCATGAACTTGTAGACCACAACCATTGGTGTCTATGTGGTCCATATTTTTGTTACATTCATAACTATAGGCTAATTTGAATCTATGTTCTATGACTATGCCTGCCTATTAAGAAAATAAGCTATATAATGTATCCTGCCTTTTGCGAAAGGATTGGCCTACTAAATCTTGTTTTGCAGGTACTATGCTTTTGAGCCATTTCCAAGAATCCTCTGGTGGATGTTATGTGGTTGGAATAAACGTAAGACTATGGAGAAGTGTTACTCTGGGTTCCTATTCACTTCTCTTTAATTAAAGATAGTTCTCTCTTTTTAATTGGAATTGTCATGCTGGTTTCACACTCGGTATCATTACTTTGGTGTTGGTTCATCCTTTAAAGAGTACCATTTCCTTTTCTTTCTCTGCCAGTCCATTTCCTCTGAAAATACAGAGTTCACAGGTTTACCAAAAGGTGATTTCGGTCCACCTGTGGGGGTTTCATTCTTCTGAGTTTTATCTGGTATAGATTACACTCGGCCAGTTTTCCTCATGTGGAACAAATTCCCTCCCATTGGGATATTAGCTTGCTAAGTCCCAGTAAGTATGACATGGAGTTGTCCAGGAAAAGGGAAGATGGTATCATGCTTACTGTGATCTTCCTTTCCTGGATAACTCCATGTCATAGTTCCCATCCCTTTTTCGGTAGTTTCTAGAAGCTTATTACGAGACACCGGACTGGGGGGTGGGGTTGGGCTTTTAAAGCTTTGGGGAGGGTCCTTCTGATGGGTAAGTATGACATGGAGTTATCCTGGTAAGTATGACATGGAGTTATCCAGAAATAGGAAGATCACGGTAAGTATGATACAATCTTCCCTTTTACTGGTTATTGTAGTCAGGATGAGCATCTGAAAGAACTCTCCAGACTGCTGACAATTACATTTACAAATAACTTAAAAGTATTTTAATACAAGTATACTGAAAAGTTGCTTCAGCAAATTTTAAATGGCTTTCAACAGTCTCCTGTTACCTTTGTGTAGTGTCAGAACGCCTTTACAAGGAAGCATTCCCTAGCAGCTAGTGGTATGATTAACATAATTGGGGGGGAACGTTGGCAAAAATGAACACTAATTATTTTTCTTAGGCTGAGCTTCAGTATGAATCAAAAGTATGTTTGGGCCTAGCCTGTACAAAAGGTAATAATGAATACAGACCTTTTAGAAATGTGAAGTCACTTTTTGAATTTGTATTTGTGAGCATATATCAAGGTTCTTGTTTCCAAAATCAAACCCTCTTGTTACATTTCATTAGGCGTCAGCCCATGATTCCTTTTTAGTAACACGAAATATGATAATGTATGGCTCAAATTCAGAAAAAAATGCATGTTAATGAAACCATCAATTACAAATTTAGCGGGGTACTGCCAATTCGCACTGCAGTGCCCTCCGTATGATTTCCAAGGCCTGTAGAGCAAAGGGTTAGTTTAATTTTGCCTATCTAGGCTGGAAACAACTGCATGTCTTGAAGTGAAATATGTTAATATATGTACATATTGTTAACATCCAGGGCTTCCTGGAAGCTGCAGACCTCAACTGAGTGAAACAGATATTCTAAGATTTCTTTGGTTTCTACTAGTGAATGGAATATGGGAGTAAAACGTTTCATATAATTTCATATAATTCATATCTGAAGAATGGGAATATCATCTTGTACTGTTGATCATCTCTAAAGCCTCTTGTGTACTGTTGATCATCCACAACACAAAGCTGCCTGCTATGTGTTGTGGATCACTTGGTAATGCTGGTATAGTGACTTCAGCATAGCTTTAATGGCTCTATATAGGGTCTGTTTTTTCTGTAGTATTGGTTTATAGGAAGGATGAGCTGTCGCTGCTCTTGATTTGTGTAAAGCCTACAGGTCTCATGAGATGTAGCTGCTCATTAGCCTTTCTTCCTCAAGACCCATTAATTTTTTATCACAGGAACGTGATCCACTTATTGGCGAACACCATCTCATTTTTGTTATTCTCAGCAGAAATCAAGCTGTCCATGAAAATATTAGGCAGTTGTGCATAAAACAATTTGCTGATGTTGTAGTGGTCTTTAAGAAATTGAAACACCAAAGCAGAATTATTATAATGTAAGGTGTAATGTGGTGTATATATAGTTGGAATATTATAATATATGGTCTCCTTGGAGTTTCATGACCTTTGCTGAGTCACATTATTATTAACAAGATTTCAAGCCTCTGCTCTAAACTAGGCTACAAACAGACAGTGAATATTAACCAGTTCTCTACCCGTAGAGGTGCCACCAGCCTGTAAAAATGATGTCTTAGTTCACTATTATTAATAGACAAAAAAGACAAGATATGAGTGTGGTTATTTTATTCTCATAAAGATGGCAATCCTATGAAAATAAATTCTTGCTAATTAATCAGTAAATCCAGTCTAAATTTGTTTAATTTTACGATTTACTGATTCATTTGCTAGACTTTTATCATTATATTATAATTATATAATATATAATTATATATAAAAATCATTAAAGGTCCTCCATGCACCACTTATTTCACTTCCGCATCGTTCTGCTAGGCGTTGCTTCTTTCCTGCCTCGATTTGCAAAATGAATGTATTGTGCCTATTAGGATACCAACTGCCAACTATGTCAATTGAGGCAGGTAACTTGCAGCGAAAGAATCAAGCTCAAACATCATATTGACCCCTAAATGACAACATGCATACACAAATTCAGCTCTATTGCATCCCATTGGTGTGAAAGCTGATGCAAATCGCACATCTTTTAATGCATGGGCCACAATATCATTGATCAAATCACCACTTTGCACCCACAGTTATGCTGTAAATATGTAAATAAACAGAACTGTCCATGCTTACGGTGGGTTTGCTGCTCTTGCTGGTTGTGTTCAGTTATCTGCTTCTTGTTGCACTCTGCCCAATGCCCCTAGCAAGAATTTATTTTAAGAAAACAGGGTCTAAATGCAGGCAGGGAGATATTGTAACCCCATACTGAAACATTAATCTGCCTTTTCTGACTAGCTTTTCTGCCAGAATCATGGACTTTCTAGTATATACTGTAACCAGAATGAGACCGAATATATTATGCATACTCTTAATGTTAAGGGATACTCCTAAAATAGACACGTTATTGCCAATGTAACAGTTTTATTCCAGCCAGTGTTATCACGCATGTAGGTGCCACTAGGCATAAGTCCAGTCGTGCATAGCCCATCATTCCACCACTTCAGATTATGAATTTTAACAAGGACTTTTTTGATTCTATAAACAGTATGAAAGTTCATAACATCCACCCTGTACATATATGAAAATCCATGTCTGCAAATTAACATCATTCCTTTATTCTCAGCAAAACTGGCTTCCCCTCCTTCGTCTACTTTGGACCCCTGGGTGCATTTGCTAGCGAATATGGAGATATACATATAAATAACTTCACCACAAATCAAGCTCTTAATATTTCCATTTAATTGCAAGGTCTGCCAGAAGTAACAGCTCTTGTTGCTGGAGAGAGCCTACTGCTTATTTAGTGTTTTGGCTTGGCTTCTTTTGCAGCACTAATGAGTTACGAGTTTTGATAAATAGTAACCAAGAAGCCAGAGTGAGTTTTGCTAAAGTCAAGGGCAAATAGTGGCACCAGGGACCGCATTACTAAGAGTAAATTGCACCTTCTGTTCCAGTCTATTCATTCTTATAGCTGTTTTTAGCTTTCACGCAGAGCTGTTATTCTCCTGCCTTCCCAGCAGATCTGCATCGGATATTTTGTATTGCTATCTAAAGCACAGCACTGTCTTCTTGAGGAGTGCCCTCTGCCTGATAAGCTTATGAGTTACACTAGTCTGTGAATGACAATGTCATGGCCACAGCTGTATAACTTACAATATTCAGTTACAAATCTTTCACTGAGAAAAAAAGATCCATCAGCGGTTTGATTAAGCAAAGTGTCTGTCACATCTTTACCAGCAGAGATGCTACAACATAAACTGCATGAAGCATCAGTAATAAAACTATAGGATGTGGTTCTTTTCTAAAAACGGGGCCCATACCACTGTGCATTTAATGAGCTATATATGTTTAAGAGCAATGTAAAATATTTCCTATATGGGATCTGAGGTTGATATTTACATTTACAGACAATGTGTCTCTGGAAAAAGCATGGGGAGATAGTGCTACTGGTTGATAAGTCACCTACCTCCCCTAAATAAAAAAAAAATGGACAATTTTTCTCTTGTAGATTTCCATTCAACATCTGGCACCTTTTAAAAGTGTGTCAACCTGTTACTGGGAACATTGCTATAAATTGCAAATTTCTGCAGATTTATAGGTGTTGGAACCAATGCATAGTGCTTTTAACTGCTATATGGATTCTCCATGCTGTCAATGTAGAAGTGATGTACAAGAAACATATCAAGCTGAAATGTATCCTCTGTGAATAACTACCGCAGATTTCCCATTTGTTCTGAAGGATTTTAATTACTGCATTCATGGACTTAAGTCCTACATGAAACAATAAAAAATGCAAATAGGATGCAGCAGAAGTGATTAATACCATCTGTATGAATATTAACCCTTTATTTATTCTTAGCTATTGGATTTCTTCAGTGACCCATAGTGTGTCTGCTCAAGAAAAAACATTTTATATTCATATTTTATTTGTACAGTGCCATCATTCTATTCGGCTCTTTACAAAGCCAGCTTAATGCTAGCCAATTCAGGCAAAAATCCTCTCATTTTGGGCCTTTCCAGACATAACAGTATTCCTGTATGCCCGGTTTAAGAACCCTGCAACACTCACCACTTGAGTCGAAAACACGAGTTGCCAGTTATCTTGCCTAGGTGTATATGGAGCTCTGCAGAAACTGGAGAACTCAGGTGAAACATTTTGTTTATTAATGAATCATTTTTGTACCTGTTTACTATGCCCGTGGAATCACTGGAAAAGCAGCATTTGTATGCACAATATGCATTAATATTGACACTTCCTTTTATTCTAGCGGCTGTCATGTTACTGAGAGGTGTTTGCCAATTCAGTTCCCTGCTCCCTGTTTTCAGAAATTAATTGCATTAATTAAAAAAGGATCTGCTTCACGTGTTGAATTTTAAAGCATGCAGGCCACAGGGAATGCAGCTTTATAAAGTGTGAAAAATATGTTTTATTGGAGTGTAAATCTATGATAGAACTATGCAGGAAATAAAAACACCTTAATATCTCCTTTGAATTGTTAATAAGTGTAGACTATGAAGGTTGCTTACATTACATGTTTATTTTCTGCTTCAGTGGTTGCTAGGGTAAATAAATGGCTGCTGCAAAATAGACTTTTCTTTAAAATATTGTGATTTTGAAAAATAAATTCTAAATGCTTGTTGGGAAACAAAGCTAACCTACTCCTCATGTGGCTGTCATTCTTCATTTTCTATTAGAGACTGTTAAATTCCCTAACTAAAGCAGTGCTTTAAAAACATCAGACCGTGACACTAAATGCAACTGCTAATCCATCTGTGTTCTCTGTGATTTAATAAGACTGATGGTACATGTTATATCTATGTGAAGGATGATAGGCTGCTATTCTATATATGTAGCTTGGTCCTTACTGTCCTCTAACAATAGGCAGTGAAAATGGTGTTATTGTTGTTTGCTTTTTTTAATCTGTACTGTATGCCATGCTGCGTGGTTTGCCCCCCTCTCATTTCTAAAAGATATGAGAGAGCGTTTGTAGAGCCGCAACACAGAGAAGAAAATAATGTTTGCACAGAGGAAAAAGGGAGGTGTGCTACATTCAGAGGAGCACAATAGATTAAATGATAAAATTAGCTTCTCTCTGTTTGAAAATATTAAAGTAATTACATTTGCTATCTAATTCTATTAAGCATTGCAAAAACCAAATAAGGTATTGCATTATTTTTCATGCATAAATTCTCTTATTTTTCAGTGTTAGTAACCGTGTAAATTATTTAAATATTAGCTGTACAATGTAACCTATGAGTCGAAGTACTTCATGTGGCAGAACCCCATGTAGCCTACTTATCATGCAGGGTAAAGCATTTAATGGCAGAAAACAGGTCTAAAAAGCTGTGTAAAATAAATGGCAAACTTTATGCCACCTCTATGCCAGATTTAACGCCATTATTTTACAGCACTTCAGACCTTGTGTAATCCAATAAAATCAGCAGGAAAAATTCAGGTGGAAGTTCTGGAGGAAGTTGTTCTTGAAAAATTTGCGAGGAGTGAACGCCATAGCATTTTCAAGCAACTGCATACTTTTACACAGGTTTTTAACAAAGTTACATAATCACTGAAAATGCATACACAACTTAAAAAATACACAGATTTTTAGATGGTGATGCCTAGCAATGTTTGGTGTGTTTAGTCGGTTTTTTATACAGTATGTTAGGCCCTCGTGCATACCATTTTATAAATGTCAGTGGCAACACCTGACTGGATGCTGCATGGCTCTTGATGCCAGAATCGAGTTGGATAAAGGGATTGTTTACCTTTAGATGATGTAGAGACAATTTGCAATTGGTTTTCATTTTTTATTATTTGTAATTTTTGAGTTATTTCGCTTTTTATTCAGCAGCTCTTTAATTTGCATCTTAACCAATCTGGTAACTAGGATTCAAATTACCCGAGCAACCATGCATTGATTTGAATAAGAGACTGGAATATGAATACGAGAGACCTGAATAGAAGGATCATTAGTAAAAAGTAACAATACATTTGTAGCCTTACCGAGCATTTGTTTTATAGAAGGGACTCAGCGATGCCCATTTGAAAGCTGCAAAGAGTCAGAAGAAAAAGGCAAATAACTATAAAACTGTAAAAAATAAATAATGAAAAGCAATAGAAAAGTTGCTTAGAATTGACCATTCCTTTAATTGTGGACCCTCCCCAGTGAATTAAGGATGTTGTTGCTTCTTTGCCAATACATGTACCGGGGGTAACTTTGCCACAATTTGACAAAATGAAACTTGGCACAAATATTTGCAGTGGTTGCTTGTGGTATTATGGTTGAGAAAAACTTGTCATTTAACGAGTGTGTGTAGGAGAGCAATTGTAAAGATTGACCGACAGGAGCCGATGTACTATATACTGTAACTTTAAGTTTTAAAATGAAAAAAATGTGCACACACCTCTGCAGAAGGCAGTTAAAAACGAGTCTTGGTGCAGGCCAAGTGTCAGAGGCAAGTGGCAGACAGAGTGTATCAGGAACAGGCCAGAGGTAAGGATGGGCAGAATACATGCAAGGTCAATAAACAATACCGGGAGAACAGGGACCAGATGGGACTAGGACAGGAACAGGGATCAGGAACAAGACAAAATTACCAGATTCAGGAACAGAACAAGAACCGGAACCAGATTGTCACGACACAAGATTTGGCGTTAGCAGGAAGGCCAATAATACAGCACTGAGGTATTTCAGAATCAGTCTTAAATAGCCCTCAAATGAGCAAATGCTTGCAGCTGGATAGAGGGTGTGACTAGGGAAAACTGACAAAAGGCAGCAAAACAAAAGGCATCCCTTGGAGTTCTTGACGGCAATGCACTGAATGATAGACAATGTCTGCTGTTAAGTATAGGACCCATGCGCTACTTCTAAAAGCCATTTTGCATATTAAATCATAATCTGGCATCTACTGGACACCTGTCATCCTAAAATGGTAGCAACACATCCTCAACAGCATTACGAGAATGAAGGACATGGAAGCCCAACAAACCCCACATACTGTAAATGATTGTCTTAGATTGTTTTTTTTTATTTCCTTTTTCTTCTTCTTTTTTGCTCTTCTGACATAGCTGTCACATGTGAGTTATTATGTTCTGTATTTACATTATGAAGCTATGTAGCATATATAATATGGGTTGAAGTCATTTGATGGTTTATTGAATTATTAATAGGCTGGTATTTAAATAAATTTTTACTTCAGAAGACTGCTTCTCTTTTTAAGGTGTCCAGACATTCATCAGTTTGCCCATGCAGTTTGGATGTGGATATTAAAAATTGCTCTGATACGGGGAGGTCCATTTATCAAAGGTCGAATTTCGAAGTCATGTGAATTTTATAAAATTTGAATATACTCACAATTCGACTGGGAAGTTATTTAAGGAAAAATTTGAACATCTAATATTGGGTCAAATAGTTCCCACCCAAAAATTCTAATCATTTTCAATTCATTAGATTTTTTTTCTGAAAAAAATCCTGAATGTCAGAATGGCTATTACCATCTCCAAATGGCTCAATGGACCTGTGCCATTGATTTGTACATAAACTCAGCAGGTTCTAGGTGGGAATATTCAAATTAGACTGTTTCCATGGTCGAGGTATGATAAATCTTACATTCGAATTTACATTTGAATAGGGGGATTACAATTCGAAAGTGTGAATTTTGAAACTCAAATTCCTGATGTTGAGTCCTGATGTTGGAGCTAAATATACTACTAGTTCAGTTTGGCTTTACTTTTTTAAAAAGTCAGTGGTCTGAAATCTCTTTGTTCTTGGATATAATAACTCTGCTGCCTAGTGATGGATTTACACAAGAAAACTGGAGTAATTAAGAAAATTAAAAAAAAAAACATTTTTATATCTCCCATCAAGTTTTAAAAACCAGATCAATTTTGGCTGTGTTTGAACTGTACCTGTGTCCTGATTCGCTTGAATTTCCATTGAGTTTCTAGAAAGCCCACCTCTTTGTGGTCTGAAGTTTGAGGCTGCCCTTGAGAAATCAAAACCATTGGGATGTATGTGTTAATACAATTCCTTCTTTTCTCTCCAGACCTTTTAAGCAATTCTTTTGTGATTTTGATAAGAATGATGATTAATTCCTATAAAGACTACCTATTAAGATAGCTAGAATTATGACTTCCCTTTTGATACATTTTCTTACCTTTAAAAAAAAAAAAAAAGTAAATAAATACATATTTTGGATGATGGTATCTCTGTAAACCTCAGCAGAATATCATCTGCCAACACAGATTTGTGTTGGTCTGGAGAAATTTATGAATACTGTTTTGGATGAGCCAACCAATATTACAGCTTACAACGAAGTGCAAATATGCAGAAATGTTTTGCCTTTTTTAGGGTATATGTTCCTGTAAAATTTAAAATCAGCCAAGCACAGCCAAATACAAATCCAGTCTTGTAAACCAATATGTATTTAGCTATTTTTAGTAGATTAAAATTGGCTAGAAGAAACAAAATATAAATTACAATAACCTCAAAGAATATCCATGCCAATAATTAATTAGAATCTATATACTCTTTTTATTTGATCCTACAATAACTCATGTTTTTTAATTGATTTAATATTGCTTACGTTGCATTTAAAAAAAAAAATCGCAGCAGTTAAACTAAGAATTATTGATTTGGCTATTCATTCTAATCCATATTCTCAATGTTTGTTCATTTTAATGAAGCAATGGAGTTGAAAATTGAATTTTTCTTTGTAGTGTTTACCCCATACAACCCCCTGAATAACTTTAGTAGGATATCTAAAAAACACTATTTAATTCAATCTCTTTCCTGCATGGGTGTCTTGAAGAAGGATGTTAATAACATGCAAGACATCATATTGCTGTATATTTAGAGATTAAAAAAACAAAACACCCACTAGTCACTAGTAGCTATGAGGATAAATATGGTAGTAGATATTTATAAAATTATTACTAATTACATTACTGGCACAGAATTATGTGGGAAAGGTAATCTAACAAGCATGATACAGATTTAAAATGACACTTCTATACAAACAAAAAATTAGATTTGAAACATTTTTATAAATTATTATTAAAGGGATTCTGTCATGATTTTTATGATGTAGTTTTTATTTCTAAATTACACTGTTTACTCTGCAAATAATTTACTCAACAATATAAAATTTAATTCCTGAACCAGCAAGTGTATTTTTTTTTTTTATTTGTCTGTAGGCAGTCATCTAAGGTCATTTTGCCTTGTCTTGTGCTTTAGGACGGAACTGCTTTCTGGCAGGCTATTGTTTCTCCTACTCAATGTAACTGAATGCAACAGTGGGACCTGGATTTTACTATTGAGAGCTGTATTATTAGATCTTCCAGGCAGATGTTATCTTGTGTTATGGAGCTGCTATCTGGTTACCTTCGAATTGTTCTGTTGGTAGGCTGCTGGGGGGGGGGTGTAGGGGGTGGTATCACTCCAATTTGCATTAAAGAGTGACTGAAGTTTATCAGAGCACAAGTCACATGAATGGGGGCTCTTGGGAAAGGACAGTATGTCTAGCCCCATGTGAGATTTCAAAATTAAATAATAAAAAAAATAAATCTGTTTGCTCTTTTGTGAAACGGATTTCAGTGCAGAATTCTGCTGGAGCAACACTATTAACAAAACATTTTTTCCATGACAGTATCCCTTTTATGCTTTATATTCTGCCACCACATTCTGCAAAGCTTTACATAGAATTCGTCATTTACATCAGGCACTAGTAAAGCTTGCACTTTGATAAATCATAATTTCTGAGTTACTATTTATTATATATTTACAAAAATGTACTTTGTGGCATTAATCAATACTTTTATATTTAACTCCTATCTTCTCCTCCCCCCCATGTTAATGACCTCATCTGACATTTCTAAATCAATTGCTGCTGTAGCAGTACTTCAGGTTATTACTGAGGCAAAGACCCAATAGGCTAGAGCAGTGATGTGAACAGTACCTATAGCCTGATGGATTTAAGTCCCATTCCCAAACCAGACTTTACTGCTGCTATAGCCATATCTAGAGAGCACAGGTAAGTAATCAGGGGCAGTACAGTGCTCGGAAGCTTTAAAAAGTGATATGGATTTGTTACTGTACGAATCTGTAATATATCAGTATGCTCATCCAATAGGTACTTGTAAAAAGTAGATTCGATTTTTCAATTATACGTTTATTTACTGTAAATATGGTTTTAAGACCAACTTTTTTCTGTGCGGAGTTGTTGCCTATTTGCCCATTTTGCCTATCCACAATTTTTTTTAAGTAGAAAACTCTCCAAATTTGATTATCAACTTATTTATTAAAAAAAACTTAAATCTTGAAAACTTGACCTCGTTAAAGTGGACCTGTCACCCAGGCATAAAAACCTGTATAATAAGTCCTTTTCAAATTAAACATGAAATGTTTAATGTGGTCAAGTTTGTTTGTTTTATTGTTTTTTTTATTAAAACATCCATACTCATTTAACAATTTAAGCTGTCAATCATATATTGCCTGCCTTAACGATAGAGGCAGGGCAGGCAATTACTTTCACTTTCCATTTAGCACTTTCTAGATATCACTTCTCCCTACATTCCCCCTCTCTCCTTACCATCTAATTATGTAGCTTTTGCATAGGGCTTGCCATCAAGTCCCCCATTCTGGCACAGAAATAAGATTTTGAGATAATGCAAGGCTTGCATTAATAACAGTGTTCACAAAATGGCAGCTGCCTGCTTGCTATAATTATGGATTTAAATAATTTATATAGTATAAGTAAAGTATATTTTGCTTGACTAACATGATAAAATTGGATTTGGAATTATTTCTTAAGGTGATTTGTCCCCTTTAAACTGTGAAATAAAAATCTTGAAAGCTGCAAAATTGTACTTCCCTATGATTTAACCAAACTTGAACTGAAAAATAACTTGAATTTTGCTAATGCAGCTCTAATTGACTGTAACACAAACTGGCTAGCTTTCAGATACCAAATTTTTATCTTTGAGGTTTTGTTGACCAATCTGCCCCATAAAAGGATCTTTTTGTTTATTAGAGCTAATGCACCTTGAAAAGCTTACAAGAACAGGAATCAATTGACTTTATAAGAAAGAGGATGGCCTTGCTTTAGTTACATTTTCAAAGGACTTGACAAGCTTAATTAAATACCCTTTCACTTAATAAAATGTACCCTTAACGAATGACTTTTATATGACAGTAGAATATAAGATATATAACTTAATGCATGCAGAGTTTGCACAATACATTGCACAGGGTGGTAAACAGGGCTCTCTACCTTTACTGTATTATTGTGCCTCTTGGTTGCTAGTGAAAAAAAATATTTTTGGGGGAAAATGTAAATGCTGATCACCAGTCTTGGGTAAAGACAGTTATTGTCATCCAACATTTAAATTGGTAGGAGCTTACTTTTTAGGAGTAAGCAGGAAACAATGTGTTCACGTTCACATCTTTCAGGCAAAATTTTGATGGTAAAATCCACCATGTATGCCTGCACCTGAGCCAATGCTATGGTTGTAGATTCAGGCAAGGAAGAAGCCTGATGCCAGAGTAGGGGCTAATTCTCTGCATGACTTTTTAGCCTTAAAGAATTTGAACAGGGCTAAGGAGCAGTAGACCATTTAATGTAAAGTTTCCTGGAAAATTGTGCTTAGAAGATCTATATCCTCAAAAAGTGTATGATGACTAGCGATGGGCGATTTTATTCGCCAGGCGCGAATTTGCGGCGAATTTTGCGCGATTCGCCGCCAGCGAATAAATTTAAGAAACGCCTGCGAAAATTCGCCTGAAAAAAAACTGCCGCTGGTGTCAAATGGGCGCTGGCATCAAAAAAACAGCCGCCGGCGTCAAAAACGGGCGCCGGCGTCAAAAACGAGACGCCATCGCCGTTTCGCGAATTTTCCGGCAAAGCGAAATGGCGCAAATTCGCCCATCACTAATGATGACATAATTGCTAATATACAAAATGTGCTTATGAGCATTACAGAATGCTTACCAAGCAGCTCGAGTAGACCAGAGCACACTGTGGATGACTAGGTTGGCACCGAGTGTGCTCTAAGGACAGGATCAGTTAATATTATTATATAATTATATATACATCTTCAAACCAAATCCTTTGTAGGGCTAGGTATGGTTTAGGTGATTTTACCATCATCAATAGGATCTCCAGCCCGGGCTGGTGTAAGGAAGGGACCTTTACTGTCATGATTAAACCAAAGCTATAGTAAAAAGGGACAGTGGAGTTCAATAAAAATCATGGCAATTGATGAGCAATTATGGTCCATGATGGTCCATAATTAAGAACCTCAAAACCAATCAATTCTAATATCATACATTGCAGTGATTTATGCTAAATTTGTGTTGCTGAAATGAAGTGCTAGTGAACAGATTGAGGAATGACTAATTTTCCTGTTATATTTCTTAACTGCTATCGATAGGCAATCTGTTACACGGGGGTGTTAATTGGAGCATTCATTTCAAATAAAAATAGCTCTCCCCATGTTACACATCAGCACTACACTAACTACGGCTACAATAAATATCATTTGTTTTAAACTGAGACTATAAGGTGAAATGATGCATTGATATAATTATGATTTTACGAAAAACGGTCTCCGTAATGGTGTTTTGTGCCTTATATTTTTTTCCCTTTCCGCTACATAATTGAAGGTTTTAAATTTCCAATAGCTAGGGTTGATTAATCCTGTTGGCTTTCTCACTCTCATTGTATGACTGATACCTAACTGCACAGCTGGAGTGTGGGGAAATCTTTTTTTTCTCTTAACTGATTTTCCTCTAGGATATTTTATTTTCAGTGGAAGGCTGCCTTACAAACTAGATCCCAGCAGGGTTACATAGTGTGTAAATGTGTTATGCCTCCTCAGATCAGGCATTGTTGTAGTATAAAGCTCATGTTATCTTGGTCCTCATTTTATTTTTTTGAAGGTAAAGCAAATCAATTTATTACATATAATGGATAAAATACTAAATAAATATTAAAGTAAAATGATTTGCTCAGTAAATCAATCAGAGCTTTCGTTTATCAAGTGCACAAGGTCATCTGACATTTCAGCTGTGTATTAGAAGGGAAACCACAAATGTGTTTTTATCCACCAAGAGGATTAGAAGAGTAGTTTTCAAGGTAGCTGTGACTGTGGGTTTCACCTTCTTCACCTTCTTTCCCCACTCTCTTAAAAGCACTTTTTTATTTACTGGAGAACAGAAGGCTGAATGTCATTTCTTGGCCATTTACTGTATATTAGGTCTTTAGAAAAATTCCCTACTGTAAAAAAGTTGTTCCCCCCCCCAGTTATTTTGATGTTTTATGATTCAGAAATGAAGAGGCACTTTATTTTTTTTAGGTGGATTGAAAAAATACACAACACATACTTAAGTATATTATTAATATAATACCAAATCATTCATCTTCTAGTTATTGTCCTTTACTGCTAAAGGGTTGTGGGTACAGAAGCATAAAACAAATTGTACAACAGTTCTAGCCTACTTCTTTACCCTTAGCTTGAGTTGTCTTAAGTTGTTATCCGTCAGCAGTGAACCTGAAAAAGTCAGTAAGTGACTATGGAAACTATTCTAGTACTATGGGGCTTATTTACTAAAACTCAAGTTTATCTCAGTTTTTTTTATTAAAACAAAGTTGACCTAACTCCCATTCACGAATGTAACGAATTTATCAATAATTGTTCTTGAAAATTTTGGTGCAAAAAAAACATAGCGACAAATTTGTGCGTTGATTCGAATCATACAATTGTCCTTCCAAAAATGTGACCTTATCAAATTGACGCAGCGAAAACTCAACTTTATTAGATTATCGGCACAAAAACCAGCACGTCAACAAAAATCTAATGGGAAATCTGCCATTGACTTCTACATGACTTTGGCATATTTGAGATGGAGTATTTTCGAATTCAGATTTTTAGCAGCTTTGGGGTATAATAAATCTCAGAAAAATCAAATGTTTTTTTTCCTCAAAAAATGTCCCTTTTAAAAACTCGACCAGAAAAATTTGAGGTTTAGTAAATGCACCCCTATATGTGACATTTATTTCTGGTGAATAATGTGGTATGTTCTACCAAAAACTGGGGAGAGTTAAGACAGAAAAATAGAAAAAATAGAAAAAAGAAAAAATAGAAAAAAGAGTTAAGACAGACCTAACCAAAAATAAGCAAGGTATCTCAGATATTGGGAGATTTGACAAAGTTGGCATGAAAGAAGGTATGACTTTAATCTAAAGGCTGGTATGCTTTGTAGATGTATTTAAATGCTTTAAATTCATGTTGAGTGATGAATGCTGCTTTTATCTAGTGCTTTTTAAGGGATATATATATATATATATATATATATATATATATATATATATATCTATATATATATATATATCTATATATAGGCTAAATGTAACGTATACAAAAGGAGCTCATTTTAAAGAGAAATGTTCTGTGATGCATTTTATTACAATGAAATACTACAGTTTTGTGCATTTATTTTCTACTCACTAGAAGCCAAGGGCAGAAGGTTAAGAGTATTATCTGTCTTCGCTAATGTTTGCAGATAATCAGTATTTTATTTTTCTTACCAAAATGTCAAATGATGTTTGCAGCTGCATGTTTTTTTTCTACAACAGAAGTATTTTGATCTGAATCTTCCCAGTGAGTTTTTTCTATTAATATCTGGAGTCTCATCTGTGCAAAGACAAACTGCTTTATTTATTTTACATTGTGTCAACTGTCCAGTAAAGGGACAAAATCTGCAGAATAATCAAGAAAATATGGCACAGAGGGAATGTAATGTGGCCTGAAACATGCAAAAAGCAATCTAGACAGTCTGTCTAGCAACACTGGATAACAAAATTATCTCTGGCTGTCCTCAACTTTGCTCTTGGTTCTGTATTTGCAAAGAACTATATTGACAAAGAACTGAAGAGTTTATCTAATTAGCAATGAATGGTTCACTAACCTTATCTTGCAACCTGGTATAAAAATAAATCCATTAAGTCTATTAGATATGTAAACAAGAAACTAAATGGTAACAAACAAATGTGTCAAGCAGGTAGTCAGTGGCCAGAGAATGAGATGACAAAGCTACATTGGTATGGTCTTTATAAAAATGCAGACCAGGTGCATGTATTGTTTTCTTGAAATGACCATGGTTTCTGTGGGGGCTGTAAATTGTCTCAGCTGTCCTGTGAATGAGTTGAGATTTGTGCACATGGAAATATTGAACTCAAGCAAATCAAATAATATCATGACAGAAACTATGAAATTTGTCATCTGTTTCAACACCATTTTCATAAGATTCCAAGTAATAATGAATGAAGGCAATCTGTTTCTACACTCAGATCTCAAAGCTTTATTCCTTTTTTTGTTTTTTTTGCTTAAAGTGTTCCTGAGTTCTACCTTAATATTAAAAAATACTGAATTTGTTGTCCTATCAACCTTTATTACAGAAACAGTGAATGTCTGAACGTATTTCCTTTGTGTATTGCTGCATAGACTGTTTAACCAAACAATTTGTAGAGTTAATCTGTTCTTTATTTATTAGCAACTTTGTCTGATCCATGAGTTTTATGCATACACACATTTTTTAGTAATGTAGCATACCCTGTTACTTATTTTGTATCCTAAATAAGAAACCCCTTAACCCCCACAGGTATGTGGAATCACTCTGATGCATTTGAGGCTACTGTGACAGGCAATGCTGCTGAAATGCATTTTCCTGCTTAAAACATGCCAAATTGCTCCCAGTGGAACTAAGGATATAGACCAGAAGCATCTGAAATGCATCATTGTGTAAAAATCTCTCTCAAACTTCCCAGCTACTCTCACCATTTGTTGGGAAGCTCAATTTACCTGTCTTTGGGCTTATAACCATCAAGGCAAAAATTCCATAAGAATGAGTTGAGTGATTGAGTAGCCCCCAAAATTAATAGATTTGAGAACAGAGCAGTGACATTCTATGTGATATATTCTTTTGATTCATGGCCCTGCTCATCTTCTGAATCATACTGTAATTGGTGCTCATCCCTGGATTGTCAGTTGTAGGGTTGTTCATATCCTGGATACAAAAATTGAGCTGTAGTTTGAATTAGTAGTACCTCAAGAAAGGATGCAGAAATCCTCCCCCCCCCCCCACACACACTGTGCATTTCTGCTGCACAATGCTTTGTTAAACAGAACAATGATAGGGTATTCTGACCAGGGATGGACTGGAGCACGGGGGCCCAAAATTTTGGCATGCACCACGCATGTGCCAACGCCCGTCCGCATTGCGCCACATATTTTTGCTTTGGGCTCGGCAGATTAGGGGAGTGATTCTGGGCCACCCACTGGGTTTTTTCCCCGGTGTTTGTTTTTTCTTTGAAAAATAATTTTCCACCTGTCAGACACTATATTTTATTATGACACATTTATTTAACATCCCCAATGACTTATTTATGGCTTAGAATATTAAAAGCCTCTGAGCTTAATTGGGGGAATACTGTTTGGGCCATATAAAAATGTGCATTATATAAAATTCTGCAGGGTTATTGATTAGGGGATGTACTCTGAAATTCACTATTTCTCTTGACAGGTTTATAGACAAGATGTAAATCTTCCACAGGATGGAAAGGAGTGAAGAATGCGAGCGATAGCAACTGGGGTTTCAGCACTCGATGGATATGTGCTTCACGCAGTGACTGGTTTTTAATGCGATATGCTGATACTGAAGGCTCAGAGACAAAATTACAAAGTTTATTGCCTCTGTCCTCTGTTTTTAATCATTCTCTGAACTGTGTCAAGTTCAGAAAACTATTGTGATGGAAAAAAAGGCACCTGTCTGTATTTGCAACTCCTGAATTGTGGATTAGTTTGCTGAGGAATTTCCACTCCAAAGGGCAGAAGTTAGATGTGATGGATTTATCTTCAGAAATGAGCAAGCATGCGAAGAATCCAATAAGTCATAAGCTGGAAGATCAGAAAAAGGTAAGGCTAGAATAAAAAGGATTGCTTTATGTATATATTTGGTGTGCATCTACAGGGCTGGATTTATATAGTGGGCATCCTTAGGCCCACTGCCATTAATCACCCCCATCCCCTCCCCTTTATTCATGCAAATTTTCATCATTGGGATAGGAGCAATGGGGATTGGCGCACGGAAAATTTTAAAAACTATCATATTGGTTTCTGAACCAATATGGTTATGCTTTGGCCGCATGCAGCCCCCTAAAATCCTGCCACCCTAAGCCTGGGCCTTGGTGGTCTTTCCACAAATCCGGGCCTGCATCTGGAGACCTTTAGGGATGGCAAGAGACAATTTGCTTCTGAATCTGGTGATGAGTCTGGTTATGGATATGGCCTAATTTACAGTAACCTGCTAATGCACACAGACTGCATGATGGACAAACCCTTTAACTGTTTATTGTATACACAGTAGTTCTAGACATTGTGTGATTTATATATACAATTTTTCAATTAATAAACCAGCCCTAAGTTTACACTGATGCCACTTCGGCCATATAGGCAGGCCATCAATGGATATTTACTAGTTGTGTAGAAAATAACGTTAAATTCACAAAATACTTGTAACTCTTGTAAAATGTATATTTAATATAGTAGAAAGGATTCCGTTTTAATAATTTACATGGTACATTTTAACCAATGAAACATATATATTGACCCACTGTATTGGAGTCATAGGGTGCTATATTTATTCCTTTGTTCCAAGACTGTCACTATTATATACTATTGATCTGACTTAGAATATGTCATTAAAACAAAATGTCATCCAATACGGTCTTGATTATGCTGGTTTGCATGTTAAAGAATTAAATATTTAATTTTATAGTTTAATCCATACCATAAGACAAAATATTGGATTTATTAACAATTCAATTAACTCGATTGTATAATGACAAAGTGTACACTTTCAAGATGATCCCTATTTGAGGTGGGAACTTAGCTTGATAAGCACAAATGGAATGAGGGTTGGTGGTAATACTGAAATAGGTGAATTGAATATTTATTATACAACATCTGCTCTCTTATTTTTTTTGTATTTAAAAGCAACGGCAACGTGTCTACCTCATAACATTCAGGTGCAGATAAAAAGGAGGATAATTTTTGTACAGAAACATACAGTAATATATAGACATATATTTTTTTTGAACATAGATAATACATTTGCTGATGTTATGCACAGAATGATTGCCTTAAGATGAGATATAAACTGTCTGCAATGGCAGGAGGTAGTATTTATTCCTGCGTGTTGAGTCTTTTGAATTACAAAATTACTTTATTGTCAAAGATCTCAATACTAAAATTGCAGTTAAAACTTTATTAAGGATGTTCCTTGTGTTTCACTTACATACTGTTAATAAAGAACATTTCTTTAAAATAAAGTTAAAAAGGAAGGAAGGAAATTAAAGGGGGGGTTGCCTAATTAAAGAAAGAAAAAGTACATTTAAGAATCTTTTTCATATACAGTACATTCATTAAACATTGTAATTGCTGTTGAAACCAGTATTTCTTTGCTACTTACTGTTTGCTGTACTGCTTGTTCTACTACTACTGAAACAGTGAAGCAAAAGTCAGCTGATTAACAGATTTATGGAGCATTCAAGGCATTGTTGAACCTGGAGTCTTGGCTTGAGGTGATATGGTTACTACTTCATTATTTTAAGTCAGGGCCAGCAGTAAGTACAGTAGCAAGGGACAGCTAGATACTGCTGTAAGATTTTAATATAATAATAATAATAATAATCATCATATACCTCACCCCTTCTACTAGGGTTACAGTTCTTTTGAGCAAGCTCACAAATAATCCACACCAATAAGTGTATATTAAAGTGATTATATTATATAATCAATGGATTGTTACATGTAAATGATTACAATTAGACTAAAACAATATTTACATTTACAAATGTTTTATATAGTCTACATTGTTTTTACCAGGCCCTTATTGTGTCTCTCTGGGTCATCTGTTGGCTTCTGCTCCCAGCTTTTTTGCATGCAAAAGGCCCCATCACATGGCTCCTCTGTCTTCTCCCAGGCTGCTCCCCCTCTTTCTTTCTTTTGTGTCCACCTTTATACAGGATTTATGCCCCCAAACCTTCCAACTGATCAAATGCAAAGTTAAAACCCCCTTAACTTGGGTACGTTTCTAAATACATTATATTATAACATGCTGTTGCCATATTACATCCTATTGGTCAGAATAATATGTTTAAGAATGGAATCTGAAATGCTGTGTGATTCATTTTAAACTCATTACATTTCTTGATATATTGACAATCACTAGGAAGTATATTGGCAATCACTAGGAAGGGATGAGTTCATGGCTATTATCCATTGGTGTTGAGGTTGTATAGGACAGCTAAGGCAATTGTTCCTTTGCCCCGGCCACACAAGCAAGAATCAGGAAAAAAATAGGAATATTTAGATTATACTAATATGCTTGCCTTTATTTGTATACAATGTTAAACTGCTATTAAAGGCTATTCATTGTTTGCATCTACCCCTGCTCCAGTAGAATGAACACACACGCAAATATACTAAGGTCATTTTATCATGATCCAATTAATCTTCTCTGTGTTTTAGTAGTCTGAAAAGAGACCCACACACACAGGCACAGGAAGAACCTTGCAGATAGTGCCAAAGTTAGAGGCTTAAATATTGATAAGTACTGTGATACTGTTGAAACTGCACTGCATGCTAAGGTCATAGACACATGTGTTGTTTATCTTGGGGTGTTATTTATCTAGGTCTGAATTTATCTCAATATCGGCTGCTACAAATTCCGATCTAAGCCGCTCTGGTTTTTAATGCTTATTTATTATTACATTTTCCCGAAAATGACCTTTGCAGGAAATGCTCAGATATTCGCGATTTTTTTTTTGTGAATTTTCCCCAAAAACTCTGAGTTTTCATCCGAAAGCTCCGAAAACATTGTGAAATTGCCCGAAACCCCTGACACAACCAAAAATCAATGGGACTGTTCCCATTGACTTTTTTGCAACCTCGACGGGTTTGAGATGCCGTGTTTTTATATTCAGTCTTTTTAGCCCTCGGGGTTTAATAAATTCCAAAAATTCGTGATTTTTTTAAAAGCTTATTATAACACAAAAAATCACACCGTTTTTCAGATTTCTGGGATTTTGGGGTATTCGGAGATGTAAATAACCCCATTGGTGTTTATCTCAGGAAGACTACATTAATAAATAACTGCTAATGTGAATCACAGGCGGGACGGCACTCGGATCACTTCAGTTTTCCGAAGTCGCCCAAAGTTTCCTCATGAGGCAATGTTAATAAGTGGAGGAAATGTTAATAAGTGGAGGCAATGTTAATGAATAATATTCATGTATGGAAAAAATTGCTTGGTCACTGCTATTATCAGCTCCACAAGCATACAGTTTAATATTCAGTGTCTGGGAATGGGAAGATAAACTGATTTGCTGAATGGTATAGCAACATTTTCATATTTAAATGAAATAAAAAAAAATTAAATTACATTTTTATGAAATTGTTCATAAACATTAATGCACCAATGCATAAAATATAATTGTGTTTTTTTGTTTTGTTTTTTGATTTTCATTTTGCTGTTCTTATAATGTAAAATAGGCCCATGGGCCCATAATGCTTGATGATATTTCTAAAGCTATAAGAGTAGACAGTTTATTGCTAAATGGAGCAGCCCTGCTAAATGGAGCAGCCCTGACATAAAATACAAATTTAGAATAGAGGTACAGAATTAAAAAAAGGCAGAAGGCATGTGGGCAGTTCTGATTAACATAGTCTTATCGTTTATGTTTTGAATTCATTCTTTTACCATACTTGCTTTGGGGTTGTCTGTGTCGAACTGGGGGACCCAGGGCCCACCGGGGCTGCTGCCTCGGGGCCCTCACCTAGTGCCCCCCACCCCAGGCACAAATCACTTTCTGGCCCCCCTCCCTGAGCATCAACCGCAAAGCGCTTTTCAGGCTGCAGGTAGCAGTAACAGGCAGAGCAAATTTTCAGTCCTTACAAACCATTTGATACGTCAAAAACTTGCCTGAGGTGGCCCCACACAGTGCTATGATTCAGCAGTTCATTCAGATGCATCTAACTTATCAGACTGTCTCTCGTGTGCATTAGATCTTTTGTTAACCACTCTAAATAGTGCCAAAAATAAAATCCTACAGCAGTATTAAATTACCCGTAATTATTTTCTCTTAATATTCTTGAGCTTTAAACAGGCATATGTATGCATTAAAGTTCTATGAGAAAGCTCCACATAGATACAGTATGCCATCCCTTGTTTAGATGCATAGAAAGAACGACATGCTGTTTGAGACTGTGTTTATTTGCTTGATTCAGCATCTTAACAGTTGTTTATGTTGGCAGAAATGCCTGTAATTGAGATAAATACTGGTTTGTTGGGACACATTTTATTCTGGGTTTGAATGCTTGATTTCATTGCTTGTAAAATACTTCTTCTGATTTAGTGACAATTACTTTTGAATAATGAACAACAGAGCGTTTGACCCTTTTTCCCTTTTAATTTTCTATTCAGGCCGCTGTTTTTCCATTTAGCATTGCTATATTAAACTGATTTATATTGGCTTGGGCTCCATGATGGCACATTCTCACAGTCACAACCACATTTGAACTTGTCTTTTTAGAAATGAAAGATAGCTGTATTACACTGAATACTGCACAATAACCTGCTGAATAGGACAATACAGTGCCTCAGTCTCGGCTATTCTCAGACCAAGTGAACATTTTTCAAACTTAGTGGAGACATGTCCTATTGTCTTTACTGTGCCAATACTGGTGTTGCAAAGAATATTATAACACTGCCTCTGCTATTGTGTATACGCCATTAGATAAAAAGTGAATCTGTGTTCAGTTTATTATCATTATTAAGATGTGTATATAAATATATGTATGTATGTATGTATGTATGTATGTATGTATGCAAAGAGTCTAGGTTTCAGATAGTAAAAGTAATAGGGGTAGCCAGAAAAGGCATGTCTCTAGGGTACAAAGTGTGTGTGGGGGGGTGCTAGGCACGTACCTTCTCTGTCGCCTACCCCTAGTCTGACCCCATGTACCCTGGCCGCTGTTGTTGCTCTCCACCATAGCCAAAACCCATTAATTTGCACATGGCTTATGTGCTGGGGGGAGCAGTATACCTGGGTTGCCTAGGGGTGGCCCAGCACTGCTGTGTATAAGTGCATGAATGTCCCTGTCTCCATCTTCCAGTGAGAAAATAGTAGCAATCACAAGATAATAAATCACAAGATGTAAATCATCAAATATAACTGGTGGCAGGGGTGGTTATAAGAGTTAAAGAAACTGCAGTTCTTATAAAATATTTGGCATTTAAATGAGCAATATAAAAATGTTAATTTCTAATATGTGTACAACACTTTTTTTCTGCTGTCTATAGGAGGTATTCATTACTTTAATTTTCTGTTTATTCATTGTGCCACAATTGTTAAATCAGTTGTTTTATCTAGTTTACCAGTTGAGAGTTTTTTTGATAATTATACATAATCTAATGCCACTTTGAATACCTTTAAATTATGTAACTGGTTCCATGTTGTCATTTTTATGAGCCATACGCAAATATTGATAAACAGGGGCTTCTGACCTCTCATCACTCTGCCACTGGAGCTTAGCAGCTGTGGCCATAACATTCCCCACATCCATTGTGGCATTAAAGGAAATTCCCATTAACTGTGTAGGTCTCTCTCTATACTGCTTAGTGTATGATTATTTTCCTTAGAATTACTGGAACAGACAGATGTGTTGTGGTACCTTTGGGGGTGACTTTGTGTCTGCTCTGTGTAAAGTGCAACATTATTACTGGAACAGGTGTTAAAATGGATATACTGCATGGGGGTTTAAAGGGGTAATTCACCACCATGATCACAATGAGTTGTTGGGCATGTATTCTGCCTATTGTTTAATTTAATTGTCTGTTTTATTGCAACATCGGGAGCAGAACAAAACAATATAGAAAGGGTCTGTTGTATTATTACTCAAGCTTGTATTTACAATATATTCATGCCAATGGTACAAGCCTGTACTATAATGGTGGGGGGGGGGGGGCTGGTTTAATTTACAAAGACGGGAAAATATGGTCAGCATAGTATATTTGATTTTGAATCAGCAGTACTGAAAAGGGAACAGATTATTCCCAAATGCCATTGCCACTCACTGAACTGAGTCACAAGATGTTAACATATCTAATGTATTTCCCTTACTATGTTTTCTTAGCAAGGGGTAGGTTGACGGTAGACTCCAATTTAGTCACTCCTGATAATCAGGTAAGGTTCAGTGTGATAGGCTGCACATTAGCTGACACACATTCAACCCATTACTCATCTATACATTCTCCAGCGATTGCCATTACTTGTAGTACAGAATGGCAATTGTGCATTTCCCATGATACATAGTGAAAGATTTATGAAAGGTCAAGACGTTCGACCTTAGCTCAATCTTTATTTAAAAGAAGTTCTTAACACAAATTTAGATTTTCCTGTGATTTAGATGTTTTTTCTTGTTCTTGATTACAAATTTTGGGAGCTCAGGTGCTGACAATAATTCTATCCAATGGTCACACCAGCCATTACATTTCTGAACTAATTGTGTAATATGTTAGCAGCTGGCACAAGCGATTTTTGCTTCAACCCCAAAACAAAGAGAACTAACAGACACGTTTAATTTCCCATAATAAGAAAAAATTATATAAATGTATTAATTGTAAATAAAAATAAATAAATAAATAATACTCTCCACCATAAATACTTTTCAAATCTCTAATTGCATGTGTGTATATATCTAAAAAGTGTGTCCTCATCAAAATCTATTGAAATCATTATGGATCTGCTTCAGTGATCAGAACATCATCAAAAACATGCTTGTGTAAACACCCAGTGTATTCAATTGGGGATAAGTGAAGCAGACTAACTTAATGGATAATTGGAGTATGTGTCACGGTTCTTTTCATCCAAATAAAATCTATACCCAAATAGGTGCAATAATTAATGTATAAATGGTAATTTGCAACCATGTTTGTTAGTACATGAAGAGAGGCATGTGTAAAATCAGTCGGCTACAATGTTAAATGTGGTTTATGTAAGGGGCGACTAGTGGAATTTAGGAACTGGAGATCCCTTGAGGTGAAAGACAAAGTTTATTTGGCACAAGCTATGTGGATTCTGAAGTCACAGAGTTAGAACACTGAACAAAGGAATCGCAGAGTTTTTAATGACCTGTTAAAAGGAAGTTACTGGTGGAAGAGCATAGAGATATTGCTCCACAGCACAGAAAAACAAAGAACTGCTCTTGCAGCCAAGCATGTGGGTATGTCTATAGGCCAGGGTACTAGTGACCAAGGCTAGCTTCAGAACAGAATCCATCAAAGTCAGGGGGCTCCTGGGGAATCTGTATACATGGAACTCACTAGCATGCACTGATCTTATAGTTCAGTCTGAACAAATAACTTTAGTTCTCTTTCTTTACATTTTTTAAATAATTCTAGAAGTGGACTTACATGAGAATTATCCAATTGGGCTAGTAAATTCTGAAGCTTTAAATATATGCAGCATGAGAAGACTTTTCTTTGAGAAAATTGAAGTGAAAAATATGTATTAAATGCGCAAGGGAATACCTTGTGTTATTAATATGCTTAATGTCGCAGGACTGGTTATATTCTGTTAGCTACTGTGTTTGGTCTATTTGTACAGATGAGATCCTTTGTATCCTATTACATGTTATCTGTATGTACCATGTGACTTTCAATGATAGTATTCTTGATTTTACATCTGTATAATGGCCGTCCTTTCCATTTTTACTGCTGTATGCTAACTATGTATCCTATGTTTTGTAAAACACAATAAAAATTATTGAAGTAAAATAAATGCGCAAGGGAGCAAAACATGTGGAACAGTACTTTATTTGAGAATGACTAAAAAAAAAAAGGGGTCTCCATATTTTTTTTTTTTTTTGATGACTTAAACGTTGTGAAAAAGTGCCACAAGCACAATCTAAAGCAATCTAGCTTTAATCTTTTAACAACATTTTTTTTCCAGTGCAGTAAGTCATAGAGAATGTTCTCATTTGCTTTTACTGATTAGGTTACTGTACTGGTGCCATATGCCTTATTGCCTTATAAATGGCATAAGTGCCTTATAAGGGGACAGTGCTGTCCAACTTCTGTGGTACCTGAGCCAAACTTTTTCAGCCTACATGGTGGAGGGCCGATAGTGTTGGCCACTCCCTGTTTTCAAACCACACCCACATTAAACCCCACCCATGCTACCAGAAGATCACGTCCACATTCATTGTGGTAGCACACCAAAAAACCAAATGGTTGGTGCTTACTGCAGGGATATCGCTTATCATTCATATGTGAAAAAAGTTGTCCTATTAAGACATACCCTTAAATCCATATGCCTCCTCTTCCCCTTGGATAACACAGCACATGATTAAACTCCTTAGGGGCCCCTAACAATAATTTATTTTTAAATGCTAACAAACCTCCAGAACAAATACCAGGCTTATGTTCCACAGGCAGAGCAGGGCACGTGCGGCCTGCAGGCAGCCAGTTGGACAGCCCTGCCTTATGTGAATACAGTGTCGGACTGGCCAGGCGGAACACCGGGAAAAAACCCGGTGGGCCCCGACCCTCGTGGGCCCCCGCCGGGCCAGACCCCCTCTAATAGTATAAAATTTTTTAAAAAGTTTTCGGCGATGCGCATGCGCATCGGCACCTGCGCGCCGAGAAGTGCGCTCGCGCATGCGCATGGTGGCGTTCGAGCGGCGCAGTAGGGGGGCGGGGGGCCCTGGACCAGCAGTCCCGGTTGGCCCCGGTCCCCCCACTCCGACCCTGTGTGAATAAAAGAACATTAAGTTATCCAAAGTAGTTTTTTAAAAAAAAATATATATATATTATACTGTAGTGGTACAAAAGAAAAAAAATATTGAAGTTATATGCTTTGATTGTAACTGTTTTACTTACATAGTGTTAAACTGCAACTAAAGCACACAAGTTACAAATGTATTTCATATGCTAAATGAGTTAAACAAAACACCCCTCTCTTTAGACCTCACAGCATGCTTGTAATAACTGTATAACAAAAATTACATTTGTCCAGTTCAAACTGATTTTGCAGGTTAGAACTTATAACATTAATCTACTTTCCTTTGATTAAATATCATTTTTGTTAATGAGACATTTTACATCTCCGGTACATTGAATGAGTGAGGTTCAAAAGATAGCCGTGCTTCACACCTTGATATATCTGAGATTCTTTTGATCCAAATAAGCATGAAGATCAGAGTGTCTGAAATGGTATATTCATGTACACAGGGGCGTAACTATAGAGGAAGCAGACCCTGCGTCTGCAGGGGGGCCCAGGAGGTATAGGGGCCCCATGAGGCCCTAATTCATATACAATTTCAATAAATATTGGAGAAACAAGTCAACCTCTAAACATTTTGGGGGCCTGAAAAATAATTTGCTGTGGGGCCCAGTAATATCTAGTTACGCCACTGCATGTACACAATAAATTCACAGACTATATGCATTAAATAAGGGAACATACCATTTGACAGAAGTAAGGAAAAAGTTTGGAGTCATTAATATATTGTTTTTAAAATCTGAATCTCTGACTCCCACCACCAGTATCTTAGTAACACGCAGATCTAAGAAGATGACCAGAATGCAATCAATCTGTTTTTTAAACTTGGTAACTAGAAAATGTTTGTTAAAACAGCACAAAACCAAGTTCACATTGGGATATAGAGTCACAATATAACAATGGGAATATATATTTTTAGAATATGTATGTGGTCCCTGTATTGTCTACGTTTTGGTTTCTCTGATTTTTATGGTGCTAAAAGAATCACCGAGATTTAATATTGCTTTTACTTGAACTAGACTTTGTAAACCCTTACACTAAGACATATGTATACTACAAGCCCAGTATGGGTATTTAGGTCCGGTGGTGCCCTAGGTCAGACTTAAGTGCACCCCCAAGTTGTGGAAGTGAAGTCAGGTGCAAGGCTGCGTGTGATGTAACTTATGGTTACACATGATGTCACATCCACGCCACTGCACTACAATGTGCACAATACCCCTCACCTCCCAACACAGCTGGCTTTATAAAGCAAGACTCTGGTGGCGGCTGGGCAGAATTAAAAAAACAAACAAGCTGCTATATAGGCACCCGAGGGTCTCCCCACCAATGCTGCCACCCGAGGGTGCCTATATATAAATATGGCCTAGCTAAACAAAACAACATATATCTTTGTCATGAAGACAGCAGTTCTGCTACTGGGACTTTACCCAAGCTTTCAGTACACAGGAATATTCACTCATCCCATTAATCTTTGACTGCGCCGGAATATATATAATCTGGTATCAGATGATAATCAGGAGTGACAAATCTGCACATAATACTGTACCAGATCTCAAATAGTGGGCATAGCATTATTGCTGACTAATTAGTCCATTTGTGCCTTATTTATAAAAGTGTTATGAAGACAGGGATTATTATTATTGATAGCCTTTTCTTGTAGTTTATAGATAATATTGAATTTTCTTATGTAGTAAAAACTTCCTATCAGTAATGAAACAAAGAGAAAAATAGATAAGTTGGCTCCTCTTGCTTGGGGCAACTCAATTGATGGAGAGCTGGTGCTCTAAATGCTTTTATATGCTAGGGCAACTGAGAAGGAATTGAAAATTATTTTCTTTGATTGCCTGAAATCCATTTGATTTGAAACCAGTAACAAAAGAAATGTCCCCCTGGGAATGGCAGCAGAATCTCAGTAATTTCAGGGGCAGTGTTTGTTTATACATATAAATGTAAAAGATAGATTTTTGAGGTTTGTCTTTGCCTTTCTACATCTGTCCAGTCCTTTATATTGCCAAATGTACTGACAAATATCCAGTGTTTCATAATACTTGATGCCACAATTTATAGCTTCTACTACATTTAATTAGTGGAAAATGCTATTGCAAATACGGTTACAATTCTGGCACAAAGATGTATTGGGGACAGTGCGGATATTACAGTGTTGGTCATATAAATTATAGAAATGCTCATGGCAGGATTTAATTACACAAAGCAATATCTCTTTAAATATGCATACCTGCATTATTCTCATATTTAATGGACAGACATTTTGGATGAAATGAAATATTGCTTGAATTTAAAACAGGCCTGTTATGGATTAGATAGAGAGCATATACCATAATAACTGAGCAGCTGAATACCTCACACCTCCCATTTAATATTCGATAGCTTTGAGAAGAAGAGTTGCAGATTAAAGAAGCTTGCATCATTAACCCATATCAGCTTTGCTTATGTACATACAGCTCATTATAACATACAGCTCATAAAATCTACAGTTTGCTATCTACGCCTGAATTCTGTTTTATTTTTTCACACATCCTCTGTGTGTTTCATTATTTGTTGATCCAGTGCTGACAAGATTGCTATGGGCCATGATAACTAAATTAAAGGCCCCAGACTCTAGTTGATCTATAGCGCCTTACAACATTGGGTTATCTTGTTAGAGGTTGTAGTTCAACAGCTGCTGCAGGGATGGATGTTGAACACCCTTGCTACAGACTATTGCTAATAAGAAAAAATCTGGTTCTGAGAATTTTGATGGACATATGAATGAGTATCAACTGGACATTTTAATATACTTTATATGCAATGTGGTAGAAATGTCCCACTGTCCACAGACCAAATGATCAGTAGATCAAACAACCAATAGAAAAAATTATGATGGGGCATTGATAGTGACTGCTGGCCTATCCTCTTTCCCATTTCTGCACAAATAAACCTGTTCTGAAACAACTTAGCTCTGTCCCAACCATAATCATAAAGTGTGCAGTAATTAACACATTTAATATCACATTTAATTAGGGTTGTCACCTTTTCCCTCAGTAAAGACCAGGCAGGGGGTGGGGCTGTGATGTATAGGGGCGTGGGCATGACATTGAGGGGCAGGACACTAATCGTGATGTTCATGGGGAATTCCTGGGAAAACTGGGCAGGAAGTTTTGACCTGGGCTGCCCTTCAAAATAACTGCTGTCCGGGTCAAAACCAGACAAGTGGCAACCCTACATTTAATTGTCAGCAGCCTGCCTGGGTATTGATGAATCCTCAAACCTTAAAAACCGTCAAACCTTACATAATAGAACTGGTACTGGAAAGAAAAGTAGAGAGAGAAAGACAAAGGGTGGTGCAAGGAAGAAAAAGATCTAACCAGTGGCATGCAGTGGAGAAAAGTTGTAGATGTTAAACAAATGGTAGATGTCAAACAAAAATGGTATTTGGTGAACAAATACAAATTCTACCACTGCAAAAACTTGTATGTTTCTAAATTTCTGTAAATGTTTTTTGTATAAACCACTCATGGTGTAAATGTTGTAAAACTACAAGTTGTACAGTATAAATAAACTTTTTTCAAATTTTTATTGATTTATTTTTTAGTAGTATTGGTTTCAATGGTGTTCACATTTTGGCAATATTTTGTGCACAAAAGTTGGAACTTGTAAATATTGAATTATTTAAAACTACAAGTTTGCCATAATTTTCAAGTTTTGTGTATAATGTAGTGTTATAAAAGGGTGACATTTCTTTGCCTTTAATTGATATCCCTTCATCACATAAAGTCCCCAATAACATCCCAGCCCCTAGAGCAGTGATCCTCAACCAATGGCTTGGGAGCAACATGTTGCTCACCAACCCCTTGGATGTTGTTCCCAGTGGCCTCCAAGCATGTGCTTATTTTTGAATTCCTGGTTTGGAAGAAAGGTTTTTCTTCCATTAAAACCAGGTGTACTGCCAAACAGATTTTTCTGTAGGCTGCCAATCCACATAGGGGCTAACCTAGCCAATCACAACCCGTTTGGTACCCCCAGGAACATTTCATGCTTGTGTTGCTCCCCAACTCTGTTTGCATTTGAATGTGGCTCATAGGTAAAAAAGGTAGGGGAACCCTGCTCAAGAGCAGGCCCGGACTGACCATGTAACTGTTCGGGCAAATGCCCGAGGGGCCGTGTTATATTTTGTTTAATTGGGCCGCTCCTTTGCGATAATACTAATTAGAACTCACCTTTCACTACATCCAGCTGGCTCTAGGACCCCGCTCCTCCGTACTAGCTCCCACTATGGCTCCGCCCCTCCCACTCCTCTCTGCTCTCTGCTGCTGCAGTGCAGTGTAAACTGGACGAACAGGGCCTCTCAGTCTGCATCAGCTCAGTAAGTACAGACAGGTTTCAGCACACACTACTGTAGAGCAGCAGTCAGCAGGTCCACGTCTTCCCAGTAGTTACTGAGGCTGTGGACAAGTGTGGATTACATTGTTTATGCTGTTTGCTGGTCTGCCTGTGCTGAGCCTGAAGCCCTGAACGTAATGCTCCCTGCCACAGAAAGATTCAATTATACATTTTTCATTTCAATTGAAAAAAAAAATAGGAGAAAAAGGTGGAGAGGCTGATGGAATAAAAAATAAAGGGGCAAAATAAATAGCAGTGAAGATGGGTAAGCAGAATACAGAATGAAAGGAGAGAAAGCTGGAATAAAGAAAAGCTAATGCTGAAGGGTTATGAGAGAGAATTTAAAAACAAAAAATAAAGCAGAAAGGATCCATCCTCTTCCCTTTTCTTTCTGTAATTCTTGTGACAGTGGGCTGTCATAGTATGTAATAGTTGGTGGCCACTATGTTCCATGAAATGTTGGGGGCTAATGGAACAAGGAAGACAGAGATACAGTACAAATGCAGGGTTACAACAACAGTTAGCAGGAGAGAAGCAGAGACAGGCACTGGAGTCCCTGTGGTATGCCAGGTGGCAACTCTAGAACTGCTGCAGGCTGAGTTATACAGGGAACTCTGAGTATCACTCATGTATTATAAGGGATAATGTACCCCCTACTGTAAATGATAAGGATATTAGAAGTCACTGAGGGGTTGTTCTGTGACCATATAAAGGCACAAGGCTGCAGGCTGAGTTATACAGGGAACTCTGAGTATCACTCATGTATTATAAGGGATAATGTACCCCCTACTGTAAATGATAAGCAAACATAAATTTAAATGCCCATTGGTATGTATCTTATAGGATGCATTATTAGTTCTCCTTTAGTGCAAGCCCAGAAACGAAAATGTACTTCTTTTGTATTTGTTTATGACTTATAATATATATATATATATATATATATATATATATATATATATATATATATATATATATATATATATATATATATATATATAAAATATGCCCGTGAGTAAATAAAAGACCAGCATGCATTTCTGTGTGGGCTGCTTTGATTTTTTTTGCCAGGGCTGCTTTTTACTCCCAGTCCGGCCCTGCTCAAGAGCACAGATCTATTGTTTATCATCACCATTTGTAATAGTAAATAAATGCTGGGTTGCATAGTGTTAGTAGAGATCCCACAATTCATTCAAATTGAATCTGCGTTTACGCGATGAACAGACATTATAATGCTCCTTTCTTCTGAGTCTCAATAGGAATTTAGCAAAATTGCCAGTTAATCACTATTTAACATTTTTATCACCTAAATATAATGATAAGCGGACAGACAGTTTACAGTTTAGCACAATGCCTTCCAGCACTATACATGAATGACTGCCTTTTCTAGTAAAGGAATAGATGATCTAACAAAAAATGCCAATGTGAATGACATCCAAATATTGGGTGACTAGGGTTATTTAACTAAATTTAGCCATGCCCACATTGTACACACCCATTTTGTCACAACTGCTGTTTCTTACTGAATTGTTTTGTTTACTTACCTTAGTTTAATATCGTCGCAAAATATTAGCAGCTATTAGCTTTTATCCCTTATACTGACAATAAGAAAACATTGTTTTTCAATTTTGAGCTCAGCCATCTTTCCCAACATTCCATTTTCCCTTGTTTAGTCTTACCTGGCCCACTCAAAATAAACATTTTTCAACCAACCTATCTTCTTCTATCTTCCCTAGTTGAGCAATTTTTAACCAATACAGCAATCTATTTCCCCCAGTACAGTGATTTCTGTCATTTCGGCTAGTCCAGGAATCTCTATGATGTTCCCCTAGTAATAAATCTCCCCTTATCTCACCTACCTATTGCAGCAAAGTCTGCCAACTTCACCTACTACAACAATGTCTGGCAGTTTCCTCCTTCAGTAAAACATTATCTGCCACATTCCATTAGTACAGCAATTTCTGCCATTTGCTCCCAGTATAGAGATCCCCTGCCATTTACCTACAAATACAGCAGTGGTTGTAAGAATGTTTTGGTTCAACCCACTATTGAAGGACCTGTCTTTGTTCAGGGCCTCCCTTAGTTCATAAAAAGGCACATATACATGTATAGGACCTGTTATCCAGAATGTACGGGGCCTTGAGTTTTCCAATCCGTAAATTGGATTACCATTCCCTCTATTTGAAAATCATTTAAAAATAAATAAAAACCAATAGGATTGTTTTTCTCTCCCATGGCTAAGGCACAGGAAGTCCATAAAGTACATTGTTCTAATCTAAAGAATTACATGTACCTTACTTTATTTGTATTCTATTTGTGTCCTGAATAAATGAGCCCTCATTTGTTATGTTAGTGTGTGTTCCAGTCCTAGTCCTCTAATTCCCAGAGTGCCAGTGATGGCATTAGTATGTGATTCACTAGACACAAGCCGGTTTGTTGCTTGGGTTCAACATGTGAAAGAAACTGTGGCAGGTGTTAATTTAAGGACTCCCTTGTGCACATGCACCTCGACCTTTCCACTTTTGTGTACAAATACGTTTGTTAATAGTATTTGTCTATTTGATTTGCATGGCTTTAATATTATAACATAGTAATAATTCTTCTTTTTAGAAATTTAGCACTGTGTCTTCCCTAAAAAGAGTGCTATGTACACATTCACATATATTTACATTTAGACCTAGAGATGCATATTCAGTAGTATGAACTACAGTGTATGAAAAATCAGAATATACCATGTATTGAATGAGATTAAAAATGAGTAACTTGGTTTAAATGGGATGAATATACTATATGTCTTAAAGGAGAAGGAAAGGTTAAAACTAAGTAAGCCTTATCAGAAAGGTCCATCTAAATATACCAGTAAACCCCCAAAGTAGTGCTGCTCTGAGTCCCCTGTCAAAAGAAACACTGCATTTCTTTCCTTCTATTGTGTACACATGGGCTTCTGTATCAGACTTCCTGTTTTCATCTTAAACCTCATTGCCCTGGGCAAAAGCATGCTCAGTTTGCTCCTCTTCCCCCCCCCCTCCCTTGTCTACTGTAATCTGAGCCCAGAGCAGGGAGAGACTCAGGCAGGAAGTGATGTCAGACCATGTTAATACTGCAGCTCCTATCCTAAACAAACAGAGATCTTCTAGAGCTTTTTACTCAGGTATGGTAAAATATTCTAAAGAATAAATGTAGCATTTTAGCTTGCACTATTGCAGCTAATCTATTGGCAATAAAATCCCTCCGTAGCTTTCCTTCTCCTTTAAATGTGTGCTTGGGTTCAGCAATCTCTTTGTATTGCTGGTCCATACAATTGTGGCTAATAAATCTTCTCAGGCTTTACAATGTTTAGAATAAACATAATGAAAGTAAAACACACGTATGACTGTATTATTAAATGTAATAATGGCTATTGAATCAGTATCAGTAATTATTATCAGTGAATTAACTAATGATGCTTTTTTAAGTATCAGTCTTCCCCAATGAATTCTTATATTTGCTCTTGTCAAAAAACTGACATCATATCTTACCCCCAGCCTATTATTTGCATATTTTAAGGGAATGCCACTCTCTGGGTAGCAATAGAAATTGGTGAAAATGTACCAAATTTATGATGATGATAATTCCACCTGAAATAAACCTTGCTGGCTCTGGCATTCTTTTCTGTAGCAAGTCATTACCACCTTCCATTGCCCTTTTAGTAAACCAATGCCTAATTCACTGAATGGCCATATGGGATAACGAAGCATACAGTATACATTGTAAAACAGAGGTTGTGGACATATTAAATTAAATAAGCATGACTGAATCATCTGACAGTTACTCTGTCTGATCTATATGCAGATATTTTCATGATTAAGGGCACACCAGTCCTATGATTAGCTGTCCAAAATCATACACAGATATTAAAATAAATGAATTTTATCTTGTGCCTTCGCTGTAATGTAATCTAACCTGATAACAAAGGCTGTATGAATACACTTAAATAATTGCAAAAGTTATTAGAGGTGTGTAAATCATTTTTGCATAAATCAATACATGCAGATCATTAATTTACAGGCAGAATTTCAGAAACTGTTAAGTATCCAATGCTATGACTCCAGATTTTAAAGGGATACTGTCATGGGAAAAAAATTTTTTTCAAAATGAATCAGTTAATGGTGCTGCTCCAGCAGAATTCTGCACTGAAATCCATTTCTCAAAAGAGCAAACATATTTTTTTATATTCAATTTTGAAATCTGACATGGGGCTAGACATATTGTCAATTTCCCAGCTGCCCCAATTCACGTGACTTGTGCTCTGATAAACTTCAATCACTCTTTACTGCCTCCCTTTTCCCCCCAGCAGCCAAACAAAAGAACAATGGGAAGGTAACCAGATAGCAGCTCCCTAACACAAGATAACAGCTGCCTGGTAGATCTAAGAACAGCACTCAATAGTAAAAACCCATGTCCCACTGAGACACATTCAGTTACATTGAGAAGGAAAAACAGCAGCCTGCCAGAAAGCATTTCTCTCTTAAAGTGCAGGCACAAGTCACATGACCAGGGACAGCTGGGAAATTGACAAAATGTCTAGCCCCATGTCAGATTTCAAAATTGAATATTAAAAAATCTGTTTGCTCTTTTGAGAAATGGATTTCAGTGCAGAATTCTGCTGGAGTAGCAATATTAACTGATTCATTTTGAAAAAACATTTTTTTCCCATGACAGTATCCCTTTAAGGTCTTTTAAGCTGCATGTCAATATATTTAAGTTTTACAAATGTGAGCTATATGTAGATCAGACATTATTAAATTGGTAAAGTAAAGCGATTCAAATTATACTTTTTAATTGTATCACTATTTATTTACCTTGTTTTATTTCAAACTGGAATTCAGTAAGGGATACATACTGTTCTTTACTCTTACCACAAGAGTAAAAATTGTTTAATATATATATATATATATATATATATATATATATATATATATATATATATATATATATATATATATATATATATATATATATATAATATATAATATATATATATTTTTTTTTTATATTGGTTCCAGTAACTAGATGGCGCTATTTGCTGGGGATCCACTGGAGAAGGCTCTAGAGCAGGTTTTCCTCTGTGGCACTAGAAGGGGATTTTCTTAAAAAGTCTATATAAAGGAGAGAAGGGTGTGCCACTTCTTTTTTGGCTGATGTGAGAAGAAGAGTGAATGGCATCCGTGAGCACGAGGCTTGCAACGAGGTACCATAGGGAGTCAATAGTAATGGCATATAGTGATAAATAGATTTGTGGAGCTCATTGGTGTTGTGTAGTGGTAGGCCAGTTATTTGAGATGTTGAAGCTACAACAAGGAGAAAAGAAGGTGCCAGTGCCCCAGCAGTATCTATCTAGTATCAGACAGGGACCCAGAAAAAGAGGGAACTTGATTAAGTAGGGTTTGGTACCTCCAACCTTGCATGGAGGTTTGGTACCTCCATGCAAGGCTGATCCCTGTGCCCGGAATGTATACAGTACAAAGCCCCTGACCATAATTGAGAGGCAGGGAAGTAGCCAAAAGTAACGCCAGTCTCTGTTACACATGCACACTATACAGTAAGTATTCCGTATTAGTCTAACACAAGCTTAACATGTGATAGCTCAAAACAAATCACATTTCCATTAAATTTTAGTCAATGCCTTTCCACAAAAGAGGAAAGCTTTGTGGTTCCTGGATAGCACAGAGCATGTCTTTGTTAGAAAGTGTATTGAACCTGGCCCATATATCATGAAGGGCAATAGTAACACTGGCCTATCGTCAGATGGTGATGTTTGATGTATTTAGCTCAGTCTCTTTTTTTTTTTTTTTTTTTTAGATTCTATTATTTTCTTGTCCCTTCATTGCAATCTAATTTGAGCTCTGCTTTTCAACTATTTCAATTACAGTCAAAGTAAATTATTTACCTATTGTTGACTTCTGAAGCCTAGACAAAATTGGCTCATAATGCTTCTGTTTGAGACATAACTACCTTTTTCACTGATGCAAAGCATAGCATGCTAAAAAAAGATTTCTGAGAATCGCATAAAATGGCCAAATCCATTTAACCTCATGAGTACTAGCATTGCCTTTATCATGTGGTGGTTCTTTTTCCCATGGGCCAACCTATTTTATTTTAATTTGGCAGTAAATTGTCAGCATCTCTTTCCTCTTAAATATTTCAGAATGAATATAACAATCCCAGTTCTAAATTAATACATAGAAATAGAAAGGAAGCCCTTTAATAAAACTAAAGCTAAGTGCACCCAGTCCATTGCAAATGAAAGAATAATAATTTTTTGGCCAAAGAAATCTTTATTATTATTAATAAAGCTTTAATTAATGGTGCTGCTATCACTAATGAACTCTAATATGCCATTATATGGTATAACCCAATAAAAGCATTTTCATAAAGCAGTTTCCTAACTAAAGACCTTTAAACTGATCGGTTGCTAACAGACACACACTGAACATATCATTGAATAACATGGGCGTCAGTCGTTCTTAAAACGCCTTTAAACCATTTATTTAGTGAAACTTCAAAATCTCTCAAATGTTACTTCAAGAGGCTACATACAGGAATACATTCACTTCACAGTATTTAGAATACTTTTTAGTTACTTTTTCAAATTTTGCACAGACAGGGTATTTGTTACAACTAATGGTAATACACACTAGTAAGTTTTCAGTCCCCTGAGTACAAGTCTCTTTCAGTTGCTCTCCTCTTGAGATGTCTCTAAACCTTAGAGAGGCATATTTATTGTACTGTGTGAAAAACAGTTGTAAAATACATCATACATTACCAGCCTTTGCAGTGTGAAGAATGGAGTAAAACTTTTCCGTGTTTTTTCTTAGTGAATCAATGTAAAATAACCCCAACAAATCTGGCATTTGTAAAATTACACACACCATAAAAAATTCACCATTTATTTTACACCTCTTTTGGCAAATTTTGTTTTACACAGCATAATAAATATGCCCCTTAGAGTGTATGACTACAGGATCTAGTTATTCCCACCACCCTCTTTATCGGAGACCTAATTCCTCAAGCTCTTTAGTTCCTAGAAATGCCAACTTGAATCCCTTCAGAGCTGAGTTCCTCTTGAACATGTCCGATCTCCCCCAAGCCCTACTTCTGTTCTTTCCGGGCCACTTCCTCTTAACAGCACTTAATGCTATTCAATGATGGAAAAAAGTTGAGATTCTGGTGCAAATTACTGTGGTGAGTACTAAGGGTGACTGAGTGATGTGAGGTAAAAACATTGTGACTCCCCCTATAAAATGATGAGATGAGTTGACATGTCTGAGCACCATCCACCACCTCCACCTAGTGGGGCACCAACGAGACAGCATCTTGTGGTCTCTCCTCCTTTTAACGACCAGAGAACACCTGACATCTCTAACCAATAACTTACAGGGCATGCCTTAACGTGAAACAGCTTCTCCCTAACTCTGAACAGACTCTGCACAATGCTGAAATTAACATTAAGGGGACTAATCAAAGATTATATAGAACATTTACCCTTTTAAAAAGCTTGTATACATGCAGCTGCTTGCACATGAGAGATGTTGTTTTGATATGCCTTTGTCTCTTCTGAAACTTACAATTCCGCAATAAACACATTTACTCTATATAGGGAATCGGACAATTATAAGAAGCAGCATTTTAGATAATGCCAAGGTTCCTGCTAATTCTCTGCCACATTATCTTTGTTTACATAAAGCTGACAGTCTGATGGTTGTATTTGCTTCTTTCATTTTTTTGATCTTAATTATCTTTACAAACTTGCCATCTAATAATAATCTAACTGTGCGTCATGTAAATATTTACCAACATATTTTCTATTCCATTGAAATTAGTTTGTCTTGTAGAAATGTTAAACTTATTAAAGTTAATTCCAAGTTCTCTAGGTTGCAGTTAATAGACATAAATCAGGGCTGTGACATTTTGAAAAATCAAACTTGATTACATTTAAAATAACACTTGTAAGTACATTGAAAGTTCACCCCAGCTGTGACAAATTATACATATATTTTAAATGGTTCAACCTGAATAAATTGGCAAGACCATTTAAATATCCTTACTGGTGGATTAAACTTACTAAGTGCTTTTAAATTTCCCTGATAACAGTCCCTCTGTAATGCTGGTATAAGTACCCTGTAATTGAGGTATTGAAAGAGCAAAAAAATAAATTACAATTTCAAGCTGTTAGAATACAAATAAAGTGAATATAAAAGCTGTCCACTCTTTTTTGCAGTGTTTCAAAAGAAACTACATATATGGTACATGTATAATTCAGTGAGACATTTGACTTTTAGTAGGAGAGGTAAATTTAGTAACTTGTCTTAATATGTACACAAGTACTTTAAGAGACATAACTGTATACAGTAACTTGAAGTAAGTATTCAGACCCTTGACCAACTTTATTTTACTCTAGTAAATCCTCCACTGGATTTTTGTACCATTAGAGTTGCTGTAGATTTCTTAGGTTAATCATATGTCATTTGGAAACCTCAATTTCAAACTGGATAAAAGATTCTTAGTTGGGCTGAAATCAAGGCATTTGCTAGCGTCAGATGACCTTTATTTTCATAAGCCTCAATTGCTAATGTGTCACACTTTTTCTTCTGAAATATGGTCTTTCGTGTTACGCTTCTGATTTTATAATAAAAATAAAATTTGCCAGAAACTGTTTTGTTTCATCACCAAGCAAAGATATATTTGTTTTAATTTTTTCTTACTTGTTAAGAAACATTATTTATAAATTTCAGAAGTCAAGATTTTTAGCAGTTTTGAGTTTTTGTATGAAACTGAAAATTGTATTTTAAATACAATAGTCTGACTATTCTCGACTTTCCAAAGCTACCTGCAAATTGGTGGTTGTGGTTTACCACACTGGACAGAATTTTAGCTAAGTTTAAGAATTTTTCCTATGGTCCCTGAAATTCCCTCTAGAATATAGTTTTAAGATTTTGTAACCAACAGGGAAGAAAGGGACAAACACGTATTTATTTCAGTTGCAAATACATTCACAAATAACTTTAATATCATTGTAAAATCTTAATTAAAGTATACTTTAAAGTTTGGCCAATTAAGGTGGCCATAAATGGGCATATATATATATCCTTTTGTTGAGGAGTACTTTGTTAGTAGAACATAATGAGTCATTCTAAAGATTGAGTAGAGCAGAGTTATGAAAAGTCAGGGTAATTATATCCTGAAATTCTGAATTTTATCCTGAAAGGTATTAGATTTCAGTGTAGGGACTGGCAGAAGGTCATGGCTGAGGAAGACCACTTTGTGACATGTATGAACATGACAACTGCATTTATTAAATAGCCTTTGGAGCAGAAGACCAATCAATAGAAAAGTGTAGTCAATACATGACATGAGAGAGTGGATTAAAATTTTGGTGGCATGCTATGCACTGAACAGTCGTATTTAATAAATAATACTAAGGTGAAAATTACACAATTTGGTTGTTGGTGAATATGAGGAGTTAAGAAGAGGGAATAATAAAAGGAATTGGGCTTGGTTTATAACGAGGAAAAAAAAGCCCTGTGATGAATTATACATCATGCTTAAATCCATGTTTATTAGAGTTGAGATTTGTATTCTACATGAATAAAAGTATATCTACAGCTGGTAATGGAAGTAGGCTTCAGAAAATATATTTAGATATTGGGCTATTAAATAGCCCATAATGTTGGAGAAGCATTAATTTGGGTCAGATACAATATTTGTTCGTAGTGGACCTGGGGATGTGATGTTTGCATTGCTGTATAATCTCAAATTCATGTAACACAGTTTCTTGCTATATTGTTTTTGGCTTATTGTGTCCCTCCCCACGATATCATGTTCTGCAGATTCATTTGCAGTGATTAATACAGTGTAACACGTCCTAAAGATTATAAAGACAATCAAATTCCCAGGCTGCTGGTATCTGATTGAACATTTTCCTTCCTTTGCAAGACTGATTGCATTGCTCTTTCTCATCACTTGTGGACTGCCTCGTTAACATGCCATGAAAGGAAAATGACTGGTTACAGATACAGCTCTGGTAATTAAGACTGTAAACATAGTGTATATGCACACACTTAAAGAAGTTGCAAAAGACTTTGAAAAAGCATAGTCTATTTAGATATTCATTTATGATTATGAATGATTTCAGATTGCCACTGGTTTCTTGGAATGCTACGTTTTGTCACTTAATGGGGTGTTATGTTTTTCATCCATTGGTTGCTTTGTGATTAGATGTACCTGAAGCTTAATGAGCTTAAACTTTAGTAAATGATACAATAAATAAATTGTAAAAGGAAATAATATAAGTATATATAAAACATGCTTCATGCAAATAAGACATCTGTGTACGCCCACAACTGTGTATTCTCGTAACTGATCTCAAAGAAGGATACCCTCAGATAATATGGGACTCATTCTTCTATCTACAATTAGGACACTACGCACAGACGGTGATTCGAGCTGTGCACAAGATATTGACAACCCAATCCACTGTTTCGATCCTCTACAATACAACCCTCTGTTTCACTTATTTATAGAATTCTAAAACCTTCACTATCGGACAAAGACTTTGAACGAGGTGTAGGGAAAAATTTTACACCAAATTCCAGGAGAAAAGATATCACCTTACATTTAAAATCGACTTCATTTCTCACCTCAAGCCATTTCCAAGATATGTTCTTGAATATTCTACATTGGGGGTATTTTTCACCAGAATTAAGAACACTGGTGGGATGGTTCGACTCTATGGTCCTGCTCAGTAATCAAACTATTTTGGGAGATGGTAATTTCTTACTGTAAGCTGACACTACACATCCAGGTCCACCTTAAACCTCTATGTGCAATTTTTGGTCCCAAAGCCAGACAAGAAACTGGCAAACACAATTTCTGCAGTCCGCAGAAAAGCAATATTACATTGTTGGATAACAAACTATCCTCCACCACTTGACATGATGATTACAAAGTTAAACTTGTCTATCGCATGGACTGGCTGGGGACTTCCCTAAACAGGGAACGCCAAGTCACAGCTTTCTTTGCCACCTGGTCAAGATATATACAAACACTACCACCTCCCTCACGTCAACAGAAAATTTCCTATATTTTTAGTTTCACCACATGTTCGAGGAATTGGCAGGTAGAAACCCAATAAAGATAAGAACTTAAAATCAATGGAATTTGTAACGGTTCAAGTGGCTTAACATTTAACAGGACCTTCTACATAGCCAGATGTAACCCTGTGGAAAAGAAAAGATGATATCTATTACTATAGTCTATACTATACTATAATCTATAGGGTGTTTTAATCTGTTATATGTATCAAGTAATGTGGGATTAGGCCAGGCAAACCCTTGTGTGTAGACCTACTTCCTTTATATTTGTAACCCTATGTAAAAGTATAACACTATATGGCATTCAATTTTGTTTATTAATATATTTTTGTTGGTGCAAATAAAGACATTATAAAAAAAAACATGCTTCATTTCAGTGATTGCAAGATCTACAATGTACACTTTGTACAGTCTACAAAATTTCATTTATTTTTTATTCACATTGCATTTTCTGCAAAAATACTAATACATGTATGGGAACAGTTATCTGGAAACTTGCTATCCAGAAACCTCTGAATTAGGCCATCTTTCATAGATTCCATTTTTCTCTATAATAATAAACCAGTACCTTGTACTTAATCCCATCTAAAATATAATTAATCCATACTTGAGGCAAAGCAAACCTATTGTTTAATGTTTAAGTATTTTTTTAGTAAACTTGTAGTATGGTGATCCAAATTATGTAACAACCCTGTTTCTGGAAACCCCTTGTTCCAAGCAGTCTGGATAATGGGGCCCATACTTGTAATGTCCTCATTTTAACTCTTGGAACTTGGGGATTTTTTGTGTAGTAGAATACTCTCTAGCAGCCAGGTATCACTAGAAAGCATTGATGACTGCTAAGGAGAAAAAGGATAGTCACATGTTTTAAAGAGATTAACAAATGACCTGATAAACATGGATTTACGGAACATTGTTCCTAAAGCTGACCATACACAGGTTAATAAAAGATGCAGATCGACTGAGTCGGCAGCATATTGGCCCATGTGTGGGGCCCTCCGATAGGCTTCTGTAATTTATGAAACAAAGTCATTACCTAGAAAAATGTAACTGAGTGAAATATGTGTACGTTTTTCCTGTGTTGGCTTCCTCTATGTGCTCTTGTTTTCTCTCACATGCCAAAAACCTACAGGAAGTTGCACTGGATTTTGATAAAATTGACCATATGACATGTGTTGTTTTAGGGACCTTAGACTATAAGCTCCCCTGGGTAGGGACTGATGTGAATGATGTAAAGTTCTGTGGAATATGTTTGTGTTAGATAAATAAATCTGATGTCTAAATTATAAATGATAAATTAGATGTCTGAATTGTATTTCTATATGAATGATTGTGTTAGATAATTATTTTTTCTTATTACGTTAAGGGCAAAAATACTGTCCCCTTTCCACCTTTATGACATTTAAATCTTTTTAATAGGCCATACAGATGATTGACTCAGAGTGGATTGAACTGTAATGGATTTTTTTCTGAACGCTCGTATATATGTCATCTATCCAGCTTCATCTACTGCAGTTTTGGGTTTCTCAATTAATTAACCCCTTTGACTATAAATACATAAATGGCAGCCTGTAATTTATTTTAAACATTGTAAAATAGCCATCAATTACCTTATTGCCGTTATCTGACTTTTTGTCAGCTGTTTCATGTTGGATTCACATGGGTAGCCCGGAAATATCTTGGGTAAGACCCGGAAAATTATGTATTTGGTAGTGTAGGGTAATGTGACTCAAAGGGGCTTCTAATGACTGCCCTGCTGTGGTTTCTGGAGTATCAAAAAAATTACTATAAGCACAAAATTCCTGATACCTGCTTATACACTAAACCTATTCAATATAAAAATGTTCAAAAGGGGTTAATGTAGGTCTTATCATGCTTACAATGTAGCAGTTTCCAGTGGTGTTACAGAAATACATTGTATAAGGCATAAAATGCTTCCAATGGATACTATTAGAGGGCTTTTGGCCCTGTAATATGTGGATTTATAAAATGATGTTCACCACAGTTATACTGCTATAAAGCTAATTTTATTCCCATTACAAGAAATTGTTGAATTATAGAATAGCGTAGGCCTTAAGACAATCTGGTTGCATTACATTGCTCTGCTCCTAAGGGATAGATGTCCTTAGCATGGCTTCATGTTGTGCATGGCAGACTGATATACACAGTGTTTGAGGTATTTCAGTAATTACATGCTGACATTTGACCTTATGCCTCAGCTCAGTCCACTGAAGAGTGGTTTTGCATTGTAATTGCCAGCAGTAATGTTGAGTTCATTTCTGCAGGTTATGGATTGTCTCCATCAGTGTATTACCCTTCTCTTGTATCTAGGATGGTTTTCTGACTTGTGTTTTATGTCTATATTAAAATATTGCCTAATAGAGGGTAAACCTTGTATGAACATGTAAATTGTTAATAGGCTTTTATCCTAATAGTGCCATTGCATTTGCTTTTTGGGATATGAAGGCAAGCTTTAATGAAAGGGCTAAATTGTTTTTACTGAGAGCTAGACAGGCATAAAATTAAGAAGAGACAGGGCACAGATATTAATTAATTTTTTTTGATAATATAAAATGCAAGAATGTGTGTGTGTGTGTGTATGTATATATATATATATATATATGTATATATATATATATATATATATATATATATATATATATATATATATATATATATATATATATATATATATATATATATATATATTGAATTGCTTGTTAAAAATTACATAACATTACTTTTAGCAAAACACCTGGTCATAATTACCAGCATTCAGATTCACCATTTAACAAGGAGCATATTATAAAGTGTCTTAACATTTTTTGACTAGGTAGACTGACAGGCAGAGGAAATAAAGTTCAAATGTATGGCTTGTGACAAAAATTGCATGATACGATTTCCTCAGCATGATTCTGTATTGTGTTAATGGGCACAGTTCTTCTCAGCGTAGGTCAGCTCAGGCAAAATATAATTAAAACTACCTTGAAAAAAGCCTAAAGGCAACTGTCAGCAAGATGCTGTCTATTCAGATTATTTTTATTCTAAAATGACACTACTTATGCAAATGACAATTTTTTATATGTAATATAATTTTCATGTTTAATGTCTGATACCAATACATATATGTGCATAAATAAGTATTATGACCTTTTTTATGAGACATCATTATTGGTTACTTGCCCCCAAAAAAGGAATTTAACATTATTATTATCCCCTTATGTCTTTATATTATGCAGCCCCTTTCCTAGTGGAGCCTGCAGTCTAATTTTCCTCCAATACGATAGCAATGCGTACACACCCTGAAGGGACAATTAATTGAGAAAACAATGAGCCTACTGTGTAGTGGTATGTGCAAACAGTTACAATTTGGAGCCATTGTCATTTATATTTCTGCTAAAATGACATAATTTCGAAAAGATTACTGTAATTTTTAAATGCTCCTTACTCCCAGTAAGGCAAGAGTATTCTGCTTGTGTTTCTAAGAACATAAAACATAATGAGTGTCTGGATAAGGGATCAATACGTGAATCACAGTACAGCTTAAGGCTGGTATAGACGTGGATGAGGGTATTCGTGTCAGTGTTTGAATTTACCCACACGTTTCATAAAGTCTACCTGCTTTTGGTAAACTACTTGGAAACTAACCCTACAAATCTAAATGTTATAGTTCTTTTAAGCAAACACATCACATTTATTGCCATGGACCAGAGAATCCTAGATTAGAACATTTTGGTACCAGGATGAGAAGAGCCAGAGTACTTGGCTAACATTGCACTTCTGAACCATGGGGATTTATACACACATTTGTACCTGAATACAAAAGGCAAGTGGGATTTGTGCCAATATCTGCAGCAGGTAGATCATTTTATTTATGCAATGCTGGAAACATGTGGTATATGACTGTCATGAATTTATCTGGCTGTACCATCTTTATTCTGGCATAATATGTGGAGTAGTGATGGGCAAATATAATAGTCAGGCGAAATTCCAGGCTAAGCCGCCGGCGAATAAATTTGCGAAACTGCAGAGGAAATTCAGTGGCGAAAAATCCACTGTGCCGAAAAAAATGTGCGGGTGCGTCAGAATATTCACACGCAGAAACATTGTCGCATGTCAAAATTATTTGGATGCCGAATGACTTTAATGCATTTGGCAAAAATTGTTGCAGGCGTCTAAATAGACACGCGTCAAAATAATTTTTACACCTGTTAACTTCAATGCGTTTTGCAAATTTTACGACGAAAATGGGACAGATTTTCCCATCACTAATGTGGCGTCCATAATCCTATTGCCTAAGTGCATCTAATAAGTTAAATGAGATGTGCTTAAAAGCATCCCATTATAAAATCTTTTCACAGTTTCTATAAAAGGTGCTCAGTATATGTACAGTATATTCTATGCCATGCCTTAGCTGCTACAGAGGCCACAGAGGCAGTCATGCACTACACTTCCAAACCTGATAAAATTCATATGAGTTATTTATGTGCTCCATACTAGCTATAATTTAATTGCTAATTTCAGGAAATAGCACTGTCAACAAAGGATATTACATTTTCCGGATTCTCAAAAATGTATGTATAACCTGCTGAATATGCTGGTAGAATAATATATAGGTAGGTCTACTACTTGGGCTGCAAGGTATATTTTTATAGTAATAGCACCAAAAGAGGGACAAATGGAAAAGAAATGTTGAAACACCGGGGGTACAAAATTATTCGGCACCTCCAACTTATCTCAAATATTTCTGTCCAGGGCCAGTATTGCCTGGTTATACAAAAACTGAACTGATAAGGAACGATGTACCACTGTCTATCTTCATTTCCTGGCTATTCTTGCATGGGATGGGGTGTGGTAGCAAAGACAAATTCTGTACTGCTCATGCACCCAGCCCAAGCCTTTGCCAGGAACAGCTGGGAAGTGAAGAAAGATGATGTTGCAACGTGTGTGTGGTCAAGAATGTCTTTTATAAATTATAGCCATGTAGTCTGAACAGAAACTTCTAAATCTTGGTTAGATTTTATGTGTTCCCATTTTGTTAATTTTGAGTATTTTTTTATCCTACTTTCCACTAAATATTTAAGCTAATAATCAAATTACTGTATTCCAATTCTATTCACATTATCATATTCCTGTTTGCAAAGCCAGGCCAATACTGAAGGCATCCCCCTTAGCAACTCTCCCCATGGTTTCTCACCTATGGTCTCTCACCGCGTACAGGATTATATTGGTCTCTTTAGCTGTTTACTACTCTAGATAATCTGCACTCTAAAATGCATTTTGTATTGATCATCCTTGATAAAATACATTCCACTTTGTATTACTGTGATTGTTTTTTAAAACCAGTGTACTGTAGAATTCTGTAAAATCTGCTATTTTGACAACAGTAGATATTTTAACTGCCGTCAGTATAGAATATGTTGACAAAATATGGCAGAGGGTAAGTTCATGATTTAAAAATATGAACATATTTTGTAAACCCGTATTCATGTTTTTCATTATATATTTTGGTAATTAAATAAAAACTTACAGAACAACGTATGTCTGTTTTGATGTAATGCTGCTGTGTATTATTAATCCGTAAAAGAGTTGATACATGGACAGAAATTGGGATCTATATATTTGATAGAAGACAATGATCCATCCAGTCTACTTGATGTTAATTTCCCACTTCGAGTATAATGAAGCACCTATTAAATGATGTGACAGGAAAGCAGTAAAAAATCATTTATTCATGTTAGATTTATTCCTGCAGAGCCAAGTGATGAAAGGGGCAAATATCTTTGTCTGAGCTGCTCAGAAACTCGGTGCTGATGCCAGCAAACTAGTGCGTCTTACAGAGATGAATCTCCTATTATTATTAATAATAATAATAATAATTAGCATTGGTTAGTTGATGCAGTCCTCGTTCCAATGGCTTGTATTCCTGCTGTTGTAATCCAATTGTTTTGCTCTAGGGTCAACGATTGGCCCTTGACAAACAAATCTTCTAGTGTATGGCCACCGTTACTCGCTGAGAAAAGTCATGCAAAGGATTATTTTCTTAATCAATACTTGCAATCCAATAAAATGTTTTTCAGATGAAAACAGTTTTTTAGCATCACTTTTATCTCAAAAAGGTTGCCTTGAAGAGTAGTGGAAATGTGTGTGCTTTTTCATGTGTTTAACCTCTAGCCAAAGTCATTAATTCTGTTAGGGCTCTTTTATTCACATTGGAAAGCTAATTACATCTAAGCGACCAAGTCGTTTCTAACTTTAGTCTTTGCATTGATAATGTTCTGGAGTACCAGACCCTTATTGATTAGAGATTAATGAAGTGATAGGAGTACATTATAGCCATGTTTGCTCTATTTTCATTCACTTAAGTGGACAGGATTGATCAGTATTAATGTAAAGTACATTTACCTCATTCTACCATTATTTCTCAAATCTACGCCTATTCTGGTTTAACCTTTTTTCCTTTAAATACAAATAAATGTAGTACTGCTGTGTTTTACCTAGTTAAATCAAACAGGGAGGCATACACAGGTTATGTAGGAATATTTGATGTACTAGGTTGGGCTGTTTGTGGTATTCTTGTGCCATTCTCTAAACACTGAAACTGGAGAAATGTGAAGGATCCCCACAGTGAGACTAATTCTAACAGTTACAAACCTCAATGTTAATGTACTGACATATTTAGCAAAGCAGATCAATGCATAAATTGACCAGAACGTGTGTGACTGTTTTGAGCAGTAGAACACAATTTGTGCTTCAGGGTGGTAAAAGTGAAACCCAGTATTCAGTTTTTGGTTCTGAAAGTTTTGCAAACAAAACTGAAGAACTCGGTACAAGAAAATTAGCCTTCCATAATTCCATATTCTATCTGAACTTTTACATGTGGATCTCTACTGCTTCAGGGTCCTAGTACATACTAGCAACAAAGCTTCCTGAAAGGTCTCTGTACTGGCAGTTTGCATCTTGGTGCCTGTCAGAACATCTCTTGTTCATTGAGGAGGATCTGGCATTCAATTTTCTTTTAAATCTATTCTTGCCTAAGACTTTGTCCAGGCTGACATTTGTGTTAAAGTAGACTGGTCTTTTATTGATTGCCCTTCTATCTCCCTGTTTTTTATTTGCCTCCTACCCTGACCTGTCGTGTAGACACTGGCTATACCTCCTGCTGCCTGCTTTGTTCTGGACTTCTTCTCTTTTGTCTGCTTGGTCTCTTGAAGTGATTTAGATCTCTATAGATGCTACTGCAGAAAGTCCAAGGACTCAGAAATAAAGAACTGATACACCTGTATGTGAAGCTATGGAGGGGTGTGTGTATGGAGGGGTTGAACTTGATGGACTTTTTTTTGCAACCCGATTTAACTATGTAACTATTATTCAGATCATATTGGGCACATTTTGCAATGTAATACCAGTCTAATAAAGATTTTTTAACTAGTGCCATTTACATTTGCATTTTTGCCATTTACAACTTTTATTACATCCTCCCTTTCTGTAAACCCGGCCCCCACTTCCCTTTTAAATAGCAGCCGCTGATCACAGGACAAAGAAAAATTCCCCCATCCTATTGTTTTCTAAATGCTTATAGCAGTTCTGGTTGGCCCCAAGCAAGTGCGGGCCCATGTGTGATCTCACCCCTGATAGTTAAGCATCTGCATGCTGCCTGTTAGATCAAGTGATATATGTCAGTAACTCACAGCATAAGGGTGTTTGTTGCAGCTGCAAAAAAAGCTGGGTTGAGGAACTCACAAATACATAATTAAATCAAACTATTGGTAAAACACATTTATTAAACATCCACTATAGTAATGATTCCACTCTAGGCATGCCAAAAATGTCAAAGTCATCCTTTCTCTTACCTCTGCTTTACTCGTTAAAGAGCAGTTCACCAAACTACTGATCTTTGCTATGATGCAGTGTGTTTTTCCTCTTCATTTTGTAATGGTTTTTGAATGTGTCTTTCTATTTTCGTAGCTAGAATTGTGTAGGTTCAATGCATTATTGAATAATGTGTCAGTCAGGTCAAATGACCTGATGAACAATGCCTCTAACAAGGACAAATGGGTGCCAGAAATAATTAGTTGCCATGGAAATTCTGGGTGCCTTGTAAGAAGTCTATACGCTCTATATTATTGACTACCTGTAATGTACTACAATAAGAATAACCGTGCAGTATAAATAATGGAATAATGGAAATTCCAACATTTTGTTTCAGTGATAAACAGTATACCTGTAATAGAAAAGACTGTGTGTTGGAGAGTATGTAGGGAATTCTAAAGCCTCATAGGACATAGAGACAGTTCAATTTCATTTTCCTAACACTTTTTCAGTTTAGTTCAGACAGTGAACCAGAAACAGAAAAAAAGTATATTTTTTTTATTAATTTTGTAATGTTGAAGTTTAAAGTTTTCACCATCTTATGCAGTGGTCTCCAACCAGGTCCGGACTGAGAATTAAAATAGGCCCTGGCATTTCAGGTACACAGAGGCCCAATCAGCCCACACAGAGGCCCAAACAGCCCCCACCAGCCCACTAAATACTGACTTTCTATGGCACCTTATAGCAGCCCCTCCGGCATTTGGAGACAGGCCAGTCCGGGCCTGTCTCCAACCAGTGGCTCACAAGCAACATGTTTCTCACCAACTTGGATGTTACTCCCAAAGGCAGGTGCTTATTTTTTAATTCCTGTCTTGGAGGCAAGTTTTGGTCGCATAAAAACCAGTTGTACTGCCAAACAGAGCCTCCTGTAGCCTGCCAGTGCACATAGGTGCTTCCAAATAGCCAATCACAGCCCTTATTTGGCATCCTTCCAGGAACTTTATTCATGCTTGGGTTGCTCTCTATCTCTTTTTGTATTTGAATGGTAATAAACAGGTAAAAAAAGGTTATGTCTCCTTGAAGCAGTTCTGGGAGGGGGCACTGACCTTTTAAATTGTTCTAATTTTATACATTATAAACTACTTCGACCATCGAATGGGCTACTTCGACCTTCGACTACGACTTTGAATCGAAGGATTCGTAGTAAAAATCGTTCGACTATTCGACCATTCAATAGTCGACCCCCCTAGTTCGCCATCTAAAAGCTACCAAAGTCAATGTTAGCCTATGGGGAAGGTCCCCATAGGCTTGCCTAACTTTTTTTGATCGAAGGATAATCCTTCGATCGTTGGATTAAAATCCTTCGAATCGTTCGATTTGAAGGATTTTATCGTTCGATCGGAGGAATTATCCTTCGATCGTTCGATCGAACTATCTGCGCTAAATCCTACGACTTCGATATTCTAAGTCGAAGGATTTTAATTCCTAGTCGAATATCGAGGGTTAATTAACCCTTGATATTCGACCCTTAGTGAATCGGCCCCTTAATGTTTTTTTCTGAGAAAACATATTGAATATGATTAAGATGAGCAAAAGTGTGACCTAGTGGCTATTAAATTCAATGTTACATATGTATTACTAATTAGGTAAAATACACTAGAGAAATACTTTGATAGTCACAATTTAATATGCTATAATAAATGAACCTTAAAGCAGTAAAACCATGCTTGAATTTAGAGAGCTTAGATGAAATTATGAGGAGGTGGCTTGTATTTTGGGAGCAATGAAAAGATTTCTTTATTACTAATTTTCAGACTTAATAAACTGCCTTTGAAGCATTACAGAGGAGAAACCAACTTAGGTGACATCTGGGGATCCTATCTGAGCCAGAACATAATTTATATCTAACTCCACTCCAGCAGAACACTGGCATAATTCAAGCTTAAATTAGAACAATGAACTTCTCATTTATCTAGCAATAGGTTTGTGCCCTCAGCACATGTTTGGCCGCATAACTGTTTTTATAAAGCAACTGTCTATTGCATAGAAAACAAAATGTATTCTGAAGGTGGAAGGGAAGAACTTTGTGCTGTGTTAAAGAAGATGATTCTGCCAGAAAGGAATGGATGAATGCACTTCCTTTCCAGTGTGAAGTATCATCACAGTTTTGTCTTTTTTGTTTTAATACAACAGGATGAGGAGAACCCTTACAACCAATTGTGGACAGTTGCACCTAGTGGTCTAAAAGTAACATTTGCCCAGAGTTTTTGTAACAATTACGTTATATGTATTGTCAAAGAGGTACTTTACCGTCAAGATCAACTTTTGGCATAATACAGACAGTAGAATTCAAAGACAACTTTATTTTTGATGATTTTTCATTGTGTTTTGTTCTAAGAATCTTAGGCTTGAACTTTAAACTGCACAACAATGTAATAGTTAGGAAGTCAGAATAAAAACCAAATAGTAGAGGGTCTGAAAAGAAAGATAAGGAATATAAATATGTCTTGAGTTTTTGGTTTCCAGGGCCAGTAACCACAAAACAAAGACACTGTTATCAGAGGCAGGTTAGAAAAACCAGAATAGGAAAGCTATAAAATTAAACAACTGTAAAAACAAAACATGACCAACTGAGAAATTGCTTGGAATACTGAAACACAGGGGCTCTGTGGGTTTACCATTTTCATCTTTATGATAAATAAAATCCTCCTTTCTGCCAGGAAAGCTAAATATGACACAGCAGAATACAAACTGTGCATTGTAAAATACATGATGTGCAAGCAATAGTTTCTGTAGAGATCACAGGTGAAGTGGGGTTCCCTTCTGGTTGAAAAGCCTGTTATGAAACTGGCCTGTTATCTGTTCTTTAGTAAACTGTAATGTTTTTGGTTCTTACCCAGTTTTGCAGAAAAATCTTAACCATGTTAATATTCTGTACATGATATAATCTGTTGCTTAAGTATTCATTTTAAGGGTAAAGTGTTCCTTTAATTGAAATCAGTTTAAAACATATATGAATCTGACAGATCTATGACCACAATTTTTTGGACAATTTGCATTGGTTGCATTTTTTGACTCAGTCTCTCATAACTTTTACTATTTTACTGTAGGTGGTCAAATGATTCCACTTCTTGCTGGATAGTAAAACATATGCATATGCAGCTGGGCCATCCTAGGAGGAGGAAAGGCTACCAAGCTGAATACAACACTCAATACTTGTGTCTTAAGTAAAGGCTTTCCCCCATACTTCCTAACTGTCCCTTTTTTTGGAGGGATAGTCCCTCTTTTGACGGCTCAAACTGTAGTCCCTCATTTGTACTGGAAAGTCCCTATTTTTTTCACTGAACTGCCAGAAAAAGAAACAAAGTTTCTCACTCAATTGGCTTTTAGCAGAGAGCACAGAACACCTAACAGGTGCAAATAAGATACTTTGTAACAATTTTGAGACACAAAAAACAGTTTAGATAATAAGAAATATTTTCAAACTTTAATAACCTGCCAAATTTTGTAAAATGAACATGGTAATTAGGGGGTGTGGCCACAGAAAGGGACATGGTCAAAAAATTCCACTGTTCTACATGCGGAAATTTTTTTTGTCCCTCTTTTTAAATTTTGGGAGGTATGTTTCCCCCATATGTAATAAATGGCACTAATTTTGCCCAGTAGCAGTTATCCACAGCAACTAATAAGGTACTTGCTTTTAAACAGGTGACCAGTAAATTCTGCCTGCTGATTTGGGGGGAATGCCTGGGCTCATAGGAATATTTAGAAGGATAATTGGGTATTCTTACCAAACTTGCAGTTCAGTTAGACCTGGATATCTAGATTGGATTCGTATAGTGCTTTTAGGAACCAAACAACAATTATCTACTTTGAACAGATACCCAGCAGACTTTGAAACTATGAAACAGAATTGTTTTTAATAAATGCTTCTAGCATGGCCATAAAATACGTACTTTTACTATTGTTATTGTCAAAAAACTGCCTTGTTTATATTACGGTTTTATTTCTAGACCCATCTCCAGTGAAGCTTAATTGTATAATACAGTATTTTGGGTTTAGCTGGTAGCTGGTTATGTCCTCTTGTATTAGTGGACATCCTGTACAGAACAAAATTCTGTTCCCCTGAACCCCATGAGTCACTAGAGAATTGTTAGTTCATAGGCTACAGGATGTGTCTTTAAATGAGTTGTTAATGTAGGCAAGGTAAAACTTCCTGTAAGAGATTTTTGTTTCAGAAAACATGGTGTTAGAATAATTGATCAATACAGTATCAACCATGATACCAACAAAGTATTCTATCATTATACCTAATAGGGGAGCATGCTGCCCCCCTAAAATTCTGCCCTAGGCCTGGGCCTTTGTGGCCTGACCACTCTAATGTCTGGCAATGAGCATATACATATAGGTAAATGTTGCAATTGGTTTGCCAGCTTTAGAAAGCTGGATAAGTGGTCCCTAGAGAGAATGGAGGGAGAGTAGGGTGGGTTCTATATTCTATCTACTGGTCAGAGTTTGCAGCTAATCAGTCAGGTAGCTGCTTAATTAGCATGCAGTTGTGCAGGAGAGGCCTGATCCCTTTTAAATAGGGCTTTAGTTGGAGAGTCTGTCTGTCTGTGCCTGCGGAAGCAGGAGCTGCAAACAAGTGAGAGAAGGGCCAGGCACTAGGCCTCACCCTTAATAGAGATGGTTAATTTCTGTATTAGACAGTGCCAAGTTGGTCTAGGTTTTATTTTCTGCAGGTCAGTCATACCATATTTTTGGGACTCGTGGTTTCTCTTTTGTGTGTCTGAACAAGTGAGTCTGGTCTGCCCCATTCCAACATTCGGTCAACATTCGGCTACCTGAAATCCCTAAAAAAAAAAAAAAATATATATATATATATATATATATATATATATATATATATATATATATATATATATATATATATAATAGGCCCCATAGTGACAAAAGATAGAAAATCTCCACTCTGACAATCTGAAAGTGTTAGCGCATTTCAAAAAACTCCACCAGTTCTGGGTTGATATGATTGATCGGTATTTCATTTTTGTTTTATGTATTTATTTTGCATATGCTGCTTGTTGAAAATAATCCGGTTCACAGTCAGGATTCCCACAGGGCCCTCAAAACTCTGCATCCCCCTACAGTCTGCTGTTTCCATGGTTATGCCCCTGACAGTGAATACAAAAAACATACATGGAAATGAAGCAAAATATGGAACTGCTATTGTATGAAATGAATCAGTCTGAGATCAATGAATCTAATTTAGTGATCTGATTTGATTCTAATTTACAGTTATTTAGCCCAATCAATCCAGATGCCCAACCAGTTTATCAGCAGAAAGATGCAGCCAGAATTTTTACAGATGAGAATTGAACTCTCATGAACTGTGACCTCAGAAATTGTATCTTGCTTTGTCTCATTTCCCCAGTGTATTGCTCAGATCTTTGCAAAATGTTGTTTATTTACAAATGGTTCATAATACTAGGTTTACCCACGTACTGTTACAGGTTGATAAATATACATGCATTAACACTGACACACTGGTTCCCCACAGCACAGAAGCTGAATATTCTGTAATGTATCATTGGCTGCCTAGAGCTCAGAAGAACACCATGCTGAAATGTATGAGCTGCGAGTGTCCCAGTGTGACCAGCTGAAGGCTTATGCTCTGTCTAGCACTCTACTGACTGAATTATTTATGTTTTGGTTTTCAGGGCGTGACACTCTTAGAAATGTCTAAAATTAAATAGGTATTGATCCGTGTGAAAACCCGGTCGATTGGAACTGGGATGTTTCATGCGCATCGCTCTAGACTTACTGAATCTGGAAAGCTGATTTGCAATGAATCTAATATATTCAGATTAATACAAATTCACAAATGGCCCTTTGACTGGAAGCCCTATTGTAATTTCTAATAACCATACTCCGTATTGTGTGTATTTAGGAAAGAGACCAAATCAGTTGTATGCTTTAACTTCATTTGAATCTTGTGTTTTTCAAGAAAACCTGATTATCATTCTTTTGCACACAATGCTCCATGTCAGGCATTAGACTGCATAATTGGATTAGCAGCAGTGAATACACTAATCCACTTTAGCCTCAATAGGCAGCTTTAATACAAGTTGTCAGTTCCAGCCGTTGGTATTTTTCTGTTTCTGGTATAAACGATGGAGTCGGTCATGTTTCTGCAATGTTCCCCTTGCTATTGTGTCTTGGTTGTGTCATCTGGATAGCAGCGTAAAAACAGGAGTGTTTTGGAGATTCTGCTGACCTATAATTGAATAGACTATATACATTGGTGTTTGAACGTTGGGTGTGGCTAATGCAAAAAAATACACCTGTGCCTAATGCATTAGCACATATTTGGCTTAGGTTTAAATATATAAGGGATGCCTAGCAAGTGATCCTTTTTTGATGCTGAAATACAATCCCTAGAACCCCCAGAGATTGGATATCCAGGATTTCATATATTTTGTCCATTGTATTAGGGCCACAGCCACCCCACATCATCTGCACCCAAATGTGTACAGCAGCCTGAATAAATATTAATCACAAGCAGTTAATCTGCGTCTGAGTGCTCTCCTCTCTCTTCACTGAAAGTCTAGCAATTTTGGATGTTCGCTACATCCATGTATGAGGATTGAAGCATTCATCTACAAAGAGTTAATTGGCTGAGCGCAGATTCCCTCTCCTTCTACATCTGCACCCAACTGTGGTGACTGTGGGTGATCTGGATATGTAAAAAAGAGGAATATTATATGAACACTATGAACATTCAGAGTTGGTAAAAGGTCTGTTAATGTCATGAGTTGTGGATGCACAATTCAATTAGTCTGTGACCTTCCCATGTTAATTGTATCTGTGCTTCTGCCGAGGGTTCTGTTTGAATGAGCTGCCTTTCTGAATGTTTCATTCAGTATTGTAAATTCATAACTCATAAGATATAGGGACTGATTTACTTATATCCTCACGAGGAAACTTCGGGTGACTTCGTAAAATGAAACGCTCAGAGTGCCATCCCACCGGCGATTTACATTCTAGCCGGCGGGAGGCAGTTCAGGGGTATTTGTCGCCAGACCACTAATCTCCCTGAATCTGAGCATGTGCCCTGACCCGTAAACACAAGCAATCATGCCTATCATGGGTAAAAGTTCTCCACATTCGGAACTAGAATTCTTTCAGCATTCCTTAGTGTTTACTGTGAAGACATTTATGCACTCAACCTATAGGACCCAGTTTGGGGGGCTAGTTAAGGTGCCATCTACATATTATAAGTGAAATCTACAAGACTGACCATTCCAGCAATTGATCTCTCTCTCTCTCTCTCTCTCTCTCTCTCTCTCTCTCTCTCTCTCTACTGTGATCATCCATAATATAATGAAACAAGAGACTTTGAATTCCTGTGCAGATTGTGGCATTGAAATATTTATTACTTTTGAGACAAGGTTATGAGATAAAAAGTAAATTATATTCATTAAGCATGCACAGTAGTGTTCAGTGCTAATGTAAATGTGTATTGTTTGGGGAGAATATTGCTAGCAGTTTCATTGTCACTGTTTGTGTGTAGTGCCATCTACTGGACATTTCCAAATGTAGAGCCTGTACAATAAAGTAATAAAAAGGCACTGGGGAAGACTGCTTACTTAACAATTCTTAATGTTTTATTAAAAACATAAATTCCTATGCACTTTACCTTAAGAGCCTTAATTCCATTTTTTAAATTGCACTCTCTACACTAGTGGGAGGGAGCAGCAGAGGTTGAGCAGCCTCGAGAGCAGAGACACAGATTTCTGAAGATTGTAAGCCCTCTGTGCCACTTATTGTTTAAAACCCTTTTATACAGACGATATATTATGTTTGGATAGCATAACTACATGTATTATTAAACATCAAAATAATTCAGCTCCATATTTAAATTCATTTGTACTGTTATCAGCATTAAATTGTATTTTAAAAGGACTGTTAAAAGGTAAAGCTTCATATACTACATATTCATACATATGCATTTCTACTTCTAACAGGGCCTTGCATGTTCCTAAGTTCTGGCACTCCCTGGTCTTCCACCTGTCTCAGATATGTTGCTGTTCAATGCTTATGTATAGCTCTCTACAAACACTGGGCTTCAAGTGAAAAGAACTGTTTCAGAAACGGTACAGAATTTATAACTGTTTATATTTAGAAAGTTTCTTATTTCAGTATGCTGAAGCTAATATGACATTTTTATTTTTGTGTTAGTTCCCCTTTAAAAAGGTTTTCTGTTTTCTATTGCCATGTCTAACACTATGCTTCCATTAAATACTATTCACAAAAGTATTTGAACTGGTACGCCTTGCAGCTCATGAGAATGGAAGACCTTTAAGAAGGTATTACTTTCAGGTCCAGGGCATGATGTGTCCACAAACTCCTGACTTGTACCTAATGAATCCAAAACAAAAACTATTGTAGGAGTTGTGCCAGAAATGATGTATGCCCTCAGGGTCGGACTGGGGGGCCCGGGGCCCACTGGGACTACTGTCCAGGGCCCCCTCCGACCCCCCTGCCTCCCTTCTATGACGCGCCATGCATGCATGCGCGAAGACGCTGCTCGGCACGCCTGCGCAGATGGTGAAAAGGTGCCGCACGCATGTGCAGATGGCGTGGCGCATAGAAAATTTTTTTTTCTGCCAAATACGATCAGGACTGGGGACTGGCCCGGCAGGGGCCCAATAAGGGTCGGGCCCACTGGGTTTTTTCCCGGTATCCCGCCCGGCCAGTCCGACACTGCATGCCCTTAAATTGCACTTTATTTCAGTGGCATAACTAGGAAACCAGGGGCCTGGGCCCATTGCAAAGACATTTCTGATCTTATGATCAGGCCTCCCTGTAGTTGCAATGACTTCAGCGGGCCTGGGTGCACTTGCGTTCCCATCGTTTCTATGTTGTATCAAGTCTGTGAGGCAAAAACAAAGACAAATGAGGACCTACCCCCTACAGATATATCATTCAGCACAATAGATACATAATTCAGCACATATAAACCAGTGTTTCTGAAAGGCTAACCAGCTTCAGATTTACATGGTTTATTTTACAGAGGCGCAGGATAGTATTGGGTCATTTTCATTTTGAATACCAAGCACAATCTGGGTTTAGCAGCACTTTGATGCAACTTGGCCTCTGTATCTGTACTTAACACAATTTAAGGATACAGAGATCTTACATAATCTACTGTACATGCTTTATAGACACAGCTGATCCACATAGTCATGCTGGATTAGTTTAACAAACGTGCATCTCCCCAAGCCACTGTCATTTTCAGACGTCTAGAGATTTAATTGTTGGTTATTCAGCAGCTTCTGCATAGTGCTGGAATATATATCTACTGGGTTGCAGTCAAATAATTGTGCTTTCCAGGCATGTCAGACATTTCTCTTTATTCCATTTTATATGAAGAAGCACTTTAATAGTGGATTGTTAATGTAGATGATTAGCAGTAGGTGTATTCGATATACTCACAGGAGCTTTGTATGTACAGAAGGATAAACAATACATGAGTCATTTTTATTGACCTAAGGGCTGATTGGTTAGATATTGTCCAATATGTAAACATGCATAAACATTCCACATTGACTGGCAATCAATAGAATGACTACAAAAGTATGTTCTTATGCAATTTTGTGTTTACTAGTGACACTCTACACTTGTTAATGGACTATTGATTTGTTTTTGTCTAAAGGCATTTTCTTTGTAGCACTTTACACAATATGGAGCTCATTTATTAAACAGTGAATTTATCTGGTCGAGGTTTTTAAGGGGAAAACTCAAATCTTTCGTGGGAAAAAACCCTCAAAACTTTTCGACATTTATTATACACCAAAACTGCTAAAAATCCAAATCCGAAAATACTCCCATCTCAAACCTGTTGAGGTCATGTAGAAGTCAATGGCAGATGTCCCTGAAGTTGTTTCTTGACATTGTGATCTGCGCTGGATATTTCGATAAAGTCTGTGTCCGATAATCTGAAAAAATCGATAAAGTTGAGTTTTCGGAGTGTCAATCGTTCAATACAAACTGATGCTTGATTAAAGGGGTGGTTCATCTTTAACTCAAAGGTGGACAACCGCTTTAAGGGTACATTGTATAGTATGTGTTTTTGAATACTGCATTGCTTTGAGATAATCCAACTAATGTATTTAGCCTCAAGTTATCAATTTAACTTTATTTTAGCTAGGTAACCTAAATTTTTAAAATGATTTTGTTTCTCTCTGCAATAATAATAATAAAGAACCCTGTACTTGGTCCAAACCCTATTGGGTTTATTTAATGTTTACATGATTTTCTAGTAGACTTAGGGGCACATTTACAAAGCTCGAGTGAAGGATTCGAATTAAAAAAACTTTGAATTTCGAAGTGTTTTTTGGGCTACTTCGACCATCGAATGGGCTACTTCGACCTTCGACTACGACTTCGACTACGAATCGAACGATTCGAACTAAAAATCGTTCGACTATTCGACCATTCGATAATCGAAGTACTGTCTCTTTAAGAAAAACTTCGACCCCCTAGTTCGGCAGCTAAAAGCTACTGAACTCAATGTTAGCCTATGGGGAAGGTCCCCATAGGCTTGCCTGAGTTTTTTTGATCGAAGGATATTCCTTCGATCGTTGGATTAAAATCCTTCGAATCGTTCGATCGTAGGATTTGCGCAAAATCGTTCGACTTCGATATTCGAAGTCGAACGATTTTAGTTCCTAGTCGAATATCGAGGGTTAATTAACCCTCGATATTCGACTCTTGATGAATCGGCCCCTTAATGTGTGAAGATCCAAATTAGGGAACGATCTGTTATATAGAAAACCCCGCTCCCAAGCATTCCGGATAATTGGTCCCATGTCTGTACAAGTAAATACTGTATGGTGTGTGTAAAATGTTTTTATTCTGTTATGAATTTGTCATATTGCTCAGTTATATTTACTAGGCAAAACTTTAGGATTAAAATATTTTCAATATATTAAATATGCTTACTTGCCAAAACAAGTCGACAAAGCAATAATCTGCTGTGCTATTTAGGGCCTTCGTTCAAGTAATGAGTTTAATGGTTTCATGTTGTGATGTCCTCGGGCATCTGTAAACAGCTGAAAATCTGTATATGGCATTTAATAATGTAGCTGCCTCTCTCTCTCTCTCTCTCTCTCTCTCTCTCTCTCTCTCTCTCTCTCTCTCTCTCTCTCCCAAATAAACTCATATTCTCAAAATCAATTAGCTGAGAAGATTCAAGGTACATGCAATGTCATTCTTTGATATTTAAACGCATTGTTTATTTGTGCAAGAATACTGTTTCTGTTAATCTAAAAGTTGAAATTGTTTCTGGTAGGACCAGAGCTGCTCCGGCCATGAGGAAAGATGAGAATCTTGCCTCAGGCAACACGGAGCGACCAGTTACAAGGAGCGGCAAATAGCGGTCTCCGGTAACTTTAAGAGCCAAATTTCAGTATTGTAAAATGGAAATTCAGCTCTTCTAGTGCAACGGGGACAATACTGCTTACTTCACTAGCGATGTGACCCCCCCCGACGCTACAAGTTAGAACCGCGAAGCGTGCGGGGGGGGGCAGTGGCATCAGGGCTGCTGCCTCAGGTAGTCGTGCAGGTGTCAGGCAATTGTTATCTTATTACTTTCCTATTGTTATGTTGATAGGCTGCTTGGGGAAAGTGAAGTAGTGGGATGGCCCCTGGGAAACTAAGAAGATGTTGTAGTTACAAGCTGCAAGAGTGGCTACTCTGTCTTTATAATGGCAGTTCACTTTGCCTGATCTTGGAGATATTCTATTGGCCAAAATGTCATTCTTGTGCTCTCAGAGAAATTTAACCTGATGAAAATATGGGAATGCATGTAAATGCAAAGAAAGGTTTGTCATACTGTGCTTTTAGTAAATTGGTAATGTTGTGGCAAATACAAATCTTTGATAATACTCCAAACTTGAACTTTTACTCTCTTTAATAAGAATGCCCCTTTGATGGTATCCATGCTGCATGAGTCCATATTGGTGCTAAATGGGTTTATTTGATGTTTAAATGTTTACCAGACTCAAGTTATATAGATGTAAATTACACAAAACTCCAAAAAACCTTGGGTCTCAAAAATTCTGCATAAGAGATCCTATACCTGTATCAATAAAACATTATGGGGCAGATTTACATAGGGTCGATATCGAAGGTTAGTTAACCCTAGATATTCGACTGCCGAATGTAAATCCTTCGACATCGAAGTCGAAGGATTTAGCGCTATTCCTACGATCGAAGGAATAATCGTTCGATCGAACGATTCAAAGGATTTTAATCCGTCGATCTAAGGATTTTCATTCGATCAGAAAATTGTTAGGAAGCCTATGGGGACCTTCCCTATAGGCTAACATTGGCCTCTGTAGGTTTTAGGTGGCGAACTAGGGGGTCGAAGTATTTTTTAAAGAGACAGTACTTTGACTATCGAATGGTTGAATAGTCAAACTATTTTTAGTTCGAATCGTTCGAGTCGTAGTCGAAGGTCGAAGTAGCCTATTCGAAATTCGAAGTATTTTTTCTTCTATTCCTTCACTCGAGCTAAGTAAATGGGCCCTTATGTGTAGGTAAGAGACAAGAAGAATATGCAAAGTACCATTTGATATTTCTATAATATGAGACATAGACTGGGCGGTAAGGCAAAGCCAGTCATGTTATTAATATTATTATCAAGGTCATAGTCTCTGGTAACAATAGAATAATAGTTCAGCTTTTATTAGAATTTACTGTTGAAGATTTAAAGATTTTTAACACGCGCGCCCTCAAATGAACTCATCTGAAATTCTTTCTGCAATTACCACCTAATGTGCTTAACCACCTTGCCATGCAATTAACTACTCAGTTTTCTCCACTGTACAAAATCAATTTGTACTCTCATTAAATCTTTAAACAAAGAAAGTGTAGAAAAAAACAATAGACTTTTGGATCAAGTATCCATTATATTGGATTAACTAAACTTTGAGAGCAGTGTGTATAAAAGTGGTGATGGAATACAGTACGGGTCATTCACTATAATTACATAGGTACATAGTAGATAAGGTTAAAAAGAGTGAATTGTTTATGAAGTTCAACATTTTCCCTAAGTGAAACAGGTTTAATGTCTAATTATTTTTTTGCTGTTATACATACAGTAATGATCTGATTTTATTTTTAAATACAAGATTAATACATCTGCATATGAGTCCAAAAACTGTACAAGTAAAACCAATTTATTCTATATGGTAAATGCCTATTTACCATATAGGCATTAGAGGGCAGCGGGGGGCGGCCATTGGTTGGCAATATGGTAAATTATTATTTTTTTGTCATAAAAAAAAACCTCACCTACTGCCACCAAATACAATGACCTTATTCTTATGTCCCTTGCTAATGAGGACTGTCCTAGTGAAAAGTGGCATGTAATAGCAACGGTCTGAAAAAACATTGTCAACAAATATGCAAAATGCTATTGGCCCGTGCATGCTTTGTAAAATATTATTTTACAAGAAATATGAATTATGTAACGTAGTCTATATTATACAAGTAATATACTTCTCACTCTGTTGTACTGGAAATTATTTTCCAAAACAACAAAATGGGATATATAAGTTATTCATAACAAACCAAGTAAAAGATATAATTGTTTACAGGAGTTAGAAAACCGCCTATTAACTATTGCCAAAACTCACATAAGGATATAAAAGAGCTTTGCTAACATCTAACCGTTACAGAGCAATTTTCCTTTCAGCGGTTTCTTATGATAAAGTTAGCTGAAGCTTTATAATCTCCCAAACAAACTTTGCCACTTTGAAAAAAAAAGTGTGGTTGTCACATTGGGAGTATTATAGCACCATGCAAAGTAATAGCATGTTTGACAGGCACGATTTGGCCTTCTGGGAAAGAATTACTCGAATGTATTAGTTTTCCAGTGTTGATTTTTTTAATTTTAATACCTAGCACACTTTTATGCCTAGTAGGTACAAAAAGATTTGGCTTTTGTTTTCTCTACTCTTTTGTAAATCAAAATTTGGATAACACGAATCCTTTATTGCTTGTGAATGAAAAGTAGTTATTGTAGATTGTAATAATTGTATTTATTTATTTTACTAAGCGGCAATAGTAAATAAATTTAGTGCTTGGTAATAAAAAAAAATACAGAATTGTTCATACATTTTCATTCTTCACTGGACACATGAAAGAATATGGATTTAGGCTTTTTTTTAATACCATCCAAGGCTGTTTTATTTAATATTAACTTTTTCTGTCTTCTTTAGGAAAGTTTTATACTTTACCCTCCCCCGCACAAAATCAGCAGATTCAAAAAGTCCATGTTTACATCCCAACAACTGGCAGCATTTGCGCTACAAAATAAGAAATATCTGTACTGCAATGGTGCTAGTGCAAACTATGCTGTGCAAGGCCAACAGCCCCCATGTCATAATTAACATTATCTGAGATTTATGAGAGTGTTGGTATTAGGGGGTCCAGTTTGCTGCCCAATAGCAGGCCCAACAATACATAACTGTTATCCAGTTATCTTAAATTGAGAAGTTTTCCCTTCCAGACATATGGCTTTAATTTTTTCTCTCAAACAAACTGTGATTTTCCTGTGATTCAATTTTCTCTAAATATTTTGCCAGAATTGTGGCACCTAAATATTTCAAAAAGTCTTAGGCGATGAGATTCAAGCTACTTAAATTCAAGCTAATTCAACTCAAGCTAGTTCAGTCCAAGCTTGTTCAAGCTAGAGATCAGTTCAAGCTATAAAAAAGTAGAAGGTTTCTCGGATTATCATAAACATGTCTCCGGTAGTTCCACTCCATTGACAAAGCGATAATTCAAGGTCACATTCTTATTTTTTAAGTCTACAGCTTGGCAGGACATTTTTATTTCTTTGATGTTGCTTCTTTAATAAGTAAACTTCAGGGGTAGAACTTTAATTAAAGGACCTTTTAATTAATTTGAACTCTACGATTATGAATAAAATTTCTTTCAGTGGCATCCAGTGTACTGGACTTTCTAAGTCAGTCATGCTAAAGATGTATTTTGATACAGAAGGGAAATAATATCCATAAAATTCAATTCTCCCCAGTGGGCAGATTTCCTGCTGGAAAAAAAATGATAGAATGCTTGTTTTATCTTGCCTGGCATTACATTTTAAAAGGCACAGACATGAAATTATTACAAAACCTAGAACATGAGCCCGATAAATAGTTTATGGTATAGTGCTTTGGGGTTATTTATTGCACCCCTCTAAAAAAAAAGCTTAGTCTTCTGCCAGCAGAATAGAAATGATGATCTACTAGTATATCCCATTTTATTGCTATTGCATCCTTCATTGCAAAAAGTGAAATTATTGATAAAACTCAAGGTACTTCAATATATGTTAGCAAGTCAAGCCAAATATCTGATGTATTGCTGCGTTTAACTGCAGCACTGTTAAAATGTAACATTAGAGTGAATACATTGCATTAATGAGGGTATGTAACTTTATCGTTCCTATATGGAAAATATTGATTTACCGGCATGACGAGTGAGAAGTGGATCTGCAGTGCTTACAAGTACAATTACCACTACAGTTCAGCTTAAACTTTTAAATGAAGAATTTCCCTGAGATGACAAACACATGATTTTAATCAGCATGGGGAGGTAGGCTGCATATTTGCTTAAAGGAATTATATTGTGATTTTTATGGTGTAATTTTAAATACTATATTACCCTGTTATCTATAGAAACTTGGAGCTTTAGTAATCAGTACACTGTATTTTCCTTCTTCACACAGGCCTGCCAAGTTACAATTCCCTGTAACACCAGACATGTTAGCTGACCTGTATTTTTCAGGAGTTGTCCTGATTTAAGCCCTCCTTACTTGGTCAGTCGCAGTAACGGATCCATTACCCACTAATTTGAACCTGAAACCTAACTTACACAGTCCATGAAATGCATAGTCGCCCAAAATCCACTGATATCCATCCAAAGCAGGGGTAGCAATGGGACTGGAGCTGGATGCTGGACAGGCAGATCCAGGTTGGCATCTCTGTTCCTCCCACCAGTGCACCCATTAGACAGGGTGCAGGATAGAATACACTTCATGGTATTTTAGTAGTTAGAGGGATTAGGCATGATTTTTATGTGCTTTATTTCTAAATTACACTGTAAATAATTCACTCTACAATATAAATGTTTTATTTCTAAATTGCACTGTTTACAGTGCATATAATTCACTCTATATTATAAAATTTCATTCCTGAACCAGTAAGTGTATTTATTTTTTTTAGTTGTAATATTGGTGTGTAGGCCATCTCGGGTCATTTTGCCTGGTCATGTGTTTTCAGAAAGAGTCAACACTTTAGGATGGAACTGCTTTCTGGCAGGCTGTTGTTTCTCCTACTCAATGTGACTGAATGTGAATGTGTGGATTTTACTATTTGAGTGTTGCTCTTAGATCTACCAGACAGCTGTTATCTTGTGTTAGGAAGCTGTTATCTGGTTACCTTCCCATTGTTCTGTTGTTAGGCTGCTGGGGGGGGGAGGGAGGGGGTGATATCACTCCAACTTGCAGTAAAGAGTGACTGAAGTTTATCATAGAACAGTCACATGACTGGGGGCAGCTGGGAAACCGAGAATATGTCTAGCCCCATGTCAGATTTCAAAATTAAATATATAACAATCGGTTTGCTCTTTTGAGAAACTGATTTCAATGCAGAATTCTACTGGAGTAGCACTATTAACTGATGTGTTTTGAAAATAAAGTATCCCTTTAATACCTTCATACCCTCACCCTTTAATAATTTAATACCCTCATGATGTAAGGCACAGAGATGGAATTAGTATTCACTAGCGAGTGTTCCGTCCCTTGAGTACAAGGCCCTCACAGTGGTGCTCCTCTTAGGATTTCCTTATCCCTGGGCCTATCCACTTACAGTAAGTCCCTACGCTGATGGGAGACCTATAAGGAACTGACTCTTCTGCTCTCTTCCACAAAGCCTCTGCTTCACTCTCAGCCTGACTCTCACTCCTAGGATCTATCCTGGCACTGGCTTCTTCTCCTACTGAGACTTCCTACCTCAGATTCTTTAGGGTGAGCCGGATCTTTACAAGGGAGAGCAAAATCTTCCTACACAAGTATCGACTCAGGAACATCAGTGCTTATTTTTAGCATTTTAGCTAACAGAATCTGTTTTGACACTGATTTGTACTGTAGTAACTATGATACTTAAAGTGGTTTGTGGGCTTCATTTGCGTGGCAATGGATGTAAGAGTATACAGAGACTGAGTTCTGTGGGAAAGTGCTGCACATGCCGAAACTTCTGACAGCTGCTTAGCACTCTGACTGTACTGTTGTTTGTAAATAATCCCAATGGTAGGAAGCGCGTAAAAGGAGGGCTTCAATCAAAGCTGTAAACTGTATAATTTGGGTGCAGTATGTTATTATAGCATATTAGTATCTTGAGGACAAATCTCTGGAATGTATCTATAAACAGATGGATGTGGTAAACCACAACTTCTGCCAGCCTGAATCTGAGGCCTCACTAAGGGAGCAGTACTGGCCAAAGGCAGGCAAATTCATCTAACAGAATAGAAAAGGTAACACAAAACATTACTCTCTGCGATGGTCTGATGGTAGTTGCAGTTAGCAACCGTTGTAGGAATGAAGGGTGAGATGTTGGCATGAAAATACTGCACATGGGACCACCAGAACATGTTCAAGATTTACAATATCCTGTATACTATTTTATAAAAAAAAGTCCCAGCTCTATAATTCTATCAATATTTATTCGGAGAGCACTAAATTCATAATTTCTGGATTTATCTGAATAGTGAATTTTCCACAGAAGATTTGTTGAAAACTAAACCAAATATAAATCCTAATTTGCACATTCAAATTCAATATGATTGTAAGATTTACACAGTTTGTTAAAAGCTTGTTGCTGTCAATTATTTCGATTTATAAATTCAAATTAATGCAGTATTCAGATCCAGCTGAATACTTGGTTCTTCCCCAATTACAACATAATCTTAGACACCAACCTAGAAAAAGGGGATTCTGTCATGATTTAATGGTTTACTTTTTATTTCTGAATTACATTTGATTCTAAATTTACATTTCAAATAATTCAATCTACCATTTAAAGGGGACCAGTCACCCAGACATAAAAATCTGTATAATAAAAGTAATTTTCATGGTAAACATAAAAAAATAAAACCTAAATTCTTTTTTTTTTTATTAACACACCCATAGCTGTTAAAAACTCATTTAAAAGTCAGCTGTCAATCATATATTGTCGGCCCCGCCTTAGGCATAGAGACGGGCAGGCAATTAATTTCACTTTCCATTCTGCACTAGATGTCACTGTACTTCCCACATTCCCTCTCCCTCCGCTCCATCTATTTGTGTAGCCAGAGCATGGGCATGAGCAGCAGGTGCCCCATTCTGGTCCATAAGATTTTGGCATAAGGCAAATCTTGCACAAAATGGCTGCTGCCTGCTTGCTGTGATTGTGAGTTCCAAGAGTAAAAGAAACAAGATTGCCCATTGTTCTACTGATGGGCTGCTGGGGGAGGGGGTGACATCGCTCCAACTTGCAGTGCAGCAGTAAAGAGTGTCTGTAGTTTACTAGTGCACAAGTCACATGGTTTGGGGTCACCTGGGAAATGGACATCATATCTAGCCCTATGCCAAAGTTCAAAATTAAAAATAAAAAATATGTTTTTGCTCTTTTAAAAAACAAATTTCTGTGCACAATTCTGCTGGAGCAGCACTATTAACTAATGCATTTTGAAAAAAAAAAACATTTTTGGATTTTATATCTTTAAAAATGAAATAACTTGGATTAAGATTAAGGCAAATGCTATCTAATACAAATCCAATATCCTATTTAGTGTGTTGCCAAATTTGAATTATCTTATCTGGGGAAAGTGATTAAGACAAATCACTATCAGCATTGGTTTATAATTAGTGTGGGTTTTGAGATTACTGTTCGCCAAGGGGCCTATTTATCATGCTGTGTAAAACATCAACGGTGATGTTGCCCATAGCAACATCAGATCTTTGCTTTTGTTTTCTAACTTGTAGGTGACTGTTGAAATCTAATTGCTGCTATAAGTAACATCACCAGTGTAGTTTTTCTCCGGTGTTTTGCACAGCATAATAAATAGGCACCCAAGTGTTTTTGTAGCTATGATCTATCTCAATGTCCATTCTTATAGTTTAAGTTCACCCTTTTTTACAACTAATACATTATTAATGTGTTCTGAATTTTCTTCTTCTTTAGTGGTCCTTAACGGGATTTAACTTTTAGTATCTCATAGAATGGCCGATTCTAAGCAATTTTTCAATTGGTCTTTATTATTTATTTTTTTTATATATATTTTAAATAGTTTACCTTTTTGATCTGACTCTTTCCAGCTTTCAAATGGGGTTTACTCAGGGTTGGACTGGGCCAACAATAAAAAATGTTGTGGGCTCTACCCTGGCTCAAACTACGGGTGCTGCCCCCTGCCCCCCTAGCTCCAATTGAGGACACCCCTCCAAGGTGGGAGCTGTGTGCGGGCCCCTTAGGCAGCAGCTGAGGTGGGCTGTAACCCCCAGTCCAATGACAGTCATTGACCCCATGTAAAAAGCAAATGTTCTGTGATACTACACATTTATTATTATTGCTTCTTTTTATTACTCATCTTTCTATTCAGGCTCTCTCCGATTCATATTCCAGTCTCTTATTCAAATCAATGCATGGTTGCTGGGGTAATTTGAACCCTAGCAACAAGATTACTGAAATTGCAAACTGGAGAGCTGCTGAATAAAAAGCAAAATAACTCAAAAACCACAAATAATAAAAAATGAAAAACAATTGCAAATTGTTGTCTAAAAGTTAATTCAAAGGTGAAAGTCCTTTAAAAAAGAACACAAGAATTTGTAAAGAGTTAAAGCTTAGCAGTGGCGCACTTCCATACTTAGATTGTGGGAGCATGCATGCTGGATTGTTGGTGATCCAGGTCTGGATCTAGGAATGTGTTAATGCGTCAGGAGGGTGTGGCTTGCATGAGGTTTGGAGACACAGATAAGACACTGCCATGTGCATGGTCGGACTGGGGGTAAAAAGCAGCCCGGGCAAAAAATTCAAAGCAGCCCACATGTAAACATGCAATGGTCTTGTACACATCCACTCATATCTTGGGGTAAAACTGCAAAAAAATATGTGCATAAAGAGCTGCCTTAAGTGTAACAGGGCGGGATAGCAGGTATAGTAGGAAGAGATGGTGCCTATAGTACCAGTGGGATAATAGTCTCTGGGAAGGGAGTGTGACTGTGGGATAGCAGATATAGTAGGGAGAGATGGTGCCCAGCAGAGAATGAGATCCTAGGAATAATTCTTTGACAATAACTAAAGGAGTTTTTGTCCTAATTTATATAAATGAAAATGTCCGTGCCATTTGCCATTGGTAAGTTTATCCCACAACCCTGCCACCAATAAAGACTTCCTGCATCTAAATATATGCAGTCAGTTTTTGAAGAAATACTACTTTGCATAAAAGAGCCCATAACCCAGTGCCAAGGGACAGTGTCTGCAACAGAATATGTCATAACTGTGTTGTAACAGTCTGTTCAGATGATCGTCCTCAGACTCAGGATATTAATTGGGGGTGATGATGTACTGGGCACAGGCCAGCAGATAAACTAAATTGGAGCCAAGCTTAGTCCCAGGAGCTGAGTCTGACGATGTTCCTGCAGGCTGCAATCTGCGTGCCGTGGTGCATGTGGCATGGCGGGCGGGACAGCTGCAGTTGTACTGGTAACTGTCCCACGTCGCATCATTACGTTGCAGACAGTCATCATCCTTGTGTGCGCAGATGGCGCACTCTGGCCGGACCATGTTAAAAAATTAATGTGTGTACTGGGTTCCAGCCAGCCTGGAGAGATGGTGCTTATAGTAACATTGCAGCCTGCGTTCGGGCCACACCATTTTAAAAAAAATAAATGGGGGTGTACTGGGTTCCAGCCAGAGTGCGGGGCCCCCATTGGCGCGGGCCCCAATTGTGTCCAATCAGCCTAAGGCAGGCCCTGGTCCACCAACCTCACTGGTCGGTCACGGCACCCCTGGGTTAAGGTGATTATGTGGTCGCAGCCACACTCATTCACGTGTTTAAAAGATTACTCACTGACAAGTGTGCTGTTTCTAATTAGGATTATTGATCAGCGGGACACTTGAACTAAATATAGAGCGGCCCCTCAGGCTTTTGCCCAACAAGACATTGCCAGTCCAGGCATGGCCATGTGGTATGTAAATAACAATTTTATTGAATACAACATTTTTTAAGTTGGTTGAATTTGCACAAATAAATGGCTGAAGTGAGACAACGTTTTTTTGTTTGCTTTTTTTGAATAATTGCAATATGGCAGAAAGACCAAGTGGCCCAAAAAAAAATTACTAATGGCTGAACTGGGGCATCTTTTGTTGGTTGATGTTGGAAAAACATAACGCAGGAGACGACGGATGTAGTTGCAGGCGTCCAAATATAATGAGAGCGAGCGAAAAGTCGCAGGTAAAAACTACATTCCATCTGACAAGCTGCGTCTTCATCCAGCAGTCTTATCGTGTGGAGTTTTTACCTGCGACTTTTCATTCATTCCCATTATATTTGGATGCCTATAAGATATAGTCTTTGGAGGCGGGGGGGTGCAAAATGTTAGGCACTTCTCCCAGTGATTATAATGACTGACCTGATACCCCGGGTCAGTGATCCTGTTAGGAAAAAACTGCACCAGCTCAAGGTATTTCTGTAGAAGGAATGAAGAGAAGACGATGGGTACACGGATGTTCTTCAAAAGTACCCCATCCTGATGCAGTTTTTAGTGACTAAGGGCACCGGGCAGTAGTATCAGGTATCAAGTGATTATAATGGCTGGGGGTACCATACAGTTACTATACCTTGCTATATCATTTAAATGCCTTTCCTGACCAGCTGTATTTAATCATGTATAACCAGTGTGATTATTTGCAGTGAATATTTTTAAGTCCAATGTGAGAACAAAAACATTTGCTTGTTCTATTGTTTGGTTATTATTTGCTGGATTTATAGAGGGAAAGACACGCAAGGGAAGTAGCAAAGAGACACTTCAGCTTCCATGCCTATTGAGGTACACCAGCTCATTTATCTTTTCTGCTTGACTCTGCATATTTGTTGTTGAGAGGAAATCTCTGTATGCTTGTGTGCTATTTAATGTACCCAGCTCAAGCCTTCTGGTTTGATATTGATACAGCTCAGCACTTTCCAGCGGATCCTGTTCCATGAATCTCGATGCACATACTGTACCATTTGATTTTATGTCAAGTACTCTGCAATTAGGCAACACTAATATCCCTGTGTGTTATCAAACTGCTCAGAAATCTGTCACATTTCTACTTCTGACATACAATGCAAGCGAAAACAGAATGATTTATTGCAGGAAACTGTTTGTTTAGAATGCAAGTAAATGTGTCATTTGAGAAATGGGTGATTGGGCAATTTGTTTGGCTACATTTCCTATTGATTCATTTTCATATTGGAGGACTTTATTCCCAAGGCTGCTGTTAAATCACATTAGACTCCTGCTCTTTGCCTGAAATGGCATTTTAGTTTTTTTACATACCCAGCTACATTATCTATGGATGGAATGGGGGTTAGAAAGCAACATATTTTTGTAGATAAACACATTTAGCAGAACTTGATCAGGCTTTTACAGAAAATGGAAATTATAAAGGCGAGTATTTAAATTCAGTTATAGTAACAGTATAACTGGTATGCTCTATGACATATGCAGATAGAATGTCATGTAAATTGGGGGGCCATATTTTATCAGAGAAAATATTACTATAATGAATAGGAATACATCTTTACAATATGTAGATTATGTCTGTGAGATAAAATCTGCAGACGTTTGAACATGGCTGGAACTAGGGACAGGCAGAAGATAGGACACAATGGGGGTCATAAACCTTTCTTTCTGCCTACCCCAAGTCCGGGCTTTCTTTCCTCCACCACTGTGGGGCACTTAACTTGCTCCCTGTCCCATGCGTGATCCTCCCTGTCGCTCGTTATTAATGTGTGTGCGCACTCAAGGACAAAGCTTGCCCCAACTCTGCCTGTGAATTAAATGGCTTGTACAACTGATAGAAATGTTTATCCCTTTGAATTTGCTTGTCAGGGAATATCAGGTGATACTAAAATCAATTTCATTCATGCTGGTCATCTAAAGCAAAACATGGAGATGTATGTTTTCTGTGTATATAATATCCCTAAAATAGAAGTTCTAATGTTCAGTAAAATGGTTTCCAACTGCAGTCCTAATCTAGCATACTTTAAGATGTATTGCTTTTAATATAATGCAAAACACAAGTTTTTTTCATGTTTGGTTTTGTTTTGTTTTTTATCTCTGAGGAAAGGGTGTCAATTTCATATGTAATTTTGATTTCTTTGTGCAGCAGTTTTTGTTTGTTCGTGCAATTTTCATACGCCAGTTGCGGTTTGTGTTTGGGTTTTCTAAAAATGGTAGAAGTTTTTCTTTGAGGTTATCTTTTCATTACTTTTGCCAAACCCACAACTGATACATCATTCCTTCGACTTTTGGTCTTAATTTAAATTTGGCAAGGGGCTGCTTTATAGTGTAAAACATGAAATAAGATCCGTTCAGAAGCTGTGTATATGATTCAGGTTTTCCTAAACCAAGTAAAGGCACACTGAAATGTAATACAGTAAACAAACTGCTGACATTTTAATTTCCGCTGGAAGACAGTTTGCTTTTTAAAATTTCCTTGATATGCAATAAACCTCATGATTAAGTTAATGGTAATTAAAAAAATAACTTTATATTGGATACAACCAATATCCGTGGTTAATATTCTCGCTGTTGTGTGGTGTGTATTCTAGTGTTGGACATTACCAATCGGAGCGGTGGCTAATTTTGGGTTGTCATACTTTCTATTGTATCATAGATCAGACCTAATTTTTTGTCTCCACGCTCCTGAGGGAGACAGTCTTTGTATAGGATAATTGTGCCTCAGTTTGAGTTAGGTTGAAGTGACCCTGCCAGAGACTAGTCCCCGTTAAAATAAACTTTAGTAGTGTGAGCCTGGTGTAGGAGCAGTTCTGTGCTCCAGCTTGGAGAAGCAGTGTGAAGTTAGTTCCCCAGGTGGCACTAGCCAGAGTATGGACTGAATTGATTAAGCCCAAGTCACTTTAGGGGCATTTTTTGTTGGGGGGGGGGATTTTTAGTTTATCTAGGAAAACTATACATAGTTTTTTTTCAGGAAATCTGGAGCTTTTCTAAATCTGTTTGGTATTTTCACTTCTGGAACAAGATTTAGAGCGCGAAATATCAAACAAATTTGAAATATTGGCATTTTTCACAATATAGGGATTTATAACAGAAATATATTTTATGCACAAAAATTCTACCATATGTGTATTATGTGCCATGAGACCCCCTATGGAGACCCTAGAAAACCATATATTTTCAGAAAGTACATATTCTGATGAATGCAAATTGAGTAAATATGTCTCTACTGCATACTACCAAACTGCAAAGCCATGCTACAAGTAGCAGTTTTTATGAAATTTCTGAAAATTGGCACAAAGCTTGCATTCTACTCTTTTATATACCCCACATATCCTAACGTATTGGCATAAAACATCCTAAATATGAACACCTGGGTTCTAATAAATAGTTTGATGCCCAATATGCATAGATATACCAAACTGTGGCACGCAGAGGCCCCCAAATTGATATATAGCAGACAACATTTTCATGGGCAAAACAAAGAACAGTGCAAAATGCAATAAAATCACTAAAATCCAATAAAACCACAAAAACTGCTTTTTTTTCCTTTTTGCCTGGTTTAATCAGCAGTCAGAATCACAGTTTGAATATTTTAACTTGGCCAAATAGGTTTATGGACAGAAACAACATCTACACAGAGCTGAAAATACAATAAAATAGTTAATAATGCAATAAAATGGTTAAAAATGCACCAGTAAATTGTCTCCGAATATCACTTTCTATAATCATAGACATAACATACAAAAGGTATTGCACAGGGTGGTTAGTGGATACGCTATTCGCAAGGTTAGTGGATACGCTATTCGCAAGGTTAGTGGATACGCTATTCGCAATGTAAATGTGTGTACACTTGGCAAAGTAAGTGTTTTATGAATGTGTGTGCAAGTATGTGTGAGACGTGTGAACCCCCCCCAAAATGAATGTGAGTGTGTGTAAGTGTAAATGTGTATTGGTGTAAAAAGTGTGTGATTGTGTATTTTGTGTATGTGTTATACTAAACTGGGGTATGTAGGCTGCAGATCCGTGTCCAGAAAGGCTGGAGGCACTGCAGGAAGAAGTCTTCATGATGATCCGGGTCGGGGGCATCGCTAGATGGAGGAGAAAGTACAGGCAACAACAGACACACGTCTCCGCTGTGCCTATGTAGCTCCTGGGTGACTGCGCCCCAGGACCACTTTTCCCAGTGTTTAAATGCTGCTCTCCACTCCCCCACCTGGAAGTGCTGCAGAATGCAGCATTAACTTGTTCATGAATGACTTAGGGGAGGGTGTTGTAAGTAATGTATCAGTGTTTGCAGATGACACAAAACTATCCAGCCCAATTAATTCCATCCAGGATGTGGCATCCTTGCAACAGGATCTTGACAAACTGGCAATCTGGGCAGCTAAGTGGCAAATGAGATTCAATGTTGATAAATGTAAAGTCATGCACCTGGGATGTAAAAATATCCAAGCCACTTATACCCTTAATGGGACTGCACTAGGCAAATCCATTATGGAAAAGGACCTTGGAGTCCTTGTAGATGAGAAACTTGGCTGTAGCAAGCAATGCCAGTCAGCAGCATCAAGTGCAAATAAGGTCTTGAGCTGTATTAAATGGGGCATAGAGTCAAGGGAGGAGGGGTCATTCTTCCACTGTATAGAGCACTTGTAAGGCCCCATCTAGAATATGCCGTACAGTTTTGGTCTCCATCACTCAAACAGGACATTATTGTATTAGAGAGGGTACAGAGAAGGGCAACTAAGCTGGTAAAAGGTATTGAAAATCTTAGCTATGAGGAAAGACTGGCCAAATTGGGGATGTTCACGCTGGAGAAGAGGCGCTTAAGGGGTGATATGATGACTATGTATAAATATATAAGGGGATCATATAATAATCTCTCTAATGCTTTATTTACCAGTAGGTCTTTCCAGCTGACACGAGGTCACCCATTCCGATTAGAAGAAAAGAGGTTCCGCCTAAATATTCGGAAGGGGTTTTTTACAGTGAGAGCTGTGAAGATGTGGAATTCTCTCCCTGAATCAGTTGTACAGGCTAATACATTAGATGGCTTTAAGAAGGGGTTGGATGGCTTTTTAGCAAGTAAGGGAATACAGGGTTATGGGAAATAGCTCATAGTCCAAGTTGATCCAGGGACTAGTCCGATTGCCATTTTGGAGTCAGGAAGGAATTTTCCCCCTCTAAGGCAAATTGGAGAGGCTTCAGATGGGTTTTTTGCCTTCCTCTGGATCAACTGGCAGATAGGTAGTTAATAAACAAAAAAAAAAAAAAAAAAGGTTGAACTCGATGGACATGTGTCTTTTTTCAACCTTACTTACTATGGTACTATGTTACTATGTAATGTACAATCTTCTTTGGCACTTAAAGGGTTAACCATTGCTTTCCATCCTAATAAAATTGTTGGGGAATTTGGGGAATTTCTTCAGTCTACAGATATTTGAGAAATACCAGTTTCCATGTAATAATTAGAAAAACATATCTTTAAAAAGCCTTTAGCATTCTGCTGTGTAATGCTTCTTATGGATTAAGAATAAGGATCCCCAGTATTATTAAGTATTTCTCTTGGAATGAGAACAGAAAATGACTGTTGTGATATAGCTGTAGGCAGAATGCATGCAACTGAATTTCTGTTACAATAGAAATAAATCTACAGAAGAAAGAATAAATGCATGCAAATTCAATCATAGTTGTAGTTTGCTGATACAGTATATCTACATTTCCTGATGGACGGATGATCCTCATAAATGTTTGTAACTATACAGGGCTTTCCCACGAAGGTCTCCAGTTACACTAACTTGTGTTTTAGCTATAAGCTCACAAAAGATCTTATAAGTATTAACAGTCATCCCACTAAGTTAAGGGTTTCTGTTGAAGCGATATTTCTATATGGTCTATATATCCGTTTAACCTAGCATTAAAATGGCAAAAAAGCATCAACATCATCAACACTTTATACTCTGTTTTTCAAACCATTATTTTCTTGCTCCATAAATGTTTCCCATTGAATTGAAAATAATGGCGGCATGAAATTAATAAACACTCAAGAGATAATTTCAGTGATTGCAATGGTATAAAATCAATGTAAAAATATATACCGTTTTATAAATATGCAATTCATATTATACAATTTTTTTAGCATTAATCATTTTACACAGCTTGATAAATAAGCCCCTTAAAAAACTGGACCGTGTGGTTTTTGAGAACTTTTAGAATGTAGAGAGTGTTATTCTGAGACAATTTGCAATTTGTTTTTATTTTTTATTATTTAAGGTTTTTGAGTTATTTAGCTTTTTATTCAGCAGCTCTTCGATTTGCATCTTTACCAATCTGGTAAATTGGGGTCCAAATTACCCTAGCAACCATGATTTGATTGATTTGAATAAGAGACTGGAATATGAATAGGAGAGGGTCTCAATAGAAGATCAGTAATAAAAAGTAACAATAACCATACATTTATAGGCATTTGTTTTTTTAGAAGGGAGTCAGCGATGCCCATTTGAAACCTGCAAAGAGTCTATAAAAGGAAAATGACTATAAAAAATGATGAAACTCAATTGAAAAGTTGCTTAGAATTGGCCGTTCTATAACATAACAGTTACCTTAAAGATGAACCACCCCCTTAAAGTTACATGGACCTTGTTTAGTATTTGTAGGCACATAGCAGGTGCCCTTAAACCTGCTGTCATTCGTCGCCCCCTGTCCCCTCACCTTTATTCGCACAAATTTAAGAAAAAGATGGTATCTCTCGCGCATCCCCAGTGTTTCTGAACCAATGTGGGTGTGATTGGGCTTCATGCCGCCCCCTAAAATCCTGCTGCCCTAGGCCCGGGCCTTGGCTGCCTTTTCACAAATCCGGGCCTGTTTGTAGGTACAGAGCTAGATACTGTTTCCAAAAAACACATGCAAATTGGCCCACATGAAAACACCATACAGAAAGTACTCGTGACTTGTCAGTGCTGTACTTACAAATGAGGTGTAAAGTGCATCGTGCAGCTGTAAAACAGTCGCCATTCCTTATAAAAAGCCATAAGTATTTGCCACAAAATCACACCCACATATGCCTGAGTCAGGTAGCATGCATATTCAATGTGTCGCCATTGCTATTTAACTAAAATGTCCCTGAAACAGTAACAATTCACACTTATTTAAACGGTAGGACCAGTGGCGTAACTAGATTTTACTGGGCCCCAAAGCAAATTTATTTTAGGGCCCCCAATATATCCAGAGGTTGTGCTTTTTTTACCAATATATGTTGAAATTGCTCATTAATTAAGGCCTCATGGGGCCCTTGTTCCTCATGGGCCTCTTGCAGCCGCAGGGTCTGCTACCTCTGTAGTTACACCCCTGGGTAGGGCTGTATCTTCAGATATCTCTTGGCCCAACTCACAGACAAAACTTAATAAAATCAATATATATAGTAATAGTGACTGTGTTATGCAATCTTCAAGGAACAGTAACACCAAAAAATTTGTGTTTTAAAGGAATGACAATATAATGCTCTGTTGCAAAATCTGGTGTGCATGCTTCAGAAACACAATTAGAGTTTATATAAACAAGCTGCTGTGTTGCACCGCACTCTGCAATAAACAATTGATGTGTTACAGCAGACCTGTGTGCCATTGTATTTTGCTTTTGTTGGACGTTTATTCTCCTTTCTCACTATTCATTATCACATGATAATATAAAACAAAGCAAAATACATTTTCAAATGTTAAACCTTTAAAACCATTTTATGATACTTTTGTTCCCATTCTAAATGATTTTCCATGCAAACTGATATTACGTTCATTAAATGTTCTCATCTATTTTCCGATAATTTCATGCGGTACAATGTCTTCTGGTTTCCATGTATCTGTTGGAAAATCCTCCAGCTGTTCCATTTACAATTTTACTATTTTGCCACATAAAACTTTATTTAGCTTAAAGTACTAGGAACTAAAGATTAAGCTTTTGCCGCAAACAGATTTGTGTATAATATTGGTTTGGATTCTTACTTGGAACTGTTGTCCAGTTGGGTCACTGCCATATGATATTCTATTGAAATGGTTATTAAGACACAAGCAGAAGTAATGATATATGTGATACCCGTACATTTATAAGCAGATGTATTTAGCACAACCTGAACTATGGAGATCATCACTGCCCCTCGACAAGTTTCTGAGTACTGTACATCTACACTGACTTAAGACAAAAGAGGAACGCTCTACACATCTGTACGATTTTAAAAAAGAGTGATAATATTAAACACATGCATCCATATGTTTGTGTTGTGATTATTTAACCTACAGATTAATCTACAGATTCTAAATCGTCATCAATTACTATTTTACATTTTTTTTACACTTTAACACTTCCAGGAAATAAGGGGTGAATATAAATATACCATAAACAGCATGTAGAAAGTACTATCTACCAGACAACCATTCCAGACTTGTTGCTGGAAGAATCAGAGTTCGTGTGAAGAGGTAAAAGTGCACAAGACAAGTACTTCTTTGCCCTTACCTGCCACCACCATCACTCACCGACCAACTTCTCACTTGCCACAACAGCCCGACCCCAGACCCCAGTTATAGCAAACAAATTGAAGGGTAGATTAATATTGGATTTAATTTGGAATCCAGAAGGATTCCTGGCAGTGCAAATATTTTGTAATATAACAACATTTTTCTTACTGTCAGAAATATGTTAACGAATTGAGACGTTTATCACAGCTGATAGATGTGTCAATTAATCCAAATGTATTCAAGTGCCTTGAGCAGTTACTTCTGCACTGGAAAGAATAGTTCCGGTGTGCAAAATAAATTGTTAAATCTGAAACTATTGTTAACGGTACCCATGGGTACCGTTAACAATAGTTTCAGATTTAACAATTTATTTTGCACACCGGAACTATTCTTTCTAGTAAAAACGTAATGATAGTTAATAAATCAACCCCTGAACTACACTGGAAAGATGCAATTAAGTTGTGTTTCGAAAGAAGATGGGAATTAACTTAAAGGAAAACTATACCCCCAAAATGAACACTTAAGCAACAGATAGTTTACATCATATTAAGTGGCATATTAAAGAATCTTGCCAAACTGGTCTATATATTTAAGTAAATCTTGCCCTTTTACATCTCTTGCCTTGAGCCACCATTTTGTGATGGTTTGTGTGCTACCTCAGAGATCACCTGACCAGAAATACTACAACTCTAACTGTTACAGGAAGAAGTGTTGAAGCAAAAGCCAGATCTCTGTCTGTTAATTGGCACATGAGACCTAGCGTGTATGGTTTGTTGGTATGTTTGTGAGTACAGTGAATCCTACGATCCCAGGGGGCGGCTCTTATTTTTTAAAATGGCAATTTTCTATTTATGATTACCCAATGGCACATACTACTAGAAAAGTATATTATTATGAAAATGGTTTATTTACATGAAGCAGGGTTTTACATATGAGTTGTTTTATGCAATATCTTTTTATAGAGACCTTCATTGTTTGGGGGTATAGTTTTCCTTTAAAAACTATTCAAGATGCAGCCTAATTGTGCCTTTTTGACCAATGAACACAGAGACACCAGGGGAATTATTAATAGCATTCATGATGGAAGTATTAATTTTCTCCCAAGAAATGCATAATTGTTATAATATTCAAAAAATAAGTTCAGTCTCAATAACTAGCTAAGTGCTGAGGTAAATCGAATCCAGTTTGCAACCAAAATGGCAGTGAATGCATACAGTGATGTGATGAGCGCCTTTTTTGATCTTAACTCTGGAGATTAAAAGCAAAATATTTGTTAAATTGTACTGTTAAATTGTACTGTTTAAAGGTAAAAGAGTCTGTTCAGCAACACAGAAATGAGCAGTGTCCAAAGATTGTTTTGCATATAAATAAGTGAAACTGCACAGTGGAAATATTTTTTTTAAGAAACCAGGCATGAGTTTCCTAATACACAGAGTTTCAAGCAAAAAAATCTCGTCAATTTCAATAATTTACCCAAATGGGCTTTTGGGGAAAACTTCTGCTCCTAAAAGTTTTTCTTTGTTCCAAATGCTGCTGAGGTTTTTTAGGAAACTCACGTAGGGTTGGTCTTACCAGACAGCACATTTTGGTGCCTATTAATTAAGAGTTATCATACCCCAAAGCTGCTTAAAAATCTGAATACGAAAATACACCATCTCAAACCTGTCACGGTCCTGTAGAAGTCAATGGCAGATGTCCTGAAGTTGTTTCTTAAAATTGTGATCTGTGCTGGATAATCAAAAAAAATTTGGGCTTTTCATCTGATAATCCCAAAAAAATTTTGCAGAGTCAATCGCGTGATTTATTTTCAGCCTGATAGTAAGCTTTTATGCACACAATCCTTTCTCAGAGTTAATGTTTTTACATCTTTGGAAATAAACATTATTCTAGGTAAATTCTGAAGAATTGAATATTTAATCAACCAGGAAACCAGATATCACTGAAAGGAGCAGAAACAGAGCTGCACCCACATAAATGGATTTATATTGAGAATTTAAATCAATTATTTATCACTAGACATTTTGCAATAAAGGAACTTACTGGATATTCTTTGGCTTTGCAAGTTTTAATGGAAAGGATTTTAACTGCAAAATATTTTTAATATTAATGTAAGAAATTAATACTTAGAATAGGATATTGCAACGCAGATATATCCAACCTACAGTGTTACAGTAGCATGACTCCCATCATACCCCAGAGGATTACATCTAGTTCTGGACATGAAAGCTCTAGTAAAGTATAACATTTCCCCCCCCCCCAAAACTACTTTTTAATAGCTATTTAAATAATACATTATTGTAACTTGAATAAAACAGCAGTTTGCTTGGGTGGGAGGATACAGGCTGTAAATACTGTCTACTGTAATTTACTTTTAGTGAAATTATTTATGAGTAGACCGCTTTATTCAGTTGTAAGGCTGTTGTAAGGTTGTATACTAAGGAAGGGATGTGTGGTCATACCCAAAGTTTGAATATTCTATCAATATACCTTAAAGCAGTGGCTGTTATTGGAGGCAGCCATGATTGTTGCTGAATGCTGCGAACACCTAATGAATATCATGCTGGTAAAGGTGTGCATGTGGATGCACATGTACTGCCCCTTATATGGCAGACACATGTTGTGCCCACTCAGCGCCGTTTCTGACGAAGGAGCCGTCTGAGGCGGCCCCTCCAATGCCGCCGACCCTCGCAATTGTGCTCTCTCGCAATAGTACAGCCAAATTTCCGGTTTATAAACCGGAAATTTGGCTCTTAAAGGTGCAGGAGCGGCTCTTTGCCGCCCCTGCAATCCTCTCTGGCGATGCAGCCTGAGGCGAGCGACTCAGCTCGCCTCATTGGCGGAGCGTCTCTGTGTCCACTTGTGTGCCATTTACTGTCAGACACAAATCTTTGTGTATCAGAATAGTGAGCAAAAAAATTGTCACAGCATTGGGTGAAAATACTAATGAACTAGGTGCATTGTGAGTAAAAAAAACATGGTGTGTAGTACCTTGACACATTATTTCTAAAAAACTGATTGCACCCCTGTGGCTGAGCCAGCTCAGGTGCAAAGTTAAACTTAATCTCAGTATTTAAAAATTGATAATTGATTCAGTGCATAATGACACGGAAATGTGTGTGTTTAGCTTTACCTTGAAAATGCAAAGAAAAAAAGAATAAACATTTCATTTGCTTCTGTATTGTATCATAAGTATCAGTGGGTGTCAAAATTGCCAATAGCACAAGTGCATTAGCATTATGAAAAAAATAAACATGGAAGACGAAATATAAATCAAGCATTGGTTTTGCTCTAATCTATTTTGCCAGCAAACCACAGCATTCTACATAATTAAACTACAGTCTATTATGCATCAGTTAAGCAGAAAATACTGACATAAATGAATCTCTTCTTAGAATACTTATATTCCAAGGTAATAAAATAATGATTTACCAAATATTTGCATTGGCTTATAAATGTTTCAAGGTTTAACATTTGAATAGATTCTTTATTAAAACCAGATTGTGGAAAGGATTTTTTTGTAAATGTTCGTTACGGGTGGAAATATGTTAGGTGATAATTTCAATTAATTTCAATTGATTTGGTTGTGTAAAATCAAAATTATGTAGCTGAACAAGTATTTCTTGTATTAGTGTTTGATGGACTGTTCCAGATGTTGGTGTAGAAGTGTTTTCAATTAAGCTACAATAACAAAAATGTTCTGTTAAAGTCTAGCTTGATGTTTATAAAAGGCCTTCATCTGTGCTTGATCTGGCTATGAATTGGTTCGTTTTACTCTTAGTTTTTCAAGATCACATTATCCTATAGAGGTCTTTCATGTCATGTAGGGCTCAAAAGGCTTGCCATACACCCTAACTTGCCTTGTTATTAATTTGAAGAAGGTCATAACTACAACAAATTTGTTCTTTATAATGTCTCTAAAGACATCAGAATTGCATTGTGGTCATAGGACCAATTAGATATTGCATAGTGGGATAGTTTTTAAAACCTTTCCAGCGTATTTACCAATGGGTGAAAGAGGTTTCTAAAAATCCCATAGGAATGAATAGAAAGTGAGTGCGTTTTTGATAAATCTGCCCCTTTGCTTACTTGAAACTGTTCTGTTCTAACTTTAATTATGATGCCACAGATGCTAGATGCCTAGTAACATTAATGTCTTAACAACATGCGAGCCATAGTAAACGTTTGTTATAATAATTGTAACATTTCATTTGAATACTATAATAGCACTAACAATTTTTGCTTATTTAGTTCCTGCGTTGAACACACACAAAAGTACATTGTTTTCATGACTAATACTATCTGTTGTGCTAAATTATACTGTAGGTAATGTAAAATGGAACTGATTTACTACTTGGCCTAGTTAGAATAACTCCTTAATGATAGCATGATAATAAAGCTTTCCACCATTTCTTAGACTCAGTTCATGTTACAGAAAGTCTGGAGACAGAATCATTTTGATATAACATTATACCATTTTGGGGGGGGGCTATTTTAAGTTATATGCAATTAAAGGCTTTAGGTAGTACTGTATATAAGCTTAATCATAGGATACTTCATTTTAAGGAAATAATGAAACAGATCATATTTTAGCAATGTGCATACGTTGTGTAAACCAAAGTATGATTATGAAAGTAATCTAGAATATAAGTAGGGACTTTCTATACAGCATATTTTATTTATTACACTATGGAGTAGCCACTTCTTTCTTAAGCATATTTTATGTTACTGTTTAAAAAAATAACAGGACTTTCTGCACTTATAGGAGCAGTAATTAAAGAGATTTAATAAGCATTCATTTACAATTACCCAGGATTTTCCCAGGATTACCCAGGATTTCCCTTCCTTAATAAAATAAGTAAATGCAAATAAATGTATACAAGGTATTGAATGAAGTTATTTATCAATATGCAGTGTAGAGACCTGCAATACCCCTCCCTTTTCTTACACCCACACACTAATCAGACACTAGGTAGAAAAGCCTGCAGTAATGTATTAACATGATATTTAATATAAATGAACACACATATATAATTATGTCAGAACTGTTTGTACTACAAACATTAAATGGCAGCCCTAAAGTCTGGGTCCTGCCTCCTATCCAAGACCTCATCCAAAGTTATCTATCTTTCCAGGACCACAGGCCTATCCAGCTACCCCCTCACCTTACCAACTGCCTATTTTAATTACCTCTGGGACTCAGTCTAGACACAAGTTACATGGAGGGTAGGAGGGATCCTGCAGTGTGCCTGGTCTCTGCCCCCGTCTGCTGGAAGGAAGTGGTAAGGCTAACTTCTGGGTCCACTATTCGATCTCCAACCAAGGAAACCCTTAGCCATTAAACTTCCAAAGGCAATGGGGGAGATGGGGCCTGCCCTCCTAGCACATCATGCCATGCTTCTCTCCAGATCATTGGACCCCATTATTGCATATTTAATAAAAGTCACAAATGTGAACAGTAAATGCTACCTCCTGATTGTTATAACTGATTAGAACTGTAAATCGCCCATCACTATTGATCTGTGAAAGAGGAAGAGCTATACAGAAGTTATTAATTTACATACAGGATTTATTTATTTTTTTGCTAAAGGAAAAAGAGATTTTGGAATGCAGATGCTTGGACTTTAGGCTACAGACAAGTAGAGCTCCATTGAAATGTATACAAAATAGTGTATAGCTTTCTCCATTTCAGAACTATCATATTGATTTGAGCTCTATTTATTTATCAGTTTGTTGGTGCATTTGTTTCCTTAAAGGAATATGGGCCAGAGAAACAATAGCTATTGAATTAGTTGGGTGCTACCTAAAATATTGACCCCCTCCTTACTGAATTTGACTTACTGTGTCCTTTAATATTTTAGAATCTTAAATTATTGCATTACTGATTATCAGAAGCAAAATCTTTTTATTTTTCATGGAACAAGTTAAATTCCTACAATCATTCATTTATTTAAGCAGGGACACTTTTCTTCCACATAAGCTAGAATCATTTATCCAATATAGGTAGCATGTAAGTAGGGCAGTAGCTTTTTATTAAGTCCTGCTGTGTATACACACAGTCGTTTTAGACAACGTTCATAGTTTTCTTTCCCTTGTTAAGAAGGCCTACTGATTTAATGGATATTCTGGTTATGTAGGATCCTATAGAGATCAAAGCCTCATGCATTGTCAGACTGACTTCTCTGGGCTCCTGATGTTACCAGTCTTGGCCAAAAACCTGTTCCTCGTGTTTACGCCAGATGCTTCCCTTTCTTTAAGCCAATGGAAACCTTGTGGTGCAGTTTATTTTCTTATTTCAGTCCAGTAGTAAATGCCAGTGTAGCTAAAACACTAAAATCCCCTTTATTGAACCAAATAAAATTTTCTGCCAGGGTTCTGAAAAGATGAAAGCATTTGTTTGCCACTGAGATATTGCCAACATCTTTATTACACTTTGTTACCATGTATTCCTGAAACTGACTTTTGTTGATGCATACATTCTCAGTGACGAAGAAATGGACAATTGTTTTATGCTAGGCAGCATTTAACATTTCTTATGCTGCTAGACATCATTTTTACAGAATTGGCTGCTGTCAAACTAATAAGAGAATGGAAGGATTAAACATAGCAAATATGTGGGATAAATGATCTGAAGGGCATATGTGGCACTTGTGTGTGCAAGCGTGTACTGGGGCAGTGTAGGGTTGCGCTTACTAAGGTAAATGGTATTCTCTTTTTGTAACAGAAACTCTAGCTGGAATAGATAAATGTATGAATTATGTGGTTTATATAAAAAATATGGCATCGGAAAGACTGTAAGATAAAATAATCTAATCTTTGTCGCTGCAGTGAAAGGCAATTCATTAGGTAAGTCACTCTCAGATGTAGGTTCAACCTACAAAGACAGCCCACCACAAGTATGGACATTTAAAGCAAGAACATAAATGGCTCCAAGTGCACATGCTGTGATTGATTATAACTACAATAGAGCAGAGGACAAGTCAGACATTCATACATGGAGGCTGCTGACCACATTGAGCAGCTCTGAATTTTTAGTTCAGGTACAGGGGAGCCTTTATCGGCCATGCCCATTAATGGTGAAAGAGGCTTGTATAGGAGACCTATATGGCTAATTTTGGTTTGTTCGTTTATTTCAGAACAACCAGAATTTTCAGAAAGCAAGAGAAGCACTTATAGATACAAATATGTTTGTGAAGAATATATTCATTTTATAATTGAAATAATAATTACAGTTTGTGCGTGCAAATAAGCCATTATATGTATTTCACATTGAATTTGATCAGAGTCCACCTAGTGGGCAAGTATTTATATTACACTGAAATTATCACATGCATATTGTGGCTGTACACTTGGCATTTTATAGCTTAGCTGAAACTTAACTTTTTTCTAATTTGACATTGTTTTATATTAGAGACAAACTTATTTCACCTTCTAAACACTTTTTTTTCCAGTTTAGTTGTTTTCAGTCTTATAGCAGAAATATTTTTTTAAACTTGTTAGCTGTATTACTAAGCTTTAAGTTTAAACTTTCATTTTTTTTTTTACCCCTCTCGTTTCCTGGGAGCAGCAAAGTAAGAAGAGGGGTCATGGGCTCTCTAAAATATTAAAATTTGTTATTAGTTAATACATTTTTTAACAGCAGAGGTTTCAGTGTTTTCTACACATGCATTTGATTTGACCCTGTGCTTGGGATCTCTGCCCTGTTGTACACTAATGCCAAAGCTTCAGTGTTTTATTAGATTTAAACTGGTTCTTTTGCAGCACCCCCCTTTGATTTCAGTAACCATTCTTCCTTGATTTACAAAAGAAATCCTCTGCTGATTGAAAGCAGCCTTACAGCATGATGCTTACACCACTTACAGTTAAAACTGTCAAATTTACTCATCACCTTATGTTCCAAAGCTTCCCATAATTTTTCAGTGATTTTAACCCAGTGTGTATACACACACACCTGGAAATAGGAGAGTTGAGCCAAATGTTAACTTTTTTGGACATCAAACTTTCAAGATCTGTATTACATGTTTAGTTATATTTTTATTTTAGTGCTGGTTTTGGTGAAAAAGTCTTCACATTTTCCTGTTGCAGTAGAGTGCTTGGCAGCTCTACCTCCTATTGCTCTGTGGAGCCTGTTTGTTCTCCTCATTGTACTTTTTTTTTTATCTTTCCAAGTGTAAAAACTTCCAATTAGGTTAATTAGATTCTTATAAAATCAATTCAAATCCATGGGGTCTCTGGCAAGGAAATGAATGTAAAAATGCAGTTGGTGCAGTGATTGATTTGGAAAATTGCATGTAAATATGTGGGTTCTTTATAAATGAACATCCTTAATAATGATAATAATAATAATGATTGAGCTCACAGTTAATTAATTTTACGTAGCCTGCAGGTGCCTTACATTGTCAATTAACAGACCCCGCTTCCCTGTTCAGCCAGCGCATTTGGAGAAACCTACTCATACCACCTCATGATAAATAGGCCAAACACTGTTTCATGTCAGTTAATGTCAGTGAAAAATGCCATTGCATATGTATCATATATTAACGCTCAGTTAAACATAAGCATAAAGGGTTAGATAAAAAGAAAACATTTGTGAGCCTACATATATTAATATCTATTTATATTTCTATAAAATCGTCTTAACAGCTGCAGATTGCTATAAAGACTTTTTAGCTAGCCATCTAATCATCAACCTTATTATAACATTGGGCTGACCCCCACCCCAGAATAAACTTATGTTCATAACACTATACCTCCCCAGCAGAATGCTTACTGTGTACATGACTTTTCCTACACCACCAACATTATCAGAAGCACAGATCTACCACACTACCATTTAGGGAGGGTGGGAGAAAGCTCTAAAGTGAAATGGTGCCAATCTTTTCCTTTCCCTGTACCCTCAGCTGACTCCACCCCTTATCCAGATCCCTATAAATAGCATACTTATAAAATACTAAACTCCAAAAATTGTCCAGTTCCCTTCCTCTAGTCCTTTCATGAACCTGACATTCCATAGTGCCTGGCTCACACTTATGCTTGTTCTGGCAGCAAATAAGGTTTATTATGGGCTTCTATTCATAGTTGTCCTTTAGTGCTTGTGCCCAAGCAGTGGTGTATGGCATGATCCGAAGGTAAGGATGGTAGGTATGAGAGTGTATACTAATGAGTAGGGTTGCTTGGGGGTGGTTTGCTTAGTTGCAAAATTTGCTTATGGGTCTCCTCTTGTCTTTTTCCAGCCCTGACACTGACACTGACATCTAAAACTGCAGAAAGTGCACTCAGGCCTTAACAAACCATATCAGTGCTGATGAACCTCCTGCTTGCTCTTCATGAAACTGATATTAGTACAAGCAACGGAGTTTTCCAGTTTTAGTGTTTGCAAATGTTCTGTAAGCTGCAGATCAAACGATTATCAGTGATTTACTCCTACTACATTGGGTAGAGGAAGTTATCTGTCTGAGCTTTCACAGTGATTTCCTTCTGTGATAGTTTACAGCAGCCTTCATATGTGGGAGTAAGATTCTGTTTAAAATCCCGATTTCTTTTTCAAATTCAAAGAATTGGAGAAGAGGCTGAACTGGTAAATAAAATTTATTTTTTTATGTTTGGTCAAGTCAAAAAATGTATTGTACCATTCTTCATGCCACTTACCCATTGTTTAATGTCTGTAGTGTAAAGTCTGTAGTGTTATCTGATATTTTTCTTGTTATAGTATCACAGATATAGGTTATAATACACCCATCATGTCTTACGTTTAGCATTATTTATTTAACCTATTAGATCTGCTGAGTGTGCACTGTCTTGTCCTGTCCCTGCACTATGCTGTCCTGTCTTGCAGGAGTTGCATATTTTTGCACTTGCACTTTTTGTCTATTGTCCGGTACATCTATGTTGTGTGTAGCACCATGGTCCTAGAGGAACGTTGTTTTGTTTATCTGTGTACTGTACAAACGTATATGGATGAAATGACAATAAACTCACTCTTGACTTGACTCTTGAAGTGGCCAAAATGTGCTTATATTTGGGCTATGCATATTGGATATTCTTTAATTGATGCTGCCTTGCTTTACACTAATTATTCATTCTCTATCTGGTTGGCCACCCATTCCTCCCGGGGCACCCCCTAGTCACGAGGTCAGATCCTCCATAGAATACCAATGCCACAACCCACTCTCACTTCACTGCATGTACCTTATTTTCTTCTTCGTGGCTGCTATGGAAGGGGAGATCAGAGGGAAGCAGTTCTGGGTCTGCGAGGCCCACAGAGTTTTTCCCAGTTTCCCATTAGCTCAGTTTACACTGATTCCATCTACTTATCATGGATATTAGTTGTTTCTCTGGAGTGGGCAGCTTTGAAAATGGCATCTGCCAATGTACAAAGCCTGCTGGTGCAGTTCCCCTATTCTTCCTATTATTCAATAATAATAATAGAGAGGTGGACATACTATGTAAGGCTATTTACTGTGTATGGCATTTGGTTTAATTTTTACGATTTTGGTTTTAAACTGAATGCTGTTCTCTATAATCAAACAAAAGACGCACGGTTTTTATTATGAGTGGTTGTTCACCTTTAAATTAACTTTTAGCATGATATAGAGTATGCTATTCTGATACAATTTGCAATTGGATTGAATTTAGTATTATTTGTGGTTTTTGAGTTATTTAGCTTTTTATTCAGCAGCTCTCCAGTTTGCAGTTTCAGCAAATTTTTTAGATGTCGTCAGTGACTCCCATTTGAGTTTGAAGAAGAAGGCAAATAATTTGAAAAACTATAAAAAATAAAACATGGATGTCCATAGAAAAGTTGTTTAGAATTAGCCATTCTATATCATACTAAAAGTTAAATGTGATGTGAATCACCTCTTTAAACATACTAATGTGATAACTGAAGTTAGGGGCTGTGCAGAATCTACTCTGTCTGTTTACTCAGGGAGATCAGGTCTCTTAGAAGTGACTATATGGAATTGGATGTTAAGTGTGCTTGTGCTCAGGGGAAAATAAACACTGTACACTTTTCCATATGCAGCGTGGAAATCTTGTGGAGACAGCTGGATAGAAAAATGTTTCGAATGTGATGGGCTTCCCAGGTACAAAATTCAAGTGCCCAGCTCAGACACAGTTAATGTGAAGGGAAGGCATTTTATTCCAGAGCCCCATACTTTTATGATTGCTGTGTGACTTCCCTGTGCTTGGAAGCATTTATTTTTCATTCTTTGCCCACCCCTCCCTGCTTGTGTGTGTGTGTGTGTGTGTGTGTGTGTACTGTACGTGTGTTTTACAACCATTTTTACTAACACAGAGCTTGCTAAGTTCAAGTGACAGATGTGTTATTCTAGAGGAGAAAGTCTTTTGAAGTGAATATGGCCTTTTACATGAGCTATTCATAAGTATGAGCCATTTCATATAAATACCTACAGCTGAATGTACCATTCTTTGACATTCCATTGAACTTTGCTATTGCAGAAAACTATTTTGTGCTGTAGCCATGATTCCTTTTGTTCCCTCTATGGGTTTAGACGCGTCATGATTCATAGCTTGTCACTGGCCACCATTCAGGCTGATGTTTAACCTCACAGGTGGCTAAAGGCATCCAAGAATGCAGCATGCACACAGTTAATAGTTCATGTGATTAAGGAAATGGGCTAGGACCTGTTTCTCCGTCTTTTCAGAAGATAAAATCAGTAGAAAAAAAAACTGCAAGCAGGGAAAAACAACAGGAATCAAACCGCTCTTCTGAGCTTATATCCGGACTAGAAGCATGTTTAACAGCTGCTTGTTTTGGCCACTGCCTGCATCCCTCATTTTAACTGAAAATAAAAAGACTTTATTTTCTCCCCCCAAACTTGGCAATGTGAGCAGTCAGGAAGAGCCTGGGATTGCATGCTGGAATCTGCCTGGGATAGTTTGACAGATGCAGTGAGCAAGCATTCTGTGTTGCCGCCGCTGTCGTCTCTCTCTCTCCTAGATCTCATTCCAGGAAAGCCCATACTTCAAATGCTTGTGAGGAGGTGGGAGAGAGTCCAGCCTTATCCTACACAGCACAGATATGTGAGAGTTACCTTTAAACAAGGCTCACGCCCCAAAGGGGTGTTTAATTTTGCATTGCAACTGACTGGCTGAGCAGGCTCTGAATGTGTGAGAGAGGAACGGTTTAACATGAGGAAATTGTACCCATGCTATGAAAAGGGAAAATGCCATCGATCCTTTGAAAAAAGCATGACTGAAACTTCCATTTAATGTCTAGCCTATGCCAGGATCAGCCAACTCTGATCTCTTTTGTTTTTAAAGAAGAATTCAAAACAGCTTGAACATTTTCTGTGTTGCTACACTGCTGGAGACACATATACAGAAATTATGTCAGTAGTTGGAGTTGCCTCCAAGTTAAGGCGACCAGCGGTAGGATCCAAGCCAATTCATACTGCCCTACCTATACCACATGTTGGCAAGACCATATCCCAGCAGTACTTATCCAAGTCTTTGGAGCTTGGGAGGGCAGAGAAATCAATAAATACATGTCAACTCTCATTAAAATCATCTTGTGATTTGGAGGACAAGAAACGTCTGCAAGGGAGCTTCAAGGAGACAGAAAACAGCAAGGTTAGTCAAAATCTACAATTTTCTAAGATTTAGGACCCATAATATCTGGTATTACTCATTTCATACAAAAACAAGATTTTTACATTTTTAAAATGTGTGTTTGTGGATGTTTCTAAAACTTTCTGTTTGCATATATGGGAGACTAAACTATTTTTGTTGGACTAACCGTGTGTCATTTTTGAGTTCTGTCAAAAATGTCTGTGTCCTAGTGATGTAACAAATTCATCTAGGATATGCCACATTCAAAAGTTGTCTGCAATAAAACAGTGGCAATCTCTCATTTATGCTGCAAAATATTTTAAATTTGGAATAAATCACCCATCGGATGAAGCATTCATTCATTTTAATCACCTGGAAAAGTCTCTTTTATCCCATGAAAATGTACCTGTCCCTTTACGGACTCACACTAAGAATTCATACCATGCACAGCAGATGTTTCCCTTTGGTAATATACATTGTGCAGTAAACCTTCATTGGACTGTAGGGGGCATAGGACAGAGTGAAAGGAAAATCAGTTACGCTAAGAATATTGCTTTGTATTTTGGCAGTCATTGGAAGATCTCCTAAGCGCTGCCCTTTGTATAGCTCATTGCTTGCTGAGAGCAGTTTGTCCTTTGTGAGTCAGGTTACATTGCAAAACATTATCTGACAAATAAGAAGTAATTTTAGCCGTCGAAATAGGAACAACATCTGTGGTTTTTCAACATCTGGGATTCTGGTCTCATAACCAATCTCACTTTTTGTTCCTTTCAGTAGAATATAAAACTGGACACTTAAGCAGTGTTTTAGTTAGTGGACAGTCACAGAGTTAAAGCTACGTCTAAATGGACCGGAGAGATGTATTTCACTGCCCCAGAGTTTAACCTTGTAAGAATTTCCAGCATTCATCTTGTTCCGAAAGACCTACATATAGATTGGTTTAGTATGCCATAGGATACCTGAAAAGTTGAAATCTCCAGTGGAAAGTGATGGGCCCCTGGGACCTCAAAGTCCAGCTTTTTGTTTACTTTCACATTAATGATCAATATATTAATATAAATGAATTTTTGAAGACCTGTGGAAAGGCAGATTGTAACAGCCACAGGTATTTAAGGAAAGCACTCTGTGTGACAAGGTCTCTTTTCATTCTACATGTGTGTGTGTTTACACTAGAATAAGGAGGTCTCCTGTCTGATGTACATGTATGAAGTGCATTGTTCTAACTTTACTGTAGGATTAAATCAGCACATGGGATAACTGAATAACAGGTGCAAAGTGTGCTTCAGTTATACTAACCCATAGCAAACAAGCAGTATTTGGTCTGGATGAAATCAAACAATTGGTTGGTTGCTATGGGTTATCAGACCTGGGAAAAGTTGGCTCGATTTATTAACTTAAGGTAGCCATAGACAATATCAGCAGAAGACTTGGATATTGGTCGGCTCGCAGATCCGACTGGCCGCAAAATTTTGATCAGGCGCCTGAACATTATCCATTGTTGGTGCTGAATCATCAGATACAGGTAGAATTCTATTGTTTCTACCTGTATATTTGATTATTCAGCTCTGCTGCATCTATGGCCACCTTTACCCTATGTAATATCTAAGGTGATTGTATGGTTTTAAATGAGTGGGATTTTTGAGAAGCTGCACACCTTCCAGTAAACATTAGGCACGCAGAAGGTTCTACAAGTTATGTCAGAACTTAGACTTTAAAGAACGGAAAAACAAAACTGGCATCATTTAAAGTACCCTGCATGATATATGTGCCTACTTGTTACTTTAGCAATTAAATTTACCTGCAATATTCATACTATAGATAAACATAGGGTGACACTGTACCCAGTAACTGACAGCTAACAGTATTGGCAGTATGTTTCTAATGTTCCAATTAAGTCAGCTGACTTGGTGAAAGAAAGGCTGTTTTAAAATCCAGACAGTGTAATGCCATACTATGATAATGACCGTTAAGGAGGAAATTTGCCTTTAACACTGGAAATTCAGAAGAAAGGTGCTTGTAGCCTGGAATTGAGGGCACACTCTTGCTACAATTATATATAGATAATGGTAAATGAAGGTGGTCTCATATAGACCTATATTTTAAATAAGAAAGTCCTGGCGGAAATTGGCCTTGGCTGGGGCCTACCAGGAGATGCTTTGGTATCTGGTTTGGCATAAAATACGTAAATCTGTACTCCGCTACTGGTAAAGAGTGAGAAAGCTTACAGTTGTGTGGCAGTGGGCAGGTTTAATGCCTTTTAAACACTCAGCCTTTGTTATTGAAGATCATTTGCTGTCCTAGGACTTATGTGCTGCTTTCACAGGGAGCAGGGGACTTGTGTTTGCAAATGGCAGCGAGACAAAACTTAGAGCAGAATTCAAGCACGTAGAGAGACAAGTGCTGCTACACTCTCATTTACAGTGAGAAGCATATCAATTCAGAAAACCACATCAGTGGGAGCAGCATAGGAAGGCAAGTGACAATATTAATATTGCTATGGGGGGCAGATTTTTAATGAACTGGTCTATGAGATACAATGCCGATTTACAGTAGAGGGTGAAATAGTTAAAATGGAATTTGTGTAGAACAGTATTTCTTTTTAGTCTATTTAGTATTTTTTTTTTTAGTCTATATGGTGTACAGTTAATTCAAGCCAGATACTAAATATCACTCATGGACTGCAAATGTGAATGCATGTCTATATATATTTTAACACGTCACTTTCCTCTAACCACATATAGTTGCCATTGTAATTTTCAGGACTTTGAGCCAACCCAGATTCACATTCACAGTGCTTCTATAATCCTGTAATCCTGCAAGATCTTATGGCAGACAGTTTAGTATTGAGAAATGTAGTTGTATTAAGAGGAGTGCCTGTATTGCAAACAACAGCAGAAAGGAAAAAAACATCTGTGTACTTTGCTTGTGTGATCCAATAAAAATCCTGCCAGCAGGCCCGGACTGGCAATCTGTGCGTTCTGGCAAATGCCAAAGGGGCTGCTATAAGGTGCCATAGAAAGTCAGTATTTAGTGGGCTGGTGGGGGCTGTTTGCGCCTCTGTGTACCTGAAATGTAAGGGCCTATTTTAATTCTCAGTCCAGCCCTGCCTGCCAGTGTAGTTATATCGGTGTATTAAGAAAAATTTGCCAGGGGGTTCTTATAAAAATGGTCTCTGTAAGGAAATACCTATGCTAGCAGCATTTTACAGGTTATGGGTAAATGTGGTACAGTATTTTGTTTATGCTAATCCTATGCTTGGATTATGCCATGCTACCAATGGCATCAGGTCATGCCCGCTTGTCTTTTAGAAGTAATGATGAGTCCAGCCAGGCTAAGAATAATGCTTACACAAAACTGAAACTACAAGTTGAGTCATTAATCCAAAACTAAAGAAAATAAAGCAAGAAGGAAATATTTATATATTGTGCTATTGAGATTACTGTTTGGCACAAATATTCACTCTGTACTTCCTTGATTAACTTTGAACCAAGCAGTTAACTTTTTTTCTCAGCGTGACAAAAAATGCTTTTCTTGGTCTTTAACAAGGCTTTAGGTTGCAGCCATGTGAGTGACAGTGGAGTCAAATGCCTTTGAGTATTCTGGCCTGATGGATCAAACAATGAACTGGACCAATGCCATCGTAGGGGAAGAAGAAATGAAAAGGCTTTATAAAAGGGGTTCTTCACCTGAAACGTTAAATTTTATTATGAAATAGTGAGTGCTATTTTCACACTATTTGCAAATGGTTTTCATTTTTTATTTGAGGCTCCTTTATTTGCTACAAAGGCAGTAATACAAAAATAAATGGGTGGGGAGGGGGGTAAGATTATATACTGATCTTGACACAGCTTTAATAATGCATGTTAACTATATACAGGTTATGTTGACAAGACTATCAAATGGCACTTTAATTTGTTAATTACATAGCATTTTCAGAATTGCTGGCTATCATATATGCATGCGGAATATACTTGGAGCCCTATCCAAGTCTCTGTAATGTGCCACTCAGTGCCTAAAGCTGGCCAGAGACGCAAAGATCTGATCGTACGAATCGAGGATTCGTACAATTTTCGGACCGTGTGTGGAGAGTCCCGTCATTTTTCGTCCGGTGGAGATAGTTTGTTTGGTCGATCGGACAGGTTAAAAGATTTCTGTCGGCTGCGGGTAATATCTCTGCATGTATTGCCGATCGTACGATTTTCAGAGGGAGACTGTCACTAGCTTTGGTCGGACATAACTTTCGTACGATTGTTTTCAGGGGCAGAACATAGGCTGATCTGTTCTTTTGTACTTTATTTGATCGGAATGGTTAGTGGCAGGTCAGGAGATGGGGGAAGTCCGATCGTACGTTGATTCGTACGATCGGATCTTTGCGTCTGTGGCAGCTTAACAGATAATATCTACAGCTCTATAACGAGAAGTAAAGTATACAGAAGCTTACAGAAGTGAGATATTTGTCACAGTGTGTAATCTTGAGACAAGCAGGTTAGTGCCTTACCAAATTGTAATATAATTATCTGAAAACCATTCCCAATTAGTATAAGATAAAATCATTTTGGCTGCATGTGCTGTGGTTGTAGCAGCAAAGCATCAATAGAGGTCTTAGCTTCTCATCTGACCTGCAATAGGTGTTATACAGTATGTCTCATGTTAGGAAATATATATGGTTGAAAGCACTCCTGCATCCACAATGTTATGCCTCTGATTAAGTAGTCCAGGGCCAGCTCATTTTCCTATCATATAACGTGCTGTGTACACCTATCTATTTGTCCCCATTACCCAATCATGGCGAGCACTGAACTGTAATATGCACACATCTCTAGTGTTCCCTTATTGATATGTGTGTATCATTGAAGACAGAAAGAGATGGACTAAATAGAATATTAATGATGTCATAGTAATACACATAGGACTTTAGAAAAATGATTGTTTTACAACAGCCGGCTGAAATCAAATCATTTTCAGGCTCATTTAGCAGGATAGGAATAGGCTCGATAATGTAGTGCTGTATGTCTTTGCCTCTGTCTGTTACTGACCCTGTGATTGACAATGATGTTGATTTAATAAATGCCAGACTATCTCATGCTGCCTCACTGGACCCTTTAAAAAGCAGCACAGCACATTATATCATATAATGGATTCCTACTTATTTGCAACACTTTCCTAGCAGTCATATCTGATATGTGTACATGACATCCCTCATCTTTTAGAGTGACATGTCGGTATCACTTAGAACTGTTGTAGTGCAGTTGGTATACACAAAATACAAACATCTGGTTACCTTGGTTACTGTTGCTAAATGTTTTAGGACTGGGGGCAAAATTTGTTTCAACATCTCTTTATTAAATGCACATAAGGCGAATTGTTACATATTTCAGGTGTGTGCTAATGTATTTACAGCATTGAGAAATATGCAAGAAATGCAGAATAACTGAATTTGCTACTAATATGTAGTTACAGATGGTACAAGCATTTATTCACAAATTACTGTTTTGTTTTCTTATTTATTATAAACATATTCTGACTACCCGCAGGAAACAATAGTTTTATACTCGGATAAAAGTACAAGACAACAATACAGAAGAAAGAGGATGTAATTCCTCACAATAAAATCTTGCCTTTGATCCATCTTCCTGTTTTTTTTTTGTTCTGTATTATGATACGGACACATTGTTATTGTAGCATTCTGGGGTTGTTTTAAAGCATAAAAAGTAAGTAAAACCACAATACAAAACACTATTGTGCTTTACTGTGTAATTAAATAGAACCACCAGAATTTTCACTTTTAAGAACAGAGTTTTCAGAATCGGGACTAAGCTTTGGATGCGGTTTTGATGACCTTTTGGACAGTTGCAGTATTTTAAAGTATTATGTGCCGCTGAGCTAACAGAATGGTTTGGCATTCCTTGCTATATGTATGCTATAATTTATTGAATCTTTCATTAATCCACTCTGTGATATCAGTTTCAGAGGTTGTTTCAGAATAAAAACCACAAAGGTTTAGTAATCAAAGTATTAAAAGAATACAAAAAAGTAAAAGAGGTTTGAAGAAATTTCATCTAAAAATGGCAGCATTATTACTATTGTAACTATGAGCATTGTAAGGAAATATATGTTTGTAGAATGAGCTATAAGTGCATCAAATCACCTTAATATAAAACAAATACATTTATATGGAGGTTGAAATATTCCCAATGTATCATTCATTTTATATCCTTGCTTTTTATTTATATTGTATCTTCAAAAGGGAGTCCAGGGCCAGTGTTAGCAAGAGGCAAAATGAATGTGAGGCTGAATAATAATAATGTTATTTAGACCCGCTTCAATTCATAGTCCAATTTGCCATTCACAGTGTGGATAATGTTCAGAGTACTAGAGTAGGGGAATTCAGCACCACTTTATGTATTTGTGAATACACTGCTTACTCCGGAATGATCAAGAGACTGCTGGACTGACATTGTTTCTCAATGTAGATAGACAGGCCTGACGTCTGTGTCATATTTGGGCCTACAGGCTGGGTTTATAGCATACAACCAGCAACTTCATTGTACTAACTTTGGCCTCTTTGAAATAATGCAAAATCAGGAACACAAGAAAGCTTTCCCTTGTGTTTTGTAACAATAGCATGTACCTTACCATTATAACCTGATGTGAGAAAGGCATTGTAAAACTTTGAGTCCAGTTGCAGCCACATTTTTATAGTTTTATACACATGGGCAGCTTGTGTGGTTCTGCCATTTTAAAGGGAAATGAAAGTCCTAGTGGAATATTTTATTATGTTATAGAAAATGAGTAGGGCTGCTGTGCCTGTTTTTACAGACTGTAGCCCTAAGCAGATATGAACATGCGTATGGTAACATCAAGGAAAAGAATTGCAAGGCTGCACCTGAAAGGAGCATTATTTCTGCTCTTGCGAAGTTCAACAATAGCCTCGTACATTACTGCTTACATAAGAAAGCCATGACTGTAGATACCCTTTAAATGTAATTACATGCCTGATTGAGGCAGACAATAGCTTAAATGTCTATAAACAGGTTTTGTAGGTTCAGTAATAGCAAATAATACCTTCATCTCCTCTTTAATATATTTATAAAGAGTACAGATATTTTCTGAGCCATAGCTAGAGGTGACCAAAAATATATTACAGTTTTATTTATTTGTATGTGGTGAGTAGGGTGAATGACCAACAAACTTCCCTTAAAACTACAGAATTGGCTAGGAAACCTCCACCCAAGATATTAGTATTTTTGTTTGGCCAGACATGATTTCAGTCACTTTATCTTTTATTTCCATAAACTCTTGAGTGTTTCTGTCACCAAGAAATCTCTCTAGACTACTTACAATCTCATTTTCCCACACAAGTATCCAACTGGCTCACAGTATCCTAAGAGAATAACTAACAGTTGAACTGAAATGATGCTTAGCAGAGTCCAATATGTTCATACTATACAGATTGTACATGATTAATAATATTAATTTTGCTTCAGTTCATATCCATTAATTTGTGTAATTAAAGACAGAGAAATATAAAATCTGATTAAATTGTTTATTTATGCTGCTTTTTAGAATGTCAGCAGTGAATCATATGTAGACCCACTGTAATTCATGTTTTTTTTTAAATTTACACTTTACATAATTGAAGGACAAGTAAAATCCCATATATGATAAAATAAAATTGGGCTACTCTACCAGTTTTATAGTTGGTAAAGGACCCCCTATGATAGGAAAGACCCAGGCCTTCAACTTAGTCCCTGGAAGCTACTAATTTCCTTGATCCTTTACTTGTTGGAGACATCACCAAGAAGCAAAAAATCTGCTAAGAGCCGTGAAAACACTTACAGCATCCCAGAGCACACTGAGCATGAGCTGTGACATCAAACAAGGGGTTGACAAAGATTAGAAATGTAGCTACAGGAGTAAATTTAAGCAGTAATAAGGCTTTGATGTTGCTACTATAGCTCTAGACTGGCACAATAAACCCTTTGTTTAAAGTATATTATCTAAACCTAAATCAGGCTTATAATTTGAGAGGAAGATTTTTTACATTTGTGTTTATCCATTAATTTGGTGCCTGCATTTATAGCACCGCAGAAGCTTCTTAATGTAGATAAATGAAACTGGAAAATCAACAGAATAAAAATGTTCTTTATAAAATGTTATCAACATCTGCCCTGGGGTCCCTGTACTGTAGACACACCGATCGTTTGTAGAGGCGCACTCATAGATCATCCCAGAAGAATGGCTTAATTCCAGTTTAAAGGTAAAAAGGTTTACTTTATTGGTACATCTTGATACATTAAAAACTGCGCAGTACCTTTAAACTGCAATTGAGCGGTTCTTATGGGATCACCTATGAGTGAACCGCTACAGACGATCGGTGTGTACAGTGGATGCGTCTCTTAGTGACGGACTCAGTGCGGCAGCACCTGGGTCACCACGCCAACCAGGTCAGATCCTTAACGGAAAACCTATTTGTTTTGCGAGTGTGGGGAGACTCATCTGCTCCAGTGATTTCAGCGCTGGGTCCGGGGCTGGATGCACCCTGGCCATTATGAACTAATGGTGAGTCCAATTATAATGTGAATATAGAATTACTGGGATTTGGCTCAATTAATGTGGGATTTACCTAGGAACCCACATTATAGTACTGGATTGATTGCTTTATTATTGCAGGTACAGGGACCCCAATGCAAACGTCTAGCTGCAAAAGAAAGTTCTATGTAGACCATTAACTGGAGCTGCTTCAAAATATGTAATTTTTATTATTCATCTAAAGATGGAGGGAGACATCTGTAGTTCCAGGAGCAGTAAACTCATAATGAAGTCTGATACCCACCTCAATACTACAGCTGCTAGGCACACATCCGTTCAGAGTGGATTCCCTGCTACCTGACCCACTACCCACCATACACCTCATAATGATGTCATTTTAACCCAAAATTGACTTCACTTCTGGAGGCAGGGAAGGTGGTCATTTATTTTTTAATACTATATAGCGACCACCTCCCCAACTTCCCACAAAACATCTGCATGGTTGGGAAAATCCAGTCTTTCCACCCCAAAACCATGACCACTTTGTTGGTTATCCACTGGAGCCTGACTTAAGTTACTAAATTTAATAATGCACGTATTGCATGCAAAGGGAAGGAACATATTGTTTCCAAAATGGAATGCTTCTCATTTATACAGTAGCCTACTTGATAAATAACTTTTCTGTATATCACATTTATGGATCTTTGTTTGGAAAAAGAGGTCATAAGGATTCAGCTATAAATCATCCCATTAAAAATTTCTCCTTTTCCTCCCGATTGTAATAGCAGTGGTATTTGTAGTTACAGCTTCACAATGACCTCTCTGAGAGATGAGAATTTTTTGTTTTCTTAGTACTGGATTTAAGGCATAGTTTGTACAATGATGTTGTCAAGCTTCCCTATTGAGGCAATCATGCTGCACATACAGGTAGGGCAAGACAAGGACAAAGACAGTAGTTGAGAATAACAACATTCTTTGACTTTGCCTGATCTACAGGATGTGAAATTTAGACATAAACAATGGTCCATTCATAACCTACAGTTTCTGAACTTGAAAGCATTCATTTACATTCTGAATGAATTATGTTTTGGGTAAAATCACTATTAGCACCTTTTTTATTTTAAAAAATGTGTATGGCGTATATGAAACAGTGTATTTTTGATTCTATAATCGCTTTTTTTAACAGACATCTAGCAGCCAAAGTCTATAGAATACTTTTATTGCTAATGTTTTGGAATGAAAGTACTGTCACAAACACAACTGCAGAATTCAGCTTTATTTCTGTCAGTTGTATTTGCTCAATTATAAGAAAACTGATTTATTAGCATAAGGGCTTCACCTGTCGACTGCCATTGCTGTTATTTCAAGTCATGGGAACACACTCTATGGATTTCAGAAATATTTACAGTTAGTCAAAGCCTTTTACTATAGGTGCTCTACAGTTGTTGTTGAACTTTAGCAATTGCTAAATAGCAAATTAACCCCATAAAATGTGTGATACATTCTGATTACTTCTACTCCATGTCACACCTCCCAACAATTGAACATTAGAAAGAGGAACATAAAGATCTGCAGCGCATAGAGCAGCAAAAGTCTATGGAAAGTTTGAACACATTTCTTTGGGTTTTAGGGTCAGGTTTTATGTGTTATTACAGTTTTGCTAATGAAGGAGAACTGCCCTTTAAGCTGCAAGTCACAGTTTCCCCAAGGTACCTGATAATTTAAGATAAGCAACGATACAGTTGTAACTATTTATGATAGTTACAAATGTATCTAAGTTCAGCTGCTGAGTATTTTGGGCTTTCTCCCAAAAGCCTTTTATTTTATTACATTTCAGAAACTTTGTATTTTCTTCTGTTCAGCAGTAAAACAGAACTGCAGGCTGAGCTCTCAAAATCGGGACTGTCCCATGAAAAACAGGACAGTTGGGACATTTGCCATGTTACCATGTTGTTTTAATAGCTAAAGGTAGCTTCCAGCTCCTTCTAAAGTGTGTGGTTTCTGTGTATGCCTTACAGAATTCTAGTCTGGAAATATTCAAGTGGAAATGCATTATTTATTTTATACTGTTAATAAGAACAGCAGCTTCCATGTAATTTAGTGACAAATGATAGTGGGAGATCCAGTCGGTTTGACAGACAATAATTTGAAAAAAAGTTTCCATTAAGTGCACCATTGTGCACCTATCTGTCAGCATTACTCAGCTGCTACTTGAAGGGTTGCTTTCAGGAAAATTTGTATAGGGTCTGACAACAAACCTACACTGTCTTTTTTGGGTGAGTGAATATTTCAGAAATGATCGTTGTCATGCTGATTCTTGTTGAATATTTTTTCATGTTTAAAGATTGCTCATTCTACAACAGTAAGTTTTACTGTACTTAAAGGAGAAGTTCATCTTTACATTTAGTAAATGTGTTATAAATATGCGTAGTCTAAGCTACTTTAGTATTACAGGGCTAATTAACTATTAATTAATACATGTAAATTAACCCATGTAAATTGTGTGCTCTTCTGGGTTGAATGGTGGGTAGATATGCAAAGTGCTCATGGTATTATTCTGTAAATTCAGTTTTCCTAAATTGTATGCTCATTTATGGAATCAAAGCACTTATTAAACAGCAGTTAGCAAACTGCTTGCAGGCCTTTCCTGGTAATACATATATTTGTATCCAGTACAAGTGCCCTGAAGTGAATGTTCTGATTTTATTGGCCTATAATTAGGGTATCCCAAACCCTGAACATAGTAACATAGTAAGTAAGGTTGAAAAAAGACACACATCCATCAAGTTCAACCTTTCCTGTCACGGCCCACTGTTATGCCTATAGCAGCCACCTTTGTCTTCGGATGGAGCCCTCTGCTGCTCAGATGCCGCCAGGTCTTATTGTGGGAGAACCAGGGAGACGGTTCTGTGCGAGCATGGAACCCAAAACGTGTACAAAAGGGACGGGGGAGCAGACAGCATAGACAGGAACAGGTCGGGTCAAACCAATCGGGCTAAGCGGTACGGAATCAGAGAGTTGGGACAAGGTTAAGGTCACAGAATAAGGTCATACACAGATCAGAAGCGCAGCTCCACAACAGAATAGTCACACGGGCAGGCGTCAGGCAGTGAATTGGCAAAGTCAGGCACAGGCAAGGATCAAAAACTGAATATCAGAGTTAGAACCACACCCAGGAACTTTGGAAGGAACCTTTACGTTGGGCAATGTGAAAAATGAAGCTGTGCTATTAAATATTAGAATTTTCAAGCCGAGAACACCTGAACGCCGCATAAACCCAGAAGCGGCACATCAAGAGCAACAACGGAGCAAAGAAAATGGCACAGAAGGAATCGGCGGGCGTCCCCGCAGGCGAGTGCAAGGTAACCTCACAGTCTGTGTGTTGCCTCAGAGATCACCAAGAAATAATGCAGCTCTAACTGTAACAGGAAGAAGTGGGGAAGCAAAAGACAAAACTTTGTCTGTTAAATAGGCTTATGTGATTTAACATGTTTTGTTTATGTTCACCTTGAATCATAGGATCCCAGGAGGCAGCCCTTAGTTCTTAAAATGGATATTTTTATTTAGGATTGCCCAATGGCACATACTACTAAAAACCTATATTATTATGAAAATAGTTTATTTACCTGAAACGGGGTTTTACGTATGAGCTGTTTTATGCAAAATAGTTGTTTAAATTGTTCAGGGGTATAGTTTTCCTTTAAGCAACCTGAGATGAACAACACAGGCCTTCTTAGAAAAAAGGTAATATGTAGTAGGCTGTTGGTAGAAATATATCATCTGGTTATCTGGTTGGACTATTAAAATTACTCACTTTGAAAACCACTTTTTAATGCATGATGAATGCAGAGATAAGCACATGGACAAGTATCATACTCTCTGTTTTGACTTCCATCAGAGTACTGCCAATAAAGCCTTTCCTGTTTTGCAAGAGCCTTTGACTTCCACATGTCTATTAATATGCATAAACAGATAGAGGGGAAAAGAAAGATGACTTCCTAGGTAAAACTTCAACACAATTCCCCTGTGCAGGAAACAGTCGTGTTGGTCACAACATGCTTATTCAGAGGCTAAATATTCCAAACTGCGTGACATTTGACGACTTAGTCTGCAACAATAGGATTTCCTGACAATTTTTAAACTTGTACTGTATTATGAAAGCTTTACAGTTTTGAAACATTTATAGTTGAACTCATTTTAAGACACATTTCACAGTTACAGTACATTAAAACAAGTTTGATGTAACCTTTGTAGAAATATAATCTAAAAACCTTTGCATTGCCTGGTGTCCAATATTGCAGACTAAACAGCATATTATGCAGAGTGAACAAGAACATGGGCATATCATACATACTGACATCCATGTCAGGAGGTATCGAATAACAATGTGTTGCTCTTAATTTAGTATTTAGTGTTAGAGTTTATATGGTGAAAGTGACCTGTGGCATTATTAGTATTATGATATTTAGAGATATTATTACTGGCTAGTTTGCAAAGTCAGTTTTTGAAGGGGGGCAAATATGGTGGATGGTAGTTGTACCAGTAAAGCAGGCTTTACACGTGACTCTTGCAATATACTCATGCAAAAGGAGTTCAAATGAGGTAGACCATATCAAAGAGAAGAAGCTCTCTTGCAGGTAAAATGTTGTAGATTTCAACAGTGGTCCCTGTACTATGCAAGTTTTGCCTGGGAAATACTAACCCCACTATGGCTCCTAAATTGGGGCACTGAGCTGCCCTTGTTCTGGCTTGTTTTAAACTCCTGTTTTACACTTCTGGGTCTATCCCTGAATAATCGTTGTTCACAGTATTCTGGCCTTATCCAGAAGAGTAGGCCTGCTCCAGCCCCTGAAACTGAAGCATTCCACCCTGACTCAAAGAGCACCAAGAGCCAGGCACGTAGTCATCCCACTCATTTTATCAACTTGGGGCCTGGGCATCCCCTAATATCACAGAACACTTGGGAAAATACATTACCCCAACATGACACAGGTCACATCCTGCACCAGCTGTCTGCGCCTCTGGGTGAGCTGAAGGTCTAAGTTTCAGAGCACTGGCTTGGGCCGTGTGCTCTGATCCGAATGGAGTCTTCATAGTTTCACTTGTAGAAAGTTTAGTGGGAACCTTGAATCAAATAGACAGGGGAAGCCAGCCAAACCCCCAGCATGCACATGGCTTGCATTTCCAGGGCACTGCCAATACTCAATACGAAGCGGAGCTCAAGCTATTACTGCCTGTTGCAATGATCATATGGGAGAAAGACTACTGCGCTTGCAGGAGAGGACAGCCAATGACACTGCTGCTGCTGGACACCGGGAGGAGGATGAAGGCGACGCCTGTCAGTGAATAGCCAGGGAGGAGAAATCGATCTCTGTAGTATGGATGGTTTCTGAAGAGGACAGGAAGTGGACATTCTGTAAATTATTTCTTAATAAAGGCTTTTGCTACTTAAAAGTTTCATTTGTCTTGGTGTTTATTTTTACTTTTTTTTTTGATGTTACTGGTCCTTTAAATTAGAGAAAATTAGTGCGTTCATTCGAGGTATAAAAACCTCACAAACCTCTAAAACTTGACCTTTGATAAATAACCCCCTTAAAGGAGAAGGAAAGGCTTGGTGCACATGGGGGTGGCAAATGTTAGGCACCCCCAAGTGATTGTATTGACTTACCTGAAACCCCGGGCCGGTGCTCCTATCAGCACAAAATTGCACCGGTCTGGGGTTATACCAGTGAGCACCACGAATCGATCTTCTTCTTTCTTCCTCTGTATTCGAGTGGCTGCACATGCACAGTAGAACTAAAAGCCAAACTTTAACTACAAAGTTGGTTATTTCGTTCAACTGCGCATGCGTTTCCCCTGGGAATTTTGAAAACTAAAGAAGCCAGAAGAGGATTGCTCCGTGGTGCTCATTGGTATAACCCCAGAGCGGTGCAGTTTTGTGCTGATAGGAGCACCGGCCCAGGGTTTCAGGTAAGTCAATACAATCACTTGGGATTGCCTAACATTTGGCACCCCCAAGTGCACCAAGCCTTTCCTTCTCCTTTAATGTCCAGCCTTTAGCCACCTAACCATTGTTGTCTAAACAGCTAAGGGTCACAGACTGCATACCTCTAACTTGCAAGGCATTATTTTACTAGACTTGGACTGCAGTCTTGCTATACTGCATTGGATACCCTAAATCTAACCTTGTTGGGCTTTAAACCTTTTGAAACAAGTGAGTTCATTCAGAAGGTCTGCATTGCCTTGATATTTTAAATAATAAAAAATATGATTTAAGGTTCAGAAGGGAAGTATTTTAAAGCAGCAGAAGATCACAGGAGTCAGGGGACACAAGTAAGAATTCCCCTAATAGGGAGATAGGAAAGAGAGACCTCCCAGCTTGATAGATCCTTGCATTATAGTATTGTCAAAATCTGAATTGGCAAATCAGGGAACACAAAGATTTGTATGTCATCAATATGTATCAAGTCTATTTTATTATTATTATTGTCCTCCTACAGCTATTTCATTATTATAAATAAGGGGTCACACAAGGTGTGTGCTTTCTTATTGGATATTATTGTTTATTATGGTTACTTTTTATTAGATAAATATAATTTTATTAAAGAACAGCTTGTTACAATTACAAACTCAGCGAGGTATATTTTAGCCTGAAAAAAGTTTCCATTTTAAACAATAAAACTGTCATCTGATATAATAAAAATATAATGTATTTGCCTTTTGGACAATTGTATGAATGTATAATTGAAGAAAAGTTTCATTGGTGCTGAGTACTGTATTTCTCACTGAGACTGGTTTGTTTAGCTACTAAAGCTGGCCATTTTGGGATCTTTGCCAGCCACATGCATTGTTAGATATAAATCAGACGTTCCTTGTACTTTTATGTTGGCAAATAGATTTTGTTTATGGTTACAGGTTTGGGTTGCACCTCTTAATCTCACAGCTATTGTGTTTCACTGGGATATAATATCTAAACCTTTTTTCCCATTAGATAAAGGACACAGATACTAGTTAGAGATATTATTCAGCAAATATTCTCCCTATACAGAGAGTCCTCTAGGAAATATTTGGCTCACTTGTACTGTGCTGGAGACAGAAATCGCTATTATCTCACAATTAAGCCATTGTGGTTTTTCATCAGAAAACCCAAAAGGCAAAAATGAATTAATATTTCATGTAAAATATCATGTAATGGCATTTTAGTAAGTAAGAAAACTGGAGCTGTTTCACAAACCATATTGCTGTATCTGGATGACTTATATAACAAACAATGAATGACTTTTGAAGTAAACCAGATCGAAGTATCCCAAAAGCTACATAAACATATTTTAAGGAGAACTTAAACCCCTTAAATACGTATTGTACAGATGTAGTAGACATCTGTATTGATGCTTCTGGTGCAAGCAATATATGCAGCTCAACATTCATCTTAACTGGAAAAATGTGAAGCTGTGTGCGCCAGATGCATTAAATTAAGTCCATTGAGGTCATGCATTTCCTGCTCTACAATAACCTCATCATGGGCCTTATTTATCAACGTCCGAATTTAACGTATTTAAATAAAAAAGTCAGAACAAACTAGAATCCATGATTGGACCTTATTAATTATTAAAAAAATCACAATTTTATCGGATCGGGGACAAACCCAAACAAATTGAGCAAAAATCGGAATCCTATGGGGGTTTTTTGGAATTTTTTCATGAGTTGCTCAAATTTTTTGGGCTTTTTTCTGAAAAGCCAGAATTTTTCAGATTTTTGCCCAAAAAGTCTGAAATTGTTGGATTTTCTGGCTAATTCTACCTGAGAGGCACTGCAACTTTAAGTACATAGAAATAATGTTGATTTTTGCCATCACCCCAAGTAATATAATAGGGATATATCTAAAACTTCTAAAATGGCCCATTTATATGAGATTAAATGACCACCTTTTACCAAATGCAAGTTAAAGCAGAACATTCTCTTATGTGGATATGGTATAGCAGGCAGATGCAAAGCTCTTGCATTACCAGTTTCTGTAACAAGGCCCTAATTGCCCTAAATCCATCTTGCCAGTCTGTATTATGCACAGTTCTTATATATTATAATATAAAGTCCCCTGGTTTATACAAAGTATATACATTCATTGAACTGTTACGTCATTATTGTGCAGACATTTAATTACCTTAGTATCATTGTGAGATTGATAGAAATCATGCCATATTTATAGGTTGTAATGTAGCAAAAGGTGCAAATTTTACTGCAGGTCTAGTAGTCACAGATACCAACCAATCAACAGGTTGCATTTACTGGTCACCTTTTATTTAAAAAAAAAAATGTTTAATTTGTATATAGACACGCGAGGGCCAGCCCTTTAAATATTCCACCCTAGGCACAGGCCCTCAGGTGCGTATGTATAAACACAGCCCGGCATTCATAAACACATGCAGGACTTTGTTTCTTTAGAGAAGCTTACCCTCCTATATAATAATATTTCATGGCACATCTCTCACTTTGCTTAACTTGGCCATTCCTACACCTTGTTTTCTCATTGCCTCCTTTTCTGTCTAGATTGTAATCTCTAGTGAACAGTGCACCTTTTATTTGCTATAATGGTCATTATTTGTATGTAATTTGGATGTTTGTATACATGCTATATTGCAGTGCAGAATATAATGTTGCTCAATATATGTTAATAAAAATTACTTGTCATCAAATACTCATCAAGCTAATTCTGATTTAAAAGAACTAAGTTTTATGAGAGTTTATTCCATGAACATGGTTTCTTTTTCTCTACCTCTCTGACATTTTCAGGCAATATTTTTCCTGTACAAGAGACTATACAGACATCTAGAACAATACATACATAAAATGGATTAACAGGACTAGACACAGCCCTATTGCAAAATAATTGTCAGATCTCCTTCCCTTGACAACTGCTACTCTTAAAGGCAACTTTATCAGATTCAAGAATAAAATGTGTGAAGATTCTGAGAAAGATTCAGAATTTTTAAAGCTCAAATAGTTGCACAAATGGTTTTATGTGGGTAAAAGATTGCACTAATATATATATATATATATATATATATATATATATATATATATATATATATACAGTATATGCGACTTTTTTGTCCACATGCATTAGTCAGTGGGCTTTTTTTACTTATGGCAACTTTTTTGTCTCTGCAGCATTTTTGTCTCTGCAACTTTTTTGCCGCAGTGTTATGCGTGTTATCATTTATATCAAAGAAAAGTGTTAACATACCAGTAGCACGGTAAAATCCTTTCTTTTTTTTTATAATTTTTGCTCATTTGCACAAAAGCTTTTGCTTTCACAGAAAATTGTTGATAATATTACTTACTTAGGGGATTATTTATCAAAGTCCGAATTTATCTCCATATTTTCTTCTATATCTCAGATCAAATCCGTTCGGGCTTTTTACGCTTATTTATTATTACATTTTCCCGAAAATTTGCGTGAAAAAAAAAATCTGATTTTCACAAATTTTGAGGACTTTTTCATCCGATTTTCACAATTTTTTCGTAATTTTCACTGAAAACCCTGAAAACTTCTGGGTATTGGCCGAAACCCAGCGCACATAAAAAAATCATTGGGACTTATCCTATTGACTTATATGCAACCTCGACAGGTCTAAGATGCCGGATTTTCAGATTCTGACTTTTCCATCCTTGGGGTTTAATAAATTCTGAAAATGTCATGATTTTTTAAAAGTAAGATTTTATTAAAAAAAAGCACACATTTTTCATGATTTTTGCATTTAGAGTTTAGTAAATAACCCCCTTAGTGTGTAAAACCTGTAAAGTATAATGAGCTTAAAACTGAAAGTCTCCCAAACTTTGCAGGCACACAGCCAATAATTTTGTGATTCTTTTGCTGACAGGAAAGGTGCAAAGTTCAAGATAGCACAAGCTATTCACCACTGATAGTATCTTAAATGGTATATAGCCTCTTCCTGAATAATTTGATGTGAACTGTAGTCTAGTATAGAAATACTGTGAAAACTCGTAGAGCCAGCTGTGCGTGTTTTAGGGCCAGATTAAACTGTTGGCAAATTATCATGAAAAATGTTTTCGATTTTATATTGTGCAGCCTAATGGGATTAAAATGTTCAAGTTATAGAACTGTGAAGAAAGAAATCTAATTGCTATGGGTTTGTTTAGTTAAATATGAAATTAAGAGTACTGAACCTCTTCACAATTGGCTTATGCTACATGAGTGAGTAAGTTGCTCATGTAAATTTGATGCAATTTGCTGATGCAGCACTTCAGTAAAAAAGCAATGTTACTCTTTACTGAATGCTTTAAATTTGAAGCTATAAGCATAAATATATTTTATCTTTCTCTTTTGTTAAAATATATATAAATGTTAAACAATACATTTCTAATGATGTAGGCATTTAAGGATCAAATTATTTGCTCACAATACAGGGTGCAAAATGGTTCTGTTATTAAAGATTAAACTGAGGAATCCAGAATAGTTCCCAGTAGCTTAATCTATGTTTCAGGAATATTTCCCAGTCAATTAAGTTTTTAACTAATTGACACAGATGATCTCTGTGTCACAGCGATGTCAACCCGGGGAGAGTGAGTGTTTGGGGGAACTGTAGCACGCCACTGAAAATTGTTTGCCAGTAACCGGAAGTGATGTCATCATGCACTCTTTCTGCTGGGAGTGACATCATTGCAGGGCCGTAACTAGGGGAAGGCAGAGTAGGCCTAGGGTACAAAGCTGGGGGTGTACCTTCTCTGCCTCCTACCTCTAGTCCGGTCCCCTCTTTCCTCACTCTGCTGGCGTTTGGGACTTTTTCAGGTGTGCACACCTATTCATGCTGTGCTAAAGCCTCTGTATGATACCTGTGTATGTTCATATGCTCCTGCTGGCATCGTTTGTTGCTTATTGCACATGCATTCTCTAAATCTAAGCAGAGCCTACCTGTATGAAACCTGAGGAGGAGGCAAAAAATGGTTAACTTCCAACAAAATAGTTATGGTGTCAGTTTGCAAGAATATGCTTGACTGCTTGCAGCAGTAATAGTTCTCAGGGCTGACTGGTAAATCTGAAAGGCTTGATAAAGAGTTAAAAAATCATTCTGAACTATTATAATATTGCTTACTAAAATGTTCCATTTAATGATACATTGGCCCATTGCATGAAGGCTTATACTAACAAATCATACTAAACTATTATAATATTGAAATGTTCCATTTAATTGGCCCCATTGTTTAGAGAGAGAATTTTCAGGCAAAATTGTACCTTACAAAGGGATTTAACTTGACACCAATTAATGTTGACATTGGTCTTCATGCAAAAATAGCAATGCCAAAACATAAATCATATCTGTTTTTCATATCGCAATTCATAACTGTAAAATAAACTGTGAAAACATGACTTCAAGAAAGTGAATGATATGCATTTTTTGAACTACAATGTCATCTTTTGAAGGAGAAAGCACATTAGACGAAAGGAAATCTATCAAAACAAACCAAGCAACTGCATGTAAATCCCTTTACTGTAAACACTGTATTTTCACAGTTTGTGGTTCAATGTAAAGCTGCTTTGTTCATATTCTTACAATGCAATGTTGGTGTAGATCCATGGGATTCCGCAATGTTTTAATGAGGAGAACTTGGCTTCCCTTAACTCTGTAGAGGGTTCACCAGATGTTAAATCCTCAGCAAAACAGATTGTATTCCTATCTGAAAGAAGCTGCAAAATATTAAGGCAACAGTCCCTGCACTGGTTATATTTTCTTTTGCAGATGAAAGATCATGCTATAAAATACTACAGCTATTCTGCTGTTGGAGATATTCTTAGAGAGGGAACATTTGTGGGTATAGTGTTTGCCTGCTATAATATTTAAAGTTAGGACACATCTCAAATCAGTAACACTTTTAATAAAACTGGCTCTCTTTGATTTGCTATAAGGACCAAGGACTAAATGAATTTTTAAATGAATTTGGATTTAATATAGGTCTATAGTTCTTATTTGGTATTTATAAATGTATTATGTTTTTATATAAAGTATGTATTAGTAAGCTGTTTTAATACATTTAATTATAATAGTCAGGATTCAGGAAGTAATTTTATTCTTTGTTAATCGTTTTATTATAAAGCACCCATATTTCAATACTATATGGGGGACCTGATTTAAGAATGCCTGAGCCCTCGTGCTGGAACATTTGGGTCCAAAGACCATGCAATCGTTCCTAAACTCTTGCGTGGTTTCTTCATTCAAGTACCATGGCTTCCTGCCAAGCAAGGCTTTTCCCAAACCAAAAACAATCTGGTCCTTAGTGTTGATTGTTCCCCCAACACTATTTGCTCTTCTGGGGTACATTCCAAATTAGCTTGCTATGTTGAGGCATTCTGAGCATAAATGTTCCACCGAGAAATTAAAATAAAAATTGGTCCTGCACTCCATAAAAATACTAAAAAAATACAAAAGTCTTAATTTTAATATATTGTAATATATACTAACCCTACAAAATGTGATCTTATGCATTTCATTCGAACACCACAGCTTCTTTCCCATTGTTTTTTTTTTTTCAAAACTCCTTGGGGAAAAAAGAAAAGGATTGTCAGGATGCCGAGGTATTTGAATGAAGAATGTGAGAGTTTAGGAATTCCCATGTGGTAGCCAAACAACCAATCAAGCTAATTGCATCACTAGTGGCCACCTAATCATCATCAAGTTAAATATATCTTCAGGAGAAAATTTGGTTGTCCTTATACATATTGCAGAGATATGTCTCTTTAACTCATTCGCCTCTGTTACAAAGCTGATGTAAATACAGGTTTGGGACCCGTTATCCGGAAACCTGTTATCCAGAAAGTTCCGAATTACGGAAAGGTCCTCTCCCATAGACTCCATTTTATTCAAGTAATCCAAATTTTGAAAATGTATTTCCTTTTTCTCTGTAATAATAAAGCAGTGCCTTGTACTTGATCCAAGCTAAAGTAATCCCTGTTGGAAGCGAAATCAGCCTATTGCGTTTATTTCATGTTTACATGACTTTCTAGTAGACTTAAGGTATGAAGATCCAAATTACAGAAAGATCTGTTATCCAGAAAAATGAGTAGAAATTAGAAAAGAGGGCGCACACCCTTAAAAATATATAGTGTGAGGTGCTAATCTATAGGGAGGCTCCCCATATGGGTCTCCAAATCTCACATGTAACCAGGAAAGGATTGCACACTCAATTTACAGAAATGAAATCATGTATTTATGACATGAGGAAAAAAAGAAAAATTTACAGAAATTACAGAAATCAAAAGTGAGCCCAACGCGTTTCAACCATATTGATCTTCATCAGGGTCACAAATAACAAAAAAAAAAAAAAAAAAATTAGATCCTGAGCATTCTGGATAATAGGCCCCATACCTGTAGTATAAAAATATCCAATATTTTACATCACTGAGGCATATCCATCCATGGACTCAACCTTACTTGGACAAAACAATATGTTAGGGAAAGATTCCCTCTTTCAATTCAATGCACTGATATAAGGATTAGTACCCTGACAACATAAAGCTTTTATACCATGTTTGGCAGTTGCACCAAGTCAGTGTGAAAAACCACAGATGATAGTAAGCTCAGATGGAAATAATTGGTAAAAATTTAATTTTTCAAATAGAATTTTGCCCATAAGTTTTCATGTGATAAACCATAACATAATATGTCTTATTGATTCCAATCTGACCCATTGTGTCTTGTATACCTAAGCATTCTAATATAGGACTAAACTGAAATTAAACAAAAGTAGGAAAGTTGACAAGCTCATTATATGAGTCTATACTGCTGAAACATTTTTGTATTTCAGTTTAGTGATGGGCAAATCAGTCCAGTTTCGTCGCAAAATTTGAGAAATGGTGAAAAATCGTGAAATGGTGAAAAATTTGTGAAATGCATTGAAGTCAATGGGCGTCCGAATAATTTTGACACGCGACAATTTTTATGCATGCGAAAAATTTTCACCTGCGAATTTTTGCCACAGTTTCGAGAAAACATTCGCGGGCAGCAAAATGTGGAAATTCGCTGTGAATCCATGCCTGGCGAATAAATTCACCCATCACACACGGTTGAGTCAGAAATATTGTACTGAGAGCATTGCCAGTAATGGTATTTTTTTATTCATTCTTAAGAAACATAGAAATACATTTATTTGAAATATGTAACATGAGTATTCCTAATTAAAATCAGATTTGTCTGAATTTGAGTTTCCAGTGATAATTTGTTCTTGTCTTCATATTGTTACTCAAACAGATAGATATTGAACATGCACTAAAAGTCCTCTAATTAATCATTAATAATTGTTTTCAATGCCCTCCCAGTGCTTTATGATAAATCAAAGTAGTGACATATCTGTGGCCATGTTTTGTGTTTGAGAATGCTCCTTTTTACAGTGTAATATAGAGTCTTTAAAAATAATATCCATTTGTCTGCTATAATTTATCATTTTTCTTCTAATGCTCCCCATGAAGTTATAACAACTAAGTGAGTTATTATTTAGAAAGCAATAAAATAAAAGAAACCAGTCAAAGTAGTGTAGCAAGTTGATATAAAGGACGTGGCTTTTATATAAACCTCCTACACTACTATGATTATTGTGTGGGAAACTATCTCCTATAATAGCTTGCTTAAAAGGTGTACAATTACGTAATTAAATCACAAATATGACCAGAAACATTGAAATGAAGGTCAGAAGCTTGGGAATAATGCTGATTTAAAGACCCAGTTGTCATGAGACAATATTTCGAGACAACTAGAGCCATGGGCTAATTATTTACTGTTTGAATAAGAGTCACAATAAATATGGTATTAATTATGGTAGAATTTGTGCTACTTGGCACCAATTGAGACTCCACTTTTCATGAATTGGACCCAAGTTGCAGCAGTGGTGTTTGCATTATTTCTAACATGTGCCGGTAACGCCATTAGCATCCTATTCACTGGGCCGCAAGTCACTTGCAACCAAGGAAGCAACCCGCTAGTGGAATCATGAAGTTACCAGTATTTTGAGAGTCAAGGTAATATCAGTGTTTGCTAATGTCAGTGCTGCTAAATAGGTATAACGCCACATATGTAGCCAAAAGGAGCAGGGTTGGGCTCAAGTACCCTTCTGATTGGCATCAATGTGCACTCAGTTTTGCATCAATTTGAATGCCAGTGCACTTGTGTCTGTATTTGTAGATAAGCCCTTTGTTTTTTTTCCCACTAGGAAGCCAATTATTTTCCTGGTGCTCATTAAGGGTATATAAGTGCCCACATAAGTGTACATATGAAACTGTGAGATCAATTAAATTTGAATTTGTACTAAACGTTAACTTTTACTATAACTTAGACAGTAGTAATGTGAGATTGGTCCTCATATTTATTTTTTTATGATGCTGTGGAGCTTGGAGTTAAAGTTACTGTTTGTCCATTAGGATTAATTACCCTACCCAAATGATCCTTTGGGTAGGGCCTGTGACCCAAAAAACATTTTAATTTGCAAGCCTAAAAGAAGCAGAACAGGAAGCCTACTAATTTGAAGACCATTAAAAAAAAAATAGGCCCAATTAAGGAATAGGTCCATTCATAAAATTCTAAAAGGTGAAATTCTCCTTTTAAGAATGTGATTTCTGAAACTGAACCTACTTAATGTAAAATGTTATGTTTGCCCACAATGAAGGAATTTGTTAAAGTCTGCATTCTGGAGGCTTACTAGGCCTGGTGTAGATGGTGCAGCATTAATAGCTCTCAATAGAATTGGGTTTGGGGGCATAGCAATAAGGAAGTTAATTAATCTAATCTAAAAAATGAATTTCATTGTAGGCTCTCTAATATTTTCTTTAGAATATCCACTATTAAACTGTGGCTTTGTGTAATAGCACACACCTGTTTCTTAAAGTGCCAGAACCAGATCGACCAGCCAGGCTTATAGATGAGGAACTAACAAGGTCCAAATGTATAAAATTACTGTTTCTATAAAAGGTGTGTCACATGACCAATATCTTGCAAGGGATAATAAAATAACTTCTGACCTTGAAGTTTGTTACACCCAAGGGATATAGTTTTGCATCATTAAAAATTGCTGCTTTGTAGAGATATTACCATGAAAGCAGCATAACAGGACTGGTAGCAATGAAGAGTCATTAAAGATCAGCAGTTTATGACTTCATGTGCCAGATGGAAGATAATAAACCTTACAGACCTAATAAAAGACAATTTTCCCTACTGCAAATGTGATTGCAGTATTAGATACAGTATTTCTATGTAACAGTTTGCGCCAATAAAAAATTGCCTCCCTCTTGAAAATAACATGCAATACAATATGAGGTTGTGACTCTCTTATCTATCACAATATGTAATGTTTACTGCAGACAAAAATTTCAAAATATTTTCCATCGGTTAATTTGTTTCATGGCACTTTATTCATTTATTTACTCTCTTTTACTAAATCCTTCTGTTCTGTCCACCCAAGAGAACAGGGTTGCTACATGACAAACGAGCATATTCATTTTTATGAAACTGGAACGTAAGTTATATGCCCAGATCCATCCCAAATGAGTAATATTTATTGCTTGAGATGGGGAGAAGTTTGCCATTAGTGAGATATTTCAATGTGCATGTAAACAAAGTTAATTTCACTGATAATGCTGAATTTTGGCTGATTTTATATGATGCTGTAATCCAAAGCACATGTGATTCACATGTTTGGGATAAAAAAAAACCTAACCCTGCCCCCCAGCAGGAACTAGAGTGTAATGTTTAAAGAGTTTTTCTGTAATATGTGTGACCAGAATTCAAAAGCACATCATGTATCCACCTACTGGATCCTAAACACTAGCACATTATCTTATCCAGCCTTGTTGATTATAGCCCAGTGCCCCAATAATTGAGATTAGCAGCATTTATCATCCACCTATTTGTGCTCATGAGTTACCTGCCCAATTAGATTCGAAGTTCTACAGGTCAGGGACCTCATTTTTCTGGTATCTTTTAGCACATGGCACTTTAACTTTGTACTTGTGTAAATTAATATTTATGCATTGTAATGTTTCCCTACCTATTTGAACTTTTACTATATGGTATCAATATATAGTGCACTAGTAGCGCTAAATAAATAAATATATACATACATACAAATCCATCCACCAAATCAACAAATGAAGAAAGTCTAAGTAAGGATGTAGAGAGGAGGAACATAAAGTGTCCTAAAAAAAACTCTGTAAAAGCTGTGGCCTCGATCCAACATGACAAAAGTATTTAGTTCTTGGAAGAATCGTAACCCAACACAGGAGACAGGACTGGAACATTTTTTTATATTGTTGGTGCCCAGCTGAAAGCTTTCACTTAATAATAATTTTCCAGAATGAATCAGGCATGAAACTAATCCAATTTGCTGCAACTCTAGCTAATTTCTCTATTAGCTCAGTATTGCTTCATTAAAGCTTTATCTCAGTCTTATTTTGTATAAAGTAATAATACTCAAAACAGAAATGTGTTTTTTTGTAGTAAAGATTGTATATATTATGGGGCAAAATGTGAGTTATATCAATAAATAAAAACCACATCCATGTTTTATTCATTCCTATTGGATTTTTAGAATCATATTTATCAATGGGTAAAAGTTAGAACTCGCCATTTGTTAAATATGCTTCCAAAAATCCCATAGGAATGAATAGAATGTGAATGCGTTTCTATTTATTAAAATCTAAACTCACATTTTGATAAATCTGCCCCATACATATGTAGCCTACCCAAGGGTATGACTTGATAGTAGTGTAATGACTGTGGTGACACCGCAAAGATTCCCAATAAATACCAACACAAGTTGAAAGTGAACCCAGATTTATTATACAGGAACTGGAACTGAAATGAATTGGTAATTAAATGCAGACATAGAGATGGTCAAAAATAACATGCAATGCAATACAATTTATATCATTTAAATCCAAACTTGTATTTGATTATAGCAATAAAGGTAACTAAGCATTTGACATGTAATATATGGATATTTGGGAGCTCCCCTAAGGTCCTAAAAGCCGGCAACGTTGCGACCCTTAAAGGGGTTGTTCACCTTTAAAACACTTTTCAATTCAGTTGTTTTTAGATTGCTCCCCAGAAATAATGACTTTTTTCAATTACTTTCCATTATTTATATTTTACTGTTTTTCCAAAATCTAAGTTTAAAGTTGAATGTTTATGTCTCTGGTGTTTGAGTCTGGCAACTCAGTAATTTAGGAGCAGACTCTGAACTGTTACAATTTTGCAACATTGAGTTGATACATTTCTCAGCAGCATCTCTGGAGTATTAGTAACTATTGTATCAATTCTAACCGCTGCCTGTAATGAAACCCAGGGATTCTGCTCAGTAGGGACAACAAGAAGAAATGTATTAACTAAATGTATCCATTTAGAACAGTTTACAGGGTCGGCGACCCCCTCCAAGAGCTGCTTCAGAAGGTGAAAATGACACTTTACACTATTACAATATTAGAAAAACATTCACAAATAGAAAATGGAAAGTCATTGGGAAAAGTTGTTATTTCTGGTGATCTATCTGAAAACAACTAGTTGTTTGAAGGTGAACAACCACCTTTAAAGAAAAGTTCACTCCCAGCATCACTGAGCTTTGTTTTAGATTTAAATGTGTACTGTAACTTTAAATGTAGTTATCCTTGACTCTACTCCACTCCACTGTGCTGGTCAGCAATAATAATCCCACAGTGGCTTGGTGCAATGAGTGTCCTGTAGCAAATGGCACAGAATGGTCCTTCTACAGAGTCTGTATGAGGAGAATTATACTATACAGTTAATCCCTGTGTTGCTATTGCATAAATGAGCTATTGGTTACCTGTATCTCAGTACTGCTGCACAATTACAACTGAGATGTGAGGCAGGAAAGGTCTGATAATAATAAACTTGCTTGCAGGCCGCACTGAGTTGGACTGGCCCATGTCATATCAGGAAACTTCCAGTGGGACGTTCTGCTCCAAACCTTTTGTCCTACTTCATAGTGAGTAACATGTTGCTCACCGGCCCTTTGGGGGTAGGACTTCACGAGCGATTTTGTAGCAATCCGACGAGCTGCGACAAAACGCGCGCGACTTGTAGCATGCGACAAAAGTAAGGTAAGAGAATTGTCGCATGGTGTTGCAGCGTTGATCCGACTGTCAGATGCAGACGCTGAGCGCTGCATCTGACAGTCGTGTCAGATCAACGCTGCGACAATTCTATTACTTACCTTATTTTTGACGCATGCGAGAAGTCGCATGCGTTTTGTCGGATCGCGACAAAATCGCTCGTGGAGTCCTTCCCTGGATGTTGCTCCCAGTGGCCCCAAAGCAGGTGTATCTTTTTAAATTGCAGGCTTGGAAGCAGGTTTTTGTTATATAAAAACCAGGTGTACTGCCAAACAGAGCCTCTTGTAGGCTGTCCGTAAACAACAGGGCTACCAAATAGTCACAGCACTTGTGTGCCACACAGGAACACTTTTCATGCTTGTGTTGCTCCTCAAATGTTTTTACATTTGAATGCTGCTCACAGGTGATAGTCTGGGGACCCCAGCCTTAAGTGCTATACATGGATTCCTCGTGGGAGCCACTTATCTGAAATTCTGCACTATAACTATATAATCAGGTCCAAGTTGAGCTTACCTACTAAATATGGCAGTGTTGTCCAACTTCTGTGGTACAGAGGGCCAGAATTTTTCTGGAATATGTGGTGGAGGGCAGATAATGGAAGCCAGTTTTGATCACTCCCTGTTTTAAAACACATACTTTAAACCACACCCATCTTACAATAAGAACTTTTAATGGTGGTAGCACACCATAAAACCAAATGGTTGGTGGTCACTGCAGGGATATCACTCATATGTGAAACATCTTTATTAAACCATATTAAGATTAAGATTTACCCCTAATCCCATGTGCCTCATCATCCCCTGTGGATAGCACAACACCACTAGCACATTAGGTTCTACAGCAGTAACCCCAATAAAACCCTTTCCAGAAGTGCCGTCTGCCTGTTTCGAGTCCACTAGCACATAAACACCTTGGGGACCCCCTAACAAGTTTTTCCAATTGCTAACAAACCCACACCAGGTTCACTTCCGAGTATGACACACACAGGCAGCATATGGCAGGCAGAGTATGGCACACACAGGCAGCATAGGGCAGGGTATGGAACACAGGATGCATACGGCAGGCAGCGTATGGAACATACAGGGAGCATAGGGCTGGCAGAAAACTGCAGGAGGTCAGGATCTGGTGCACCCTCAGCAGTTTGTCTGAAGTGTGAACAATGTGGGCACTTATAGTCTGCGACTGAGGCATGAACAGTATGGTGTTATAGGTGTGAACAATGAAGGGAGGATTAAAGGTGTGAATAATGCAGGAGTTTACTGTCTGAATATGAGGTGCAAACAATGCAGAGGCCAGTTAATCTCAGTACTGATTCCTTTTAAATTTTACACAAGGTATGCAGTCACAGCTGGCAGACTTTCATGCTGGAGGTCACACAAGGGTGGGTCGCCATTTGGAAAGCACTGGGATTTCAAGATCTGTCTGAAAATGTGTAGCTATGCCAGGAAATAGTAAACAGAGAAAGCTAGAGACTTTTTAAAAAGTGTTACGATATCCCTGGCTGAATTTTCAGTCATTCTGAAATGTGGAATATGTGACAATATTGTTTTTTTTTTTTTTAACAGTTTATATTTACACATAATGATGAATCAGTTTTGCCTACATACTCTGGATATTGCTAATAGTATGAATAACTTGTTTTGCCAGATTGTTGCTCAAGTTATGGATCGCACTAAACCAGTTCAATTGTTAAGTGTTATTTGTTTCGTTTGGGTCACCCCCAAGTATTACAGAAAAGTAAAAAAAAAAGCCTCATGGGGCTCTGTGAATACTCCCTGCCATGGAATAAATAGAGTTGTGTTTTTTTTTTATTTAATTTTTATAATGCATGCTATTTCTTTGTTTCCAGCATTTTTTTGAACAATAACTTACAAGCATGGTATTAACAACAATAAAGAAAATACTTTGAAAAGATTTATATGCTTTTCATGTATTTTGTGTTCTTATTTGTTATGTACTTATGAGAATGGAATTATATGGTTTGATGTAGGGGTTTAATGTTGAGTACAAAATCATGCAAAGTAACATTTGTAGAAGCTACATGGATGAAATTCACTTTATATAGATGTCTGTTATACTTGTTTCTGTACCTACTGTGGTACATCTGGCATCTGTCAGCCGTTTGGTTTTCTAGCTAGGCAAACAACAATACAGGTAAAGTATCCATTATCTGGAAACCTGTTATACAGAAAGCATTGAATTATGGGAAGTCCATCTCATATAGACTCCGTTATATTCAAATAATTCAAATGATTTAAAATGATTTACTTTTTCTCTACAATATTAAAACAGAATCTTGTATTTGATCCCAACTACGATATAATTATTACCTATTGGAGGCAAAACAATCTTATTGAGTTTATTGAATGGTTAAATGATTTTTAGTAGGCTTAAGGTTTGGAGATCAAAATTATGGAAAAAACCCTTATCTGGAAACCCAAGATCTCAAGCATTCTTAATAGGTTCCCTACCTGTACTGTTCTGATACTGTAACAGGTTGTAGGCACATGTAGCTTCAGAATAAGGAGCATTTCCTTAATCTCTTTCTCAGGCTCACAAGATGAAGTAGAAGAATCAACTTAAAGGCACAGATATTGCTTTAGAAAAATTTTTTGCACCAGAAAAAAACTTCAGCCACATTATTAGTCTTTATTTAGGATTAGCAAATTAGGATTTGGATTCGGTTCGGTATTCGGCCGAAACTTTCGCGAAGGATTCAGGGGTTCGGCCGAATCCAAAACAGTGGATTCGGTGCATCCCTAGTATTCATATTAAGAATCACCAAGTTCTGCATAAAAAGGGACTTTAGAAAAGATTTTTTTATGTTTATCTAATGAACACTATGATGAAAATAAGAAGATCTGCATTATGTCTGTGGAATGAGAGATGTAGTGTTAGGGGAAAATAAATTTGTTTTCATTCTGTAAAAGTTATGGACCTCTTTTCTTCTTGCACAGGGGAGTATATTTCCTGGTACTCATGATTGCTTTCTTTCATGTCATGGAATTGTAGTTGTCATTATTACAGAGAATGAGTCAGACAGGCTAGGCAAATGTAGTGATTTTCTCTGTATATGGTATTTCACTATACAAGTTCCTTTACTTCCACTGCCCAAACACCAAAGGAGCCTTTTTCCCTAAATATATTTGGTATATGCAGTACTGTACTATACTGGATTTTGCATTAGTACCTTATTTTGTGCCAAATGATTACTGCCTTGTGCTACATACTTACATGTTATTATCAGCTAACTGTGTTTGATTACATGTGTTGGTGATTAGCATTGCACTATATTTTCCATCAATCACTAAAACAACATGACCCTTACATTTTGCATAGGAGGACATATTGTATGCATTGCAAGTCCCAATAGGTTGATTAAATAATTTGCTTTGCTCATTGTATGACAAATGAGAATATCTGCAAAGGACAATGGTTTCCATATGGATTTATGTCAGTAGTTAACGTGAGAAAAATATCATTTTCTTTTTCTGGCTTCGGGAATGTACTGGAAAATGAATTTGCTTTCTGTACTGTTCTAGTTTCCTTTAATAATAACAGTACAGGCAGATGGTTAATATGTGTAATGTTTATGTGGATGAACTCATTGAGCATTTGCAAATGATTACAAATGAGTTGGTGTGAAAAATATCTAAAAACTGCTCAAGGTCAGTGAGATCAAGTATATATTTGTACATAGGAAACAAACAGAATATACTACCAGCAGTTTTTTTTTAATCTCACAGACAAAATGAAGGAAGGTGTTTTTTTATATTGAAAGTAAATAAAGTCGGTCTTTTTAGTAAAATCTCCTCATTCATCACAATGCATCAAAATGCACTTTCTTCTGAGCTGCCTTGGGAATGTACTATGTATATCATCCAACATACTCAGCACTAGTGTCACAAGCATCAAAATTGTCCTAAAAGTTGAAACAGCAAAAGTAAAATCTGCACTCTCGGTTCTTAAAAAGCAGAAAAAGTATTTATCAAAGGGAAATTAATTTAAAACAAAGGGCCAGATTCAATTCAGTGAGAAAAAGTTATCACCTGGTTTATCATCTGTTTTTCCCATAGACTGCAATAGAGTTTTCACATGATAAACCATGAGATAAGTTCTTCTGAATTGGATTTCATCTCAAATTGAATTTCTTCCATGACTTTTCACTTGATAACCTGTTTTCTCACTCAATTGGATCTGGCCCAAAGTGTCTAATAAACGGCAAATGGCAGGAAAGTGTAGGGAGTGACGGCATAATACATAATTACAGTAAGTGGGGACATAACAATGGGAGTGTTTAAAAAAAAAAAGAGGAAAATTCCAGTAACAGTGTACCATGTATCAACCAAAACATAATGTACACGTTTGGATAAATAAAATTGGACAAGGTTGCAACACAAACAGTTACTATTGTACACTATGAAAACCATGTTTCAGAGTCATACTATCACAGCTATTGCTAGATTCAAATGTGGAAAAACCATATACATAAAGAAAGCATGTAATTGACGGTCTGCCAAGTAAATATCCAGGAAGTGCACATATCAAAATTAAGTCAATCATATAAACTCACAGTCATGCTATGGGTACAGATATTGTTAGGTTCAAATATGGAAAAACCATATACATAAAGAAAGCATGTAATTGACGGTCTGCTAAGTAAATGTCCAGGAAGTGCACATATCAAAATTATCAAAATTAAGTCAATCAAATAAACTCACACTGTAGTGGGTGTAATCATGTAGATCCATCATGTATCACAGGTGTGGTGCTCAATCCCAAATAATCATATGTCATAAGGGGTCAGCTGGAGAAGATGGGCCTTCATAATGGGTCTCCGAAATAAAAACTACCAACAAAATAATTCAAAGTGTATAGTCATCTTGATGTAGGACCCTTCAAGGGAGGGGATTCGTCAAATGATGTCATATGAAAGGGGTGTTGTTAGCCTCTATCACCTAAAGAAGGTTAGTAACAGTGGTAGCTGTTGCACATAGTAACATATCCAAATGCCAAGGCGGGAAAGAGATATGTTATAGACCATGGGATTCTCAGAATATGGGAATGAGTATGTGAAGTAGTGGGAAAGAAGGTAGATAAAACGAATGAAGAAAAATAGAGAAGGATAGCAAACCAAGGAAAAAAAGGGTTAGTGCGACCTGAAGCTTGTGTAAAGAAATTGGAATAAAAAAAGATCAACAAAAAAATAAATAAAGATAAAAAAAAAGTAAAGAATAAGGTTATGTCATAAGGGGTCCTGGTATATAGTCAAGCAAGGGGCATGTAGGTTTGAAGACACCAATAATTACCATTAGCATGGTCATAAATATATTCTGGCAGCAAAATATCGAGAGGTAGGTTACCAGAATAGGTAGGATGTGGGACACTCGGTAGGATCAGCCACCTGTTCTGTGTTTTACAGAGAGGACAAAGCTTACAGTTATCATGGTTAACAGGGGCATATGACACCAAACCTGTCCAGGTACATGTCTTTCAGGATTGAGATACAATAAAGAAAACATGTAATGTGTCTAGAGCAGTGATACCCAACCCGTGGCTTGTGAACAAAATGTTACTCACCACCCCATTGGATGTTGCTCCCATTGGCCTCAAATCAGCTGCTTATTTTTGAAATCCTGGCTTGTAGGCAAGTTTTTGCTGCATAAAAATCAGGGGAACTGCCAAACAGAGACTGTTATTGGCCAATTGGTAGCCTCTTCTGTAGGTTGATAGTTAATTGGCCAATTAAAACACTTATTTGGCACCCCAATAAACATTTTTCATGCTTGCATTGCTCCTGACTCCTTTTACATCTGAATGTTGCTAATGGGTAAAATAACGTGGGGACCCCTGGTCTAGAGCATACCTGCTCACCATTACTTGCCTAGGAGCCTACCTAAACAAGTCTCCGTCGCTCACTTAACATAATAGTGTAGTGACGAGTGCAAGTATTATTGGGGCTTCTGATGCCCAATTGCTGCCAAACTTGCATAAAATATCTGCCGGAAAACCCTAAAAAACTGGCACTAAGTTAGTGGGCCAGAGGAGGTTTAGTAAGTACGACCAGTAAAATGAAAAATAGAAACAAGAGGAAGAAAAGGGAAAAAAAGTAGGAAAAAGTGAAGAAAGTATATATAGTATATTGTGAGTAAAGTACCTATGTTCAGGTAAGTGACAGCAGCCCAGAGCATGTACAGTGAATCAGCAGAAAAGAAGATGAGGGAACTAATGAGGCACAGATCTCATAAAGGGATATGGTGGCCCTGCGTGAGAGACGCACACAACATGTGCAGCATTTCTAGCCTATTTCTTTTATAAGCTTCAGTTCTGCTTTTTTAAAGTTAGCTTTTGGGCGCTGTGATCTATTGGATAGATTTCCTTTTGGTATTATACTCAAGTGTTCTTTTGATCGTAAGGGGTTTAATTGCGCAGCCTTAAATGTAGGAAGTGTTGAATCAACACACACATTGCACAAACCGCATTCAGACACTTAGGGGACGAAGCTGCATCTCATTCTGCTCAGATAAATTATTTCTTGCATTCTTGTAAAGCCAAGATTTTTATCCCTTTCCCATTTGTATTTTAACAAATATTTGTTTTCATTTATGCTAAAAACAGAGTTGTTTGCAGTATTATTCTGAAAAAAAAAATCAAAACATTGTAACTGAATTAAAGCCTATTTTATACAACAGCAAACAGTTGAGTTATATAAACTGTGATTTGGATTTCTGATTTAAATGATCATGTTATTAAAGCAACTCTCATATTAAGGACTGTACACTGCCATAATAGTAACACATCATAGGCATCATTTCAAAATTTTCTTTTGATTTTTTTCAAGTTTTGTGCCAAAAACTCATGTCAGTATAAAAGCTCTTCTTCCTCTCTGTAGCCATGTTGGCAGGCAGCTCTAGTGTTGTTGCTGACACTGAAGTATGTCTTATGTAGCCACAGTAGCAGGCTGCATATATATTCTATATTATATTCTATATTCATATATTCTATATTTTCTTCTGTAAAATGGGCACAACCATGTATGCTCCTAGATATTACCTGTGGTTCACTTTCTTATTGTCATGTATTGCAATGTTATAGCTTTTTGGGGCTTGCTTGTACTTGTTTGCACTTCTAGCTGAGTTGTAAATTCACATTTGGTGAATTAAGCTGTAAGGGCCTGTAACCAATGGGTCACCTTCACAGGAGAGGACTGGTTTGGCGCAATTAATGTTATGCTGACCTGTTTAGCAGCTTGCATAAAGTATGTGGTTTGTTATTACATTTTAGTAATTGAAAAGCTGTGGCCAATTTTTAGGCTATTTATTACTTTCCACAGCTTTCCTTCCTGGTTGGATATGGCCCTTGGCAGCCATAAAATCTAAGGTGTCAATAATTGTAAAAGGCATAAATGATCATGAATTGCAATAATTGTTTGCACTGACCTCAGTGTAAGAGTGTATTGAATATTAGTCATTTGCAGATTAAAACGACTTACTCTTTTTTTCATAATCTTTGTCAATGTTGACCAATATGAGAAACTACCAAAGGAATAAAAGAAAATGCTATTCTTTATAAAAAAAAATATTTGCTCATGTGTAGCTTCCTGTCTGCCAAGAAAAATACCCATATGAACCTTAATAGGCTTTACTGACCCAGTGCTGAACTTCTATAGAAATTTGAAGTTACACCTTCTAACAACAACTGCTTAAATAACTGTTTATTATGCAATTAATGTGTTAATATATGATGCCTGCTACTGGTTGGATTCCATCGGGCCCTATAGTATAGATCTAGGATGACTGACTGCCTTATGTAACATCTACCAAAAATCTACTTCATTAAAATGTATCTTTGGAAAAGGTTGTGTCCCTTTTCACCTCCCAACAGATAAGGGGCATTCTATAAGTAACCTTCTGTGTTCCCTTGTTGCTTCATCCAGATGGGCAAGTGTCAGCTACATGAGCTAGGGAAAGCTGCAAGCTGTATAGTCAAAGTGACATTTGCATGGTGGTTGGGAAATGCAAAGTTATGATCTTGACTTCTGACATTAAACAGACCAGTGTGGACCAGGATAGCTGGTGACACTGTCAATGGCTGTAGGAATTTAATGACACCAGATGCTGATTGGGCAACTTATTTATGTATGTGGCCCCGTCCTGAAAAAATATTTTAGCTCTAAGGCTGGCCACTGCTTTGTTCTACCATCGTTCCTTTCAGACTAGAATTCAGGAGCTTAGGAAAGTGCTTTTTAGAATCTCTCTGTATTTTAGTTTTAATGCATTTAAGCTAAACAGCAGCTTTTACAAACTGAACACAGCTAGAGGTTTGTCTGGGTTAAAGCCCTCTGAGGCATAAATGTCAGAAAAGTATCAATAGGAAGCTTGAACTTCAGCTCCATAATATCCCCAAAGTGTTGATAATAATGAACCGGCCTTCGCTGTTTTATTAATGTCAGGTACATCTGTACAATTATCTCATGGAAAATATGAAGCTCTCCATAAACCTGCAAAATGCATTTTAAATAGTAGGGATTGCTATTACCACTATTCATATCAAGTTTTATAACCTAGTTATAAAATCCATGCTGTGCTGGTTTACTGTAGTTTGATCCGATACTCGACATGACTGGGGCCAGTGCCATACTCCTGCTTTGCTCATTAATAGGGTCCCCTTTGGCTTTTGAAATGTAAAACCTTTTAGGTATAGATTGATCTGGTGGAACATCTGAAAAGTATGTTGTGATAAATTGCTTTCCAAAGCCTGTATAGTAGTCTTGGAGTGGTCTTTACACATAATGCTGTAATCATTTATGGCCGTATATAAAATTAGGGATGTGTGATGGCCAACCCAAATGAAAGCTAGGACGGGTCTCTGGGCTCGACCTAATTTGATATTCAGAGATTTGGACTGAAGATCTGGTTCCTAATTTCAAAGAACATTTATGTCTGCTCCATATCACCCCCTGCTTGCTTGGGTCATTCTGCAACTTAAGGGAAATCGCTGAGTGGTAATAACAAATACATCAGTGCTCAGTTGTAAATGGCTGTTTTCTATATTAGTGGAAGTGCTCTCAAGTACAGGAAGGGAACTGGTGTTTCCTAGGCTTTTATTATATGTGCCACAAAGTGAAATATTTCTGCAGTTTTCAAGGCAGGATTGAGTATTTGCTTGCAAATCCTATATCATTGCATAGCATGTCCTGGCATGAAAGTGTATATGGATGAAATAAGTCAGGAATTGTAGTGGTATCTAGAGTCTTTTTATAGAAATTGTTATGTTGAACATTCGGTTTTTATGAGGCATTTTTACTAGAGTGGGCAGGGCTAGAAGCAACCAACCTGTAAACAACCAAAGAATTGGAATGTTCTGAAATGTCTGAAAAAGTGACAGTTCCAGACTCTGTCGCTGATCTCAGATATATCTACTAATAAATCCTAAGAGAAATCTTTTGCAAAAGCCCATGGTTATCTGAATGCCTAAGCAGTCTTTAAACTAAATAACTCAACCCAGCGATTTGCTATTTATATGCTATTCACATGTGTAACACCTCAAAATGATTTTGCCTGCTTATTAACAAGGAATAATCACCCCTATTTATATAATTTCTACTTTATTTTCCATATTTAGGGATCATGTTCTTCTAACAATGTCTATCCTTGCCCCTTCTTTAAAGGAGAAAAAATGGTGGATATTGTTGTGATTTTTGAGTTTTTTTTATTTCTAAATTACACTATAATTCACTCCACAATATAAAATGTTATTACTAAACCAACAAATGTATTTTCTTTTTAGTTGTAATATATTGGTGTGTAGGCAGCCATCTCTGGTCATTTTTCCTGATCCTGTGCTTTCAGAAAGAGCCAGCACTTAATGGTGGAACTGCTTTCAGATAAGCTATTGTTTCTCCAACTCAATGTAAGGGTGGGTAGCACATGGGGAGATTAGCTGCCAAGTGACAAATCTTCGCTACTGTGGGCTTGTGCTAGGGCAGTTTACTCTACTTTCCTTGGTGGGCTGAGACCACAGATGAGCTCTCTTTCTCAGGGTTAAGCCCTCGCAACAGTGTGGAGGCAAGGGTATAGTGTAACTGTAACCTGGTGCGATAGCACAATGATGGGCGCCAGTAGTTCTTTAACAGTTGAACAAAGAACAGTATTTATTGAACAATAGCACATTGATCATTTAGCACATTGATCCACAATGGAGTATAGAACATACACAGCAGCATAAAGGAAGCATATACTCACAGCAGGTATAGGCTGAATCCCCACAGGCTAGGGAATATACAGCAGAGAGTAAGTTGACAGCATGTGATGGGTATTGCCCAGTTTTCAGGATATCTTCCAGTGGCAGACTTGGTTCCTTACTCTGGGTCAGTAATACCCTGGGATCTTAATCCCTCTAATCTCCTCGGCGGAGCCTTGAGCTGCTCAACTAAATAACCTCTCTATCACTCCTAGAGCGAGCTATAAAACGAGTATAGCTGTCTAATTACTAGGGCCAAGGAGCCTAGGTTCAGCACTACCCATTCCCTTCCTGCTTGGTTGGGCTAAAGCAATGGACCCAGAGCACATGGTTCCTAAACCTTTTATACTCTGGCACAGTGCCATCTGGTGTACACTGTGTGAACTGCAGGGGTTACATAAGCACAAGGTGTCATATTACTAGGGATGTGCCTGTCTGTAAAGTGTAAGGGTGTCTAAGATTTTCACATCCCTACACAACTATGGTGGTTGACACAGGGGTTCTGTAGATAATGAAGTGTACTAGTTGGTGACAATGATCTCATGTATTGAGTTACATAATGGTGGGCTTTATATAGTGAATAAACTACCCCCTCTTGTAAAATATAAGGATATTATAAGTTACTGAGGAGTTCCATGGCCGAGTGTTTTTATACAGGTCATGTAACTCCGAGGTGACTTCTAATAACCTCATATTTTGCAACAGGGGGTACTTTATTTATTATAATACATAAGTTTCAGCGAGTCATGTGACAGAAATGACATCGCTAAGCTCTGATTATAACCAATGACATCATTAAGCACCGTTTATAAGGATATAATTTGCAGGCTATTCATGGCTCTTATTAGAAATGTGTGGGTCAGGTAAAACCCGATCCACACCCAACCCACACCCACCCTCCCTCCACCATCACCCGCCCACGCCAGACTTCCGGGTTCCTTTTATAAACTCACGCCGCCCCGCCGATGATGTCACAAAAGGTGTGGGTTCAGCAGGCGTGCGTCTATAAAAGAGGAAGCCAGAAGTCGGAAGCCAGCAGTGGGGATGTGAGTTCGGCCCAGTCCAGAAATGACAATCACTGACCTCTACTGAAGCTGGATTTCTAGAAGAGAAATACCACAAGTTTGGCGCGAAAGAGACATTGGGAACTCGATCAACCGCACATTAACAAATTGCATCCAATATCATTAGAGGTCAGAGGATAAGAAGGGTGTCCTTCTGGCAGTCAGCTCTGATTTTCTGCGCCATCAGTTGTTTCCGCTGAACTGACAGAAGGACTGAACTGCACAAGGCCTGCAAAATCATTTTCTAAGTACTTTGTTCAATTTGTTGGCACACAGAAAGCAAAAAAGGAAAAAGCTTTATAATGAGCTACTGGCCAATGATAATTTCCCATGATTATAATTGGGGTTCTAGTTGCAGTTCAGTGAGAAATACAAGCTAATTCATTTTAGAGGGGATCTAAAGCCCCAGAATTAATTGATGTAAACTTATTCTGCATGGTCCTTGGTCTCTTTGAAAGTTAAGAGTATCAGTGTCTCCAACTGTCTAGGCACTTTTTGTTTTCTTAGTTGAGCCAAAAGCCTGGTTTTAGCACTCTAAAAATACAAATATCTCAAAAAATGTTAAATGAAATTAATTTTAGGAGGGATAGTGTACACTATTTTCTAAAAGGAGGTCTGCAAAAATGTACTAACCCCCACATGTAATAAAAGGCTGGACATTTGACCAGGTGCAGTAACCTATAGAAACCAATACCATGTTTACTTTTTAAAAGGTGACCAGAAAGTGCTACCATATGCATTTCCTACCCCACTGGCAGCTCCCGACACCTTTTACCCCCTTCTATAATACATCTCATAGAGCCCACAGTGCCTACCATATCCACTGCAACCACGTCAGCTTTCTCTATTGCTATGCTACTAAAGAACTACATAACACCAAACTAAACATGTGCTTCTTTAATTCAGAACATTTCTTTCCTTACAGTCTGGGCATATGGTGATCTCTGTAGCCCTCTGCTGGAGTACAGTGTTATATGCATTCGATTTCTTCTACAAAAGGATTGAGCTGTACTTTAACAAAGAAGCACAATGTTTGTGGCATGATAAATTACCAATGATCCTTAATTTTCAATTTAACTGTTATAATCTTGAAGATGATGAAGAATGACATGTATGCTACATGAGCAAACCTTTGCCCCTTTGTAGAAAATGTACATGTAGTCAAATAGCTCAGCAGCATAGCGTCCCTTGAGCTGAAATTCAGATGCTTGCAAGTGCTGATTGATGCAGGTTCTCATGCTGCAGGCTAAAAACCTGTTTGAGTGTGGGCCTGTAGTAGGGAGTGTAGTGAGAAATACAGCATGCAAAGATTAGCTTACTCACTGGAAATCACCTTTCCCCAGTAATTAGCATTGTCTGTAATTAGTGTGTGTGTTAATGCAATGTGTGGGCATGTAGTAGGGAGTGTAGAGAGAAATACAGCATGCAAAGTTTAGCTTACTCACTGGAAATGTGGTAATTTGCTTTGTCTGTAATTTGTCTGTTGTTTGTGTGTGTGTTAGTGCAATGTGCCTTCTTTACACATTATTAATGTAATCAGTCAAAACATTATCTGGCTAAACACAGGGCAATATTGTCTACCAAAGCAGCCAGTTCTGAATAAAATGGAAGCTTACTGACCTGTGTTTTTAGTGAAAAAATGCCCTATTTTGCCAGTTTATGGTCGATCATCCAGGTACCTATTGATCAGGTTTAAAAAGCCTGTTGGCCGAGGACTGCAAGTGGTCCTATATGTAGTTCTCTTGCAACTGTTCTTCATGGAGGCCTAGTATCATAGTCCGTAACCAGGGTTAAGCTTTGGCATCAGCCTCATATGGTCACCAAACAGATATTTGCATGTATGTTGAACTTTACACAGACACAGTTGCCTCCCATATTAAATCTAAACCATCGTCATTGCGGAGGTGGGGGTGGCATAGAGCTTAAAATCATATATTAGAGGTGTGAATGCTGTGTAGTTACTGTGAAAAGATTAGCAAGGTATCATGCAACTCCTAGAACCAGGTGTTACTTGTGAGTGTTGCATGAATGGATGTGTTTAACATACCAGTTGAACTGAAGAAGCTAGATATACCATGACCTTGATAAATGAGAATCTTCATACTCATATTCCCTGTGTTGAATAGATGTTTAAAACACACATCTTTAAAACATGCCAACCATCAAAGTGCCCTGTATGCATTTTTTGCATGAAGCTAAGACACAATGTCTGTAACAATTGATTTGGCAGTAGGCATGGGACCTGTGGTATTCTAGATTAAGGGTCTTTCCATTATTTTGATTCCTAAAAGTCTACTAAAAAGTAATTTAAATATTAAATAAACCTTATAAGATTATTTTATATCTTAGTTAGAATTAAGTACATGGTACGGTTTTATTATTACAGAGAAAAAGCTAATTATTTTCAAAAATGTGAACTATTTGATTAAAAAATAGTCTATGAAAGATGGCCTTCCTTTAACATTGAGCTTTCTGGATAATGTGCTTTTGGATAACAGACCCCGTACATGTATTATTTTCATTTTTAAGTTCATTTTACAAGTGAAGGCAATGTGATACCCATGCCCACAAAATACTTTAGAACAGCTTCATAATAGTTCTCACAAAGGTACATTTTCAATGAACAATCCACTATATCTACTGTTTTGTTAATACCTCCTCTTCCAATATTGTTTACCAGTAGCAGCAGAATTTAGTATTACCATAGAGTGAAGTATAAATTAAAATTCCATGCTATCTAGTACTTTTTCTAGATCACTAGTTATTTCATATTCATAATTTTAGTGTTTTATATGATATTAAAGCAGATTCTTTATATTTTCTGAATTACAAGGTTCTAACAGATACATTTGTTTCTGAGTAATTTATAAGGAGACAAATCCCTAAAAAACTGAATGAGGTGCAGTTATTAAGCACAAAACTAGAAAGGAGCATCTTGAACTTTTGCATCAGAAACAGACTAACATTGTCAAATCATGTCAAATCCTGAATGGTGTTCCTGATTAATATGTTAATAATCACTGAATAGAATGTCCTTCTGTGACATGGACAGCCCTTGGAAATGTACAAATGCTCATGCTTACCCTGTGGCTGATGAAGAACATAGAGTTCTGGATTGGGAATTGTGTTTATTATATTTATGCTCTTTTCTAAACCATTTTCTCAGTGTATTAAACCAGACCTATAAAATCTAAATTTAAGACCAACTAACCAGTTCACCACAGGTTAAGAAATTTAATGAGAAGGAACTTCAAACCACCGCATAAGGACTGAACTTTTAGAACAAACAAAGATGTTATATTAATAACATATTATAAATCCGTCCAATACAGGGTGAAACTTATTTAATGGAAACAGATGGAGAGCAGGGTAATGCATAACATGAATTGCAATCATAATTTATAGCTGCAAGCTCCTTTCAATACAGAATCAAGTACTGTAAGGGTGTTTTTTTTGCTACAATACCCTGCTCTCCATCTGGATGAGATGTGGATATAAAACTATAAACTGAAAAATGGTTGTGCCCTGGGTGCCAGTGTCTGTTTTCAGTCCGGTCCACCTTTCTAGTTTGTTACTACATGACATGTATTCTGGGTTAGTGTTGTAGTGATGGGTGAGCTGTATTTTGCTGAACCTTTGCTATCATATGAAATTGCACTTTGAACTTAAATGTGCCACTGTTCAACTAGCCAATACATGATCTGTGTTGCAGACAATGCCTCCTAAAAAAGAGAGAGGCCTCCCTCAAAAAAATGTTTTAAGTAATCCAGACTGCTGACTTTTTAAACTGTTGTGATGATTTGGCTAACAGGCACCCCTGTTTGATGCTGTTCAGACTTCTCAGACTTCATACTGCATAAGCTTGAGTAACCTCTATCAAAGTGCAACTATTGCAATTGATATATCAGTTGCTGGAATCTTTTGAGAAATGTACCAACTAATATATCAAATCTTAATAGGTTTAGAAAGTCAGCAACCTTGTGTATAGAGCGTATTGAACTAATTCATTTTAAAATCTACAGTACATGTAAGAAAGAAAAAAATTAAATTGAAAGCTATTGGAAAATTATTATTTGTGGTATATGGTTTAAAAATTTAATGTTTTCTGAAGGTGAATTGCTCCTTTACAATTGTACAAATTCTATCATTAAAAAAGACCCAAAGCTGAGCAGAAACTCCCCCCCCCCCGTGTCAATGAGGTGTCATAAGTATTTATGGTTATAAGAAAAAAAAGTATAGTGTATAGTCTGTTATAGAAAGGTCTGTAAAGTATTTAGCAAGCCTATGCACATTCAAAAGATTATTCAATGCTATGTACCTACTGCAAGTTTATACAGTGGAACATTGTGCATTTTTTATGGCAGTTCTTTAAAACGTTAATGACCTTTAATAGCATCTCTACAGATAATTACAATGTAAAATACAGGGAATAGAAGTTTTGCTTTAGCTTTTCAGAGTTTTTACGTAAGCAAACGTTTATTTCATAAAGCTGTAACATTTACTTTATTATATATGTATCTGTATGTCTGTCAGGGCTGAAAGTATGACAGTATTTCAGCAGAACCACAATGCCACACACTGCACAGCTCTACTATATAATGCAAAAGCTTCTTTATGAAAAAAGTTGCCAAATATGCATTATGCTGACACTGCCTTTTTATGTGGCATCCCCTGAAACAAATAACTATATAAATGAATAACATATATATTCTTTTCATACTAAGTGCATAGTTCATCACAATACAAAGGAATAGTTCATATTCTAAAGACTTTGGTCTATTTAATTAAAACAATGTTGCTAGAACGTATGCATTAATGTATAATTTAATTTATGCTTCAGTTCATTTATTGATCAATAAACATGACACCAAGAAGTGACACAAGTGGTTATATACAGTCATTCCAAAGTAGAATATAAACTGTGTGGTTTGTGTGCCATTTGCTTTACATTACTTTGTGTGGCATGAAGCCAGGAGTAGAACTTTGTCCCTTAAGAGCATCTAGTTGCCTCAGATGGTCCAGAAAGCTTCAGGCAAATAACACCAAGCTAAAATCAAGTTACATCTCTTGATTTTGTTCAGTCCGACCACTGATACTGTTACTTGTTGCTTTTCATGTGCTTACTGTTAAGGCACCTTCAAGAGTTCTAGTCCCCAACACACAGAATAGTCATTATGAGAGCATTGGTATAAGCCCAATACAGTAAGGAGATGGGGATCACAGTTATAAATACAGGGTTGGGGTTGTTAATATAAAAAAGGAGGGCAAGGCAGGAGAATCTGATCATTTGTATAACTATAGAAGTAGTTGATAGAATAACAATGCTTGTAGCATATATCTTTCCAAGTGACGGAGGTACATAATATTTTTATTTTTTAACATAATGATTTAAACTAGTTTTCCATTCCTTTTACTGGTTAGCACTGATAAGTAGGCTTGGGCGAATTTGACCCATTTCGGTTGGCCAAAAGTTCACCACCAGCAAAATGTTGCCGACGCCCATTAAAGTCTGTGGGCGTCAACATTTATTTGATGCACGTCAATTATATTTGACGCATACAGTCAATGGGTGTCATGTTAGCGGCGAAACAAGGCGAAAAAATTCGCCCATCCCTACTGATAAGAACTTAAAATTCTTTTTACAAATATGTTTGTCACTACATAAAATCATATGCTGATTTGTTTTAACTAATATCAGTGCCTTGAGTCAAAAGTAGTCTTTACTATTTTCTCAATAACAGTAAACTAAGGTGCTTAAACCAATACTAAATATAATGCTCCTTTATTATTGCAGAGCTGTGAAGTGAAGACTTTAATGACCTTATGAAGATATTGTAACTGAGAGGGGTATTTTTCTAAGAAAATTTGCAATTTACAGTATTTTTTTTACAGTCAGTAACTGCCTATTTAAGTTTTTATTAACTACTAATATAATGAATTTTGTAACATCAGCTCCACCTACTATCGGTTCCTGTAACTGTTCAGTCAAAGAGATACCTTCAGAAGGAAAACAGAGAAGTGTTCTGATGTTTCTCTGCTCAGAAAGGAGATGGGAAAGGGTGTCTGAGGCTTCTGATCTCTTTCCTGAGCCAAGCAACATCAGAACATTTTTTTGTTTTCTTTATGAAGATATCCCTCTTGATTGCCCTTGACTGTATAATTACAGGAAATGACCAGCAAGTGGGGTTGTTACAAAATTCATTATTTTGGCAGTTAATAAAAATGTAAGTAGCTCTGAAACTGATATTAATGTGCATCCTTAGTAATTTTACAGTATTTTATAAGGTTAACTTATCATTTAAGGCCCTTTCGGGTGTCTGACTACCAAGCTTTACAATATATTAAATATTACACTGTTAGTGTGAAGCTCTGTGAAGTTCTTTTTCGCTAAGGGGTGGTGTAAAAAATATTTTTGTTTGAACCAGATCATCCAACAGTCATAGTAGTCAAAGCAACCAATAACATTTGTTACCATGAATATTATGTAGCTAGTGCTCCATTAAAAACAAAATGTGATCTGTAAAAGGGATGCCTGGGAAGTGCAGGTAATATGGCATAACTGGGCAGAGATATTATAAAAATTCCCTGGGCAGGTGCATTGTATTTGAAATTTAAGTTTATTTCATATTTTATTTGCTTGGCTGATGATAATGGAATGTGAGGTCTGCCCAGCATTAATAATTGTCCCTACTGGTATATTTAGTTCATTGTACAATGTTTGCACAATGTAATAATTAGTCAGCAGGTAGGATTAACTGGTCACCTGCTTTACAGCAAATATCTTATTGGCTGTACCTGGACAAATTGTGCAAACTATACGAAGGACAAAGAAAGCTTAATACACTAGCGGGGTGCAAATATTTTAGACCCCGTGTAATAAATACACATTCTGGGAAAATAGCATGCAATTTATTACACGGGGTCTAAAATATTTGCACCCCGCTAGTGTATTAAGCTTTCTTTGTCCTTCGTATAGTTTGCACAATTTGTCCAGGTACAGCCAATAAGATATTTGCTGTAAAGCAGGTGACCAGTTAATCCTACCTGCTGACTAATTATTACATTGTGCAAACATTGTACAATGAACTAAATATACCAGTAGGGACAATTATTAATGCTGGGCAGACCTCACATTCCATTATCATCAGCCAAGCAAATAAAATATGAAATAAACTTAAATTTCAAATACAATGCACACATTCTGGGAAAATAGCATGCAAGCATCCCATAGTCTAATAACCTTGTCTTTCAAACCTAGAATCAACTATAATTCTATTACAAACTTGAAAAAATAACTACATTAGTCAACAGATGTTGTCAAATGAAGAAAGTTTGGGGTATACTTCTTTAGAACCTTTTGAAAGCTGATGATTTAGTAATACTGGAAATAGAAAATGCTTTTATCCAATGTAGTACTTCTGGCTAACCGAGAAAACATTGCAGCCAGATGTCTCTGAATAAAAAACTGGGTCCCATAGAACATAAAACATGCTGACAGCACAAACATAACTAGTCCATTGTCTGTGTTTATCAAATGCTTCTTCCAACATTATCATAATAGTTCTCTGGTCAGTTCTAACAGCACAGATAAAACATCTGTAGATCACATGAAAAGAATGAAATGCTGTTTGGCTAAGGTGAATAGATCTCCCCTTTACTGTAGTACCCTGTGATTCACGTTGTACAGGAAAGCGTTCAACTTTACTCCTTGCTCATGTTCTGCTGTTTTCTTGTAACCGTGTTATCAAACTGAGGGTGGGGTAATGGAGATACGAAGAGTAATAGGGGTCTATGTCACATTCTGTAAGGCACCAAGAGCCATACTTCATTTATTTAAACTCTTGGAATTTCTGCTACAAGCAGGCATCTGCTGGTCATAGTGTATCATGTATCTGCAAACAGTTGGTGATTTGTCAGTGAGACAAACACAGGAAATAAAGGTTCTTGTTACAGCAAACCCCATCGCTAATGCTACTTCGAAAATCCATTTCAGCAAAGTAATTAAGGCACCATATGAATTTCAAAAAAAGAAAGGGGTGGTGGCCAGAACATAAAATTCTGAAAAATATGTCCAATTCCTTTATAGTTGCTCTGTGCTGCAACTAAAATAGTAAATCCAAAAAGCAGAAAAAGGAAAGCTAACATCAGCAGCTTGACTGCAAAAAAACCTTTTTTCCTGGTTGTGGCAACACGACATGTTTCAGGTCAATACACCATATGAATAAGCGCTTGATGTAACCAAGTTGGTGACTAATTTAAAACAGGTGTGAAAAAAAAATTATTTAAATTAACAAGGATAATCTGGTGGACACATTTCCTTATATATGGCTTGTCATGGTGGATAAGAGGTTGCATAGGGAAGAAACATGAGCATATTTCCATTATGTATTCAGCATAATGAATTTAATTATGATTTTTATATAAGACAAATTGCTTGTTTTCCATGCACAGTAGTTTGTAAATACATTATAAGTTACTTTATGGGCCAGCTGGTTAAACATGTACACCTGGGAGAAATCAATCAAACAGCAGACTGCTCAGAATCATCTCGCTGTTATTTAAGTGTGCTCTTACCTACGCAAGGAGCTCCCATTTGACCGTTCATACTTTTATACAGTTAAGAAAATATAGCAGAACCAATGATTTAAAGTCATTCTGCCTTTTAAAAAAACATGGCTACTCAGGAAACAGTAAATTCCAGTAGCAACTGCTGTTATAGCAGTCACACTGCCACCAACGGTAAGATGACGATATCTCATACCCCTGAGCCTGTATGAGGTTGGTACTTGCTTCATCCACAAGTTGTTTGCAGTTGACATTATTTACGGTCAGTTGGAGAATAAGTATGGAACAAACGGTATCAGGAAGTAGTTTGGGAGAAAAATATACAGCTCTGTCCATTCATTGGTTGATGTAACCTAGCATGTATGTGCACACTTGACTTGTATGTACTGTAACTGCAATGCATCAAATGAGCTAGAGGGCAGGCTTTAGTCTTTTAAATGACAATTTTTCTGTATTTGATTGTCAAATGGTACACACTACATAGAGTAGATCAGTTACGCAGAAAGCTCTGAATTATGGGCAGGTCATCTACCATAGAGTCCATTATATAGTGAATAAAGTACCCCCTCTTGTAAAATATAAGGATATTATAAGTTACTGAGGCGTTCCATGACCATATAAAAACACGAGGCCGAAGGCCGAGTGTTTTTATACAGGTCGTGGAACTCTGAGTTAACTTCTAATATCCTCATATTTTGCAACTGGGGGTACTTTATTTATTATAATACACAAATTTCAGTGAGTCATGTGACAGAAATGACATCAGAACTCAGCATTTATAACTGATGACACCAGAACTCACCGTTTATAAAGATATAATTTACAAGATATTCATGGCTTTTGTGTATTATAAGCAAATAATGCACGTTTTTATGTACTTGATCCTAACTAAGCAACATTAATCCATATTAGTGGCAAAACCAATCCTATTGGGTTTATTTCATGTTTAAACATTTTTTAGTAGATTGAAGGTATGGAGATCCCAACTACAGAGAGATCCCCTATCCCAGAAATATACAGGTCCTGAGCATTCTGGTAATGGATCCCATACCTGTACTGTACAAGAAAAGTGAAACAGTATGTTGTATATAGTGACCTACAGTATTCAGGGGTATAGTTTTCCTTTAACTGACTAGCTGTTGTTGAACTATTAGAGGCACAAAATATGTGTTGAAAGTAATTCATTGCAACCAATAATATGTTTGCTTTTAAACAGGTGACTATTAAATGTCACCTGCTTATTGGTTGCTATAGGTGAATTCAGTAGTGATGGGCGAATCTGACCCTTTTCACAAAAAATTCACAAAACGGCATTGACGTTTATGAGCGACAACATTTTTTTGACACACAACAATTTTTTTCTCCAATTGGAGTCTATGGGAGTCATTTTGGCAAAAATTTCACTCATCACTATAGCAAGCTTGGCACCTTTTATTATGTAATCCAGTTGGGGTTCCTTTAGCGAGATGGTAATTTATTATTTTGCTTTTAATCCACATGAGCATATGTAAAGCTGTGATTATAACACTGGCTAATGTGTCTGGAGCCTTAACAAGCAGTAGAAAATATTCAGAGTTCAGTTTAACTGTAACTTGACACTGGAATAGGGAAGGCCTGTTTTTAAAGCTTCTGAAACCACAAATCAGACAGAGGTGGTAGAGACTGTAATCTAATTATAAAGTTACTGCACGGGGCAGGTTACCTTTATCGTTTAATGAAAGTCATAATAGTTTAATGGATATTTTATATTTTTATTTTTTTAAATTATAAAATATCAATGAAACCATGAGAGCTTTAACGAACATGGAAAAGTAAAGCAGTTTTTTTTTTATTTTGAGGAAATGAGTAAGTAACAGCTCATTCTGATTGAAAAGACTAGCACAATGATACAGCACTTTTGTCATGAATTGGTGGAAACACAAGAACGGATAAACAGAATATATAATTAAATAATATATTCCAGATATTTCACAAGAAGTGGATTGTTATTCTCTGTTTAGGTATGATTTGTCACAGATGTACTCTTTGGGTTACTAGGTTCATTCTAGTGCACAAATCCTGTGTAGTGTGTGCTTTCTCAAAGCTCTAGAAATAGCTGCATGCTTGCTGTTAACATCTTATGCCCAGATTAGTGTTGAGATAGCCTTACATATTCCTCTAAGATTAGTTTCATACAATTTCCAGTACATGTATGCTAGACAGACTATCACATATCTATGCACCTTGGGTATTGATAAGCGTATCAATGACAATGGTTAGGAAATATTCTTCTGTTGATTGACCATGTTATTGAGTACATACACATTGGCAGATGAGAAAGCGAAGAGGAGCAGGAGCTCTTCCTTATTTTCTGCTGTTCTGATCATTTGGGTTGCCAGTTCAAGTGGACTTGCTGGGGGACACACTAGAGGTTTGACAGTTTTTGCCGATTTGAGCATTTTTGAGCTGATGGAGGGTCTGCTATATGGGTTAGGTTGAGGGGATGTGTAAATTAAAATCTGCATAGGTACCAGCCCTTATCTGATGTATGTGCACCTAAGACCCCTGAAAAGCAACACAGTCACAATATTTGATCATTATTTAAAATATACACACATTTATTCACAGTAGGGAGATAGGTGGAGCTGAACCAAGCAATTGTTTCCCTGGAAATCAGTCTGTTGGTTGAAATGTGGATTTGTGCTCATGTAGTTTTTAGATGTTTTAATATTTTGATATATTTAATATTTTAATATTTTATATATTTTGATATTTAATATCTGCCTGCTATTCTTTTCCCTGCCTCTTTTAAAATGATAAATACATATTAATGGTGGATATTACTAGTAGATTCTGCATTTGCCTCCTTTATAGGGAATGTTGGCAGTAGGAGAGCACAGCTGTCAGTATACACAGCACAGGAATGTTTTTCTCTGTATTTATTAGGGTCTCTAAATAGGCATTTATTGCTATGAAAAATGGGAAGAAAATTGAAATGACGTGCATAAATGTCCTGTATTGTCCCTACTTCCACCTTTACAATGTGATCTCACAATTATCTCCATACACAAATTTATAATTAGGACGTTTGTACAAAGGCATATTGGTGTCGATGTTTACTGTAAGTGTTAAGGAATCATAGTTATGCATACAGTATGAGACAGTGTTGGCTCTAATGCTTCTGGAATACTACAGCTGTCAGATTCTTTTCTGTGTTCATAACACTGTAGCCTCAACTGCTCTTCCCCAGCAGTTTTAAATGCCTTACATAAGTCTTGCTTATCATTACTTTTACTATGAATTAGCAGTTTTTGCTTCATTACCTTGTTAATAAATTGTTATGAAAGGTGATAACAGCAATAGTATTGAGCCAAATGCGGTAAAGCAGAAAATATATAAAATATGATTTAGAGTTGCCACATTGAACATTTTTTTAGTACTGTATGTATGTAAAGAGAATCTGTTATACTGTGTTAGATATGCATCCTATGTGAGCTGCTTAACAAACACATTTGTAGTATTTTTGAAAGGCTTACAAAATCATTTGTTCAGGTCATTTTCCACATGTAGTAGGATTTGGAGGAAGTTGTAAATTCAGGAAACCACTTTATTTGTTTGCAAACGAATTGCAATTTAGAGCAATAATCCAGGGCAGGTGTTAGGGACATCCTCAGTTGGTCTGCTGTTCAAGCAAGGACATGTTTACATCCTGGTTTTTGAAGTCTAAAGTGCTGTTTATCCTAACTGATGTCATATATCATAAAATAGAATAAAATAGAATGGAAAAATGTGTTCATGCTCTAGTTGCCCTCACCTGTGAATGTCTAGGTAACGCATCTTTCTACCAAAATGTGAATTTAATAGTAAATATTTATTATTATTATTATTAACATGCATTTATTTAGCGCCAACATATTGTGTAACATTGTAAAGTAAATGTGATTATACAACTAAATCACATGAATTACATACATAGAACATATGGAGTTACATACATCACAATCAATACAGGTACAAAAAGGTGAGGAAGGCCCTATGCATAGGCATACACTCTAAAGGGAAGGGAGTAATACACAAGGTGTGGGAGTGGGCAAGATCGGATTAAGTGGGTGTGAAATGTGGTACTGTATGTGGTGTTGCGTTTGGTAGCTAAGCAGAGTGAGGGTAGGCTTCTCGAAAGAAGTGCGTTTTAAGAGATTTCTTGAAAGCAGAAAGGTTGGGAGAAAGTCGGAGCGACCTTGGGAGAGTTCCAGAGGAGGGGTGCACCCTTTGCAAAGTCTTGAATGCGAGCATGTGAGGAGGTAATGAGAGAAGAGTTGAGGAGCGTAGTAAGCGGTTGGGTGAGTATATAGAGATGAGTTCAGAGATGTAGGGTGGGGCAGAGTTATGAAGTGCTTTGAAGGTCAGTGTGATTAATTTGAATTTGATTCTGAAAGGTAACAGAAGCCAGTGCAGGGATTGACAGAATGGCGAGGCAGAGGAGGAGCGGTTGCTGAGGTGTATGAGCCTCGCAGCAGTGTTCATTATGGACTGGAGAGGTGACAGTCTCTGGAGGGGAATATGATGAGAGAGTGAATAAAAATTTTGGCAGCATCTTGGGTGATAAATGATCGTATTTTGTATATGTTCCTTAGGTGGAAGTGACATGATTTAATAAGTGACTGGATATGAGGAGTGAATGACAGGGCAGAATGTAGGATAACCCCAAGGCACTGGGCCTGGGGAGAGGGGGTTATAGTGGAATTGTTAACTATGATGGATACTTCCGGGATGTTACTGGTGTTAGTTGGAGGAAAGAGAACCATTTCAGTTTTAGAGAGGTTTATTTTAAGGTAGCATTGCGACATCCAGGTAGAGATAGCGGACAGGCAGGAGGAGACGCGAGTTAGGAGTTCTGGGTTGAGATGAGATATAGATCTGAGTATCGTCAGCATAGAGGTGGTAGTGGAAACCATACGAGTTTATTAATTTGCTTAGGGAGGAAGTATAGAGGGAGAATAGTAATGGTCCCAGGACAGAGCCTTGAGGAACTGATGTAAGAAGAGAACCAAGACAGGGCTGTGTCACGAAGGCCAAGCGTATAGAGGAGGAGAGGGTGATCTACAGTGTCAAATGCGGCTGAGAGATCAAGCAGTATTAGTAGTGAGAAATACTATACAACTTACTATGTGAATGACAAGTAATGGGATTTTTCTTATGAGAGGGAGTCTTTGCTTACTCACTGATAGTACATACTAGGGTTAAAGAGTCTTCTTGCAGATAAACAACCTGGTTGGTGCCCTGTGGAGAAAACTGTTAGGAAAACATCAGCTGTTAGGAAAACATGAAACCTATTTGTAACTAGCTACAAGTAGGCCTTTTGTGACTGGTGATGTTGTTTTTGTTACCCCTTTAAAATGTCTTTATGGCAGTGTTCAAAGTGTAGATCAATAATGATGAAGGAATGACAGAATAGTGCCTCTTATGCACAGTGACAGGCGGATGCCTTCTGTAAGAGACACGGGAAAAATAATTACCTTTAAAACAGCTATCTGCATTAATGGGGCGCCTTGAATACTTTTTGTCATTTAAAGGCTTCTGAGTGAAGCACTTTTTTTGTTAGTTACCTTTGATTTCAACAAGGGTTTTTCATACAGTATGAATTGACTATTAATTAATTAAGATTTTTAAGTTTTATCTTAGTTTTAAGATTTGTATTTAGTGTTGTTGAATGGCTCAAAATTATTTATAACTATTTCAATTTATTATAACTATTTAAAGGAATAGTTCAGTACACAAATAAAAACTGGGTAAATAGGATGTGCATTATAAAAAATGTTTCTAATATAGTTAGCCAAAAATGTAATCTATAAAGGCTGGTGTGACTGTGTGTCTAACATAATAGAATACAACTGCCTGCTTTGCAGCTCTCTAACTCTGAGTTAGTCATCGACTTTTTGGGGGCTACATGGGACATAACAAGTTATGACCCATGTCACTGATTGGTAACTGCCTGGTAACTAATGAGAGAGCAGCAAAGCAGGAGGTACTATTCTGGCTATTATATTAGACATCCAGTGACTTCAGCCTTTATATATTACATGTTTGGCTAACCGACTATATTAGATTTTTTTTCAATTTTGCACAGCCTGCCTATTTACCCAGTTTTTACTTTTTTACTGAACAATTCCTTTAATACATAAAAAGTGGAGTCAAGAAAATATACAGTGTGCTTTGTTGCATTAATAACCTTAATTCTGTTTTATTACAACCTTTTTTACGTTATGATTGCAATCTAAACACAAGAGGTCTCAAGGGATAGGGAGGCTTAGTTCATCTTAATGTGTCTCTTTAGCAATTCATTTTGCTAGTAATGCTACATTGAGTTTGCTTGACTTAAGAATGTTGCTTCTTAGTACACCTGGTTTTTATACAACCAAAACTTGCCTCTAAGCCTGGAAATTGAAAATAAGCTCCTGCTTTGAGGCCACTGGGAGCAACATCCAAGGGGTTGGAGAGCAACATGTTGCTTACGAGCTACTGGTTGGGGATCACTGTTCTAGGTAAATGCATTAGACTCCTGCATATAAAGAGGCCGTTTGCTGAGTGGGGGATAGAGAAGATTTAACTTGATTATTACAGAAACTGTACAGAAATTTTAAGATAAAGAGGGTTATTTACTAAACCTCAAATTTATCTGGTTGGGTTTTTTGGTGCAAAAACTCATATTTTTCAAGATTTATTATACTCCAATACTGCAAAAAGCGAGAATCTGAAAATCCGCCATCTCAGATCTGTCAAGGTGCTGTATAAGTCAATGGGAGAGGCACCTACCTCAATTTAAAGTTTTCTTGTGGTTTGTGGGCAAAAACTTGAGTGATTCGGGCTTCCCATCGATTTCGAGTTTTTCCACGATCCAATTAATTTGGGTTATTTTATTAAGAATCATTTGAGCATGGGAGTTTGGTCGTGGTTTTTTAAAATAGAATTTCTGTATAAGATAATTTCGGTTTTTAGTAAATAAACCCCAAAATGTTTGATTTATGGTTATAAAGCTTATAATAAATGTTTGCTTATATTAAATCTTTGTAATTGTTCCCCTTAAATTCTTACTTGAACAAAATACAGGTCTCGGGTTTCTTATTTGGAATTTTTGGGTCATGGGTTTTTTCAGGATAAACTGACTTTTTTTTGTAATTTTGATCAAAATACCTCAAATCTACATTAAAACATAAAACATTCAGAAATCAAAAAAAAAAATAGGATTGTTTGCCACCAATTAATATTTATGCTATAGTTTAGTTACAGTACAGTACAAGGTACTGTGTCATTAATACAGAGAAAAAGGAAATGATTAAAGAGTACATTTTAAGCAAATAATTCTATGGGAGATGGCATTCCCATATATCGGAGCTTTCTGAATAATGTATTTACCTTAACTGGGTAAAGACATCAACATCAACTACTGAGCATTGTGCAGATCAACTTTCATACATTGTGTGTAATGTGTAATCCCGACAAATGTGTACCACGGATGCTGAAAAAATTTAAGATATACATTTTTTTTTCTGGGAAAAAATGATCCCTTCTTACAGTTCAGGTTGCTATTGCTTATATTTTATATGGGAATACAGATGAACAAGAATCAGAATTTGATGAGCAGCCATTCTTTATTAAGTATACAAATGAAATACCTTCCAGCAATAATAGTCTGAAGCATATTCCTTCAGGGATCCCATAAATGCTGAGTTATTATTTTATTACCCAGGGAATTCAGAAATGAACATATGAAATATAAACAAGAAACAGTCTGCTGAAGGTTGCATCAGTTTTGCCAAAGCATGTAGGAACATTAACCTCATGTTATCTTTTATAGCTTGCTCTTATATTTTAGTGTATGTTAATCTGAGCCTTAGCTATAGGCCAGTATAAGTAGTTTGTATCCCGTAGGCACCTTAAACACCTAGGTATTTTATTGCCATAAAACTGCCAAGTAGAATGTGGTTTATAAAATGTTTGATGCCAATAACATTGGTGGCTTTGTACAAGTCAGCAGATTTTGAATGGCCCTTTCTTCGCTCTATTAACTTGGGGAATATTACTTGACCATAAATGCAATACATGAGAACTTTAATATCAGTAAGATATACAGTATAATTGTATTTATAACTTTTGTGCAAAAAGGCTTCTCCTAGGCAGCATAAATCTTTGACGCCCAGCATTGAAGGTTATTGCATTGGGTGCTAGTGGTTTTTAAAAACAGTGCAAATTGTTTTGCAAAGCTGTTACATGAAGTAGAGTTTACCCGACTCTTAACTGTTTTGTTTTATGATACATTGCTCAGCTTAAGGTGAGACTATTATCTAACTCATGTATCAATCACTGAGTAAATTAAATAATTTTTAATTAAATACATTTTTTTTTTAAAAAATTATTGCTCCATGTAGGAATCTATCTGCTCAAATCTGTTCTCAGTGCAGATAAACATTTAGTCAATTAAGGGTTGTTGGTCTCGGTGATGCTGTTTGTACATGGATAGAAAACTGGCTAATTTATTATGTACAGTGAGTTGTTGCTAGTTTATATTCTCTAACTGGACTGGGGATCTTAGTGGTTTACTTGCAAGGTTCTGTATTGATTCCAAATGTTTCATGCAACCTGTTGCTAGGCTTGAGACCAGAGCCTTGAGCTCTGAGGTTCCCGAACAATACCTTTATAATGCAACAGGTTACACGTTTGTCTTTTGCTGCCTATATCCAAACGCTGCTAGCTGAGCTCAGCTTCACTTTATTATCTTACTATAATTCATTGTCAGAGACCTCCCTATACCTTGTCTCAAGTCCTGCTCCCTTCCCTTACTGTGACAAAGTTTGATCGTTCCTGGGCGTGCTCTCCTGGTCTGTCTGTTATTGCTGATATGATTTTTTTCCAGCTAACTTTGTGTTCTTCTGTGGATTGAAAGTGCATCTGAGTTTACAAATAATAAAAATGTATGTAGGTTACAGTGTCACCCCTTTGGGGGGGGGGGTGACTCGCCAAACTGGAAATGTGGATGGCTAAGTGACAGATACGATTAAATGCTGATAAATTGTTATGCACTTAGCATTTTAAAATAGCCTGGCTACTTTTACCATCAATGGGACAATGTTAGGTATATCCTGTATAGAAAAGGGCATAGGGGCTTGTCAGTAATAAACTTAAGCTGGATCATGTAATGGCAGTTCAACAACAAAAAATGCCAACAAGGTATTGTACTGTATTTAAAAAAAAATGCTAAAATTAACTCTAGTACAAAGTTGATTGGCCCAATTGCATCTCTGAAGCAAATCGTCTTCAAATCATCAACTAGACAGTAGCCAGGATTTCCTTTATAGAAAGCCACATTCATTACATCCATCTTATCTACTGTGTAATGCTGAAAACATTTCTTGGTAGATCAGAGTTCTGGCTGCATTGTCCTACTTGCACTTCCAATCCTGAACTGAGAATTCAGTTTGACAGCTTTGACTACAGCTGGCAACATTGTGGCGGTTCCTTAGTGATGTGTGTCTCACTGGCAAAAATGAACTGTAAATCAGTTAGAATCTAGTTTTATAGACAGGGACACTATTTCTTTCCAACCCAGGTCTTTACCTGTGTCGTGTTTTTAAACAGAATTAAAGAAAACTGTTGCCAACTAGGAACACTTCACTTTGCCAGCATCACAGTCACATGAACACATGAACTGCATACCAGGACTAATGGATAAATAAATAAATGGGTAAATAAATACCTACTTGTCTGAGCTCTACCTAATATATACAGGGTCCTTCCTTTTCTATACAATGCCCCAGCTATTTGAAACAGGTTCACTTTAATTAATCACACATTTAATCACATTTGCACTGTTGTTTCTTTCCCATCTCTTCTTCTGAATCTTGTGCAGAGCCCCTAGTGATGCAGGGGAACATTGGAGCTGCTGTCACCTTTGAGGAAGCAGTAGATCCTGGGTTCCCAAAGAAACCTGTGCCAACTGAAGCTGAAGACTTGTTCCTAAAAATGTCATTTTAATGGCAAGCACTGGAAATTATGACATCCAAGCACATATGTAGCTGGGTGTTTTAACACATTGGCAACATGCAGCCACAATTACAATGGAATTGTGGGGGGAAACACTGCATCTTGGAAAATGTAAATGACCTCCTTGGACAACTGAAGTGCCAAAAATAGGGTAACAATATTTGTCTGTAATAGAATTATTGCAACAGTGGAGTAAGTATAAAGGAAGCAGAGAGAGGTGCCCGGACCGAGGGGTCTTCTTCCTCTATAGATGAAAAACACCCCCTCCACCCCCAGCAGGGAAGGGGGTCAGGCAGCTGGGAAATTCTGGTGGGGAGTGGGTGGGCTGGAGGGCAATTGGAGATCACAGTGTGCTGGGCCCTTCCTAAGATTTTTTTGCAGGGGGCCCCAGCGCACTCTAGTTATGCCACTACATTGCAAAGCAGTGAATTTCACAAATGATCTGTGAAAATACAAGAATAATTTTCATACTTTTATGCAGCAACAGAAATGGTTGACATAGTGAGAGGAGATTATTGACATGCCATTGCAAATGACAGGACAGATGGTAGTCTGAGCTGATCAGAGAGTCTTAAAATTTGCTTTAAAAAGTACATTGTTTTGCTCCAAAATACTTATAGATTTTATTTTTATTCACATACCATTTCAAGCAAGACCACTTGGTTTTTTTTCCCCATTATATTTACAAAGCATAAAAATGTAGTGTATTCCTCTGCAGTACTGATAAATCAACTGGTCTTACTCAGTAAAGGCAGAAGGAAGTGACTGATCACTGATAACCGTTTCCTTGATAGGCACTGCAGTGTGAGATATCCTCATAGTATGTGTGTGGTCAGGGAGCTGAACTGACCCTCGCCAGAATATAAAGTGAGTCATTATGTCTGAAAATAGGAAAGAAATTGTTTGAATAATAGCAGCGTAACCGTTTCCTTTCAGTGTCTGACTTTTGCATATGGAATGTGATTCTGAATACTTCTGCTTTCAAAGCCAAAGTTTCTTTGAATAATTTTAGTATCTTCTCTGTCCCTTCCCTTTTCTCTCTGTTCCACAGATTTACACTGACTGGGCAAATCACTACCTAACAAAGTCTGGTCACAAGAGACTGATAAAGGATTTGCAACAAGACATCGCTGATGGTGTATTGCTGGCTGAAATTATCCAAATCATTGGTAAGGCAGCTGCAGTCTGATAATTAGGGGCGGGTCTCAGTGAGAGAGTTGGGGAAGCAGGAGGGCTTTTCCAAATAAATCTGAAGTTCAATGCCCTTCAGTATGTCTGTGTTCTTACTAAATCCAGATGTTATTGAGGCTCAGATTGTTTTGTGAGCCCATTTGAAACTCTTCTAGAATTTAAGTGCATGGGGAAGAACTGTCCAACCGTTATTTTACAGTGGCTTAAAGTTGAGCCCGACATGTGTTGCAATGTCAGTGGTGAAGATTTGATCAAGGCACATGCCTCCCATGTTTGCATTTCATTAGCTGGAGGGGCTCCGGCTTTCTGGGATGCCTTGAAACATTATCCTTAGCCATTCACAGACAATTGCAGAGGATTTTTATGTCAGCAGTTATTTGGCAGGCACTGGAGAATTAACAGGAGACTTTGTTCACACTTCCCCTCTCTTAGAGCTGTACAGGGCTGGGAAAACAGGCATTAATATAGGATTTTCAAACTGTTGTAGGTAGCAAATACCAGTGTATACTTTACTCTAATCTACAACTTCCTCAGATATTTACCTTTCATTTTTCTAACATTTTTTAAGCAAATGAAAAAGTTGAAGATATCAATGGCTGTCCAAAGAGCCAATCACAGATGGTAAGAACCTCTTATTGTTTACAATTGTGTGTTTGTTATAACTCTTATCTGATATTATCTTGCATCATACTAGTCATTTATATTTCCAGGGATCTAGCACAGCTGTAGTTGCTTGCTGCTAAAGTCATTCACTGGAAGATAGACATAGATTTATATTTACAGTATAGCTCCCTTGCAATATAAATCAATGATTTTATATATATATATATATATATATATATATATATATATATATATATATATATATATATATATATATATATCTCTCTAATATATAGACCAATGCAAAGCAGGCACTCTCGAAAAAGGTGTTTGTTTGCATGGGTGCACTATATATATATATATATATATATATATATATATATATATATATATATATATATATATATATATATATATATATATATATATATATATACTGCATTATACAGTACTACACTCTATCTGAAGTAGTAGGTCCAAAATGTTAAATATTATGTACTACTGAATGTATAATATCTGCTATGGAACAAAACACCTAATATTACTGAATAATACACTTACTGTATGAAAGCCTAATAATGTGTCCTTGCCCCCAACTATTTAAATGAGTGTTGACATCATATATACAAAACAGAGGAAGTGTGAGCGCTGTAACTTCTACTATTTTGCATTAGTACCCAGGCAGTTATGTGAGGTTTATGGAATGATTTCTGTCTGTTTGGTTTTATATATGTAATGCATACTGAGCCTGAAGTTATGGTTTTGTGTATTATTGAAACCCTTATGCTTTCTCGGCATTAACAACTAATATTATACCTGTAATTAAATGACTACAGCTGTAAAATGTTGGCAGAAAAACAGCCAATTCACTCTTATCTTCTGCATGCTGTAACTGCACTGGCAGGCATGGCGTAAGCCTGTTTGCAGATGCAAACAGTTAATTTTGGTGCAGAAATGCAAAAAAAATGAATTTTTTGGGTAAACTCTGTGCTAGTATGTGCAGTTAGTGCATTTACAGCCTGGAGCAGAAGGGACTGTTTCTCCATCTGCATTTATACTCAGGCAGAGAAACAGCTTTGTGTGACATTTCATATGGTGTTACTTGTTTAGACTTGGGGAATCTGTATTTATCCCTTTTTCCTTATTCTTTTTTTTCCACATGGAAGGAGTGATTTCTTGTCTCTCTACAGAAGTTCTTTTCATATCTCTGTTTTATATTAAATGCTCTCTGTGGGATACATCATAGCTGAAATGTTTTGGAGAACATTATGAGCACTGCATAGCTTTGAAGTATTTGATATGAGATCGAACACCCTATTTAGGATTATAAAGATCTTATTTCCCCTCTGTCCTCTATTGGTATGACAATCTAATCTCTTGTATACTGTAACAGCAACTATTTACAGACCAACTGGAATGGGATTCTGGGCATCTTTATGAACAAGTGGCTCTTTAAATGCTTAGCAACTGCTTTTCCCCTTTATAAAGAGGAGCACAGAATGTTATTTGTTTGCATATTTTTCAATAAGTCTCAATTTAAGCAGCAGTATCAATTCCTCTTAACTCTGTGCAACCTTTACTTTTTCCTAATGATGAGTGGCTTGAAAATGTAATAGTGATCATTAATCCAAAGGGCCCTAAATATTTTTTTAGTGGGTGCCCTGTATGATCAGCAATAAAAGCGTATTGTGCCATCAGTGTTGGAAAAAGAGATTGGAGTTGTTAAATGGTTTCAAATACCTGACACAAGTTTCCTATGTTTGTTAAATAGATTTGCAGGTTACATGGGCTGGGAATGAGGTTTCACACTGTGACTGACACATTTGTTTCCATCAGGACCTTCCCAGAGTATAAATAAATACATCTCTGCTTCCTTTCAGCTACAGAAGCTTATATTAAGGGGCAATCAGCAAATCTAAAAAGTCAGTGCTGGCACCAAGAGCAGTTTGAAAAATAGAGAAATAATATTTTATACATAGCAACCAGCTATCCCCAGTGGGGTTTCCATAACAAGGAAACAGTGGCAGCATAGAGATACTATTTATGTCGCCTTGCAGTCATATTGCAGAACCAGAATGGAGAAACATTAATTGAAAGGTAAAGCAGTTGTCACCCCAAATCTAAATATTAGGCACAACAAAACAAATGTAATTCTAAGCAACTATTTGGCAATAAAAAAAAAATTGTAATTCTAGGCAATTATCTAGTATATATTAGTGACACATGTCATGTCAGGGATTTCAGTGGAACAGTGTTAAAATAGTCAGCTCTTCTCCATCCAAGACTCCATGTTCTGTGATTGAGAACCATGAAGAAGGAGAATCACACAAATGTGCAACAGATTGTAGTCTACGATAAAGGAGAGATGCAGTGGCCTAACTACTGGGGAAGCAGACTCTGTATATGCAGGGGGCCATGGGGTACATACTGATTCCCTGGCAGTATGTGCACTGGGAAGATCTTTGGCATGTGCGGTGGAGGAGCACTAAAAGTTTCTGCAGACTTCTATGGGGGATCATGGTTCACCTGCAATTATGTGCCAAGGGGGCCCAAAAGAATTCTTCACAAAGGGGCAGAGCCGCTGAAGTTACACCACTGGAGAGAGATTTCTGCTGCTAAACTGTTTCAATTGTGTATGTTGTCAGATCCAGCAATGCAGGAATAGCTACATACAGATACTACTTTATCAATAGCAATTGCATTAACATATATCTTTAAAAATCATTACTACAAATACAGGTATAGGATACGTTATCTGGAAACCTGTTATCCATAAAGCTCTGCATTATGGGATGGCCTTCTTTCATAGATTTCATTTTAATCAAATAATTCAAATTTCAAAAAACAAACAAACATGTTTTTCTCTGTAATAATAAATCAGTACCTTGTACTTGATCCCCACTAAGATATAATTAATCCTTATTGGAGCCAAAACAATCCTATTGTGTTTAATGTTTAAGGGCTATTCCACACGGGGAGATAGCGACGCGTTTGCGGTCGCGGCGACAAAGCGCCGCGACAGTCGCCGCGACCGGCGCAGGCGACAGTTTTGTATGGGCGCCTATGTAAAAACGCCTGTGCTAACCACACGAGGCGATGCGCTTTTCAACAGTCGCCTGAAAATGCCTCGCCAGGCTTTTTCAGGCGACTGTTGAAAAGCGCATCGCCTCGTGTGGTTAGCACAGGCGTTTTTACATAGGCGCCCATACAAAACTGTCGCCTGCGCCGGTCGCGGCGCTTTGTCGCCGCGACCGCAAACGCGTCGCTATCTCCCCGTGTGGACTAGCCCTAAATGATTTTTAGTAGACTAATGGTATAGAGATCCATATTTTATTTTATTTCACAATATTGTTTGTTCAACCACTTTAAAGTAGAAAGGGACCAGGTAAAGTGAAGTAGATGTAACACTGCCAAAAGCAGTTACTGATGTTACAATTATTATGATACTATTAGAATAGCAGGATGATTATTGTAGTTTCAGTGAAATGGAAGCTGGGGAACCCAAGGTTATCTATGCCTGACAATGATACCATATCTGAAAGAAAAATAATTAAAGAGGGGGGGGTAGGGACACTTATTCTGCCTTTTTTTACTAGTGGATATATTCATGGGAGCCTCTACCAGTATAAACAGTTAGTCTAAAAGACAGTAAACTCTCTGTAGATAGGGAGTAAGTGCAGTCTGCAGTCAGCACCTGTTAGGGAGGACTGTAAATTCTTTGGAATTAAATGCCATAAAGCCTTCTCATGGGTTTGTTTTCATCTTATAGACTTTGGGGAAAAAGTGTTTCATGTTAGACATGCTGTCAATCTTTGAAATGTCAGTAAGGAGTCTGTATTCTCTAACCAAGCTGACCAAAACACATCCCTTCAATTCATGCTCACATGGCTTGTCATTTAATAATATATGCAGCAGCTGACTAATAAAAAATATCTAAATATAAATGTGTGTGCATAAATTATCTGTCTGTTTTCAAGGGTAGCACTGCTTTCTCATCCCTCCCTACCCTGCAGATATATTGAGATCAACACAAAACAAATAACTTATTTTGTACTCACTGGGGCAGACTTATCAAAATATGAGATTAGAGTTTATCATGTTTAAATGTGCCCATTTTCTGTTCATTCCTATGGGTTTTTAAAAATGTTTTTATCCATGGGTGAAAGCACCAGCAATCCACTTCTAAAATGAACAGAAAATGGGCAAATTTTTCCATGATAAACTCTAATCTCATATTTTGATAAGTCTGCCCCAGTGAGTACAAAATTAGTTATTTGTTTTGTATTGATCTCAATATATCTGCAAAGTAGGGAGGAATTACAGCAAAAATCCAATGTACATATGCGCACACTACTTCAGTGTGGCTACTTCTGAGGCTTCAGTAAAGGTTCTGCACACATGCGTGACATCACTTCTTGTGACATCTCTTCCTATTACATCACATACCCAGCTGCATGTGTTGACAATCCCCCAGTCATTGCTATTATATAGTTCTGCTCTGCTTTAAAGAGAAAATATACCTTTTATATATCCTTTTTCACATGAACTCATTCAGTTGGGCCTCTGTAGAAAAGGTGCATAAATACTACCAGTTATATATAAATACGTTTTTGTATTACACTGATATACCAGATTCCACAGATTGAAAGAAACAATGATAACTCCAGAAGCTGTTTCACAAGACCCTTATGTGAGAGTGTAATGCAACATCTCGTCCCTTATCTTGTTCCATTGTAAAATGCTGGGACTTGAAGTTTCTTTGCTTTCCATAGTAGTTGATGAACAGATTCTCTGGAAAGCAAAAGGGACTTTAGGTCCCAGAATCCACCTCTTCACAATGGAACAAGATAAGGGTGGGGTTGGACTACAGTGAGACTCTGGAGGGGGGGGGGAATGTCAAACAAACAGTAAAAGTAAGCACACAGGCTTTTATGGTTTCCTTTCCATCTGTGGAACCAGATATGTCAGTGTAAAAATATAATACATATATATCTGGCAGTTTCAATAGTGTTTATGCTCCCTTTCTACAAAAGCCCATCTGATTTCAGTCAAAAAAGACTGAATAAATAAGGAAACTGATTGAATAAATAAGGAAAACATTAAAATCAATTGAACATGTACTTTGTAATACTATATTTGCCAAACATATGCCTGCTTTATTGTTAAGTAGTTCCAAAACAGTTTGTAATGGGCATAAAACCAGCAGCTGCAAAAATGTATATGGAGCCGCACACGCTCTATTAATGCAGTTGGAGAGCTTACACCGTTTATTACTTCACCAACAATGTCAACGTTTTGGCGGGGAGTGTACACCCTCCCTTCATCAGGAGTTAAGGTGGGAAAGCCATGCAAGCACAGTGTGAACACACAAACTTCTTGCACATGGTATCCTTGCTGGGATTGAGAGAGGAGCTCTGCAGCAGTGGTTTTCATATATCTTCCCTACATGTGTTAACAGTGGCATATTTACCAATAAGAAAACTAACGTACTCATCTGTGCATCTTGTCATTCACATGAAAGAAAAGCACCTGACAGGTGACGGGCAGCACATGTACCATGTACTTGATCGAAACTAAAATATCATTATTCCTTATTGGAGGTAACACCAACCTATTTGGTTTATTTAATGTTTAAATCATTTTCTAGTAGACTTAAGGTATGATGATCCAAATTACAGAAATAACCCAGGTCCCAAGCATTCTGGATAAAAGGTCCCATAGCTGTAATGATGAGAATCTACTACTTTTTCAATAAAAAGCTTGAATGTTTCAGAACCACTGTCTCCACCCTCTTCCGTGCGGCGCTGCAGCCGCTGCAGTGGGCGCGTGACTGCCGGGGGGCCCTGCGGGGGTGCGGGCCCTGGCCCAATTGCACCCCCTGCTCCCACGGTAGTTAAGCCACTGGATAACTGATATATATGCACAGTCTGTGTTTATAGCTGACAAAGTGGTTTTAAATGAAATTTCGTACTGGTACTGACATGCAAGATTTGGACAATGAAGGAAAACGACATGATGAATTTATCTTGATAGACTAGACTGCCAGGCATTAGGGTGAGGCATTTAAGCCTTACTAACCTTCACTATATGATAATGACTGTTAAAGGGGTTGTTCGTCTTCAAGTTAACTTTTAGCTTTAACTTTAAGAGTGTTATTCTGAGATAATTTGCCTTTGGTTTTCATTATTTGTTGTTTTTGATTTATTTAGCTTTTTATTCAGCAGCTCTCCAGTTTGAGATTTCAACAATCTGGTTGCTCGGTTCCAAATTACCATAGCAACCATGCACTGATTTGAATAAGAGACTGGAATGTGAATAGGAGAGGCCTGAATATAAAGATGAGTAATCAAAAGTAGCAATAACAATCATTTTGTAGCCTTACATAGCATTTTTTTTAGATGGGGTCAGTGACCCCAGTTGCTAGAGAGAATCAGAAGAAGTCACATCATAAAACACTATAAAAAAATAAATAAAAATGGCCAACTGAAAAGTTGCTTAGAAGTAGCCATTCTATAACATATAAATGGGCAGATTTATCAAGAGTCGAAGTGAATTCGAGAGAATTTTTGATGTAAGAAAATTCGAAATTCAAAGTCATTTTTTGGATACTTTGACCATCGAATACGATACTACGACTTCGACTTTGATTCGAAGTAAAATCGTTCGAATATTCGACCATTCGCTAATCGAAGTACTGTCTCTTTAAAAAAACTTTGACTTCAATACTTCGCCAAATTAAACCTGTGCCATGTTAGCCTATGGGGACCTTCTAGAGCAGTTTTCTAAGTTTTTTTAAAGTCGAAAAAAAATCGTTAGATCACTGAAATCGTTCGATCAAACGATTTTACTTTGACCAAAATGGCCAAATTCAATGAAAAAAAAGTTGACTTCGATATTTGAAGTCGAAGTAACTCAGTTCGATGGTCGAATTTCGAAGTATTTTCAACTTCGCAATTCGACCCTTGATAAATCTGCCCCTAAAAGTTAACGTAAAGATGAACCACCCATTTAAAGCTCTCTCTTTTCATTATATCACATCACTGAGGAAGCAGATTACTGTAAATTTAGCCCATCAGAAAGAATTTAGAGAGCTAGACATTTTAAATAAAAACACTATTCTGAATTGTTTTCCAAGAAATATTCATGTGTTTTTCTTTCCGATGCACAAACAGGTGGCCAGATCAAAGGCACCAATAAAGGGATGTGAGAAGGCAGGATCCATTTATAGTTAACCTGACATGTACTGTGTGAATTTATTATTAAAACTACAGTTTTTCACAGAAAATCATATTTGTTTCACTGTATTGTGATTGTTGGCAAAAGTATGCTTCATCCAGACTTCTCATATCTGTGTGACTCTAGTACACAATAAAGACACGTGGTTACATATCACAGTCTAATGTCTCCCAAGGGAAAGAATCTGATATTGGATCCTTGCTAATAAATGTAGTTATTGCTCTCTACCAGGTCCCTTGCTTCCTCTTACATTATCTAAAACAAATCTATAAAACATGGTTTCTGTTAATGATTGCTATGGGTTAAAGGCCAGTATGGATGATATATATATATAGATACCATAAAGAACCACAAGAAAGTTCTGGAGACAATAAAGAGTTAACAGGAACATCAGTTGTTCATCTGCCCTATTTTCCCATCTGGATGTTTGCATATGCAATGGCATAAATAACTTGTGTCTGCTCTTTAATGTAAACATAAAAACAAACATTTTAAATAGAGATGAGAACCAACTGCTTTGTCTTTTGCCTTTTTTGTCTTTTATTATTAATAGTTTATGTGAGGTCTTTGATTAATTCTAACATTAAACGTATATTTTGGCTAGAAACTTATGCTGGTCAGTTGTTCTTTGCCCAATAATACAAATAGCAGCTGAATGTAAAGGTGAAAAAAGACCCTGATAGTTAAGGAGCTATGGACCCCATCACATATAGCCTGATAGTTAAGGACCTTCATCCCCATCACATATACTGTATTTGCTTGTGCTCATGCATGGTATTTAAAAAGTTAACTTGTTTTGCTGGGATATTTAGTACTGCTTTTATTTTCTTTCTCCGCTAAAGCAATTACTACATGGGGTGAAACATGCTCTATGGCCCCTGCAAAAAAAGCGTTTTATGGGGTGGGAATAGAGACTATTAAAGTATTGTTTCTGCATTTAACAATTCAGGTATGGCACTTTGCTCTAGTTCTTCTAATTCTTGTTCTTGTTGCAAGCAAGACAAATGGGCATTATGTGGAAAGGTCATGTTGTATATTCATGTCTTTATTTAATTGCTGGTTGAGCATATGAGCATTATAATTACCATTATTATTAGTGATAATAATACTCAGGAATTCTACACTGGATTAAATTGTTGGCTAAATGTGAACTTAGAAAAATATAAATGAAAACAATGATACATTGGATAATTTGCAGTGCTGAACGTTAAAGGAGTTAAAACCATCATTCCATCAAATGAATTTTGTAACGATTCCAAGTTAGTGTAAAAGGCACAAGGGACACATTTCAGCCAATGTTGACAAGCAATTGAAAAGAGAAGAGAATATATCGAAATGCATTATCATTGGCATACACTTTCCATGGGTGCACTTCTTTCATTGATCAAGGAGTCATGCCCTCTGTGAGCCATACTCTCGTAACATGAATTACTGTATGGTTGCTTTCATTGCTTTCTTGTGCTGTGCAAATCCTGTTTTTTTTTATTAAGTAGGTGGATTACTGGTCTGCCCGCATGCCATTCTGCACTTGGGTTTAGCCTCTTAGCAATTGTTTTGAGGTCTAGAAGCTAACAATGAACGCTTTATAGTAATTAGCCAATTAGCAATAATCATTCTTGTTAGACTTTGGTGAGGGCTGTATTGTATACGTGAATTATTTATTCCCTTTTAATGTAATCCTCTGGTTTAGCACATTGAACAAAACGAGGCTAAAGCTTTTTTTATTTCTGTTTTACAGATTGAGAATGTCGATGTCTGTCTTAACTTTCTGTCGGTGAGAGGGGTTAATGTCCAGGGTCTTTCTGCAGAAGGTAAGCCACTACCTTATACCCCAGCAGTATGTTTCACCAATCATCTTATGAACACTAAAATATCTGCATTTTCCGGCTATTACATTTTAAGTCCCTAACATATACCATAATATATTGTTGCATAAGAACAGAATTACTGTGTGTGTGAACAGAATAATTTGAGGTTTTGTTAATATATTGTATTAGAGGAAGTTCTCTTTTAATTATGTAAAATGTTACATCTGCCCATAAACTCCTGTACCAAATACTTCAGCCACCCCAAATAAACTATGAATGGCTCAACATCCAGTTGGTCTTATTTGCTACCTGATATTATTTCATTGCCAATTGATTAATAACATTCTATGATGAGAGATTATGAGAGCCTTTTCTCTTGATACTCTATATTAGTGGATCTGCCATGGATATAAACATACCCAAACTGTAATGTATTATAATTATTTTTAACAAAAAAGGTTTTGTGACCTTGAGATATGCAATTGCACACCCCCACAATTGCTCAAATTTCTGCATATACCTCTAGCTTAACAATGTAATTGCTCTGACCCTGCCAAATTATTGTTCTTATATACCGATTGCTACTTCTGTTGGTGATCATGTAATTACACTGGCAGGGTTAGCTTATGGAGGGGTATTTGTGGGAATTTTTTTGCCCATCCACGAATGTGTGCCATTGCCCTAATGGCTTCCTCCACGCATAAAGGAGACCAGGTGAAATTTGTCATTGACTCGCTGCATGTGATTTGTCTGCAAATTGGACAAAAATGTTACATTGATGAGTCTGCAGTTGGAATCTGTTACTTTTCCTGTGGGTAGCTGAATTATCCCTGCATGAGTGCCAGCTGAGGAGAGGCTGAAATGCCCCTGCCGCTTTGCATTGCCTTGGAATATACAGCAACTAGACCTCTATACATGGTCTGTAGTACATCTGTAATCCAGTTCATGTTGTGATCTCTGCACTATACATAGAGAATCCCCACTATATCTTGTTTACAGAGAACCTAATTAACAAAATATGTTTGTTTTCCAAGTTTATTTTTTGTCTAAACAATTTATACTATAGCAGAGGAAACAACACACACAATCATTAATTATCAGTGTTTTACAATGAAGACATTTGGTTCATCTCCTCTTCTGTAGTTTGTCAGTTACAAACACATGTGTAGCTGTATATTATCTGCTAAAGCAACATGAAAGCGTTTCTAAAACAAGCTGGTATGTAGAGACTGTATCATTCTGCACCCCATATGATATTTAAATATTCTGGAAAATAAAAGCTGGTACATAACCATTCTGGGCCATCACAAATCAAACGGGTCCCCAATTCAACAGGGCTGATTTATTATGGATCAATTTTATGGAGTCCACAAGGTCTGAATCGCTAAAAAAAACCAATAGGATCAATGCAACTCCCATTGACTTCTATGGGACCTCAACTGCTTTTACTTTGAGAGATTTTGTAGAGTTTTTCATGGGTTTTACACTTAATAAATCTGGAATTTTTAAAGTTTTAGAGAAACTTTTTAAAAGATTGTTTTTAGAAAGAAAATACGTTTCATGAAAAAAAAAAGGAAATCTGAATGTTAATAAATAAGGTAGAGTGTCTGCAACAGTTATACCTGTGTCTATTTGCAGGGACGTAACTACAGAGGAAGCAGACCCTGCGGCTGCAGGGGGGCCCAGGAGGAATAGGGGGCCTATGAGGCCCTAATTAATGAGAAATGTCAATAAATATTGGTAAAACAGGACAACCTCTGGAAATGTTGGGGGCCCTAAAATTAATTTGCTGTGGGGCCCAGTAGCATCTAGTTACTCCACTGTCTATTTGTATAACTGTATTCAGAGTCATTTGCTGGGCCTGCTAGGAGATTCAAAATGTAATTTTTGCCTTTAAAAAACGCATATCAACCTTTCCTTGCTAATCTGATGCTCTCTAACCAGAAAATTTAAATACTAATCGCTAGGGTCAAAGAGCCCTTGCAAACAGAAATCATTGTTTTTTGCAAATATCACAAGCCTGGCTGACTAGGCATCAATGACAGGTGAGATTCAAAGCCTCATCAAAAGTTTCCTTACCCTGTGAACTTATACCCACTAGTATTTTACCTGCAATTACGTGTATAAAGCGCCTATATGCTGCAGACATGGGCATGAAGGTGCCTATTCACAGAATGGCAGCAGACTGTTGTGTAGTCGCAGCACAGTTGTTCTATGGCTACAGTTAGGCCAAACCCCATTCCCATACAATTAAGAAGCTCTGTAGTTCATCTGGGAAGATATCACACATACAACATACTCATAATAATTCCATTGGGGACACATTTTTAACTAACTGGACTCCCATATTTATATTTTAACATTTTGAAAAACTTGAATTCCTTAGTGAGTGCTAATATTTTAAGCAGCATGTACCCAGTATTTGTACAGTATATGCACGTCTAATTTGCAAGCTTTTTACAGTTTGACAAGCTGCTAAACCTTAATGGTTAGTATCACGTTCATTCTGATGTAATGTTTCCGCCTGCTAATTCGTTTAAACCTTTCTGCTCATTTTGGACCAATGTTTTCTGCAAGATTTTAGCAGCTGATAAAAACACTACTAAGTGAAGCAAAATGCCTTAATGTTATTTTTTCTTGTTTTCACCCCTATTTTGTGTTTGAATCATTGCCATTGGGAATATCCATTTTGTGGTTGGTAACTGTGCCAAAAAAGGCTTTAAAGACTGAAGAATAAAGACAAGTCTACACTTCCTTTAAGAACATTTAAGTCATAGGCTTGTTTTGAGGAAATATTTCTAACAACTGTGGGGTTTTTTTTTTATCATTCTCATCTGATGGTATCTTCTCTTATTCTGTCTTCCATCCATTGTGCCATGAAGCGGTCTTCTCATGGTATGGAACATCTAAGCACATTTCAAACTGCTTCTGTGTAAAGAGAACATTTGTCTCTTGTGTTTATTCTTTATTCTCCTGTCTTAGCTCAGTGTTTGAAATTTACTTGCTGCTTTGGTCATGGAATAAATTAGCAGAAAGAAGAAAAGGTTTGTACCAGTTTCACGATAAAGCTCCTGCGCCACAGCTTCTGTCCCAAATAAGAAGCAATGCAAATGCCAAATCTTTAAGGTTGTGGACAAACAGGAACATAAAACCGCAGAAACTGTGCTGCAAGGTTTTTTTATTCACAACATGTTTCGAGCTAGTGGCTCTTTTTCAAGTGTACGCCACTAGCTCGAAACATGTTGTGAATAAAAAAACCTTGCAGCACAGTTTCTGCGGTTTTATGTTCCTGTTTGTCCACAACCTTAAAGATTTGGCAAATGGAATAAATTAGGTCACTATTTATAAATTTCTTTTCAATTTAAGATGTTAATTTAGCTTCATAATTCTTGCTATGAGCTAAAACTTTTGGTCAGTGAAGGTCACGGGAACATTTAACAAAGATGCTCAGAATTTGTGTGAATATACACACTCATGGGTTATATCAATTATATTAATTTTGTTATATTTTCTCTTATTACGTAAAATACATATGTTGTAGAGCTATTCCAGCCAACTTAAATGCTTGTTTGAAAAATTGTAAGAGATATGCTTTGGAAAAAAATGTTATTACTAGTAATGGGCGAATTTCTCCTGTTTCGTCAGAAAATTAATTTTCAGCGAAATTCGTGAAATGGCAAGCGTGAATTTTGATGCTGGCGACAATTCTGACGTCATCAACAATTCCGACAAGTCAATAGGCATGTATTAATTGTTGCCAGCGTCGGAATTGTACGGCCATCAAAAATTCACTGTGAATTCATGCCTGGCGAATAAATTTGCCCAACACTAGTTATTACTGAAATCGTTTTTCTGGCAGCCAATATCTTTATTGCTAGAATATAGTGTTCAAATTTGATCTTACGTGCCACAGATAAGAGACTAACCCACATATGAAATAAGTCACTACTTTTTTCCAGATGTGTAACCCATAGTAACCAATAAGATGTTTGCTTTTGCAGTAGGTGACCAGTAAATTCTACATGCTGGTTGCTTGCTATTAGTGATGGGAGTTTCGCCGCAAGCAAATTAATTAATTAAAAAACAAAACTGCGGCAACAATTCACCGGGGAAAAGTCCAGCATGTCAAAATTGTCGCACACATAAAAACTGACGCTCATGTCAAAATAATTTTTGACTGTCTTCAATGTGGTTCGCTAATTTTCCGCCGTTTCTCGAAATTTGTGAATTTTCCGGCAAAGCAAAACTGCACAGATAAGCCCATCACTAGGTGCTATAGGTGATAAGAACTGTAGCAAACTTATAGTACATAACTCTTTAAAAACCTGTGTTACAGGTGTTTTAATACATAGTAAGCAGTGAGATGTGTGTTACAGGTGTAATACATAGTAAGCAGTGAGATGTTTGCTTTTAATTAGGGTGACCAATAAATTCTACCTGTTTACCTTTTGCTCTTCTAAGAAGGTTTTCCACTGTTGGACCATTGCTGGTGGGATTTGCTTCCATTCATATGTTAGAGGTTGGACAGTGATAATAAGGATCAGGCCTGGCTGGCATCACAATATCAAATCATCCCACAGGTTTATTTGAGTTGAGGTCAGGGCTCTGTGCAAGCCAGTCAAGTTCTTACCCCTGACCTCTCTGCAAACTAATTCTGTATGGAGAGAGGAAATGGAGAGATATTTAGTATTATATTGCTTCAGCTTTACTTCATATTTTGTACTTGTGTTCTGCAACTAAATATTGAGCAACTAAATCCCTTCCATTGTAGAACTGTAATCAGCTGCTTACTTACGTTATGGTCTTCTCTTCACTTTCAGAAATAAGGAATGGAAATTTGAAAGCCATTTTAGGACTGTTTTTCAGTCTGTCACGATTCAAACAGCAGCAGCATCAGCAGCAACAGTATTATCAGTCACTAGTAGAACTTCAGCAGCATGTGACTCATTCCTCTTCTGAAACCAGCCAACCCAAAACACTAGATATGCAGTCCAGGTAAGGCCCATATTCCTTCTGCAGTGTTTGCTGTTGATATTTGTGCAAAACTGCAAATGATTCTCATTTAAAACAATATTTTGAATTCACATTTTGCACACAAATTAAAAGCCTGCTTCAGTTTCCCTTTGCATCATACATGTGTTTGTAGATTTGAGTTATGAGCATAAGACACCAAGTATGTGAGCTTTTATTTTAACACACTGTAGGCATGCATTCAATTTCCTCACTGTAACCATACAGATTATATACGTTATACAATCTTCATGTACACAACATCTCCTGGTTGACTGCGGGGAAGTGGACACCCATTCTTCCCTTGTATGATAACCTAAACCCGAAGCTGGTCTTTAGAATTGTTCAACAAAGAAACAATATGAAATAATGTGTAAGTCAACAGCGCAATAAAACCCAACCTGTTTTTCCAAAAAACAATTTGTTGATTGTAGAGGAAAGACTTTTCATGCATTGATGAAGGATCGGGGCTTCTGCTCCAAGATGGCACTCATTACCATTGGTAAAGAGGGGTGGTTCTGGTTGCACACATCTGCCCAGGAAGAGATGGGATGTAAAGTGACAGGAATACTTCCCACAGTTCGATGCGCCTCTTTAAAGAATTTGGCTATGAAAAATTTAAACATTAGGTGCTCCAAAGGCTGCGCCTATACCTATGCTATTACTAAATCAATAATTACTCAAGCAAATGTAAAAACATTCTAAAATGAATTGAGATGATATGTAAAATAGTTTTATTTACATCAGAACTAAAATGTATTAAACAATTAGGGGCACATTTACTTAGCACGAGTGAAGGATTAGAATGAAAAATACTTTGAATTTCGAAGTATTTTTTTTGGCTACTTTCGACCATTGAATTGGCTACTTCGACTGGACTTCGGATCGAACGTTTCGAACTAAAAATCGCTTGACTATTCGACCATTCGATAGTCGAAGTACTGTCTCTTTAAAAAAAAAATTCAGCAACCAATCAGCAGGTTCTTTTGCTTATGGTTGCTAGAACAGGACAAACTTTATGCCTTTTATGACATTACCCTGCACATTCTCTGACACTCTGTTTATGCCAAGGTTATTTTGGGATTCTGTCCCCAAATGCATGCAACTGTTTCCAGTTTTTAAGAAAGCAAGTTTCTCCTTTGTAAACTGCATGCCTGGAGGTAGGTTGTCTATGCCCCAGAATGAGACACACTCAGTGGTAAAGGATGAAAACAGTCTGCTTCCTAGGAAAATAGAGACAAAATGAAGAAAGCAAGACTCCCTAGATAAAAACTCAAAGCTTTATCTTGTCTTACCATCACAAAGTAAGGCTCTTTGAATATAATCACTCGAGAAACACAAGCACTGCTCTTTTAGGATCAAATCCTTAAACTGAATAGGATTAAACCCTTCAACTGAACATTAGAAAAGCTAGAAAAAATGGGTCAGTGCAAATAGCACAGGGCTCCAATCACCCCTACAATTCAGTTTACCACTTCACCAGTTTAGGCCAATTCAAATGCCACTTTGTACAACTCTTGTCAAAGACATCCACCCTCACAAATCAGCTTCCATGCCAATTAAATAAAGACATATTTCATTATCCAAGTACTTAAAACAGAAAATATTAAAGCATGTGAATCTGCTGATTACTCCCCCCTATCAATTTACTTAGCCACATCCTCTCTTAAGCCCATTGATGCCTCATGCTTCAAAGTTTGGCTTTGAAAGATAATTAAATAATATTGTATAGGTCAATAAATCATATTTTGTAAAATTCCCTTGTGCTACATTTGAACTATGAAATGTAACATCATACATTTGACAACTATTTGCAGGATGTCAAGAGACCTATAGTATATAAACACGGGTGTCTATGACATATACATTGGCCTTAATCATTGGAGCAGAACCATAGTAAATAAATGTTGATGGTTTCATATATGATGTTGAGGAGAATTACATCTAATGTAGCTGGTCATATCTGTGAAGACTAGTGTCTTATAGGACAACAATCATCTTTAATAATTTACATTTTGCACTTCCCTATATTTAATTGTAACTGATTTTGTTAAATGAAAAATAATGAAATTGTAGTAAAAATGTTTCCTTCTTGTTACAAGGTAAATCTTTCTTTAGTAACTGTGTAATCTATTTCAACTGTATGTTTTGTATATCTGTTCCTGGTATTAAATTGAAATGGTACAAATTAGATACTTGCTGTGAATGCTGATATGGTTGTTATGAATGCATTGTTGTGTTTAACCTTCGGTTACAAAAGAAAAGCAACACTGTACTTCAAATGAAAGCACTAAAGAACCTTTCTACTATTGGAAATACTGTACAACACACTATGTTAAAATTAATAGTATGTGAGTAATTTTGAAACAAACTTGCGTATATAGGTAAATATAGAGAAACTTTGAATAGCAGGCAGGCACCACTCCGGAACACCAAAAGTAAATCAGTCAGTAGAATCCAGGAGTCCAAATTATTTGTTAAAGTAGTACAAAAAGACTAAAAAAAAAAAAGACTGCCTATTATTAAGTGTCCTTGGGGGACACGAAATGCGCCAGGCTTTTATCCTTTATACATAATGTAAATAAAGATTTTGTTTTTGTGCTACTTCAACAAATAATTTGGACTCCTGGATTCTACTGACTGATTTAATTTTGGTGTTCCGGAGTGGTGCCTACCCGCTATTCAAAGTTACTGTGTGTTGCTCCCCTTTGCTGAAGGTCAGGGGCATGAGCACCCGGACCCATCATGGAAAGCGGTAAGCTTGTCCTTTTACTCATAATATCCATGCTTCCAATGGTTTTCATTTGTAGGTAAATATAGGGTATTTTTTATTTTGTGTTTTGCTATCATGTACCATGGCTAGTAAGTAAAGGAAAAAATAATGATATTTAAGAAAGGGGAAAGGGGTACTTGTGTAATGTGTATGTCTGCAGCCTCTCTTCCTTTATTTACCATAATTTCAATCCAAAAATTTTGTCTGGCATAATAATACAGCTAAAATAGATTGAAGTATATATATATATATATATATATATATATATATATATATATATATATATATATATATATATATATATATATATATATATATATATATATATATATACACACACACCTATAAGCACTCATGAAAATGTTCCCAATGGTGTTGGGTGCAGTCCACGTAATAACCAAATCCAAATGTTCTTTAAGGATCACACTCACAGGGCTTATACAGAATATAGTTGCTATGGAATGGAATGTACATGGTTTGTTCCATATGTCTTCACTGTATCTTGTTGCACATCAAATATGCTAAATTCATTGTTTCACTTTTTCACTGCATGTCTACACCGTGCTGCTTTGTGTCGTAATCTCTGTTTATATGCATGTTGCAATCCATTCTTCCATTTAATTTTTCTGTTTCTTCTCACACAGTCTGACAGCCAGATATGCAACTCAGTCTAATCACAGTGGAATTGCAAGCAATCAAAAAAAGACTACTAGGTCAGTTAAATCAAAGATATTGTGTGCTAGTTATACACAACACAACAAAGTGTATGCTGGTGTCATGTTTTGTAGAGGTAGAACACAATATAATAGTTCAACTCTTGAAAAAAAAATTACGTTTAATTATTTTCAATTTCAATTGGTATAAAAAATAAATAAAAACTTGGTGTGATGTATATTGGCCTGCCTATGTCTTCCTGATTCCATTTGTTGTATTTGTTCTTATTGCCATCTGTAATGTCCTGTGAGGGAAGTTGGTGTGCTTTGTTTTTAATGTTTAGTAAACACAAAAAGTGTAGTGGATAAGTCTAAAAACTCAACTTTGTAGTACAGGTATAGGATCTCTTATCCAGAAACCCGATATCCAGAAAGCTCAGAATTAGGAATGGCTGTTTCCCATAGACTCCATTTTATCCAAAGAATTTTATTTTAAATAAAAATATTTCCTTTTTCTCTGTAATAATAAAACAGTAGCTTGTACTTGATCCCAACTAATATATAATTAATCCTTAATGGAAGCAGAAACAGTCGATTGGGTTTATTTAACGTTTAAATGAATTTCTAGTAGACTTAAGGCATGAAGACCCAAATTACGGAAAGTTCCGTTATCCAGAATTCTGGATAACAGGTCCCAAACCTGTATTACAAATGAATAAAACACATAGGGGCAAATTCATCAATGGTCAAATATCGAGGATTAATTAACCCTCGATATTCAACTGGGAATGAAAATCCTTCGACTTCGAATATCGAAGTCGAAGGATTTTGCGCAAATACTGTGATCGTAAGATCAAACGATTAAATCCTTCAAATCGAACGATTCGAAGGATTTCAATCCAACGATCAAAGGATTATCCTTCGACCAAAAAAACTTAGCCAAGCCTATGGGGACCTTCCCCATAGGTTAACATTGGGTTCGGTAGCTTTTAGGTGGCAAACTAGGGGGTCAAAGTTTTTTCTTAAAGAGACAGTACTTCGACTATCGAATGGTCGAATAGTCGAATGATTTTTAGTTCGAATCCTTCGAGTCGTAGTCGAAGGTCTAAGTAGCCAAAAAACACTTCGAAATTCGAAGTGAATGTAAATTAGAATTTGAGATTTATCACACTTCGACCATGGAAACAGTTCTAATTAGAATATTCACCACCTAAAACCCCGGCGAGTTCATTTACAAGTCAATGGCAGAGGTCCGTTGAACCATTTGAATATGTTAACTGTCTTCCTGACATTCAAGTTTTTTTTGGAGGAAAACTCGCTTCGAATTCGATTCAGATTTTTGGATTGGGACTGTTCGATCAAATATTTCATAAGCATCCTACCATTCTAGTTGAGTACATTCAAATGTATTAAAGTAAAAAAAATTACATAAAATCGAACTTCAACCTTTGATAAATAAGCCCCTAAATAAAACAGAAATGGCACATGTAATTTGTGTTACTATATTTTGCCATTAGTACACCTAAAATATTTAACATTTTCATAATATTGTCTTTTTTTCATTAATTGTTATGTGTTACCATAAGATCTTACATCCACTTGTCAATTTGTATCTATTTACAAAGCAAAGAAGAATAATGCCTTTGCTGCACATGCGTAGGGTTATATGTAAATCATTACCCTAGCCAAACTTATTCATGCGTTTATAGAAAACCAAAATTTTCTGTAACATGATACATAAGGGTAAGACCAAAAAAAAACTCTAAAAAAACTCTAAAAAGCTAATGAGACCCTTCAGCATATTTTGCAGGCACATATACCACACTATACCTGCTGTCTTCCATATCGATGGACATTGCCTATCAAAGTTCATGCCATGCTGATTTAGGACATTTCTTAAGTATTGACAATATAGTGATGTAAAATGGAAAACTTTTGCCTTTTGCTTAACAAAAGCAGGTAGCAGGTGTGTATTTTAACCTTAGCATACTAAGATCAAAGGCAGAATTTTTGCTCAATTTTGGATTTATATTGCTTCTAACACAGGTTATATGGTTGAAAAACTACAGACAAGTTACAACAGACAAGTTATCAGGTTGCCCTATTATTTAAGATGGTTTTTGGAATGAGATTCTTTATTTCATACTAATTTTTAAATAAAAATGTGAACTTAATACTAACCATGACATTACCCTGTATGTTTGTTCAACTGATTGAAACAGACTCAAGTAAACACAAGGTGAATCATTAAATAGAGGAGTCTACAAAATATGCAGGGAATGAGTTGCAGATTTTTTTTTTTTTAGAAAACAGGTGAACCTTTTTTTTCATCTCTGGAACAGACTAGATGAACAGACGTTCAAATTAATACAATTTCATGCAGTTATGAGGTTCCTTTAAATTAGAAAGTAAGTATTAAGAAAACTATTACACTGAATATTAACTACTTTGTGCAGTTTATTGCTAATTTCTGTTTGGTGAGACTTCTTTTTCTTGGTACAGGTAGTTTAAATTATTTCATCTCTTAGGAGTCTATCCTAATCTGAAATATAGGAAGTAAGTTGTTGATACATCTGTAATTGTTTCAAAGATCCAGTTACAACATTAAGGGGCAGATTTATTAAGGGTGAAATTGAAAATTCTAATTTTTTTTAACTTTTTTTTTTTGGTCAAAACTGTCAAATCCGACTAGGGAATTATCCAAACTTGATATATCTTTGTTGTTAGCACCACAGCATTCAAAGAAGGAAATATGTAAAAAAAAAAAAAAAAAAAAAAAAGGAATTAACTTTTTAGGGTCATACATATTTACATAACAATTTAGACTTAAATGACTGACATATTATTCGAGCAGATAGACTTTATTGAATGGCAATAGGGGATGAGCACTGCACAAAAGAACTTACAGTCTAAAAGGCAAGGGAAGTGCGATATAAGGTAGAAATGACCTGTTTGGTACTTTGTCTACTGTTTTATTTAGGTTTTACTTCATGTACAAAGTGCACTGTGCCAGTTCAAAATGTGAAGCTTTAATTTTTTTTGACCACTATATTATATTATTTATATTATAAATAAAATAATGCATGAGTTAATTATACTGTATGTTGAAGAACTATTAGAAACTGCATGTTCAAAACATGTAATTATATTTACACTTTATATTTTATTTGAAATATTTTATTTGATTTTCACATTAAACAAATAGAATCAATAGACAGCAAATATTATTTTTTATATTATGTTATAAGTGTTTTCAAAATCTCTACAATTGAGTACTTTTTTTTTTAATCTGCATTACATCAATAATTTCTTGCGCTTTGAACATGAAGTCACTGGTTCCATGGTTTCTCATTTATTAGTGGTTTATCTGAGCACTGGTATAGGTAAGGGTTGAGGCACACATAACTTTTGTGGTTTGGGATGATATTTTTATATATTGCTTGCTCCCAGATATTCAGGAGACCGCTTGATCCATGGCACAGATTATGTAACATACAGTGTCATTTTTCCCCTTTACTTTACAGAAAAATTAGATGGTGAAATGCCAGATTAGAAAGTGTTATGTTACTCTGCTACAGAGGATGCTGACAGTGCAGATAGCTACACGTTTTATGTAAACCTACATGTGGAGGATTACCATTGAAGTGCTACAGTTAGATAAATATGCAGTTTAAAAGTGAAATAGCAATGTGCCAGAACAAATAAATACTGCATTAAATACATGTCAGATGGCAAAAATGTTTGCCGTTGCTTCATAAAGGGCAAATGCAAAGGGAAATTTACAACAGCTGAACTTCAAGGAACAGCACATATATAAAAAAAAAATTGGAATTGGAAAAAAAAATAAATTATATATATATATATATATATATATATATATATATATATATATTGCATACTAGCAATTCTATCCCACCCAGACTTAGTATTTTCAAAGAATTTTGCAGTGCGCATATTAATGTCTCAGTTCAGAAATGCTTAGAACATAATATTGAATACAGGGTCGGACTGGGCCAGCGGGACACTGGGAAAAAAAACCTACACCCCATTTCCCTAATCTGCCGAGCTTCAAAACAAAAATGTGTGGCGTGGTGTGCGTCGGCCTTCAAGCACCTGAACTAGTTGTTCTCCCGCTCTAGAATCTGGACTTGGCAGTTTTCAAACATGTGTCCTTTTTCTTTTATATGTAGGTACATGGCTGAGTCGTGACCAGAGGAGCTGGCTCTTCTGTGCTGCACCATACGCTGGTGTTAATGTTGTTTGGCTTCCCCCACATACAAATCAGAGCATTCCTCACTGCACTGCACACAGAGGGGCCGATTCACTAACTTCGAGTGAAGGATTCGAAGTATAAAAACTTCGAATTTCGAAGTGTTTTTTGGGCTACTTCGACCATCGAATGGGCTACTTCGACCTTCGACTACAACTTAGACTTCGAATCGAAGTATTCGAACTAAAAATCGTTCGACTATTCGATAGTCGAAGTACTGTCTCTTTAAGAAAAAACTTCGACCCCCTAGTTCGCCATCTAAAAGCTACCGAAGTCAATGTTAGCCTATGGGGAACGATCCTTCGATCGTTGGATTAAAATCCTTCGAATCGTTCGATTCGAAGGATTATTCCTTCGATCGTTCGATCTAACTATTTGCGCTAAAATCCTTTGACTTCGATATTTGAAGTCGAAGGATTTTAATTCCCAGTTGAATATCGAGGGTTAATTAACCCTCGATATTCGACCCTTGGTGAATCGGCCCCACAATGTTACTCTTCTTGTGTTTTGGGGTTGGTTATTTTGCGTGAACCAGTTGCCGCTTCAATTTTTTATATATGACCTGCAACATAGACAACAGAGCTGCCTTTTCAACAAATAATTATTAGTATGAAAGTCTGTATTTGACTTGTTTTTATTATCAGGGTACTGTTTGCATTTTTTGGGTCCTACACATAGCTGCACTATAATATTGTTCTGTTCTGTGCATTGCTATTGCATTGTCTGGTATGAAAATCTCCCATTCTGCTTGAGCATTGATGCAGTTTTGTGCTTGTGTGTCTAGACTTCCAGGTCCTTCCCGGGTGCCAGCTGCAGGCAGCAGTACCAAGGGTCAGGGAACAGCTAATTTAAATCGAAGAAGTCAGAGCTTTAACAGCATTGACAAAAATAAACCACCTCATTATGCAAATGGAAATGAAAAAGGTAAGAATTAGCTACATGCTGCATTTAAATTGTGTGAAATATAGAAGAATTAACTCATCACATGCAAACTCTTCCTATGAAACCTACTTTCTAGTAACACTACTTTATGGCTGGAATTGCATGGATTCTGAAAATAGAACTTCTAAAATATTTTCTAAAAAAATGTGTGACAATTAACTTGATGTCTTGGAGATAATTTTTCACTGTTCTATGAATTCTGAAGCACAATTTGAAATATACTAACTAGGGATGCACAGAATCCACTATTTTGGATTCGGCCGAATACCGAACTGAATCCGAATCCTAATTTGCATATGCAAATTAGGGGTGGGAAGGTGAAAAATGTTTTACTTCCTTGTTTTGTTACAAAAAGTCACGCGACTTCCCTCCCGCCCTAATTTGCATATGCAAATTAGGATTCGGTTCGGCCGGGCAGAAGGATTCCGCTGAATCCAAATCCTGCTTAAAAAGGCTGAATCCTGGCCAAATCTCGAACCAAATCCTGGATTCGGTGCATCCCTATAGCTAATATAACTAACTAATTTACTAATATTCTAATATGCTAACTAGTCTTTTAAAGCATTTTTGCACTACTCAAGTTTACGTAAGTCCATTGGGAAAAAACACATTCCATTGTTTGCCATTATTTAATCAAATGTATGTGCTACAAAATAATGATGGGCAAATAAATTCAGCAGGCATGAATTTGCGGTGAAATTCACCACCAGCGAATAGATTTTGCGAAACTGCATCGAGAATTTGCCAGCAAAAAATCTGCCGTGAAACAAACATAAAAATTTTCTTGTGTCAAAATTATTCTGACGCCCATTGACTTTAGTGCATTTGGACAAAATAGTTGCGCATATAAAAATTGTCACTTGTGTCAAAATTAACGCGCGTCAGAATTATTTTGACGCCCATTGACTTCAATGCGTTTCGAAAATTTTCCACCATTTTGCAAATTTTTCTGTAAATTCGGCACCGATTTCGCCCATCACTACTTGGAAATTTAATTTTTTTTAGCAAATGGTAATTCTTCTGCCATTTTTTCCTGCAATGGAGATATTAACTTGGTAAGAGGCTGATTTCTTTGGAGCAACCACATTAGTATAATGATTTTTTTGCCAATTCATTCCATTTATTGTTTAAAAGAGGGCTTCTATAAGTTGGACTTGTATGACTGGGATCTGTTATGTGGCAGCATACTAACAGCAGTAATGTCTTCTGTAAAGGTCTGTGGCAAGACTTACAGTATCTTGAGAAGAATAAATTGCAGGGTCTATTGTGCAAAGAATTTTAGTGGGGAACCAATAAAAATTTGCCTTTGTCTTATCAGAATAACCCAGACAAAAAGTTTTCATATCTCACCCCAATCTTACTGTCTATCACTGTTAACATATTTTGGTAATTAAGGGAGGGAGAAAACTCTTGATATGGAGTTTGTCTAGGAAAGCAAGTGAGATACATTGCAGTGGATGTTGCAAGCCAAAACCAAGAATGCAAAGAGCAATGCATTCACAGACAGGGAAAGTATGTGTAAATAGTCAAGGAAAAATAAAAAAAAAACTGCTAAAGGCAACAGACAAATACAGTGCTGAACGCAAGACCAGCTTAAAACAGCCCCCCTAAAACAAAAGGCATACCTCCCAACTGTTCCGTTTTCAATGGGACAGTCCCTCTTTTGGACCCACAGACCGGCGTTTGTACTGGAAAGTCCAGATTTTCTCTGCACTGAACAGCTAAAAAAAGAAACAATGGGGCAAATTCACTAACCTCCGAAAATTCGCCAGCGATGGCTTCGCTCACAGCGCAACACTTCGGCAGTCGTAGATTTGCCAGGACAACGCAAATTCACTATAATATAAAATTGCGTCCAGAGTGCGTAACGCGGGCAAAGTTGCGTTAGCGTTACTGCGCCAAATGAAGCAAAGTTGCGCTAGTGTTGGCTAGTTTGCATACAGTGGGAAGTTAAAATTGAATGGACGTATAGGTTGCAGCAAATATATTACACTACACAAGCCCGGGAAACCTTAATAAAATAAAGTTATTTTGCCCAGTGTATAGTTTATGTGCCATATGTTATGTAGGGGGGAAGCCGGTTACCCCAAAAAAAAAATTTACGCTAATCACCCTGAAAAAGGAAAATACGCTAGCGTTTTTCGAGACTTAGAAAATTTTCAACTATTATAATCTACTCTATTGCACTTCGTCTGGTCTGAGGTGGCGAAGTCAAGTCTGGCGCAAGCGGTAACTTTCAGTGAAATCCGCATCTTAGTGAATTTGCAAAGTTACGTCCATTCGCCAGAGCGCAAATTCACCAGGCGTTAGGGAGCGACGTAGCACTAGAGTCTATCTCCTTCGCTAGCGAAGTTACACCAGCGACCGTTAGTAAATCGACGTAGTACCGAAATGACATCACACTCGCAAATTTTCGCCAGCGTTAGTCATTTGCCCTTTAGCAATGTTTCTAACTTAATTGGCTATTGGCAGAGGGCCCAAAACAGCCAGGACGTTCAGATAAGATACTTTTGTAACAATTTTGAGAAAAGGAAATAAGTAATTGTAACAATTTAGATAACAGGAGAAGTTAGAGGGCAATTCACCTTCATTAGCAAAACTGTAATAACTGGGGAAAAAAAGAAATATGTTCATAACCTGCTAAATTTAGTAAAAAGAACATGATAATTAGAGGGTGTGGTCACAAAAATGGGCATGGTCAAAAAAGTTTGCTGCGCAAATTTTTTGTCCCTCTTTTTATTTCCAAAATGTTGGGAGGTATTATTTTAAAACAGGAGCAATTACTTAGAACAAAACTGTGATACCCATGCTAAGCAATGACCTTGAAATGAAAGACCTTGAGAGAGTAAAAACACATCTAAAATTCTGCCACAGTATGTAAAGATACTAGACATAGGTACATGCAAAACTTTCAACACTAAGGGGCAGATTTATTAAGGGTCGAAGTGAAAATACAAATTTAAAATTCCAATTTTAGATTTTTTTAAGTGAAATTCTACTAGGGGATTAAATTCGAGTCTAGTTTTTTTTTTAATTCGATTTTTGAAATTTATCATGTATTACTCTAAACCTGCCAAATTGCTGTATCCCTGAAATGTTCTTCCAGTTTCAGTTTTCTTTGAAACCTATGTATGTCTATTAGTAAGTCAAAGGTATCAGGTTTGTGTTGTGGAATATATGACTGTCCTTTATTCAGTAAGGGGATTTCCCCGGGGGTGAGTACGTGTTGGTTTAGGTTAAAGATTACAGTCTCCTGGCCTCTTGGGTTTCCTCCCCCCTCCCCGTCTGATGTGCCCTTTGCCTTCTTTTTTCCTTCCCGGATCCTTTTTGGAGTGTGTAGCCACTCCTAAAAAAAGGATGCCTTTGTGGTCTACTCCTGAGTCAGAATCAATGGATTGGTCAGAGCTGTCAATGGTCTGTAGAGATTTTGGGGGGACGTTTTCTTCGCACAAAAGGACCCCTACAGTAGGTGTTGTTTAGACCCATTAACCAACCATACACCCACTTATTCATATAATCCTCGGATACCTTCCTGAGCTTATTATTTGAAGCTGGTCAAGTCTTGTTTGTGTTTGTCAAGAAGTGATTTGATTTTACCCAGCCAGTCAGATGTGGTGTCTTTTTTTTAAGGCGGTCAAGATACTGTTCCACTTGCTCCACTACCAACCGTATTAAATCAAAAGAGCATCGGTTTAGAATCCCACACCATTTACTACAAAACTCGGGATTATTACGGCCCAAGGTGGGGATATAAGTGACCCTAAACCCACGTGGGATTCATTTCTGCCTATGATATTTGGACAGATATACCCAGTGTAGCTGTAAGTCGATCTCTCTTTTCTTTAAATTCAGGAGATTATGGTAGATATCTAAGGGATAATTACTCACTGTTATATCAGAAGGTGACTCAGAGAATAGGATGTGGTTTGCATCCTGTATGGAAAAGGTAAATTCTCTACTAATATCCACATCAAACATGAGCTGGGAAGCCTTATCCTCCATCCCCAGTGACAATTAAGAATAAGGGATACAAATGTTAGGGTCTGTTATGTATGTGTGGAGTGGAAGACTGGCAGACAATTAGGGTTAGGCCTGATTAATTATAGTGAGGTTCCCAGTGGGTAGAGCCGTTTGTGCAGAGGGAGTTTGCATTCAAAGTACCTGTTGAAGTGGTGACTACCGATATATGCCCCCAGGGTTCTTACGCTGGCTGGCGTTGTCTGCCACCTTTATTCCTGTAGCATCACTGGGTGCGCGTGTCCCCCAGTGATCTTTGGGAAGGGAGTGCAGCCTTGCAGTAGGCAGCCAATGGCTTTTCTGTTGCTGTGTGGTGCTTGCTCCTTGGGTTCGTCCAACGCTTCCCGGATCCGCCGCCTGTGTTACTTCAGTGTCGCTTGGTGCATTTGGCTCCCGGCACTCTTTGTAGAGGTGTTGTGATCTGTCACTGAGTAGCTGGTTACTGCTCCTTGTTCCGCCTGCTGGGTCTTGCCCTGTGTGAATTCAGTTCCTGGTTGCAGAGGCATCAGTGTATAGAAGGTGCTGATACATAAGCGGATCTGTGCCAATTCTGTGGGTCACAATCGTAGATCCTGCTAGTGATGATCAAATGTACTGTTACATGTAATGTTACATTGTAGATGCCAAAGTTCAAAAAGGGAAACACTGTTCCGATTGTGTAAACCTCCAGCGGAATCATGCATCCGCAATCCACAATCATCAAAAAAGAAAAGGAAACATGTTAGGGTGCTGCTTGAAGCATGGATCATAATGTGTAGTGCATATTATAGAAAGCGGTGGAAACAGGCTACACACCTTGAGGTTAATTGAACAACCTGGGTGCTACAGTAAAAAATTTAACATAGTCTGTCCATGGTACTGGCACTCGCAGGCATAAATGGTCAAAAAGTTAATTTTATTTTATATATGTGTGTGTGTGTGTGTGTGTGTGTATATATATATATATATATATATATATATATGTGTGTATATATATATATATATATATATATATATATATATATATATATATATATATATATATATATGAATTATATATAAAATATTAATATTATGGTGAATCAGCTATCCTCATTAAAACTCTTTACCATCCACAGTCAAAACACATACCTTGATAAGGTATGTGGACAACCATGCCAAAGAGAAAAACGGATATATTGCTCAATACCAATAAATATGCTTACAGCATAATGGAGTTTACAGTAGGAGTAAAAATGCCCAATGGTATCTAATCATTTCCCCCTATCCTGCAACAGCATAGGTATGCTACTAACTGTCATTGAGTGCTTATATTTACAAGTAGGTTTTATTGATGTTCTTGTTTTTTTCCTACTGCAAAAAAATCTGCAATGCTGTTTGGCAAATTTAAAGGATAACTAATACATTGTACAGTATAGTAACTGTAAGAGTTTTTTTTTTTTTAAGTGATGGTGCACATTTAGCCATTTAATACACACATTCATTAAAACTGTTTATCATCTACTATGGATGAATTGGATGTTAAACATTCAGATAAATACTGCACTGTTTGTCTGACATTTTATATTAACACAGTGGCCACACGATGGGGACAGTGTTCACATAATGGATTTCAGCACAAGCTCCCAAGGCACATTAAAGAAAAAATGTCCATGAAATAGTATGATACATTCTCATTTAGGAGTTTGACAATACTTTAAGCACTAGAATGCTATTTTAATTCAAGTTTAGATAATAAGTCATACAAAGATGAGTGGGAAAAAATATAAACATAGTAAAATAAGTATATATTGAAATCAAAGGCAATGAGGAGGAAAAGATAAAGGTAGCATAGTGTAAAAACGAATTCAAGAGGTGATACCACTGATGGAGCCATCTGTAGCCATTCTTCATATATTAGCAGATGATATATTTAGCTTTGAGGGATTTAATAGCTCCCAGCACCCAGCTCCCAGCATCTCTTACATATGCAGCTATTCATGAGACCATGAATAGCGGACTAAGTTCTGACATAAATGATATTTCTCTGTAATAAAACAGTACCTTGTACTTGATCCCAGTTAAGATATAATTAATCCTTATTGGAGACAAAACAATCCTATTGGGTTTATTTAATGGTTAATTTATTTTTAGTATTTTTTAGTTGACAGTGATGGGATATGGTCATCATTTTATATGCGTCCAATGCAAGAGGGATGAACTGGTGAAGGTGTATAAAACAGGGTGAGATCCAATAATCATATCATTCTCTGAAACACAAGTAACTGTCAACCAGGTGTAGGAGAATTATTTGATTGCTACAGACTGGACAATGTATTCCAGCTTGGTATTAATAAACTGGCAACTTGTGTAATAGTATTACAGCTATGGGAACTATTATCCAGAATGCTCAGGAGCTGGGGTTTTCCATATAATGGATCTTTCAGTTATTTTCTTTCTTAATACCTAAAGCCTACTAGAAAAATCATGTAAACATTAAATACACCGAATAGGCTGGTTTTTCTTCCAATAAGGATTAATTATATATTTTTTTGGGATCAAGTACATGGTACCGTTTATTATTACAGAGAAAAAAGGCAATCACTTTTAAAAAAATGTGGATAAAATGGAGCCTATTGGGGACTGCCTTCCCATAATTCAGAGCTTTCTGGATAACGGGTTTCCAGATAATGAATTATAATGCAATAATGTGGGGTAATATAGAATGCTGGAGCTATACTGTGTTATGACACACAATGCACAGGCAGGGTGCTGTTTTAACAGTCAAGTAAAGTTATATGCAGAATTTTCATTATGGGGTCCCTACAGGATGCAGTACTTGGGTAACTCTATGCATACTAGGCATCCAATTGTTCATTAGAAATAAATACCAAAATGGAAATAGCAAAATTTCTTTGTATTAAAGTACGTGAAACCAGAAAGTGTTGGCGGGTTAAACTTCTTATAACAATGGGTGTGGCTTATAATTGTGGGAGGGACTTATTTAGCATGACTCTATACACAGCACACATAGCATCCCTTTTTTTCTCTCCAATTAAAGCACTGGTTATATATATATATATATATATATATATATATATATATATATATATATATATATATATATATGTTTTTTTACTGAACATTTACCTTAAAGGAACAGTAAAAAAATGAAAGTGTTTCAAAGTAATACAAATATAAAGCAGTGTTGCCCTACACTAGTAAAACTGATGTATTTGCTTTAGAAACACTATTATTGTTTATATAAATAAGCTGCTGTGTAGCAATGGGGGCAGTCATTCAAATAACAAAAGGCTCATGTTTCACAGCAGATAGCAGAAAAGCTCTATAGAACATAAGTGTTATGTTATCCACTATTTAACCTGTGCCTTTTTATATAGCCTTTTTTCAATTTCCACCATTGCTACACAAGAAGCTTGTTTATATGAGCTATATGAACTATATTAGTGTTTCTGAAGCAAGCAGGTCAGTTTTACCAGTGCAGGGCAACAGTGCATCATATTTTCATTACTTTCTAAAACACTTTAATTTTTTTGGTGTTACTGTTCTGTTTCAAATTCTATCACCCCAAGCACACTCGCAGGATGCCTTAACCAAATCACAACAGAATACTAAACATAATGCTATTGATAATCTGATAGACCTGGGTTGTGTGAACCTCAGTCTTGCAAAAACATGAAAACCTATTCTAAACACAAATCCAATCATACCCAACCTATCAGAACACTACAATGATTTATGGAACCCTGTGCACAAAAACTTCTGCAAGGTGAGCCTTCTCACCTGCCTTTATGTGCACATACTTATATCAGCCTGTGGCTTATTACTAGCCAGAGGGTATTCTCTATAACAAAATAAAACCGTTTGGCCTTGTTGCCAGAAATATATAACTACACTATATGCATTCAATAGGGAAAATGATCAGTGTCCAGAAAAGGTGGTCAGTGGCCAAAAACCATAAAGACAGTTCACTGAAGAGAACCAACTTTAATATGTTGATTAATCAAGATATCACAAAGATCTGAAGTTAAATATTTGAATCTAAACTGTAGGAAAATGTGACAAATCATTTATAGTTTTAAACAATTTACACTATTATATCATGGAATAACTTATTTTGTGTTATGGATAGAAATGCCTATAAACTTTCAATTGTGTACAGGTTTACATTCATAGAAGTTATTAGAATTGATTTACTTTTGCATTGTATATATTCTAAAATTAGATAAAGTGAACATTTAGAATGTGCCATGAGGGAATTTTGAACAGCACTGTAGATAGTAAGTATGAAGTAAGTAGAAACTCAGAATTGGCTGCCATAAACACTCTGTACTTACTACCAATGTAATAGTTTGTTGATGACCATCTATATAGTGAAGAAGTAGGATGGCACACACTGTTGCAATTGTGCTAAAACAAAAAGTGTTTTATTTGGATCTCAAACAGAACGTTTTAGAGGTACAACCTCCTTTATCAAGTGTTGATGACCATCTGATATAACTGATGTTGTAAAGTAATTCATCGTATTTATAAAGTTTTTCATCTTTTTAGAATCACCAAAAGGCCCTCAGCAGTCTGCAGGCATGAATGGAAATGTGCAATATCCCACTAGCTCTGGTCAGCAAGTGGCCTCTGCCATACCCTCCCCAAGTGCCAATAAGCCTTGGCGCAGCAAATCCATGAATGTCAAACATAGTGCCACTTCTACCATGCTCTCTGTAAAGCAGCCCAGCCCTGCAACCTCCCCAACCCTATCTTCAGATAGACTAAAACCTCCATTGTCCGAGGGAAGTAAAACGTCATCTTCTGCGCAAAAATCCATGCTTGAAAAATTTAAACTTAATTCCAGGGGTTCATTAAGGTCCCAGTCTTCATCTAATGAAGTAATTCGAGAGGATGACATTTTATCAGAATGCGGAGAAAATGATGGTGGTTCCAGCTTTAACAGCCCCAAAGTGTCACCCAAATTAGCACCTCTGAAAGCTGGAAGCAAAAATATTAGCAATAAAAAGTTGTTGCCTCAGCCAAAAGATAAAGATGATAAAAACCGGGATAAAAACAAGTCTAATTCAGAAAAAGCTGCTAAAGAGGAAAAGGAACAAACATCGGAAGGATCAAAGAAGAGTTCAAAAATTGCAAGTTTGATCCCCAAAGGAAGCAAAACAGCCGCTGTTAAGAAGGACAGTTTGATTCCCTTATCAAGTGGGATACCTAAACCGGGGTCAAAAGTGCCTGCAGCAAAGCAGACCACATCTCCTGGTTCTGCAGCTGCCAAAGAGCCAGAAAAAAGCAGGACTACTAAAGGCAGTCAAACTCAGTTAACACAAAAAACATCTGCCAGTGAAAAGGCAACTACTCCCTTGGAAGGAAAGACATCTTCTTCTTCTTCCACAGGCACAGGAAATGGTACTGTGCAACTCCCTCAACAGCAGTACACTCACCCGAATACTGCTACTGTGGCACCTTTCATTTACAGGTATGGACAGCTTGTCTAAATAGCTTAGTTTATATAGAGAACATTTTAAATTGTTTTTTTTAAGGCAAACCACTTCAACAAAGGAAGCTCTGAATGCATTTATCTACTGTATATTTTACATTTATTAGTTCAACTATACTGCTACAGGTTCCATTGCAGGATTTACATAGCCGGCACCCCTAGGCCTGCAGACCTTCGTTACCCCTGTCCCCTCCTTTAATTTGCACAAATTTTCATTATCAGGATGAATGTAAAAAACTATTTTATCTCCTGTGCAGCCCCAGTGTTTTTGAACCAATATGGGTGTGGTTTGGCAGCACGCCGCCCCCTTGTGGCCTTTCCACAAATCCAGGCCTGACCGTTTTGCACCTACATTAGGGCTTTTTTATGTGTGTTCGATGTCAGTTTGAGACACGGGTTTGAACACACATTATCCTGTGAGCTAATGGGTTTCACTATATTCTGCCTGTTTGTATTAGCTCATCTAGAATTGAAGTTTCACTGTTTTTGTGTGTGGTTGATGGACGTTCAAAATACATAGAATTAATAATGGATGGAGGGCACACCAAAATTTTCAAAAAATGATAAGAGGTGCAGAAACAAATGTTACCCCTACTGCAGGTAACCTGTATCAATATTAAATGTCTGTATGTTCGCACACTCAAAACAAAATGCAATTTAGAAAGAGAGTGGTTTGAAAAAATAATTTTTACTTTTATGCAGAAAAAGGCATTTTACATAGACAACGCCATACAACACATGTACAATTTGTACAATATTAAAAAAATCACATAGAAATCACATAGTATATAACCCACTCATTAGTGATACATAGCAAGCAAGAAACAAGCAAGGAGCGGATACACCTACCAGGAAAATGAGAATGGCCCCAACGTTTCGGCACCAAGGCCTTTGTCAAGGGGACGTTCAAAATACAGCATAGTAGAGGAAGTACTGACCAATGGAAAAGCTTCTGTAAACCAGATTTTTTTTTTTTACTTGGCCATCATTACAAGATTACAAGAATGTGCCTGTAATTTGGATAAAGTTTTACCACATTCATTTGCAGAGTTTGCAGTATGCAATATTAATTTTAAAAAATGCATAAAATTATTGCACAGACTGTTGCCTGCTAAGAGCTCTTTAAGAATAATATCATCTTTTCTATTACAGAACACACACTGATAATGACAGCACTTTAGTACCACCTGCTGACTCCTGCACAAGTCCAACGAAGGGTGAATCTTCATACAGTAAGACTGCCAAACAGTGCCTAGAGGAGATATCTGGTGAGTGGTCAGTTAATGTACTGTACTGTATATAACATGTTCATCAAAAAAGTTTTTGCTTATGAAGAGTATCCCCTTCCTCTTTTTTGCTTTGTTTTGTCCATGTTTCACACTCTGGGGATTGCCTTTATCCTCTGTATATTTTCTCTGTTCACTGATTACTCATTTAATTTGGTGATCTTTTTTTTTGTTTTATATTGTTGATGGCTCATATTTTATAGAAAAGCTTCTTTTGGGTAAGCTCTAATGAGCAGGGCCCTCTTTACTTGATTTACTTTATCCAGTATTCTGTATGTTTCATGTATTGGCCTGTGTAAATCAGTTGTACAGTATTGCCTTATATGTTGGCACTTTAGAAATACTTAGCACTACTGTAGTAGTAATAATAATATTCTCTCTGTTTTCAACCTCTTAACACTGATTTAAGTGTCTGTATTTTTATGGATAGTCAACAAAAGGAGAACATACTGCTCAAAGCCAGCAGACAGACAGGAAACCTTTATATAAAATATGAATTAGTCAGTTAGTAGTCAGCTGAGTTGCTATAAAATATGAGATTTTTTTTCCTTGTGTAATTTTACTTTAAATTGTACATATTATATTATTCAAAGGACTGTATACATTTACACCATTTCTGGGCAGACCTGTTTTAGGAACATAGACTTAGCTTTTCCCCTAATCCCTATACCCCCTCTAATAACTAATAATTATTTAAGCATTAAGTAAGGTGCATAAAGAATGGGTTTGCTGTTATGAGAGGGGATACCTTGACTTGGCACAGGACATAACAACACCAATGTGAGCTAGGCCAATTTTTGTGGCCTACCTTATTACATATGAGTGGAAGTACATCCTAATTATCTTCCAACATTTAGTGCAAAATCTTTCCAGAAAAGTAGAGGGTTATGGCTGTTTAAGTGGCAGAGGAGACCAACGTCATAATTTTTCCACTGGCTTTGGAATGAAATGCTGGACCTATTATCAGAATCTGAACACAATGTTGTGCTTATGTTTGTATTCTGATTCATTGCTTTGCAGTCATCCTCAGCTTTAGCCGGGACCTGACTAATTATCAGCTCTGATTTTTGCTGGGAATATGCTCAGGGTTGGATAACTTTCATTCTACTATTGTGACCTACAGGTCTAATTGCAGGTATTCTGTGATTTGTACCTTGATATTCACTAAACCTAGACCAGTTTCTTGAATAGAATTAATATCTCATGTGGTGTGGGTAAAGTGTTGTGGCAACATTCCCTGCCACATCCCAAGAAATGATCCATTACTTGCTTGAGTTGTACTTGTATTCATTTTTGGCTCCATTTACAGATTACTTGCAATGTTTGCATCCTTAACACCTAATCAAAATGAATGTTTATTTAGTTTGTTTTCTGCATATCAAAGCTGGTGGGGCAGGAAGTTATACTAATATTTTTTCAAGTATGTAGAAAGTTAGCATTTTCTGATCTACTTTAGAACAAGTAGAAACACAAACACAGAATGAAATATCATGTTATATATATATATAAAACACAGTGACAGACAGACAGAACCATATGGTTCCATGTGAGTCACAAACAAAAAGGAAGTCACCCCAAGAAACTTATTTATATGAGCTGCTTCTTAATTGTTACTTTAGCTGTACTGGGTTCCATCTGTGCTCCAATGCAGTTTTAAAACAGTAATTGGGGATGTAATAAAAGTCGGTGTGTTAACAAATTTTCCTTTGCACAAATTTAATATAGCTCTCTTCTGACAGTGGAAGAAACATCCCCCCATAAACATGAAACTTCCATTTGTATTGAATTGTGGATCACAAGGGCAGGCTTACAATATATATAATCTCTGCAAGCAGTGGCTTTAAATTGTAATTAAAACAAATAATATAAACAGCAAAAATATATTTTTAAGAAGTGAAATTGCAGCATTGTGAAATTGAAACTTCTTCTGGTAAAAAAAATTTTTTCATGCATAATTATATAAAACTTTCAAATATATATAAACTTTTAACCATATTAAAGTTATGTGTAAATATAATTGCAATTAAGCTGTATCTGTCTGACTGATTGCATTCTCTGCACACTTGGCAATGACTCCTGACACAATGGAGCAAATTCACTAAGATTCGTAGTTGCGCCAGCGTCCGCTTCGCCGCACTTCGCCAGGCGTATTTTCGCTAGCGATACGCAAATTCATTAAAATCCGAAGTTGCGCTCAGGGGAAGCGTAAGGTTGCGAAGTTGCGCTAGCGTTAATTCGCCAAGCAAAGCAAAGTTACGCTAGCGATGCTTAATTTGCATACGGCGCCAAATTGAAGTTACAATGGAGGTATATGTAGCATCACTACACAAGCCTGGGAAACCTTCAAAACATCAAATAAAATTTTTTTTTGCCCTACACATGTGCCCACTGTATAGTTAAGGTGCCATGAGTTAGGAAAGGTAGGGGGGAAGGAGTGGAGCCCCAAAAAAAAATTCGATCTTTTTCATCCTATCACCCATAATAAAGAAAAACGCCAGTGTTTTTTGGGACTTAGAAACATTTTTAACTTTTTTTGAAGCAATCCCTATCTACTCTATTGCACTTCGCCTGGTCTGACTCTGAGGTGGCGAAGGAAGTCTGGCGTAAAAGGTAGCGTTCAGAATAATTCGCGCGTCTGCGAATTTGCTTAGTTACGTCCGTTGCGCAAATTTGCCATGCGTAAGGGTGCGAAGTTACACTAGCGAATTTACACCAGCGTCCGAAATTAACGAAAATACTCTACACTAGCGTTAGGCACTTCGTCGTTTAGTGAATTTGCGCCAATGTTGCAAGAGAACAGTAATGAATAAGCAATATTGATTTTGATTATAATTGAAGTTGCAAATATCTTTAAAACCATTGAAAATGGTTACTGAATGTATTTTGGAAAGCTGCCTGGATTTAAATTTTCTTTCATTATGCAGTATAAAAGGACCCCTTTAAAAACAATCCCAATCAAGCTCACCAGATTATTTCCTATAAAGTATGTCAAACTATTGTATTAAACAGCAAAACTTTGAAGATATAATTTTGGCTTTGCAAAAATTACAAAAAAATTTATATGTTTGTTTTTTTCCTAAAATATATTTGTGTATAAAATACAATTTGTACTATTTTCTTGGGTGTAAACCTGTGGCATTGTGAGATAGGCTATTGGCATAGTTTTATAGGTAGGCTGCTTGCTGCCATGGCAGCCAGCAGTCTGTACTGCAGTGCAAGGGAAGAGTCAAAGATCTGGGAATGCAGACTGAATACTAAAATGGAAGCAAGAGCCTTGTGCAGAGCTTGTTTCACTGCCTCAGTTGGGCTTGTATCGAGCTGTGACGTGAGCATATTAGTTGCTGCACTGTGTCAGAGAATGGAAAGTGTGGTACAGCTCTGCATTTGGAAAACTCATGTTATGGAAGGAAATATGCAAGGTTAACAAGACACCTATATTTTCAGTCTTGGCAAAATGAAGGCATTTCTTCAGGATATGTCTGGTGCTTTGCAGAGGAACGCCATCTCAGTTTTACTTCTGAGATGGACTCGTGAATTGATGGAGCCTATTTTACATTCTGAGAGCAGGGATTTCTAAAGGCACTGTCGGCATTGCAGATGTAACAAATAAGAACTTTTGTACGGCAGTATTTTGCAAAGCGGTGGTTGAGCGATTCCCTGAAGCAGGATGTAAATCTTGGTTTGCAAAGATGACAAATGGTCTTTGAAAGATGCAACGTCCTACTGAGCTGCCACTTGTTAAATGCAAGAATGTCAGAAAAGGTTCTTCTTTTCAGAAACAAAAGTCTATGACAAACCTGTCATTTCTGAGTAGTACTGAAAATGGAATTTTCTGCTCCTACCAAGCAAATTGGTATACGGAATCCACAAGGTCAAACCTCTGCTGCATACAAAAAGAAGAAAAAGTTGATGCTGGGAGCTTATCTAGGATTCTGTCCCAGTCAGTGCATTCTCTGCCTTCTACAAAAACCTGGGATACAGCTAATATGCCCCCAATATGTAATATTTTGTCACATGGGAACTCATCGTGCAAATTAATAGAAAGTCCAGGTACCGTAACAGTTTTAACAGAGGAAAATACACAGATTGCGGATGACTTATCTAGTGAAGCATTTGGTGGCTTTACCAGAAGCTGGTTAGAGGAAGAAGACAGTTACCTACGAGAAGGAACTGCCCACTTGGATGAGGAGGTCATTATGACCATGCTAGGTGACCTAGAGCAAGCTTTGTATTATGAAATGATTGGTGAGTTAGTAACTGAGCTCTAAGTAGCTCTTAGATTTTACCCTACATATTCTGGTTAATCAGTTTCAATTCTTTGGTAGTTGTGTAAAGGTATGTTAGTAATCTGTGCAATACAATGTAATATACAGCAGTTTTGTATTCTAGGTGTGTTTTTTAATTAGGGATGCACCTAATCCACTATTTTGTTTTATGACAAAAAGTCACATGATTTCCCTCCCCACCCTTAATTTGCATATGTAAATTAGGATTCGGTTCAGCCAGGCAGAAGGATTCGGCCGAATCCGTATCCTGCTGAAAAAGGCGTAATCCTGGCCGAATATCGAACCGAATCCTGGATTCGGTGCATCCCTATTTTTAATATCAATCATAGTGCTGCATACTATTATGGCATTTATTATTGTCCTTTTACTTTCTTTGCATTATTTACACATTTAATCTACTAAAGGCAGAGCTAATATTAATTAATATTAATTGTTTATGCCCTCTTTTCTTTTCAGGAGAAGATCCAGAGACACGGAGAATGAGAACTGTAAAGAATATTGCAGATCTAAGGCAAAACCTTGAAGAAACTATGTCTAGCTTAAGAGGAACACAAATCACTCACAGGTATGCATTACTTTTAGCTTTTTTTGCCATGTATATAGTGTGTGTGTATTTATGTATGTGTGTGTATATATGTATATATATATAGACAAATACAAGAGTCCTCTGCACTCAACCCATTATCAATATATTTAAGGCACCCCCGCCTAATGGTTTTAAAAATTAAAAAAATTAGCTCCATGTTGTAGCTCCCACCCTTCCCAGCTATAGTCAGGTGATCCCACTGGTGTCTAATAAAAGTGTAGCCAAGTTTAGGAGTTTTACTTTGAAAGCAGTAAGTAAGTTGCAGGTAAAACTTAGTCCCTTTGTAAAATGTATAATGAAGCAATAGAATTCTCACGCTCTTTCTGGCGTGAGTGCAGAAAGAGCTTTTTCTCATCACCCTGCCATACAGATGTTGTTTGTGCAAATTGTGCTGAATTGCAGAACGATGTACAGATACACCATCTGCAGCAAGATGTTCTTGCAGGTCTTTGGAGGTGATCTTTGGGTTGTCTGTAACCATTCTCAAAATCCTCTGCATATGCCACTCCTGTGTTTTTCTTGGCCTGCCAGACCTAGTTTTACAGCAACTGTGCCTGTGGCCTTCCATTTCCTGATTACATTCCTTACAGTTGAAACTGACAGTTTAAACCTCTGAGCTTTTTGTAGCCTTCCCCCAAGGGCAGAGACACACAGGAAGATTCAGGGAGATTTAGTCACCCGGCGACTAATCGCCTCTTCTTCGGGCAACTAATCTCCCCCGAAAAGCCTTCCTGGTGGCTAGAATCAAAATCGCCGGCAGGATGGCACTCTGTGTGCTTCGTTTTCCAAAGTCGTCCGAAGTTACCTGACGAGGAAACTTTGGGTGACTTCAGAAAACTAAGCAATCCGAGTGCCATCTCCCCATATGAATAGTAGAGAGGCTGAATAGAAGGTTGAGTAATAAAAAGTAATAATAACTATAAATTTGTAGCATTACAAAGTATTTCTTTTTAGATGGGGTCAGTGACCCCCAATTGAAAGCTGGAGAAAATCAGAAGAAGAAAGCAAATAATTCAAAAACCATAAAAAATAAATAGTGAGGATCAATTAAAAAAATGCTTCGAATTGACCAGTCTATAACATACTAAAGTTAATTAAATGAGAACCACCCCTTTAAAGAGCTAATCCAACCAATTTGGTGTTGCCAGTAATTAGTATTGAGCAGTTACATGCATTCAACTTAGCAAATCTACAAGGGTACCCACATTTTTGCCAGTCTACAACTGAATACTGCTTCACTAAAAATCTTTGTACAGAAAACACCATAGTGTTGGGAACTGAAAGACATACCATTGTGATCTTTTGGGGGTCACTGATCCCATCTAAAACAAATTCTCTGTAAAAGTACACATTTATTGTTATTTGCTACATGTCCCCTGTGATGATTGGTTGAATGTTAGTCTAGAATAGGCCACACATGTGTAGCACCCTACAGACTGTTTGAACATTATAATGCGGGACTATAATTAGTATTAATGGACAATGGATTACTAAATTGCTCCCTGATGTGATAAAACAGAGACTGCAAACATTTGATATTTCTGGAGGCAGAACTATTGCTTGGGGTTAAGAACTACATTTCCAACAAGCCCTTGCTCCAGGAAGTGCATGGAGACAGCCAATAGGAGCCCAACCCAGGAACCGGAAGGGGAGGGGGGAATTAACCAGCAAGGAGGACTGTGCTGTGCTGGAAGACTTAGTGACTGGGGCAGTTGTGTTGCAGCCAGGATTAGTGATTAGTCAGAAAGAGAAACTGTCACTAATCTGCTGAGGAAGACACTGCAGTTTTGCTGAAAGTTGGTTCCTGTTATTCCCTGGAGGGAAAGTGCACAAGGTCCCAGTAGTCAGTGTGATCCTGGGTTGTGGCCTTCCAGCCAATTTTGATCAGGAGGAAAATCCAGTGAGAGGAGAAGCAGAGTTCCTGATAAACTGTGAGTCATCATTAACCCCGGGCCTGCCAGTTTGGAAGATTAATACTCAGCCTTATTCTATCTGTGAGACTGTGTGGTTTCTATGGACAGAGAAGCCCCTAAATTGCTGGATGTTTTCACATGTGTTCAGATGTGCCTCCTTTTTGTTGTTACAATCATCAGCTGAGAGTGTTGCAGTGAACCAGTAAAGTTACTGAAGGTGATTTCAGGGATTGCATAGTCACCTCATCAACCTGCAAGGATTATAAGTAAGGCTGACAGCATTGCATTCATCACAAGGGGCCCCCACCGGTACACACACTATATCCAGCTGGCAACTTGTTGGGAGAGACTTAGGTGTGCACACCAGGGTTACACTGGGCTATTCTTACAGCTGTTTTATATTGTTGTTATGTTATTTTATTTACTACTATTCAAAGTAACTAATCTCTTTTCTTACAGCTTCTGCTGTTAAATAAAATAAGGCTGTGCCTGTTGCATTGCCATTCTTGTTTGTCTGTTCACTGGATCTGGGGTGTCACCAGTATACTTTGCAAGATCATACCCAATAGCACAATTTCATAACACACTTACGGGTGTGCTACATTTGGGGGCTCGTCCGGGATTGGGTTTCACTTACTGGTACTGACTATGCCCATTTCCCTCAGAAGTTAGCAGACATTCCAAAGATTAAATATGGATCCTCAAGCTGTTGCACAGTGGTGTGAAGCTGTAAATGCCAACCCAGATCATTGCCTGGCACTGCTGCTTCCTATAAAGGATATGACTTCCAAACAGATATATCAGCTAATGGATGAGGTAATTCCCCAGAGCCGCTGCTTCATAAGAGGCATGAAAAGAGACCCTGTTACTGATACCACTAATGTATTATTGGAGTGGGATTGCCAGATACTAAGCTTGGATGTGCTCCCTACTGTAGAGTTTGGAAAGGAGGGTCACAAAGCCCAGCTAGTCTTTCCCCTAGAAAACCCACATGCCACTTCCACTGCTTCTGGATTATCTTCAGCTGCATCTCCAACTATAGGTTCAGAATTTATAACTGCTCTTGGCATCCTTGTAGAGAAATGCAAAAAGAGCAGCGCTTTGTATGCTGGGTTTGGCTATCGCAAGCTGCGGTCCTTCTCTGGGTCACAGCCTGTTCCTACAGGGGAAGATGATTATGAGTCCTGGATGGAACAGACTATGCAAGTCCTGGATGAATGGGATATCCCTGAAGCCCATAAGAAACAAAGAATATCTGAGAGTTTGAGGGGAGCAGCTGCAGATACTGTGCGGAATCTGAAGCTCAGTAAACAAGACTGCACTGCCTATGACTATTTGGAAGCCTTGCAGGATGTGTTTGGCAGAACTGAAAAAGCAGCTGACCTACTATACCAGTTTGAGCACACCTATCAGGAGCCTGGGGAGAAACTATCAGACTACATTCGACGTCTAGATAAGACCCTACACCAGATATTGCTAAAGAAGGGTTTGGATCCCAAATTGGTGGACAAGGTAAGAGTGAAACAGATTTGGCAGGGGGCCCAACCCCTTGACCCCATCATGCTAAAGTTGAGACTGAAACTAGGGGAAGAAACTCTTATTTACAATCAACTGATTAAAGAAGTCAGAGAGGAAGAGGCCAGACTGGAGGAAAAAGGATCTATGGTGAACTCTAGATCTGTACTAAAAGTTGGAGTCAAAACTATATGCCCTATGGAATCGAGCAAAGAGGTTACCCAGTTGAGGGCACAACTAGACATGCTAACTGAGCTAGTAACCCAATTAGCCAAGACTCATGTATCTACTCCAGAGGTGGCTGGCACTATGCTCAGTACAGCAGCTGCAGAAACTGAGAAGCCTCTTCATACCCAAGCTCACTCTGGTGGGAACACAGAGATATGTTATAAGTGTGGCGAGCCAGGCCATTATAGAAGACAATGTTGCAATGAACCAAATCCAAAGAAGGTAATTGACAAATTATCAAAATTATTGAATGAGGAGAAGAGAAAGGCACAGGGAAACTACAAAGCTGGGTGCCCATCTAAAGAAAGCTCCAGGAAAACCTACAGGATTTCTAAAGGGCGAGAGGCAGCCACCCCAAACAAAAAGATTGACTCGTTTTCACAACCTCCAATACCTCCCCATCAAATTCCAAAAAAATATAAATGTGATCGTAATTCACTCAAATGGCATACTGACACAGCAAAAGGACACCTACAAAATCGAAAGAACAACATCACAGTTAACTGTCAACAAGGTGGACCAGACCAAGATAAACTGTTGCAAAAGCCAAGGTCACCAAAAAGCCTGGTTGGTCCACCTCTCATTGTACCTGTGCAAATTGAAGGTGTTTACTCCGAGGCACTCCTAGATACAGGAGCTCAAGTGACACTACTGTACAGAGATTTTTATAAGAAGTACCTATCACACATACCTCTGGAGAAGTTGGAACACCTGGAAATATGGGGTCTGAGTGAAACCAAATTCCCCTATGATGGTTATGTCAACATTAAATTAGAATTTTCTCCTCTTGTGGCAGGGACCAAAGAAGTATTTGAGACATTGGCGGTAGTGTGCCCCAGACCTCCAGGAGCCCTGCAGAACTCTTTAGTGGTGGGCACAAATACGGATTTGGTGAGGCGAATGTTAGCTCCTCAATTGCAGTTGAAAGGGAAACAGAGAGCCCCAATACACCCATTGCTACAGCCAGTACTGACTTCCCTAACTCAACAGAAGGAGGAACCTTCAGATGGAATAGGAAATGTGTGGTCACTTCAGAGGAAAGAATGTCTAGTACCACCTGGAAAAATCACCTGCATGAGAGCTAGGGTAAAAATGTGCTGGGAACATACTGGACCGAATTTGATGATTGAAGGTGGGCAAGGGATAGATCTACCTACTGGAGTAGAGCTGATTCCTGAAACCTTTCCAACTGATTGTCTGAAGAAGAACCAAGGCACTGTCACTGTTGGGCTGAAAAATACAACCAGTGAACCTGTTGTTATTCATTCACATATACTCTTAGGAAAAGTCTACTCAGCTAGTCCTATGCCTATGGGTAGCTTGGTGAGTGATAGAGCAGAAGCCACAGATGAAGACGAAGTTTTCAATTTTAGTAATCCTTTCATTCCCCTTGAGTGGAAGAAGCGCTTACAGAAGCATTTGAAAGAGCACAGTGATTTATTCTCCAAAAGTGACATTGATATGGGATGCGCTACCAGCACACAGCACAGAATCCGTCTCAGAGAAGATAGACCCTTTCGTGAAAGATCACGGCGCATTGCTCCAGGAGACCTAGAAGATCTTCGCAGGCACCTGGAAGAGCTAAAAGCTGCTGGAATCATTAAAGAATCACGAAGCCCTTATGCATCCCCAATAGTAGTGGTACGTAAAAAGAATGGTTCAATCCGGATGTGTGTGGATTATCGCACTTTAAATCAGCGTACCATTCCAGACCACTATACCACTCCCAGGATTGAGGATGCTCTTAACTGCTTGGTTGGGAGCAAGTGGTTCAGTGTATTGGACCTGAGAAGTGGATACTATCAGATCCCTATGCACCCAGAAGACAAGGAGAAGACAGCATTCATATGTCCTTTGGGGTTCTATGAATTTAATAGGATGCCCCAAGGCCTCTGTGGAGCACCTGCCACCTTTCAACGCCTCATGGAACGCACAGTAGGTGACATGCATCTTTTAGAAGTACTGGTATACTTAGATGACCTAATAGTCTTTGGCAAGACCTTAGAGGAGCATGAACAGAGACTGTTGAAGGTATTCAGTCGGCTTGAGAAGGAAGGCCTGAAGTTGTCCCCAGAAAAGTGCCAATTCTGTCAGCCCTCAGTGAACTATGTGGGCCATGTGGTGTCATCAGAAGGAATAGCCACTGACCCCAGCAAGATTGAAGCTGTCTCATCATGGCCCAAACCCAGAACAATTACTGAACTGAGGTCCTTTTTGGGTTTCTGTGGGTATTACAGGAGATTTGTGAAGGGGTTCTCAAAAGTGGCTCAACCGTTGAATCAGTTGCTGCAAAACAACCCTGAGACAGAAGAATCGAATGAAGGCAAGAAGTCCCGAGGCCAAGGATGGGCCAGAGAGTCCATAGAAGGTAGATGGACTCGAGAATGTGAACAAGCTTTTGACCAGCTAAAGTATTGCCTTACTCATGCACCTGTGCTAGCCTATGCTGATACATCTAAGCCCTATGTGTTGCATACAGATGCCAGCAGGGAGGGCCTTGGAGGTGTTCTATACCAAGAGTATAATGAGGAACTAAGACCAGTAGCTTTCATCAGTCGAAGCTTGTCACCCTCTGAGAGGAACTACCCTGCTCATAAACTTGAATTCCTTGCACTAAAATGGGCAGTGGTGGATAAGCTACACGATTACTTATATGGAGCAGAATTCGAAGTACAGACAGACAACAATCCACTTACTTATATCTTAACCACTGCAAAGCTGGATGCCACTGGTCATAGATGGTTGGCCGCACTAGCACACTACAAGTTTAGTTTGCGCTACCGACCAGGTCGGAATAATAAGGATGCTGATGGGCTGTCTAGACGACCTCATGAAAATCTGCATCCAGATGATGAATGGATTGAGATTCCAGCACCTGGAGTGAGAAGCATGTGTCAAGGGGTGACTTTTAGACTAACAAGTGAATGTTTCGCAGAAAAGGTTGGAATGACTTCCAGTGGGATTCCTAGGCTTTATTGCAATGTGACTTCGGTTGAGACATCCACCATCCCAACTCTCAGCAAAGGAGACATCAAGAGAGATCAAAGTGAGGATCCTCTATGTCAACTGGCCCTGGAGGCCTTAAGGAAACAACAAGCTGATTTACTCAGAACTGATTTTCATCCTCTGGCCAGATTGCTTCTGAAAGAGTGGGACAGACTGCAACTACGAGGTGGTTTAATATACAGACGGGCTCCAAGTATAGCAGACACTGAGAAATGGCAATTGATGCTACCACAGAAACACAGAGACTCTGTTCTTATGGCCCTTCACGATGAACATGGTCATCTGGGGTATGAGAAAACTCTAGGCCTTGTAAGGGATCGTTTCTATTGGCCATGTATGAAACAAGATGTAGAAGACTATTGTCGTACCTGCCTCAGATGTATACAGAGGAAAACTTTGCCAACAAGGGCTGCTCATCTTCTGCATATGGAAAGCCATGGGCCCATGGATCTAGTTTGCATTGACTTTCTATCCATTGAGCCAGATGAGGGTGGTATTAGCAATGTTTTGGTGGTAACAGACCATTACACCAGGTATGCCCAGGCCTTTCCCACCAAAGATCAAAGAGCCATTACAGTTGCAAAGGTTCTTGTGGAACGTTTCTTCGTTCATTATGGCTTACCTAGAAGAATCCATTCGGATCAAGGAAGAGACTTTGAAAGTAAGCTAGTGCATGAGTTGTTATCAATGCTGGGAGTTCAGAAGTCAAGAACCACTCCTTACCATCCACAAGGTGACCCTCAGCCTGAAAGGTTCAACAGGACCCTGTTAGACATGCTAGGCACCTTGCCCAAAGAGAAGAAATGCCACTGGAGTCACTATATTGCCACAGTTGTTCATGCATACAACAGCACAAGAAATGATTCCACTGGGTACTCACCTTACTTCCTAATGTTTGGGCGCGAGGCCAGATTACCTATTGACATAATATTTGGGGTCACAGCTGATGACACTCCTGTCAAATCGCATCAGAGCTATGTAGAAAGGCTAAAGAAAAACCTCCAGCAAGCCTATGAAAGAGCTGAGACAGCGGCTGGTAACAAATGCAAGCAAAACAAAAGCAGATATGACAAAAAAGTGAAATATCATGATTTGCAGCCAGGTGATCGAGTACTTCTAAGGAATATGGGAATCCCAGGCAAACACAAGCTGGCTGATCGATGGGGATCACAACCATATATTATTTGCTCCCAACTACCAAATCTACCAGTATACCAACTTCGCCCAGAAGGGAAGGACAGTCCTATAAAAACCTGGCACAGGAATCACATTTTACCTTTAAGGGAAGCCACACGGGAGACAAGGTCTCAACCAGCAAAGAGACAAACGAATACTAAACCGAGAAGATCTCAGAGGCTACAAGGACAGACTCCCTCAAGGAATGATAATACCATATCTGAACAGCATTGTGAAGATAACAGTGATGATGATGATGATTGGGGGTTAGATTACTTCTTCTCAGATGGTGCAGTGGAAGGAACTCTCCATGATAACTCTGAAGTCAACAGGAACTTAAATGCCAATGCACCTGAGTTTGTCCCATGTATGCCAGAGTTACATATAGTAAATTCAGGGGCTTCTCAATCAGCCTTCAGAGAGCTTGAATGTGACTCAACTGGCGTAATACATTCTACAGAGACTGATCCCTCTTCAAGAGATCAGCTTGAACTTAATTGTCAAGATGAAGGTCAAGATTTAAGAGACTTAAATGAGGCCCAAGTAGTCAATCCAAGGGAGCCCAGAACTATTAGACCTCCTCAAAGACTGACTTACAATTCTCTAGGAAATAGTACTGAAGAGAGTGTTCTCACTTCACACAGATTGGTTTCTGCCCAGGAAACATTCGTTGAAGAAAAATCTGGTGGCACCCCATATAAGACTCATGTTTGCAATGTGAAACATAAGATTGAAACAACCGTATAAAGTATTTTAGGTGTACTATTATGTACCTATGTGCTAGATAATATGTATGTGGTTAATATATTAATGCCATGTTCATCTTGATGGGGCTCAAGAGTTGTGGTGGGGGGAGAGTGTAGCACCCTACAGACTGTTTGAACATTATAATGCGGGACTATAATTAGTATTAATGGACAATGGATTACTAAATTGCTCCCTGATGTGATAAAACAGAGACTGCAAACATTTGATATTTCTGGAGGCAGAACTATTGCTTGGGGTTAAGAACTACATTTCCAACAAGCCCTTGCTCCAGGAAGTGCATGGAGACAGCCAATAGGAGCCCAACCCAGGAACCGGAAGGGGAGGGGGGAATTAACCAGCAAGGAGGACTGTGCTGTGCTGGAAGACTTAGTGACTGGGGCAGTTGTGTTGCAGCCAGGATTAGTGATTAGTCAGAAAGAGAAACTGTCACTAATCTGCTGAGGAAGACACTGCAGTTTTGCTGAAAGTTGGTTCCTGTTATTCCCTGGAGGGAAAGTGCACAAGGTCCCAGTAGTCAGTGTGATCCTGGGTTGTGGCCTTCCAGCCAATTTTGATCAGGAGGAAAATCCAGTGAGAGGAGAAGCAGAGTTCCTGATAAACTGTGAGTCATCATTAACCCCGGGCCTGCCAGTTTGGAAGATTAATACTCAGCCTTATTCTATCTGTGAGACTGTGTGGTTTCTATGGACAGAGAAGCCCCTAAATTGCTGGATGTTTTCACATGTGTTCAGATGTGCCTCCTTTTTGTTGTTACAATCATCAGCTGAGAGTGTTGCAGTGAACCAGTAAAGTTACTGAAGGTGATTTCAGGGATTGCATAGTCACCTCATCAACCTGCAAGGATTATAAGTAAGGCTGACAGCATTGCATTCATCACAAGGGGCCCCCACCGGTACACACACTATATCCAGCTGGCAACTTGTTGGGAGAGACTTAGGTGTGCACACCAGGGTTACACTGGGCTATTCTTACAGCTGTTTTATATTGTTGTTATGTTATTTTATTTACTACTATTCAAAGTAACTAATCTCTTTTCTTACAGCTTCTGCTGTTAAATAAAATAAGGCTGTGCCTGTTGCATTGCCATTCTTGTTTGTCTGTTCACTGGATCTGGGGTGTCACCAGTATACTTTGCAAGATCATACCCAATAGCACAATTTCATAACACACTTACGGGTGTGCTACACATGTATGACTACATTGCACTGTTCCAACAAATCTGAATACTTGATGTTCAAATGACTAGTTGAAAGTATGAGAATTTTACTTTTTTTTCATTTGGGCAATGAGCATTGGTAAAATACTAACTATAAAACACTATGTCCCAAGCACTCCAGATTATAAATTAAATACTTGTATTTTAAGCTCCATACTTCCCTAATAAATGCTTCACCTAATTATCTTTCCTTATAGAAGCTGTTCATTTACAGCATACTAAAATTGTTCTTTTTATATTTTATGGCAGTACATTGGAGACAACATTTGATAGCACTGTGACCACTGAAATTAGTGGAAGAAATTTACCAAGTTTAACAAGCCGTTCCTCTGCAATGACATGGAGACTTGGTCAAGCAAGTCCTAGGCTTCAGGCTGGAGATGCTCCTTCCTTGGTTGGTGCTTACCCACGAAACAATCAAAGTCGCTTTATACATACAGACCCCTCTCGGTTTATGTACACTACTCCTCTTCGACGTGCTGCCATTTCCCGCCTTGGTAATATTTCACAAGTTGAGATCAGTGAAAAAGGATGTCATGACCTTGACATAGCTTCAGAGTTGGATGTAGGAGGTTATATGAGTGATGGTGATATTCTTGGAAAGAGTCTTAGAACCGATGATATTAATAGTGGGTAAGTATGCTTTAATGGTATTCTTTAATGCCCTTGTTGCAAACTCTGATAAAACCACATAGCTACTGTATAAGCATTACTTTTTTTAGTATAGCACAATTTTCATTTTAGTCCAAAGTTTTAACATCAGACTCAAATGGAAACTAGCTATAAGGAATATAGTGTGTGTTTTTGTGCTGTGTGAATATTATAGTAAACTTGAGATTTTAAACTGTACTGTGGTAGGGACTCATGTGAATGAGGAACAGTCTCTATTAGGGATGGGTGAATTTTTTCACCTTGTTTCGCCGCAGAAATGACACCCAGACTAATATGGTAGGGTCAAATTTGCCCATCCCTAGTCTCTATCAAGCACTGATATATAAAAAAGAGATAATAATATATTGTCCCTGCAGGGGGTTAGAATCATTGTCTGGTACATTTGACAATGACAGCTTTATACAGCTATTAATAAGACCAATTTTCACGAACTGTACAATTTACAGAATTTTTTTGCACTGCTCAATTTTTGGTTAAGGAGGATCCTCAGACCAACTCCTTTGTTGTGAAAACAATCAGGGATGTAACAATTGGGGGTCAGCCCACCTTCAAGTAAAATTTTCTTTGGGGGGTGATGTGGTCAATTCAACACCTGGAACTATGGGGTGCCGTTTGTCCCAAATACATTCTGTATACAAAACCATCCCTAATACACAGAATGAATGTCTCTCATGTTATATAAGTATTTGTGACCATACACAGAGAAAACAAATATACAAAAGACTTATTTCTATTAAAGAATAAACACAAAATCTGGTTAGTGCACAAAAGGATGTCATTATATCACAAACTCCATTCTGTACATTTTAACAAGCAATCTGTCTCACAAATGTATAACCTCCATGTAACAGAAGCACTAATGTGCAAAGTTACTTACAGAATGAATTATGTAAAAACAAAGTTGGACATAATATATAATATTGTAACTAACTAGTGCTTGTCAAGCTAGATTTGACTGACAAAATAGATATCTGTGACAGAAAGCAAGATTTTATAGTACAGGATTCATTCTTTCCACAAAATGACAGTTTTGTTTCACAAAACAGATAAAATAACCATTCTGTGAAGCAACACTGTCAGTCACATTCCTGAACCAATAAGAACAAAGCTTATTGCCATATACAAACAAGATGAGAAGTGGCCAGCTCTGCTCCACATGGCTAAGGCAAAGTATCTGGCCGGCTATAGAGGGCGCCCTCTAATGTCCCCTATGCTGCATAGTAATAAACATGAACAAACTTTTCCTAAAAGAGCTGCTGTTAAACACTACAGGTTCATAAATGGAAGTTTTTACAAATGGCTGAGAAATATAATGCTGCACTTATAATGATTGTAGAGAAAGAAAAGTATGCAAAACTTATATAAATATGATCATTTTAGGTGATATGGCTATTCTTATTGTAGTAACCTGCTTGTGTGGCCATTTTGGTTAAGGGCATTCCTGCTGTTTTGCCATTAGCTTATGACTCACTCCTGTTCCTCTTCCTGTCTAAGCTGAGAGTAATAATGGGACAGGCCACACCCACCTGTGATGTTGTATTAAATGTACCAGAAGTTACTGTGCTTATCTGGCTGCTTTGTCTGACTCTCAGAGTCAGTTATAAGTTTTGTATATGATAGTTAGACTCCAATGTCTCCTCCTAGCTGTAATCTTGCACCAATTAGCTTGTAGTAGTCTCTAAATAATGTGCTTAGCTATAGTTCAACTACTACATAATAGCTTTAGCCAGAGACTTGGGACTGATCATGTGCACGCATTCTCTATAGTATGATGTGTAGGTTATATGAGCAGCCACTCCTGAGTACTGTGTGTAAACAAAAGGGGGTCATTTAGGCAGGGGAAATTTTAGGGGATCATAATAATTTATATAGAAGCAACAAGCTGCACAATGCTTTATATTTATTTATAACAAAAGACTCTAATGATGCCGTCCCCTTACCTGCCCAGTGCTTAACCCTTTCACATCAGAGTGGGTCGAGAGGGGCACAACACTAGAGCAGAGAGCACAACTGTGCCCATGTCACATGCATGTCCAGGGCCGCCAGCAGGGGGGGACAAGTGTTGCAGGCCTGAAGGGGGGCCCAGAAGTGCTGCATTTTTCAAAGAGCCGGGTCCCCTTTACGAGCGCCCGAGCCTTATATAAATATGATCATTTTAGGTGATATAACTATTCTTATTGTAGTAACCTGCTTGTGTGGCCATTTTGGTTAAGGGCATTCCTGCTGTTTTGCCATTAGCTTATGACTCACTCCTGTTCCTCTTCCTGTCTAAGCTGAGAGTAAAGGTGGCCATAGATGCAAAGATCCGCTCGTTTGGCAACATCGCCAAATGAGCGGTAAGCTGAGAGTAAAGGTGGTCATAGATGCAAAGATCTTTCCCCGATATGCCATTAACAAGCATGGCTATATCGGGTGTAATCTGATTGTTCAGCCGTATGGCCGAACGATCCAATTACGATGTGCCCTGGGTTCCGGCGGGATCTCCGCCGGACGAATCCTCGATTCGTACGATAGGATCCGTGTGTCTATGGCCACCTTAATAATGGGACAGGCCACACCCACCTGCGATGTTGTATTAAATGTACCAGAAGTTACTGAGGGTCATTTATCAACACTGGGCAAATATGCCCATGGGCAGTAACCCATGGCAACCAATCAGATTTCTGCATTCATTGTTCTACTTGCAGCTGACTTTAAGAAGCTAATCACTGATTGGTTGCTATAGCTAACTGCCCATGGGCAAATTTGCCCAGTGTTGATAAATGAGCCTCACTGTGTTGTCTGTCTGCTTTGCCTGACTCTCAGAGTCAGTTATAAGTTTTGTATATGATAGTTAGACTCCAATGTCTCTTCCTCGCTGTAATCTTGCACCAATTAGCTTGTAGTGGTCTCTTAATGTGCTTAGCTATAGTTCAACTACTACATAATAGCTTTAGCCAGAGACTTGGGACTGATCATGTGCACACACATTGTGTTTAGTATGATGTGTAGGTTATATGAGGAGCCACTCCTGAGTACTGTGTGTAAACAAAAAGCTTCAGGACTTCAGCGGCCTCTATAGCAGGCCAAATACTTTCCCTTAGCCATGTGGAGCAGAGCTGGCCACTTCTCATCTTGTTTGTTATATGGCAATAAGCTTTGTTCTTATTGGTTCAGGAATGTGACTGACAGTGTTGCTTCACAGAATGGTTATTTTATCTGTTTTGTGAAACAAAACTGTCATTTTGTGGAAAGAATGAATCCTGTACTATAAAATCTTGCTTTCTGTCACAGATATCTATTTTGTCAGTCAAATCTAGCTTGACAAGCACTAGTTAGTTACACTATTATATATTATGTCCAACTTTGTTTTTACATAATTCATTCTGTAAGTAACTTTGCACATAAGTGTGTCCGTTACATGGAGGTTATACATTTGTGAGACAGATTGCTTGTTAAAATGTACAGAATGGAGTTTGTGATATAATGACATCCTTTTGTGCACTAACCAGATTTTGTGTTCATTCTTTAATAGAAATAAGTCTTTTGTATATTTGTTTTCTCTGTGTATGGTCACAAATACTTATATAACATGAGAGACATTCATTCTGTGTATTATGGATAGTTTTGTATACAGAATGTATTTGGGACAAACGGCACCCCATATGGAACTGGACTAAAAAAGCACCAAAAGATCCTATGTGGGACAGCCCTGAACTTCATGCTAATAAAAGTGGTTTATAGGAAGCAAGTTGTGGCATAGCAGGTGATGGCTGGGGAATGGCCTAATTAGTCCTATATTTCCAAAATTAAATGTTGGGAGGTACAAAGAACCTGTACTGTCACTAGATGCTGCTAGGCCAACTTGCTGCTTCCTGTAATCCAACTCTCTAGGAACTATAGGTTCCTGAGCCTGGGACCTCCATCACTCTAGAAGCATATTGAGAGATTCCATTCATGGCAAAATTGATGGATTGCTGATTGAACTTCACATTAAATAACTTTGTAAAAAAAACTGCAATGAATTAATGTTCTAAACTGCAGCCAGTTAATTGCCTTTTCTGCCCCATTTTTTTTTTAAAATAAGCGCTTCATGCATGTATTTTTCCCAAAGGGTTGATTTGTAACAGCCATGTCTTATGGTGATTTTGTATGATGCTGGCGTGCCTGCATATGCAGGATAGCAATGCTTTTCAGCTAGATAACAGTGTTGCAGTACTGCTGCTTCATTTGTCCTCTGAATCTTTCTGTATGAAAAAGCAGCATGATCACTTTTCTGCCTGGATATGTGGCAGGCTTCACTTTTCATGCTGGAAAAGCTCATCTCTGATTTGCATTGCTCTACGTCTACATCATCAGCATTCATTCTGTTTTTTAATCCTCTCCCATAGTTACATAATCACTTCATTTTAATGATTGTCAAACTGTGCTAATATGATAAACCTCAAGGATTTGGATGTCAAAAAGTTCCACTGCTTCAGCATGGGTTCTTACGTTATTTTCTGCCTTTTAATACAGGCCCCTGACACAAATGCTGCTTCCAGCCTCCCTGCTCACTTTTCCAACGCCTAAGAACTATAAATGTCTAAGTGCATCTGTCAATATTAAAAACATGTTTGGCCCAGAAACATCCATTTGACAGCACCTGTCGTGGGTTTTCTATGCCCTGGTTTGACCCTCTGTCTTACCACAATGTCTTTTATTTCTCAAAATATTCTGTACTTTTTAAGTCCTTAAATTTGTAAAATATACACGCAATGTAATGTAGAGCAATGCAAAACAAAGATGAGCTTTTCCAGTCTGATAACCTATTCTTTCTAAGCAACACTTGGATTTTTTTTATTCAGATAGTCATACATTTAAAGTAAATATCAACAGAGAAAAAAATCTGCATTCAGTCCCAATCTATGATTAGACCAAGAATGACTGGGACAATATGTACAGTAGTATCTGATAATAATGGGGGAGAAGGTCATCAACAGGATTTGTTCACATTCAGTTTTATCTGAATCCAATCAAAAATGATTTTATGCCAGGGATTTATGCATGAGGTGTAATTAAAACATGTACAAAAATTAATGATAAAACAGGAATTCTGAATGCAGAAACAATTGAACCTATATCTGCCTCTTCTTTAAAACCGATTCAGTCAGGTATATTATTGTAAATAATTCAGTTTCATGCCCAAGGCAGAAATGAAATCATTTAGTCCAATCGATACCCCGCAATAAAGATGACAAAGCAGCAACATGTGCTGATGTTAGTATAGGCGGACATCATTGAGTTGTACAATTTATAAATTATTGTACATACATGCTGCAACATATCAGGAGGGCCTAATATTGCATACTGCCTCATTTAGCCTGGCATCCCATGTAAGTGTATTTAACAGCTTAAACTATGTTATTATTAATACATATTTATAAAGCTGCAACATATTTAGAGATGTACAAAAATGGATGTTTATACTGAACATACAAATTTACATACAAAAAACAAAAGGGCCCTGCCCACAATTGCTTACGGTATAAGGACTTTTACCAGATTTGCCACTGTTCTGATTCTTTCTATTTAGTTATTTGACCGACGGGGGCCTCAATCTGTATACCAGAAGTCTTAATAGAATACCTGACCTTGCGGCCTCTCGTGATGTTATCCACAGGGGTGTACATGATGTCACTGTTGATGCAGACAGGTAAGCATTTCTTTTCAATCTTTTGATTTACATTGTATGTACTTAAAACTTCTTATCCTGAGAAGTGATGAGAATTTAAAATTGTTAAACCCTGCGTATTGAGAGTAGCTCCAATGCTTTCCTTCAATTCACTTTTACACAGCAATTCTCTGTACAACACGAGTACAGCAGTTACTACCAATTCCCATAGTTGTCATTTTCTTTGCTGGTTTCTTTTTGGACTTGTTTCTTTCAACGAAATTCAACACTTAGGGGCCTATTTACTAACATTTGCATTTCTTTCTTTTCACAAATCTTAAAGGGGACATTTCATATAACCTTCATATTCAGATATATTGCACATCCTTCCTCAAAACATGTAATGATGCAGAAAGAAAAACGTTTTGAAAGCATTTTACCTCCTAGAACTGTCATTATATCAGAGCTGCAGAGAGAACCTCTCTGCTCAGTGTCTAGGCTGAAATGAAGAGTGGGAGTGTCTGTTCATTCTCTCACAGGAAGTGGTCACAGCACTGACTGACAGGCTGAACTCTGGAGCTGTAGCAGCCAAACCCCTCCCCTCCCTCCCTCTGTCCTGTGTGTCCAGCCTGCACATAACTGTCTTATGCTGCTGCCTGATCATTCACTTATAACAGCATCCCTGAAATGCTCAACATTAATCAATATATGTGAAGGTTAATACAAACTGTAATAGTAATATAATAGTATTTTCTTTTATTTAAAGTACAACAGTATTGTCCTGTGTTCCACAGCAAATAGGCATCAGTCACACATGTCCCTGGACATGATCTATAGTCCATAATATATTGTTATACACTGTGCAACTCCCTGCCTCTATTACATTATAAAACTTATACAAACAGTGTCCATTAGTATTCACTGTTATGTTATTGCAGAACAGCAGCTGTAGCTTTGTTTTCCTTCATATTCATATATGATCAGGTGCAGGGAGTTGCAAGGGAGTAAATGCAGCTGTTCTGGAACAATTTATGACCAGGTGCAGGGAGTTGCAAGGGGAAATGCAGCTATTCTGGAACCATTTATGACCAGGTGCAGGGAGTTGCAAGGGGAAATGCAGCTATTCTGGAACCATTTATGACCAGGTGCAGGGAGTTGCAAGGGCAAATGCAGCTATTCTGGAACCATTTATGATCAGGTGCAGGGAATTGCAAGGGGAAATGCAGCTATTCTGGAACCATTTATGATCAGGTGCAGGGAGTTGCAAGGGGAAATGCAGCTATTCTGGAACCATTTATGATCAGGTGCAGGGAGTTGCAAGGGGAAATGCAGCTATTCTGGAACAATTTATGACCAGGTGCAGGGAGTTGCAAGGGGAAATGCAGCTATTCTGGAACAATTTATGACCAGGTGCAGGGAGTTGCAAGGGGAAATGCAGCTATTCTGGAACCATTTATGACCAGGTGCAGGGAGTTGCAAGGGGAAATATAGCTATTCTGGAACCATTTATGATCAGGTGCAGGGAGTTGCAAGGGGAAATGCAGCTATTCTGGAACCATTTATGATCAGGTGCAGGGAGTTGCAAGGGGAAATGCAGCTATTCTGGAACAATTTATGATCAGGTGCAGGGAGTTGCAAGGGGAAATGCATCTATTCTGGAACCATTTATGATCAGGTGCAGGGAGTTTCAAGGGGAAATGCAGCTATTCTGGAACAATTTATGATCAGGTGCAGGGAGTTGCAAGGGGAAATGCAGCTATTCTGGAACAATTTATGATCAGGTGCAGGGAGTTGCAAGGTAAAATGCAGCTGTTGTGTATCAATTTATGACCAGGTGCAGGGAGTTGCAAGGTAAAATGCAGCTGTTTAGGAACAATTTATGACCAGGTGCAGGGAGTTGAGGGGTTAAATGCAGCTGTTTTGGAACAATTTATGACCAGGTGCAGGGAGTTGCAAGGAGAATGCAGCTGTTGTGGAACAGTTTATGACCAGGTGCAGGGAATTGCAAGGGGAAATGCAGCTGTTCTGGAACAATTTATGACCAGGTGCAGGGAGTTGCAAGGTAAAATGCAACTTTTCTGAAACAATTTATGACCAGGTGCAGGGAGTTGCAAGGGGAATGCAGCTGTTGTGGAGCAGTTTATGACGAGGTGCAGGGAGTTGCAAGGGGAAATGCAGCTGTTCTGGAACAATTTATGACCAGGCGCAGGGAGTTGGAAGGTAAAATGCAGCTTTTCTGGAACAATTTATGACCAGGTGCATGGAGTTGCAAGGTAAAATGCAGCTCTTGTGGAGCAGTTTATGATCAGGTGCAGGGAGTTATAAGAGGAAATACAGCTGTTGTGGAACAGTTTATGATCAGGTGCAGGGAGTTGCAAGGGAAATGCAGCTGTTGTGTAACAATTTATGATCAGGTGCAGGGAGTTGCAAGGGGAAATGCAGCTGTTGTGTATTAATTTATAGGGAGGTGCAGGGAGTTGCAAGGGGAAGTGCAGCTGTTATGGAACAATTTATAGGGAGGTGCAGGGAGTTGCAAGTGGAAATGCAGATGTTATGGAACAATTTATAGGGAGGTTCAGGGAGTTGCAAGGGGAAGTGCAGCTGTTATGGAACAATTTATAGGGAGGTGCAGGGAGTTGCATGGGAATAAATACAGCTGCTCTGGGATAATTTTTTATCAGATGCAGGGAGTTGCAAGGGAAAATGCAGGGAATTGCAAGAGGAAATACAGCTGTTATGGAACAATTTATAGGGAGGTGCAGGGAGTTGCAAGGGAATAATCACAGCTGTTCTGGGATCATTTTTGATCAGGTGCAGGGAGTTGCAAGGGGAAATGCAGCTGTTATGGAACAATTTATAGGGAGGTGCAGGGAGTTGCAAGAGGAAATACAGCTGTTATGGAACAATGTATGGGAGGTGCAGGGAGTTGCAAGGGAATAAATGCAGCTGTTCTGGGATAATTTCTGATCAGGTGCAGGGAGTTGCAAGGAGAAATGCAGCTGTTATGGAACAATTTATAATGAGGTGCAGGGAGTTGCAAGGGAATAAATGCAGCTGATGGAATTGTATAACATATAATAACAGATGCAGGGAGTTACAAAGGAAACACCAAAAAGACGTTGATTGCTGGTTGTATACAACATAATACTGGGTAGAAAATGACTATGGTACTTACACTAACTGCTCATACTGCTCATTGCCCCCAGAAAAGAATAAAATACATTTAGCAGCAGATTATGTATTATTTATACAGAAATTTGCTTTTCTTTCTTTTCCACAATTATTGCAGGGCAAGAGAAAGGAACAAGCAGTGAAGGGAGGGGAGGAAAACAAACAGGGCAGAGAGGGGGTTACATAAATAGGACAGAGAGGGAGAGAAAGGAGCAGGGAAGGGAAAACCAGCAGTAAGGGTTAACAGAAGTCTGCAGGGAAGGACTGAGAGTGACATCACAGACACGCACACTCCTCCCTTATTGGCTGTTGCTCTATAGCTTATACAGAAAGAGCCGTCGGCTGCAGTTCAGATACTGAAGAGTCTGAGACAGGAAGTTTCAAAGGGGGAGGGCTGAGAACAGTTTTCAAGCTAATACAGGCGTTTTTTGATGCAAAAGGTATTGAAATAAAAACACTCTCTTCTATTTTACATTATTTGAAATGGTTTAAAGCATTGTGAAAATGTATGCTATATGTCCCCTTTAATTTTTCTCTAAAAACTCTTAATACAAAACTGCGCCAAGTGAAAGCTGTCAAGATTCCATAGAAGTCATTAGAAGCTTCACTAATACTATTGGACCTTTTTAGAGATTTTCAGAGATATTTATATTTTTTTTAGCACATCGTTCAGTGTTTTTTTCCATTTGTACTTCTTATGCTCAAATCTTTTAATAACTTTCATGGCATTCGTGGTTTTAAAGAAATAGCGTTTAATCATGGTCCCAAAAAGCTATAATGCCACAAAAATAATAATAATGACCTTTAATAAATGGGCCTTCAATTATGTATTACCTCAGTGATAAGCAATTGATTTGTGCATTTTGGTTGGCAATATATCAATATGCAATATAAAATGCAACCTTATCTTGTGCTCACGTTGTATTGTTCACTTCCAGAAATTGAACCTGTTGCTCTTGTTTCTTGTTTTTGACAAACGCTCTCCCACTGTATCTCAGTAGTGAAATGTGGTCTCATGCATCCACATTTTTAGGTTTTTATTCTTCATTTTGCAAAAACAAGAAAAGGTAACAAAATAAGCAGTTAAACAGTCATATTTGGCACTCACATCGAGGTGTTACAGTGACGTTTTCAAGGCAAAGGAAAACATGCAACATTAAGCTATCTCAAGTTTAGTCATCTGGTAGGGGTATATGAGGGTTTGTGAGGGTTTCTGGTGGTCTAGTGGGGTGACGGAGATGCATGCCGCATTCACTTTGGGGACGCCTGCCACCTCATCTACGGCACGCAGCTGTGCACACTGCTTGTGCCCGGTTTGACGTGTGGGATTGATGCCTGCGTCTTTACTTTGGTGCACGCTGTGTGACATCATCGCGTTGGCATGAAATTCAAATATTTAAAGGTGCAATGTCCTATATTTAATCACCCAACTTAGGTCCATTTCTATAGTGCCTGGGTGTGATTTCTAATCTGTCTAATCTGTTCCTGACCTTACTAGTTTGCTGCCTGTCATGCCCCTTGAATGTTTCTGACCATTCTCTCTGATAATTGACCCGGCTTGTTTCTTGACTATGTTACCTGCTCCCAATCCCTTCTGTATACGTTCAGTTACCATGCCTGCCCAGCAGTCTCTTTTTGGTCCTCTCACTTTAAGACCTGGCGACATCTGAGAAGTGGAGGGCTCCCCCCAAGGTGAAAGGCGACTATTATAAACAGAAGAGTGACCCGTGACCGGGACCTTGGTAGTAGTTCTGAGTTTGGGATAATGTACATTACAGGGTTGGCATCTAACCATGGTTCTCATATTTTCTCAAGTTTCTCTGGTGTGCCATGAGCATTGTATGTCAGTTTGATTTGGGGTAATGTAGCATTTATGAGCTCAGCCGACTGTTGGAATGTAGGAGAACTAGGGTTCACCCATTTCATAATTACAAACTTTTTTTGCATAGAACATAACCGAATGCAAAAGTGTTCTAGATTTTTGTAAGGCCTCCATGCATTCACATTTACTGAGAATACCGCACTCCCATGCATTCTCATTTACAAAGAATGCAACAACTGAGACCATACTTCTTTGAAACCGCTTTCAAAGCCAATAGAAGGGTTACAATAAATAAAATCCTGTCTTTAATGTATTTTGTTATCATTGTGATCAGTCGGAAGCCTACCTTTAAGACGTTATCCAGTCAGTTTATTGGCTGGTTCCTCTGGCAAAGAATATTTCATTTTATTCTGACTTGGCTTGTATATAGTGCAGATGTAGATTAACAAAACAGTGTATTTTGGGTAATACTTCAAAGTTAATTTGTGCTATGTGTTATGAATTAGAAATTGATCTCTGTACATATTTATCAAACTCCTAATACCTGATCTAATATCTAATGAGCAGCAACACAGATTTTAGTAAAAAAAACACAATAAGAATGTAAAAGGGGCATTATTTTTATTAGAGAATAATAATGCTTGATGGAACTATATTACTATCAGCACCATGTTTTTTGCCAAATAAATTCTGTACGTTAACAATTGGTTCCCTTAATAATAACAAAAATTACAAAATTGATTCCTAAATGTTAACTTCATTGTTAACCTAAACTTGCTGAAGTCAAATGCCAGACCACAATAAAGGGTTTCCACCAATTCTAGTCTAATCATATCTTATAACTGTACTATTCCCACAAATGTGTTTTCTGTTTGATGTTCTGGCCAAGATTTTAGTGGTTTATTTGTCATTTTTATACATGTTTGGGTTTTGTACCATATGTGTTAACAGTGATATATCTGGACAGAACTTTCCTCTTCACCCTATCTACTGGTTACATTCAATCACTTGGAATAAGGCCAAAATAATTTCCTGCTCTAAAAGAAAGATTTTCTCAGTTGTATTGATACTATGAACTATACAGCAATTCAGCCATGTCCTATAGTGCTAGTGGTTGCCTTAGTGGACTAAGATTATACAATTGTATTTATAAAATAAAGTCATATTGGTTGATCCTTATTTATGCTCCTATTTTAGCTTACAAGGAAAAATAAGCGCTTATAAAAGTGCAAAGGAAGTATGTTTTATTCCTGTGAAAATCAATGAAATTGCCTGGAGCACAGTGTATATAGCAAACTAGGTGACATTCTAAGTGGTTTGGGAAAATGTGCTTACTCTAGCCCCAGCAAATCAGACACCAATGAGTGCTGTAGAGAACATGTAGATGGCATATTACAAAAAAAAGTCAGAGATCATTAAAAATTCTGCATTTTAAAATTCAATTAAATATTTGAATTTTAATGAATATATATTCTTCTGATGTGCATCATGTAGTAGTTTTTTTTAAAAAAATAAAACTAAAATTTTTGAGTTTTATTATACCGCGAAGCTGGAAATAGCTTGATTTTAAAAAATACACCATCTAAAACCTGTCAAAGTCAAGTAGAAGTCAATGGCAGAGATCCCTTGAACCATTTGAAGATGTTAATAGCCTTCATGATGTTCAAGGTTTTTTTTGGTGGGTTTCTCTCAAAATCAATTTGAGTTTTTGGGTTGATTTTTTTCAGGTGAGTTTTTTTTACATTCCAGTTGTTTCTTAAATTAGAAACCTTTCGAGTTGTGATTGCATTCAAGGTATAAAAAAAGCTCACAAAGCTCTAAAATGCAACCTTTGAAAAAAATATATATATATTTTTTAGTAAATCCCAGCGTGCACGCATGCCTCTTGGACTATAAACTAAAGTTACAAAGTTATGAAAGTATAATTTGCCCTTGTCCTTTGAAATGGGTTTGTGTAACAGCCCTATAAATTTCCATCTAATATAACAAGATATGAAAAAATGTCAAAGCAAGAGAAGCATGAAGTGTGTTTTTTAATGTTTGCTGTTGTATATTCAAATACATAAATGCTGATACCAAGAAAAGAAAATGAACAGCTAAGGAATCTGAGATTGAGGGAAACTGGTTTGCAGGTCCCATCCCATACAGATGCTCTTGCATCAGTTATTAATTGGGAAATCGCAATCTAGCAATCTCTCTGTTTAAAAAATGCTACTAAATCAGTCACTAAATAGGAAATAGAACATTCTACTAATGTTTTTTTTTAATTCATTCATTTTCAGTAGAATAATATAGTGTGCTCTGCCATTTGCATTCCAAGATACAACAAAAAATTATTCCAATTTATCCGTTGCCAATGGTATATGTTGTGCCTATACTAATGGTGACAGTAGGACAAATCACTTGATTAATGTACCTAATTTCAGGGAAGAAACTAACTAGTGTTGGCCCTCTTAATTTATGAGGCAGTCTGGATTGTGCCTTCCACCTTCAGACTCCATTTGAATATTTTATTATAAAGAATGGAATTGGAATGGCATTAAATAAAAAGGAAATAAATGACAGTGACTATCACTTTTTATGTAAGTTCTACTGCAGGTTTATCATTAATTTATGAAAAACAAAAGTTCATACATTAGCAACCCTGTTAAAGGGGGAAAAGTACCTCTTATTCAATATGATTTCAGTAAATAGGGCTTGCAGTATATGTACATTTTTCCCGATTTTATTATGAAAATTATGATAAAGGTAAACTAAAGCTACTTCATATTTGGTTCTTAAAAAGCAGATTGTTCTGACCTCACTATGTATTACCCTGGGGCAGCGTGTAGTTTGACATGCAGATAAAACTCCCCTTACACAATACAAGAAAATGAGAGTGAATGCTGTAGAATTTTAATAAATGATTAGGGTAACAGAGGTAAGATTGTAACAAATAACAAAGTGCAACAAGTAACAATGATTTGCAATGAACATATTTCAAACTGTAAGCTGAAGCTGAAAGATGCAAAAGATAGTCTAAACAGCTGCAGCATAAAAATGATATATGTAGTAGTATCCCTGAGATTCTGCCAGCTGTGGCTTATGCAGTGGGGGAGAATATTGCATTTGGTGTACTCCTTCTACAACATGGGCTACAAAACGGAGCACTGTGCTGGGTCAAGTGTTAGATGTATGGTGGGTCAACGATAACACTGGTTTTGTGCAAATACAGCAAATGGTGAGCAGAGGGAGTTAACCACAAAAAAGCAATGAAAGTGACAAGTATGATGGAAGATTATGCTGAAGACATGAAACTAGTTAGATTTCTAGTGCACACATAACCTTCTGCATAGTAAATTCTTCTTATCTGTGCACTAGTAATCTAATTATCTACCTCACAAGAACCAAACATGTAACCAAATGCAGTGGCTGATTGAGATATGTGGCCCCTAGGCTACATTTTTCCACAGCCCCCCCAGCACACCTCAATGATGTCACTGTCATACACTGAATATGCCCCAGTGTAGAGCTCTCAGGGGCATGCGTGTTTGTATCTGCTTGTATCTGCTTGTATCTGGGCTCATTTATGCACCCTGACTGCCTTCTCCCAGGTGTACCTGACCAGACCCATTGCAAATAAAACCAAATCTTTTCTGAAAGAGAAATAATTTAAAAAAGCTAGATGGTCCCCTGATTATACTGGATCCCTAGGCTATATACTATGTAAGCCTGTGCATTAATCCACTCCTGACCAAATCTAGTGATAAAAATGTTGAGGGCTGGTTCAAGTGATGTCAGGTGCCTTTGCAGCAATGATATTTTTTATGGATTTTAGCAAAGGGTTTTCTAACTGCTTATTCCACCCAGTGGCAAATACATATTTGTAGCTATAAGTTATGGGTAGGGTTAAATATGTAAATTAATATAATCAACTCTCTTTAGCTTTCTATGGGAATGATGTGAAGAGTAATTATCAATGAGAGAACCAACATGATTGTGTCCCTTTAACTGTCTATGGGAATGGTCTATGTCATTTATTTATTTTGATGGGAAATTTTCATTAGAAATTAATTTGGTTAAAGAGAAACATGGAATGTTTGTCATTGGAACAAAATGCTTTGTTTTCATTATGAATCAAAGTGAGAAAGAATCTGGGCTCATTCTTAGCATAGATCAAGAACACATTTGTCCATGTACTAGTATACTACTCATCCTTCACTCAAACAGATTTGTTACTGTTCTATTGGAATTTTAATAAAAGACCAGAAAGATTACAGGATAGATGCCTACCTCCCAATGTATTTTGTTTAGTATTACACCTTGTTTTGCCACTAATAGAAAATGAATACAGTTTAAATAACTTTGGAAAATGTGTAGTTTGGCTGAACAGATCACAGTACAACAGAAGCAAATCACAGTATGGATACAGTTTACTTGTTTAATCATTTATATTTTGCTTTAAAAACCTAAGTGACCTTTAATTAAATTTTTAAAGTAGCAACAACACCTTCTATTCCTCAATTGTAGTTTGGTTTTCTCTTCGTTGTTACAAGAACCCTTTTATTTACTGCTTACCAGACACACTCCATACTTTGTCTTTGTCGCTACTAAACATGCAGTGCAGAGTAGATCAAAAGAGAACCCGGAAAAGTAGGCTCTACTACTAAGTGCGATGGTACATTTATATCAGAATTAGGCAGAAAAGGGCTCGTTTATGATGATTAGACACTGAAAAGGTCACATAATTGTTGCAACAAAAATGACACACTCAGTGCGCTTGACCTGACTGTGCCCAATACTCAGTGCCGGATTTCGTGGCTGGGCGCTCAAAGGCCGGGCGGTCCTGACGCCCGCCCGCATATCCCCCATCCCATGAGCGCCTAATACATTGCTGCCCTAGGCCTGGGCCTTTGTGGCCTCACCACTAGTGATGGGCGAATTTATTTGCCACGCATGAATTTGCGGCTAATTTCTGCATTTTACCATCTACAAATTTTTGCGCGAAGCCTCTGCAAAAATTTGCAGACAAAAAAGTTTGCTGTGTGTGTACGTCTTGCTGTCAGTGTGTCAGTGCAAGAGGGCCATGACTTACAACCAGGATGAATCTGGTGATTGTGACTTTTACAGAAGATCTGCACCTGAAGGGCAAGGGAAGTTTCCGACTGATGTAGCTGTTTAACAATTCCCTTATCCACATCCGGTAGAGTTGGGCAGCTGAGCATTGGGGAGCGGATAGAACGGGAGCGCATCTGCAAGCAGTAACCTTGTAACCTATGTAACCTATGCATATGTACATGTATGCCGACTTGGTGCTCCCCTGCATGTCATTGTTGTGTAGGATAACACCCCAGTCATCAGCATCACCCCCTCACCTCTATTAGCGTCTGAGTTGCCTACATCACTGAGGCAACTGCAAGTGCAGTCTATGCACTGAGGACTTTTAACCATGAGATCCTCAAGCAGCTGGACCTGACTTTTTGGTCACCCAGATTAAAGCTAAATATGCTGATAAAGAGGTTAACACCAAGCTGATCTATAGCATTGCAGATGAAGGCAGGCTTTTCTGGTCACTTTAGCCACCCCACTGAGGTGGAGTCTGTTTGACACCAGGTCCTTCACTGGCCCAGAAGTAGCACCGACCCCTGAAGCTCCCACTATAGAGGAAACCTTCGGCACAGAAGCATTCCGCACCACTAACATTGAGGTGAGGGCCTCGGGTATTCGTTTGGGTTTTTGGAGGGTGGTGGGGAAAATATCAGCGGGCATTTCCAGCTTCTGACCACTCCAACTGTAACAGTCTTGAAAGGGCACTTGTAAAAATTGTTGTGCGTTAAAATTTGTTTGCCGCACATTGACTTAAAAATTGGTTTGCGGATTTTTCGCCGTTTCAGAGAATTTTTTCACCATTTTGTGGATTTCAAGGTGAAGCGAAATGGGAAAGATTCGCCCATCACTACTCGCCACAAATCCGGGCCTGCCTAAATAAGGGGCAGATTTATCAAGGGTCGACGTAAAAAAAAAATTTATGGCCAAAACTGTCAAATTCGACTAGGGAATTGTTAAAATTCGATTAGAGTTTTTTTTAAAAAAATTCTAATTAAATTTTCGAGAGTTACCATACACTGGCCCTTTAAGAACTCAAATTCAACTATTCGCCACCTAAAACCTGCCAAATCGCTGTTTTAGCCTATGGAAGATGTCCTGGGATTAATTTGAAGTTGTATGCAGCCTTCCTGACATTCAAGTTTTTTTCGGAGAAAAAAATTGGATCGGGTTTGAATTCGAGTTTTCGGGTTGATTCTATTCACCCCGACTTTGAAAAATTAGATTTTTATAATGCATTTTGACTGGTCGAATTTCAAATTCATGGGAGTTTATGGGAGTTTTAAGAAAAAAAAACTCCCATGAACTTGCAATTTGACCTTTGATAACTCTGCTTCTAACACTGTGTACCAGATTTGCAAATACTTTGGTGCATGAAGGACCAAAAAAAAAAAAAAAAAAAAAAAAGAATTAGTTAGTGGAATTGCAAACCTTGTTTATCTTAATTCTAATGAATCAAATTACAAACATCGCATACATTAGCCCTGGATTTACAGGTGCTATTAATTATTACCAAAATACTAGGAATCATATATTTTCTTCTTTGCTTAAAAAAAAAACAAAAACTCAACCGTTTCTTACTATTGATAGTATATGTGTAACCCTGATTTGGTTACTGTATCTTTAAATCGCAATTAACCCTTGCCAATCCAGGGGCCCTGAGTCCCTTTTGCATATGAAATGTATTGGGAACTGGGATTTACAGCGCAGTGCCTCCACCTAGGGAACACTGAGGAAGACACCTCAGGGAATTTCCACTAGGACAAATAAAACACACAGTTTGCAAATGAAACAGATATAAACTTTATATAAACAGTAGTGAAAGAACTTGGGCAATATTATACACAATACACTCCTGCACTGGGGGCATGTGGGACCTACCTAACTCACTATTAGGTACCTGACTGTTTCTCCAACACAGTCCTTTTATTCATCAAAGTCCCAATCCTCTTGAAGGGGTTAATACACACACAGTTCAGTTCAAATAGAATGTCCCTTCCCCAGAGTTCTTATACCCCAGGTAGCGCTACCTTTTCCAAAAGTACCTCTCCCTTTGGAACTTAGCCGCTCCCACGTACCAGGTAAATGCACAAGACCTGTTTTCTAATTGGGGCCCCACGCTTGTATCCTTGCCAGTATCCTCCCTTGGGTGGCTCACTCACCGGGGTGCTCTCAGAGGCAGTCACACTGCAGATTAGAGGCAGCTAACCAATCTCACCAGTGGCACCTTTCTCCTTTTGAGTCTCTAGCAGCTTGGCAGGGAACAGGATGGACTCTTTCTGTAGTTCCACAGATTCAACAGCTTGGACAGTTTCACAAGACTTGATTCTGGCTGGATCTTCCATCACACAACCCCTTTTAAACTCAGTTTGAGACCCCGTACAAAAGGCTCCAAAGTCAGGCACTCTCCCTCTCCCAAGGATGCACTGGGGCACCCAGCCAATCGGACGGCTCTCCAACCTGTAACTGGGCTGGATGATGTCACAGACAGAAGAACAGGAGAAGCATTTCTCTGATCCCCTACATATGCTAATTATTTTATAAGCTTTCATTGCTTTAAGTGATGTGCTTGAAATGCAAAGGCTGAAGATAAAATCAACTTACTTTTAAACACAAGGGATATCCCAACAGCTGTAAACTGAATGGCCATTGGTTTTATATAAAGGAATATGTTATACTTTGAAAATCTAAAGCTGTATGTTTGAGTGATTAACCCTATTCTCCACATGGCTTGCTCATTTATCACTTTGGAGAAATGCATTCTTTTTCTGCAGAATTTTCTTACAGGATGAATTATTGTTGTGCATATTCCAAGCTTTTGATGAATGTAGGTAATTTTACAATTCTGCTTTTGGAAGCAATCCTAATTGGAAGATAGTTTATTTTATAGTGCTAAAGGGCATTATTTAAAGTATCCGAAACAGGGAAAAATCTTGGTGTTAATAAAATCATTCCTTTTACTTTAAACCCTTCTTATTCAAATTCGTACATTTATAATACCACATGCCTAACTCTGATGCATGTAATTACTCCTTTCTTTGGTACCAAGGTCATTTTGTCATCATTACTTTCTCACAACTGAATGCATCTCTCTGTACAGTTGCTTTAGGCTACTCATAGAAACTTCTGTTTAGAGAAAATCCGCAGAATGATAATATAACCCTTTAGTCTCATACACATGCATACACACACACAAACTAAAATTGTACTCTGTACTTGATCCAAACTAAGATATGATGAATCCTTATTGGAAGCAAAACCCGCCTATTGGGTTTATTATTGTTTACATGATTTTCTAATAGACTAAAGGTATGAAGATCCAAACCATGTAAAGATCCGTTATCTGGAAAACCCCAGGTCCTGAGCATTCTGAATAGCAGGTCCCATAACTGTATATAATATATAAAAGATTGCTGACTTTGGGCTGAAAAAACCAAAATCTTTCAACGATTCTGAATACATAAGCATCAACAGCTGGCTTTATATCCCATTGTATAATATTAAAATGTTTATGGATCCAAAAGAAAAACATCAGAGGAGCAGCACTGCTATAATGAAGCCTTTATTGTGGCTTACTATAGTCAGGCTTGGTGCAATATGGTTTCTCAAGAGCATGAAATGTATTTGTTTATGGAATGCAGCCATTTATTGGTTATATGCAAAGGAGCAAAACAAATGAATAAAGACCCCTAGAAGAAGTCCATTTGCATGATAGCATCTTGAGGTGTTTTTGAAAAAAAACCAGAAGGCAAAATAAAGGGAATGTGGCCATTAGAATACATACAACATAGAACCAACTTGTCCACTTATTTAAATAAGATGGTTGTAATGAATAAGCTATTTAGCATTCTTTGTTTTTCTTTTTAGGCTATTCCGTATTTGAATGTTATGATGCTAATATCTTCTACTGGTAATAGACCTTAGCCATTCATGACAGATATAAATTGCAGTCTGAAAACTGGAAACTCAAAATCAATGACACTTTGTTTTGCAGCTGGGATGACAGTAGTTCTGCTAGCAGTGGTCTTAGTGACACTCTTGATAACCTCAGTACCGAAGACCTAAATACATCATCTATCAGTTCCTATACTAATGTTACTTCTCCAAGAAAGGGTAATCAAACACAGGTAAGAAAAAATTATGTGGAATACATGACCAACACTTGCCTTTCAGTATCAAGAAGCTTGGTGCATTATACTCTGTTTACAATGGTATATTAATAATTGGTAACTATCTGTAAGTGAGCAATTAAGATGATTTTATTTAAATAAAAACTAGTAACACTATATTTTAATTGTAATTCAAGTCCATATAACTCTTTATTTGCTACACTCCCCCATGGCAAGTTTCACTTTGAAAAACCTGTTGGATGGTTTTGATAAACCATGTCACACAATGTGGGAGGAAGATAAGAAAATGAACAGATATTAAGGGAGGGAGACAGAGAGTTGAATTTGTGGACAAAATGTGCTTTGTGTGCCTAAAAGCTGGCCATTCACTGAACAAATACTTATTGCAAGTACATTAGAGGACATCATAGCGAGATAGAGATGGGGTCTTTTCTCACATAGAAAAAAAAACAAATAACAGAGGATGTTCCTTTAGACTTCAAGAACTGAACTTACATGTAACGCAGTGTAGGTGGTGCTTCACTGCGAGGGCAATGAGATTGTGGTTGTCCTTCCAGGTGATGTTGGTACATGATGACAGATTCTGTTGATGCCTTTAAGAGTGGCATAGTATAGGCTATAGCATAATAACCAAGGCTATTGTGATATTAAGATCTAAAGTTACTTAAATATAGGTATGGGGTTGAACTTTTATTAACCTGAGTTAAGGGGCCTATTTATGCTGTGTAAACTGAAATTCTGTGTAAGCTGTGTAAGATAAATGGTGAATTTTCCAAGGTGTGTGTTATTTTACGCCATGTGAACACCAGATTTGCCACCATTATTTTACACTGTTTGAGACCTTTGTAAGTAAGTTCCAGCAGAAGTTGCTCAAAGAAAAAGAAAGTCAAATAAATATGCCATTTTAATGCCTTTTTTACACGGCGTTGCCTGTCGATGTGTGGTGAATTCTTCCACCATTTTTACACATCATAGTAAATATGCCCATAAGTTGGTAACTATGTAAAGACCCGCTTGTTTCCCCTGGTTGGTCAGGAGGGACGTGTATGGTCATCTTAGAGAAAAAGAAAAAAATACCTTTGTCAAATAATATATCACACACAAACAGCATTAAGCTTGAACTGATATAAGTAATGAAAGTAAAACATCTGATTTGCTATCACTACCTATTACCACTACCCATGTGTCCCTACTAAATACCTGCCACTGTGTACCTAACAGCAACTGTTGTGCTCACCACATATACAATACATGTTAATTCTTATTATTACAAAATAATATTAGTATCCTTTGAAAACAGGGGGAGGATTTATTAACAGTGGGCAAATTTGCTCCTGGACTATAATTCATGGCAACCAAATAGACGATTGCTTTGTGGATGCAAGCTGCAGCTGGCTGAAAAAGCTAATCACTGATTGGTTGATATTGGATACTGCCCAGATGCAAATTTGCACATTGTTTTTAAATAAGCCCCAGTGTGTCTACTCAGTTGTTTCCTTTTTTAAAAGAGAAGGAAAGGCTACAATAAAGTAAGCTTTATCAGAAAGATCTAAATAAATACACCGGTAAACCCTCAAAGTAATCCTGCTCTGAGTCCACTGTCAAAAGAAACACCACATTTCTTTCCTTCTATTGTGTATAGATGGGCTTCTGTATCAGACTTCCTGTTTTCAGCATAAACCTCCAGGAACAGGGCTTGAGCATGCTCAGTTTGCTCCTCTCTCCCTCCCTTTCCCCCCCCTCCTTACAACCCTGCTGTAATCTGAGCCCAGAGCTATTAATGAGCATGGAGAGACTCAAGCAGGAAGTGATGTCACAACAGGCTAATATGGCAGCTGCTATCCTAAACAAACAGAGAGAGTTTCTAGAGCTGTTTACTCAGGTATGGTAAAGCATTCGTCAGAATAAATATAGTGTTATAGCTTGCACTATTGAGGCTAATCTATTGGCAATAAATTGCTTCAGTAGCTTTCCTTCTCATTTAAATAAATCCACTTTGGGTTTTTTTCTCACGAGTGACATGTTTTTAATGTTTTTAGTTAAAGACGGATGCAGAGAAGCATTTGTTAACCGATTCTGAGCCTTGGTGCAATGATGATTTAAAGAAACAAGATGATGACGTTGACATCACCCTAGACACAAGTGGTAAATGGAAATCAGGTTTTTCTGAAGAAGCAGATAAAGCAGGGCAGAAATCTTTATCCGTCTCTCAGACTGGATCTTGGAGACGAGGCATGACTGCTCAAATTGGATCAACCTCACCACGGCAAAAATCAGGAAGTAGTTCCCTTAAAACACCAGGTAAGCATCCATACATCTGATTGAAAAATAGTCACACATCAATTCTATTGCTTCATTATACATTTTACACAGGGACTAAATGTTACCTGCAACTTACTTGCTGCTTTCAAGGTTAAAACTCCCAAACATCGTTGCCCTTTTATTGGCCACCACTGGAATCACCTGACTATAGCTGGGAGGGGTGGGAGCTACAACATGGAGCTGGTCACTGCCCCTGTATATACTATAACAAACAAGGGAAAGTTGTGCTCATCACTATTTTTTAAAACAGGTCCTCTTTTTTTTTTTTTTACATAGGTCCTCTGCACTCAACCCATTATCAATATATTTAAGACAGAGACATTTTGTTCATACTGCTACTAAAAATGCCTTACCCTTTATACAAAACAGGGATTGTTTTTCCATCTGTCACAATATATTTAAGATGGCCAACTACGCATATATATATGGGTTTTTTTCGCATATACATAGCAGTAAATATTGCCATTTTACATATTTTGCCTTGAGCCTCCATTTTGTAATGTTGTGTCTGAAGGGAATGGGGACAGCAAAAAATTGTTAAAGTAGTTTAAAATTCCAAAATTAATACAAACCTTTTGGATATAAACAATCCAGGCTTTTAGTCCAATTACATTTAATCAATACATATTTTAATAAAATCATAAAATCTCTTGGGAATCATTGCACCCTCTTGAACACAGTATCCAAATGCTGTATTAATGTGCCCATATACTGAACAGATATGCCATTTCACTATTGGGTTTAACTTGTATCACTTGTATCTATCTACATTGAAACCTTGATTTTAAGTACCCTAATTTTAAGTTGTCTCGCATTTTACATTTTTTATCTGTGGTCCCACCAATTTATAATGCGTTTCAATGGGTGCATTTTCCTTGATTTTAAGTAATGTTTTCCTAGATTTTACATCAAAACGTTGTCCTTATGTACCCAAAAACTGTTTTTTTTCCCTCTATGAATGTTATTATTTGTAATGTAAAAGAGGTTTAAAATACTAACCAGATGTATATTTTCCCATGTTTCTGCCAGTCCCTCACCAATCACTTATTGCTTTAGGTTGTGTATGTGACTGACAGTCTTGCATATGCCCCCCTATAGTGTAACATTAATGCTGCAATCAGGGCCGGCCTGAGGCCTATTGGACCAATTGGGCCCAATAGGGCCCCGCACTTCTGGGGGCCCCGCACCACAGGGCAGCACAGATAATATTTCCCTCAGCACATGATGCTGCCTGGCCTGCCCCCAACTTTGAGAGTCCAGCCCATCCCCAAATCCATAGGTCCAGCCCACCCCCAACTCTGATAAGCCAGCCTATCCCCCAACTCCATAGGTCTAGCCTGCCCCTAACTCTCATAGGCCCAGCTTTCCTCCAACCTTGATAGGCCCTGCCTGCCCCCAATCCAACCAAGCCTTCTCCCAAGCTGAATCGGCCCAGCCTGCCCCAAACTAATTGGCCCAGTCCACTCTCCTATTTCCTCCCTCTCTCTCTCTTACCCTGTGTGCCCCTATTATGTGCCCCTATTTCATCCCTCTCACTCTCTTACCTTGTCTGCCCCTTTCCTTTCTATTTTGTGCCTGTATGCCCTTATTTTCCTAAATACTTGGTGTGTCAGTAGCCAGCAACACTTTGTCTAGGGGCCCCGCCAACATGGTCCCAATTGGGCCCCACATTTGATAGGATCAGCCCTGGCTGCAATGTTTAACCCTTGTTATTAACACAGTAAATATTTGTATCTCAAAGTAAAACTGATTGCTGTGCGTATATCCTTTCAGTACTTGAAGAAAAAGTTAGTTTAACACACTTCCCTGATTTTACATTTTCCCGTTTTTTTTACACAAATATTTCCTGGTCCCTTGAAAAACTGGGGGGGGTTCTACTGTATCTTTTTTTAGTTGTATGTATGGATGCATACAGTATGTCACGCTGTATTCAAAATGATTTGAATTTGCCTTTGCCTGAACATTTTTTTTTAAATATTTAATATTCATTTAGGGAAAACAGATGATGTTAAGGCCTCTGAAAAGGTAAAATCACCACTGAAAGGTACCACTCTACAACGCTCTCCCTCAGATGCAGGAAAAAGCAGTGGTGATGAGGGGAAGAAACCACCATCTGGAATTGCCAGACCAACCACCACCGGTTCCTTTGGTTTTAAAAAGGCTGGGGTGGGATCTCCAAATATGGTATCAGGAAGTGGTGCAACAATTAACAGTGGCTCAGCAACTCTGGGAAAAATTCCTAAATCAGCATGCATTGGTGGAAAGGGAGCAGGAAGAAAAACTAGCCTTGATGGTTCACAAAATCAAGATGATACTGTGTTACTGGGTAATTCAAAAACTGCCCTACAATATCGCAGTTTGCCACGTCCTTCCAAGTCAAGCACAAGTGGTATTCCAGGAAGAGGAGGTCATAGGTCAAGCACAAGCAGCATTGACTCTAATGTTAGTAGCAAGTCAGCAGGTGCTTCAGCAACAAAACTAAGAGAGCCCTCAAAAATTGGTTCAGGTGGCTCAAGTCCTGTCACCATAAATCAGACCGATAAGGAAAAGGAAAAAGTGTCAGATTCAGAGAGTTTATCCTTGTCAAGTTCTCCCAAATCTAGTCCGACATCAGCGAATGCCTGTGGCACACAAGGACTTCGTCAGCCAGGATCAAAATATCCTGATATTGCCTCACCCACTTTCCGACGGTAAGAATAATTAGACAAATAGATCTATTTTTATTAAAAATTGCAAATATTAAGTACTAACTTGTAGAGTAATAATTTGTGTATTCTAAAATATGTATTTAGACAGAAAAGCTGTTGTTAAGAGAATCTCTAGGGGTATGTGTCAGGGGGCCGATCGGCTCCCAGGAAGAGAAGTCTGGACCAAGGAGGAAGTATAGGGTAAAAGTCCAAGTTTGTGGTAATCAATAAGGGATCAGGAGTAATCGCAGTCAATTCCAGGCAAAAGATCAATAGGCAGGCAGATGAGTAGCAATATCAAATTTCAGGCAGGGTCAAAAGGTTCAGGAATCAGTCAGTAGTAAATTTAGAAGCACCCAGGAAACACAAAGGAAATCTTATATTCGGGCATTGAACCCGTGATGTCGGCATTTTTTTATTTTGAATTTTGGCACCGGACATGTGACGTCATTGCGCCGGTGGTGAGACGCTAGCGCCATTACCATCCATTACCATGGGCGCCACCATCTTGGACGCAGCGCAGATGGAGACAGGAGTGTCATCGGGCGCTCCTGACAGTATGATCCATACAGATATTTATTTATTTTTATGGCAGGTGGTACTTAATTCAGGACAAAGCAGAAATAAGTTTTAAGAATCCCTTGTAGTATGCTAAGATGAAATATACTGATCATATAAAGTGAGGTTAAACTTCCCAAGTCTTATGAAATACTAAAATAACTCTTTCCCCTAGGGAATTCAGACACACGTACAAGGGTCAGCTATGAATGCCTCTTTATAAATTATTTTGGCAGCCCTAGTTTGTTGTCTTCACAAAGCTAGTAAAATGTGGTTGGTAAGCTTATGGGCTCATCTGCCAACCATTGAAAGAAATTAAAGGAGAACTAACCCATAAAAAAACATATGGCTATAAATACCATATTTTCTATACTGAACTTATTGAACCAGACTAAAGGTTCAGCATCTCTATAGTAGTAATGATCCAGGCTTTCAAAGTTGTCACAGGAGTTTCCCATCTTGGATTTTGTTAGTAGCGCCTGAGAGACACACATGCTCATTGTGCTTTGAGCTGCTGTTAAGAAGCTAAGCTTAGGGGTTGTCAAAAATCATCAAGCAGAAAATTAGGTTTTCCTGTAATATAAGCTGATCCTTAAGGGCATGTGCAGTAAATCAGCAGAAAAATGTTTAGAAGCAAATATCTTTACTGCTAAAGGGCTGTGGTTGCCTTGGGCTGATATAGAATCTTAAACCATAATGTATAACATTTCCACCTTATTTCTTTAGTAAAGTTTTAGTTATCATTTAATGAGTTTCCTAGTGATCCATTAATTATGCGACTCTTCCTAGGACTTAATTAGAGATGCTATAAGGGCTTATTTAGCTGGTGTATCTGATCCATCCAAAACCATGCAGATTTAGTACCTGAGCATGTTCCTGTGCTGAGTAACATTTCTCAGAGTAACCTTAAAAAAGTTACAACTGTAATGAAAGCTTCATACAAAGTAGCTTGAAATTAACTGTAAGCATTCAAATACTTCCTCAAGTAATTCACAGTGAATATTGCATACCTGAGGCTGCTCATATACATTCTGATTATACTGGTATACTGTATGTATACACAAAAGATTACAAATCCTTTTACATTTGTATTTTATTTCCATTGCTTGCAAAAGACCGTGTAGCCATAAAAGTTCTTCAAAGAAGAGTATAAAAGATGAGTAATATTTCAGTATTTCATCTCTCCCACTATTTGAAATACTTTTTAATTTCCCAAAGTGTTTCTGTAAATGTAAAAAGCTGCATGTAGTCTTTCACAGGCTGTAAAATTGTACCCTCTAGTGGCAGAAGAAAGAACTTCTATAAAATTGTATTACTCTTCTCTGTAATGTGCTTAAAAAAAGTATTTTTTTTTTTTTTTTTACATATTTTTAACTATTACATGTTGCATATTTTTGTACTTGAATAGGAAATCTGATCTATTTAACATAGTGGTGTATAAGGATTTATAGCCAACCATTTAATTTTCTCTGAAATATTTTTCATTAAAAATATTTTGTCACTTTAAGATTGTAACATTTAAATAACACCATTTATATCACTGATGCTTAGTTTGAGCTATGGATGTTCCTTATTCATTATATACAGTGTTTCTAATATATTTTTATTGCTCTAACCCTTTAAGTACCAGCAGAATTTACAATTTAATTTTCACTCAGTGCCAGCTGTTTTTTGAACATTTTGCGCTCTCTCATTTTAATGGCATTTCCTGGGAAGGATTTTTAGCATACGTAGGAAAATTATACATGCTTTTTTCAGGAGAACCTAAGCTTTCCAAATCTGGAAGTTCTTGTTAGTTCCACTTCTAGAGCAAGATTTAGAACGCTAAATACCAAAGAAGAACAACTAATTGCTATTTTTCATAACATAGGGATTTATACCAAAACAATATTTGATTTTATGCACTAAAAAATTACTGATTTGGAAAGCCTGATGTCTCGAACATGCCTATACCAGATATATATATTTTTATGGAGATTTCTGACCTATAGATCAAAAACTCGCAGCAGTGAATTATTGAATTTTCAAAGCACTACAACAGAATACGGCATACTTTAGATTAAAAAGCCATATATTTTTGAAAAGTACACATTTTGCAGAATCCAAAATTGGTAACAGTTTTTTTACTCCTAATTACTAAACATCAAAGCTGTTCTGAACGTTGCAGTTTTTATACAAATTTATGAAAATTCTGAAAAATTACCTCAAAACTTTCACTTTGCAAGTTTGTTTCTCCCACATAGCATAAGGTACCAAAAGAAAACATCCTAAACATGAATGCTAAAGGTCCACTGAACAGTTTGATGCCCATTGTATCTGGTACTTAGAGACCCCAAAATTAAATTAGCACATTCTTGTCCCATAGGTCACTTTGGATACTGAAAATCCAACACATATACAGCATTATTTGTAGTGTAAAAAAACAAAAACATTTGTTGACCCTATCCAAACCATATATTTTTGGAAATTACACATTTAGTCAAATCCAAAACGGGTTACCATGTATTTCTACTCCAAACTCCTGAGTCTCAATGCTTTCCCAAAACTGATGGTATTGATGAAATACCGGAAAATTGCATTAAAGATTCCACTTTCTAGCATCTTATCTTCCACATAGCATAGGTACCAACAAAAAACATCCTAGATATGACTGCCAAGGGTCCACTGAACAGTTTTATGAAAATTGTGCATAGGATTACCAAAGTACGTTGCACTTAGAGACCTCAAAATGAAGTGTGCATACAAATTGTCCCAGAGGTCACTTAAGCTACTAAAAAACTACACATTTACTTCATTTTTGGGGGGGGGGAAACATAAAAAATACATTGAACCCCCAAAACCATACATTTTTGGAAAGTACATATTCGAGCAAATCCAAAATGGGTAACCATGTCTTTATATACAATGCTTTCCCAAATCGATGGTTTTGATGAAATACCGGAAAATTGCATCAAAGCTTCCACTTTCTAGCATCGTATCTTACATAGCATACTATTCCAAGAAAACACATCCTAAATATGAATGCCAAGTGTCTACTGAATAGTTTAGTGCCCATTGTGCGTAGGATTTCTAAAGTATCTGCTGCCTAGAGACCCCAAAATGAAGTTAGTGAATACACATTTCATATCATATATTTCTACTACCAAAATAAAAACTGCCTGATTTATGGTGGATAAAAGTGGCAAATTAGTAAGTCAACCCCAGAAAACCATATATTTTCCAAAAATACACATTTGGATAAATCCAAAATGGGTAAATATGCATTTCTATGCCAAACTACCAAACTGCAAGGCCATGCTAGAGATAGTGTTTTTTATGAAATGTCTGCAAATCATTACAAAGCTTGTATTTTACCCCATTATATACCCCAGATTTTGCAAGGTACCCACATATAAAACACCATAAATAAGCACACCAGGCGTCTACTGAACACTTTGATGCAAATGAATTTTCACATCTGACACTCTGGCTGCAGTAGATTTCTCGTGCCTGATGTAGTCTAGGGGCCCCTGGGCCACTCGTTCCCCAGTTCTGCTAATTTCCTTGGGGCAGGGGAATGAGCTGGTCACGAGGAAGTAGCCTTAAAAGCTGCTTTTCCACTCACGGACCCTGAAGTGCAGCAGAATGTAGAATCTACGTTCTGTGGCACTTCGGTACTTTTATAAACAGATTGAAGATTATACGTTCTATGGCACTTAAAAGGTTAACATGATTTCAGTCTTCTGCCATTCTGACTGTACAAACCATAAATGCTGTGTGACTTTGGTTGAGTTTATGAGATTCAGAACCTGTTTAAAGTGTGGTGACCATTTGTCTATTTTGTAATGGGAACTAAAACTAGAGATTACATTGCAATGCAGGGGCCATGTGGGTTATATATCATTACCTTTGTTGCAATTTTTTTAAAGGTTAGTGGGGTCCCCCAGGGCTCAGTATTGGGTCCACTTTTATTTAACTTGTTCATTAATGACTTAGGGGAGGGTGTTGTAAGTAATGTATCAGTGTTTGCAGATGACACAAAATTATCCAGCCCAATTAATTCCATCCAAGATGTGGCATCCTTGCAACATGGTCTTGACAAACTGGCAATCTGGGCAGCTAAGTGGCAAATGAGATTCAATGTTGATAAATGTAAAGTCATGCACCTGGGATGTAAAAATATCCAAGCCACTTATACCCTTAATGGGTCTGCACTAGGCAAATCCATTATGGAAAAGGACCTTGGAGTCCTTGTAGATGATAAACTTGGCTGTAGCAAGCAATGTCAGTCAGCAGCATCAAGGGCAAATAAGGTCTTGAGCTGTATTAAAAGGGGCATAGAGTCAAGGGAGGAGGGGGTCATTCTTCCACTGTATAGAGCACTTGTAAGGCCCCATCTAGAATATGCCGTACAGTTTTGGTCTCCATCACTCAAATAGGACATTATTGTATTAGAGAGGGTACAGAGAAGGGCAACTAAGCTGGTAAAAGGTATTCAAAATCTTAGCTATGAGGAAAGACTGGCCAAATTGGAGATGTTCACGCTGGAGAAGAGGCGCTTAAGGGGTGATATGATGACTATGTATAAATATATAAGGGGATCATATAATAATCTCTCTAATGCTTTATTTACCAGTAGGTCCTTCCAGCTGACACGAGGTCACCCATTCCGATTAGAAGAAAAGAGGTTCCACCTAAATATTCGGAAGGGGTTTTTTAGAGTGAGAGCTGTGAAGATGTGGAATTCTCTCCCTGAATCAGTTGTACAGGCTGATACATTAGATAGCTTTAAGAAGGGGTTGGATGGCTTTTTAGCAAGTAAGGGAATACAGGGTTATGGAAAATAGCTCATAGTCAAAGTTGATCCAGGGACTAGTCCGATTGCCATTTTGGAGTCAGGAAGGAATTTTTCCCCCTCTAAGGCAAATTGGAGAGGTTTCAGATGGTTTTTTTTGCCTTCGTCTGGATCAACTGGCAGATAGGTAGTTAATAAAAAAAAAAAAAAGGTTGAACTCGATGGACATGTGTCATTTTTCAACCTTACTTGCTATGTTACTATGTTACTATGAACCTGTGGACCAGTTTGATGCATGTGTACTGCAGTCTAGAAGATTCCTTTGATAGTTAAGGACCTTTGATTTTAAGAAATACAGTATCCCCCCTACTCACTACATCACATTTATTTACACTGATTACTGTTGTTTTTAATTATCTCATCTAAATAATAGATGGCACAAAAATAACACATATTATAAGCTTCATAGTGCCTCATATTCAGTTAATTAATCTATAACCTCATATATATATGCTTTTAATTTTTAGGTTGTTTGGTTCAAAAGCTGGAAATAAATCAACGTCTGCTGGCAGTACTGATGGTGGGAAGACCACTTCTGTGATGCCCAGCCCTAGTAGCACATCTTTGGCCAGACAAGGCAGTTTGGATTCACCTTCATCTGGTACAGGCAGTATGGGCAGTGCTGGAGGACAAAGTGGGTGCAGCAGTCCTCTCTTCAGTAAGGCTAATGAGCTCATTCCTGATGTCATAAGCTTAAGCCAATCACTGGCTACAAGCCCTGCATCTATTCACTCATTTACATCAGGAGGCCAGGTATGGACAACAAATTTGAGCAGTTCTTCAGCTGGGAGCAAGGACACGCCTAGTTACCAATCAATGACAAGCCTTCATACAAGCTCAGAGTCTATTGATTTACCGCTTAGTCATCATGGCTCCCTTTCTGGATTGACAGCAAGCACACAGGATGTGCAAAGCCTGTTAATGAGAACTGGTAGTGTGAGATCCACACTCTCAGAAAGGTAAGAGCAAAATGTCAGTGATGGAACATAATGAATATTACTAAATATGTTGGTTTTTCTTATCAGATTTTAACATATTTCCTTCATTTTAGGCATGTTTTCTGTTAAGTTCCTGAAGTCTAAATGGGTGGTTTCTGGTTTATTGATCTTTTCTATGGGAATAAGGACTGGGGCCTTGAGTTAATGTATTTTTTATACAAAACAGTACTGAGTTTGCTTTAGTAGCCTCTCCCTGATGCTGCCTAGATTACACAGTTTGTTATTCACAAAATCCTCAAATTGTTCTTAGCGAACCCCCCAACACATTACCATTTAGTGTATAACAAAATTGCATAACATTGTGTTTATCAACATTGAACCTTATTTGCCAGTTTGCTGCCCAGTTCTCCAGTTTAGTCAAATTTCTCTGCAAAGCAGCAACATTCTGCTTGGAATTTAGCAAAAGTAAAAAGAGTACTTAAAATACCAACCACAGAGCCATAAATGCACTGGTTCAATTAGAATATAATCTATACATATCCATCCTTTTGCCATTACTCTATCCAAGAAAAAATATTATGAATAGACCAACATTCCTGAATTTAACTAGTAACTTTCCCTGTGGTACTTTATGAAATGCAAAATCTAAGTAGATCACATCCACTGCAGTTTCTGCTCACTCCTCACAAAAGGCAATTCATTTTGTCTGGCAAAGTCTATAAAGCCATGCTGGCACAAACTCAAAGAATTGAGATTTGAAATGTATTCCAGTATATTATCCCTTATGAACCACAAAAACATTGTTGCCACCAATGATAAATTAATGTGACAATAGTCTTCAGGATGAGAACTGGATATTTTTGAATAATGACCCCACAATAGCAATTCACCAGTTTTCAAAAGATCCTGGAAAAGTAGGTTAAATGGTTTGACAGTTGCAGATCTGAGTTTTTTCAGTACCCTGGGATGAACAAGGTCTGGTCCATGAAGATTCCTTACTGTATCATGTTCCCTTTTGAACTTCCTCCTGAGGCAAACAGCCATCAATAGTTACATTATTAGAATTGGGTCTATCAAAAAGGAAATCTCCAATAACTTTGTAAACAGACAAAATGTAACACTTCAAAATATGTTTTTTTTCCTGTTCTCATCAACCAATTTACCTTTTGCATCTGCCTCACTTTGGTCTTAAGAAATGTGTCCTTTTTCTATGCTTAGGCTTTGAAAGGTTACTATTGAAGGTTTCAATTAAAAAAGTTACATGGAAAAATAAATGTTTCAAGGTTGATCTTGCTCTTTTTCTTACAATTTGTAAAACCCTGGGTTTTAAAGAAGATGATTAATAATGCATATAGATCAGTACATCCATACAAAACTCCTATTGTTGCTGACATAAATCCTAATGGTCTGTTTATCTTATCCTCAGGGGTTTTCTTTACTTTAACAGTATGCAACTTGACCGAAATACACTTCCCAAAAAAGGACTCAGGTATATGTTGCTAGAGCATGACTCCTGCCTTAGCAAAGCTTAGGATGTCTTCTGTTTCCTGCAACACTATCACTATCTCTTTTACCTCCTTACTGTCGGGCTACCAGAATGTGCCCTGCCCTCATAAAATTGAAACTTTAGAGAGCATGATAGGTGCTGGCAGTCATTTTTAACAGTTTTTAACAGTTTTATTTCTTTATAATGACAATTTAATGTAATTTCTGTATGGATCAATGGGGGCACTTACTGACCTTGAAATAGACAAAAAGTGATGACCAGCTGAAAATAGTTATTATTAGGTTTGTCTTCTCTTGACTGAAAGGCATGGCATATGCAGGAGACCTTTGTAGATCTGTAACTTATTCCTTCATTTATATCTGCTCAGACCTCTTACCCATTTAGACTTTTAGCAATTAACAATTGCTTTACGTGTAACCCACTACCACTAAAAAAACAGTAAAAGACCCATACCCATACTCGCATCTGCAAATGTTACCTGCAAACCACAAACCCCATCCTGCATTTTTGCCTGCAGGTACCTGCTACAGGATTCTATCAAATCCAATTAAATAAATATTTGACCATCAAAACCGTTATTTCATTATAAATTTAAAGACTGCAATTATTTACTGAGTATATTTTTTCACAAGCCCTAGAACAACTTCAGTTTCAATTGACACAAAATTATACATCTCTAATTAGCCTAAATAATAGCCCATATCTGCAAAGTGAAAATTAGAGATTTTTATGAGAACTTTTTACTATTAAAATCTGGTTTATTATTGGTATATTATATTAGTAATTATATTAGTAATGTACAGAATATCATATGCAAATTATATACTTCCTGCAATATTGTCACATGCAATAAACTACAGGAATAATCTATAATACAACATTCACTACATGTATGAACAAAAATGCAATAAATATTACCATTATAATTTCTTGACTTTTCCGCGAAACTGGCGATAAATTAACAAAACGGCGATCTTGACGCCGGCACCCATTAAAGTCTAAATTTTCACCAGTGAATTTTTGCGAATTTATTCGCCAGTGATGAAACGGGCAAATTTGCCACAAATTTGCCACAAATTCGCACCTGGCGAATAAATTCGCCCATCACTAATTACCATCTCTATAAGCTTATCACTGAAAATCTACATTGGTTTCATATGTTAATGCTCCCTCTTGGAGTGGTGCTGTAACATTGACTTTTAGTTTTGTTTTGTCTCTTCTTACCAGTGACACTTTAGCTATCACAGGAGATATAATAAAGCTTTGCCCCAACCCTACTAGCACACCTATTTAGTTGTATATTCAACTTTTCCTTTTCTGTTCTTAAATTCCATGTCTTTCCAATCCTTCTCTAAACAGCAACTAATATGGTTTTATGCGGGCTGCTTTAGCATACATGTTTTATATCTGTCATGTTTACCCAGTTTATATCATTTCTATTCAACCTGATTCCAGTATTTAAGTAGTGCTCTAAATGTTGTCTGTGAAAAGCTAAGTCTATATCAGCCAGTGCATTTCTCTGCAAATGATATCATAACTTACCTGTGTCTGTGAGGCTGAGGAACTACAAGCTAGCTCTGACTTATTGACTAGGCACTGCATAACCTTTTCATGAATTTCAAATCGGCTTTCTATAGTTTTCTATAATGTGTTCTTAATTCTTATAAATGCTTAAATAATTTGGTTAAAAAAAATCAATGAAATTAATATTAAGGACTTTGAGACTGAAACAAATGATGCTAATTGTTCCAGTTTACACATTTTTATGTCACTTGAAGTAATTTAGAGAGAATGCTATATAAATATATTGCTAACACGTGAATGCATTGCATAGATGTCTTTCTCTTGTAAATTACAATAATCTTTACCAGCAGTATTCATTCTTAATGCAGATACACTCCATCATCCCGCCAGACCAGTCAAGAAGAAGGTAAGGAGTGGTTACGTTCTCATTCCACTGGAGGCCTTCAGGACACTGGTAGCCAGTCCCCACTCTCTCCCTCTGGCATGCCATATTCTGCTACTGGAAAATATCATTACACCAATCTGGGTAAGATTCCAGATAGCTCTCACATCAGGTAGCAAATGGGAAGGGATCAACAATAATGTTAAAATTACAGTTGTTGTTTATTATTGAGAGAGTAAGGCCACTGACCCACTTCTGTAATTTTTATTGCAGTAAGCCCAACCAATCTGTCTCAGTTTAGTATTCCTGGACCAAGCATGATGAGATCCAATAGCATTCCAGCACAAGATTCTTCCTTTGATTTGTATGTAGACTCACAGTTATGTGGAAGCGCTGCATCTTTAGACGAAAGACAAAGGGCAATCAGTCATTCTGGATCCTTTAGAGATAGCATGGAAGAAGGTAATACATGTTACCCGTATGCAAATCTTTATCTGTAAATCACGTAGAACAAAATTGCTGCATAGCTCTTGTTTAACTTGTTTTTATACTAAGCTAGCATGTAACTTACAAAATCCATTGTAGAAAAGTAAGGCTTAATTTGAAGCTATTCTTAGTGCAACATCAACAAAACAGGAAATAAAACATGCTAATGCATGCCTTATTAGACGGGGTACATACTAATACTTTCTCTTTGATGCTAATCTGGCTATTTTAAGACTACTGTGCCTTTGAAGAATAAGTATAACATGAAATTGTTATACTTGGACTGCTTTCACATGTAAACTATGAGCAGGCTGGCTCATTTTGAGTACCATTTGGAAATATATGCATATATGTTCCTATTACCTCCATAAGCGGTGGAGTTATCAAATAGCGCATCACCTACATACAAAGCCAACTCAGCTCCGCACATGGATTAATGCTTTGAATTTAACTTCAAGATAACTCTTGAAATAATTGAAAGGGTTAAAGTCTGTAGTTTATTTACTGGCGCTGAACTGAGTAAGGAAAAAATAAGAATAAAGTAAAATCTTTTCAGGTCAGATACATTTTCTTTCAGGAGTTAATTTTAAAACTAAGCAAGAGAGGCTGTAGAGATAGTGTATTATCTATTCCAAAACAATGCTGATAATCTGATCAGGCTTTTATGTAATATTTCTCTGGGCTCCCATCCACTTTGGAAACTAAACCTGTGTTTATGGATGACCTTCTGCCAATGTTTGGGTCAGTCAAAGGCACAGTTACAGGTAATTTGGAATCAAGTATCTAAAGATGACTCTTTTTATTGTTATAATCGATGTTTATGTATTATTGGCCTACTGTCCTTATTTTCTATGTTCATCTTATCACTGTTGTCCAAATGTTAAAAATATAGGCATCCTGTATAACAAAATAGTAAATTTACACGAAACACATGTTGAATTGTATCGTTAGTATGATACTTTATATTTTTATAAGGAGCTTTTGACCCAGATTTGACATCTATGATGAAAATCCAACATTTCCTTCACTCAGCACTTCATCTTGTAGCATAAAGCAATGAAAGCCTATATGTGTTGATGAGAGCAGTGAATACACGGTGTCTCTGCAATGTGAATCCTGGCCTTTATTAATTGGTTTTATTGAATGCTGCTTGTTTGGTATTTTCTAGTCCATGGATCTTCCTTATCCCTGGTTTCCAGCACATCATCTCTCTACTCTACTGTGAGTATTTAAGTAAATGATAGTTTCCTTTGATGCTTTGTTTTACAAGTGATCATGCTCAATATTATTATACAGATACATGACCTATTATCCAGAATTCATGCAACATGTTATTTTATGAATCAGTGTTTTTTTCTTAATGTGGATCGCCATATCTTAACTATTGACTGTTACAGAAAATAGAGTACAGTAAAATTTATGATCTCAGCAGTAAAAGCTTAGCCCACTACAGACCATAGATTTTTACGATCTGTTAAATTTCCAGGTTGAGGAAAGGAGCACTGGCTTTTTTGGCCATTCCCTGTATCCTCTTGGCTAGAGATGAAGCAGAGCAGGTAAACTAATGGCCATGGGTCCTAATCACCCCAGAGACCCAAGATAATAGTAGGCAAGGGAAAAGCATATGTTTGACATTATCCTTGCATTTGGAGCCCCTGTGTATCAGATGCCTACTGAACCCAAGTAAGCAACCTATTCACAACATATTAACACACACTATTTACAATAACATAAAATAGGCAAATTTGCACTAGTGCAGTAACCATAATTTTCCAGTGTTTTTTTCCAACTGTTCAGTCTTCTTTCATCTGTCTGAGTAAAGTAAATCACTGACTGGTTACTGCTCGGGTACAAATTTGATTAGAGGTATTAAAGAAGTACTACTTCTTGGTTGGGGTACTGCAATTTTGTATCCTCACAGCATGCACACTGTTTCCCCTTACTTTTTTTTTTTACAATATTTTTTTTTTTAGTAAAAAGTATTTAATTATGGTAATTCCATAACACAGATTTTCTGTTGTTGTTAATTGCTTGTTTTTCATTACCGCACAGTAGTAAAACTAGAGAGCGCCATTGCGCTCAATGCACTAGTGATGGTGCCCCACTTTGACCCTCTCCGATGTTGATTTCTAAGTGTGGAGAGGGAGAGGGGGGCGGCATCTGCACAGGCAGCAGCAGCCCCAGAATCTACGCTGGATGAACTGAAAAAGGCGGTTCACCTTTATGCCCTTTATGTTAACCTTTATTATGTTATAGAATGGCTAGTTCTATGCAACTTTTCAACTGGTCTACATTTTTTGTTTTTTATAGTTTTTTTTTTAAATTATTTGCCTTCTTCTTCGGACATCTTTTTATTCAGGTCCTCTCCTATTCGTATTTCAGTCATTAAAAGAAAGTTACAAAAAAATCACCAAAAATTCGCCGCCGGCGAAATGTCGCAGACGCCCATTAAAGTCTATGGGCGTCAAAAAATTTTGTCGCGCGGCGAAACTGTTTTGACGCACGTCTTTTTTTTTTTACGCACGCTGCCATACGAGTCTATGGGCGTCATTTTTTCGGCGAAACGAGGCGAAAAAATTCGCCCATCACTACTCTTATATGGTAATGGGATTATCTAATATACCTTTGATTTGTGGCAATCAGGGGTAGAGTTATGTCATAAAAAAAGCTGATCAGCTTTTTGAGGAGAAAAGGTATTAGAGTGTTGGTAGAGTATTGTGTTAGGTTGGGCTGTTAAACATCCTGAAATTGTTTTAATTTTATGGGTAATATTTGAGGAAATATCAAGGCCCTTTAATTTCCTTGCCAATAATGTATCGGCCTTGTTGTATTTAGTATAAAATCTCTGACTGGCCCATCTGATCATATTGGCTTCTCAGAGCTGTAAACTTTTTAATTCAGTGGAAATGTTATTTAGTTGACGGCTTATTGCCGGCATAGGATTGGCTTTATGAAGCTGTCCAAGGGCAAACAATTGTTGAGAATTGTTGTAAGAATTTGAAGCCTTGAGTTTTTACCTTCTTACGTTGGCAAGCCATTTGTATAAACAAACCTTGCATTACTGCTTTGTGGGCATCCCAAAGAATAGTTGGGTATCTAACAGTTCCAAGTTATCTTGGAAGTAGTCAGTTAGAGAATGTTTGTCCATTTAGTCGCCATTTGAAATTACTAGGCTTGATTATTAAATTTGTTAAATGAACAGTCAGTGGGGAGTAATCAGACCAAGCTGTACAGAGATAAATACTGTAGACCACTACAGCCAGTTGGTTATGGGATGTGTAAGAACCCAGGCTTAAGGCTAAGTATCCAAATAGATAAAGCAATCGTTATAATCTTGAATAAGGAAGGTATGTTCCAATACCGCCAAGTGGATAGCCAATGTATTAGAGCTGTAATTCCAGGTCCAGCAGAGATAAGATTTATTATCCCAAATATGAGAATTGTAGTCTATTATGATAAATTACTTCACCATCCTTCAAGTATCTTATGGACAATCAAAATCCAACTGATATGGCAACTGCCCAAGTCAGATAGAGCAATGTTGCAATTCCCTAGGAAGGGTGCCTTGTTTTATTTCCCATTGTGATAATGGAGATTTATGTGAAGGAGGTCTATCCAACCACAATGTTTTGGAAAGCGTTGAGTATGTGGGTGGAAGTTAGTTTTGGTGTTTTCGATCTTGTGAGATTGTAAGAGCAAGTTTAAAGGCCCTCCAATGGGCTAATGTTTGAGGAGCCAAATCTGCAAAAATTTGAATGGTATGACCTTGAAAAGAAAGTGGTTTGGTATCTCTGGAAGCTTGCATGATAGTTTATTTAGTTTTGTGGTAGTGAAGTTTCAGGATAATGTCCCGAGGTTGATCATAAGTAGGTGGTTTGCCCAGAGATCTATGGATCCAATAAATGTGTAAAAATTGTACAGGTTTTTTTTTTTTTTATGTCAAATTCCATGTTTTTATAGAATTCAGGGAAATGTATTCTTATGTTATCCCTGCAGGATATACTGTATTTTTAAGGTACCCTATTTTTAATTGAAGGTCAAGGACCTGTCTTTGGAGTTCAGATAAATCAGATTCCTGGGCTTCCAACACTGCTGTAACATCGTCCATCTGTGATTCCAATGAGTCTGTGTGTTGTGCCAGTTCTTTAATTTCAGAGGACAACTGCAAAGTAGTCCTGCACATAGTAGCTTTGTCCATTTATGCGTGGAGAACCTCTTTTATTTTCTCCAACATGTCATTATCAGATTGATCTAAAATAGACTTCTTTGTATGGATTGAAAGTTGGGAATTCCAGGATTTGAGTTTTCTGCCTTTGAATTATTTGCAGATTGTACAATGCAGCCAGTTTGTCTCTCCAAAAATGTCTCAATTTGTTTGGTGGATACAGGAGATCGGGATTTAGTGTCTTTCTTTGACCGGCCCATGGTTAAGAATATTGATAATAACCCAATTGTGTAACTTCCAATAGTAGAATGAACAAAGTAAAACATTTAATTGTATTAGCGCCACATTGTGGATTGAGTAAGGACTACTGTTAACCCCAACTCCTCTGACTAGAAGCTTCCGGCACTTGTTGAGATTGTTAATAGATTAATAATGTTACATCAAGACAATCGGAACAGCAGTCTCTGTTAATTGCAGTCTCTGTTAATTGCAGTCTCTGTTAATTAGTTTTAAAGCCTCATTAAAGAGCTTATATAGTTCAAAGTCCTTACTACCCGATAATGTTTTGCCTGGAATTAGAGATTTGTGTAGTTCAATCATTATATTTGTGGTAATTTCGGTATGTTCTGAAATATCAGATCAATCAATTCTTTGTTCAAAAAATGTGTATTAATATAGTACGCTCCAGTAGTACTCTCCAGTTTGTTCTTTTAATGTAGGAGCCAGGAGACATTCCTTATATACCCGAGTATAAGCCGAGTTTTTCAGCATCCAAAATGTGCTGAAAAAGTCTACCTCGGCTTATACTCGGGTCAGCGGGCAGTAGCTGAGATTGCAGTCACTTTTAATCATTCCTATACCAACAGTTCACTTGGGGAGAGACTGCAATATCCCACAATGCCCTCTGTTGGTTATATGAAAGAATAACAGTGCGCCCTCTGTTGGTTATATGAAAGAATAACTGACTGCAATATCACACAGCACCCTCTGTTGGTTATATGAAAGAATAACAGTGACTGCAATATCACACAGCGCCCTCTGTTGGTTATATTAAAGAATAACAGTGACTGCAATATCACACAGCACCCTCTGTTGGTTATATGAAAGAATAACAGTGCGCCCTCTGTTGGTTATATGAAAGAATAACAGTGACTGCAAAATCACACAGTGCCATCTGTTGGTTATATGAAAGAATAACAGTGCGCCCTCTGTTGGTTATATGAAAGAATAACAGTGACTGCAATATCACACAGTGCCCTCTGTTGGTTATATTAAAGAATAACAGTGACTGCAATATCACACAGTGCCCTCTGTTGGTTATATGAAAGATTAACAGTGACTGCAATATCACACAGTGCCCTCTGTTGGTTATATGAAAGATTAACAGTGACTGCAATATCACACAGCACCCTCTGTTGGTTATATGAAGGATTAACAGTGATGGCAATATCACACAGCACCCTCTGTTGGTTATACGAAAGATTAACAGTTATGGCAATATCACACAGCACCCTCTGCACATGGTAGTGGGACAATGCACACAGTAATCCGTTTGGCAATTCTCTATCACCATCAACTTTGCAAAGAAGTCCGGTTGATCGCTGGGGGGGTCGCTTTGTCAGAATGTGCGCTGCTGGGAGACAGGGCTGTAGTTGTGTCTAGGCTTATACTAGAGTCAATAAGTTTTCCCAGTTTTCGTAGGTAAAATTAGGTACCTCGGCTTATACTCGGGTCAGCTTATACTCGAGTATATACGGTAATTTTATAAAGCAAGATTTCAAAATGGTCATGCTTCCAAGTAATCATAACTGCGTCATACAGGCTGGCTCAATTTTGAACTCACCAGTAGGAGGGCGTTCCAGAACATAAACAGCTGGGTATCATGCCGATGCCAGCTAGTTGTAAAGCAAGCAGTATTTAACAGTGGGCTGCCTCCAGGTCCCAGTCTATTTGAGGTTGCAGTGCACAACAAACTCTGGGTCCAGGGCTTCACAGGCCTCAACACGCTCCAGCCTCTCTAGCGGTGCCTCTTGACACAGTCTGCATTTTTTTGTTACTTGTTTTAATAATGCACCTTATGTCCTCCCCTTTATTTTTTAAGTTGTTGTTTTTAATAAAATAACTAGTTTCAAGCAACCTTGGTGATGCACTCCACATATCTTCAACTATATGGTAACGCCCTAGTCTATTTTATTATACCCTAAAAATGAAAAAAAAAGAACATGCCAGAGTAATACTGTTCTCTACAGTGAGGATACATACGAGGCTGCATGAACATGAAAAAACAGTTATTGTTATGGGCACTAGATGTCAGCAGAGGAATGGATGCTTTCTTCAAGATTATGATTCATTATTATGGATAATCACTGCATTTTACAGGATTTTACTTTTGAATGTACTGTCTGGCTATTATTTAGATAAATAGATATAAACAAAGGACACTAGCATGTGACGTTTCATGACTCACATCCCTTTATCAAACATGCCAAACACTCACAATGCTCAATTCACACACTTTATATTGCTACGATAGGTATCCCAAGCTCACAACAACCCCCAATGTCCTGGTTGTGACTTAGTCTTCCTCCTATAACAACCACCTTTTGCTTTGGGAGGAGCCCTCCACTATTCTGTGCTGCCAGGTCTTATCGCAAGAGAACCAGGGAGAGAATTTTAGGCAGGCAAGGGAACTGCATGTAGTACAGAAATGGAGAACAAGAAGCGTATTCAGGAAACAGGCCAGGTTAATAGCAATCTGGAAAGGCCGTACAGATTTAGAAGGCAAGAGAATAGTCAAGGTCACAGGCCAGGTCAAACACATCAGAATTGGAGTACAAAGCAGGAATCCAAGAGAGTAGTCAGGAACGAGCAATGGTCAGTACAGGCAGTGGACTAGACAAGGTCAGGGACAGGCAGAAAACAATAAAATAGCACCCAGGAACTAATGAATATACCTTCACATTGGGCAATGAGAAATAGCCCAAGGCCCCTTTAAATATTTAAACTTTGCACCAAAATGTGATGACATCACGCCTCCACATGCATAAACCCAGAATCGAGTGGCGCGTGCGTCCTAGGGGAAGGAGAACAGCGTGCAAGGAGGGTTAGAGCTGTGGGCATCCCCGCAAATGGAGCGGCGGGAGTCCCTGCCGCTCCACTGGGACCACCAGTTAACCCCACTGGATCACCAGGCAAGATTCTCACATCTACCCAATGATCTCTTGACTCCACCTCCATATCCGAGTCAGAAGGGGGTGGAGTCAGTTACACCAACATAAAATCAAGACCAAGGCATGTGATACACCAGGGGGGCAACACTTGTCAGAAGTGTCAAAAATGTCAAAATGTCAGGCTTAATTAAATGAAGGTCTTAATTATAAAATTATGGAGTTATTTAACACATTAAGACAGGGCCTAAATTAGGGGTTGGGTTTCATGTCACACTATGTGACCTGACTGAATCCAGACACCTGGACTATTTACAACCCGCCCTATTTACTTTTATTATCTCTACAAGTTATCTCTATCTATCTGTAAGTTCCTAATTTATTGCTCATGAGCACTTTTCAATGATCCAACATATATGCTGTGCCTTTCCAGCTTTCATTTGAATTTTGCTGACAAAGGGGTCTTGGTGCTCTGAAAGCTTGCAATGTATTTTTATTTTTAGCCAATATAGATATCACTTCTACAATACTTTAGTATTTCTGTGTTTTTTGTTATTTTTGCCACTGGATAACACGGTACCACAGCTTTTGTGTTGTAACCCTGTATGTTTGCATACCTCTTGTCAGCCATTCCCTTCTGATGCAGTTCATGCCATTGTGAGCTTCATCAGAGAAGGTATGGCTGTATTAGGTCATATTCCTTATATACCTTCATATATCATAATACATAGTCCGGGACCATTATTATATTTTATGGTTCATTATTATATTCTAACCATATCATATACCATGGCTGGAACCCCAGCCCCACCTCCTATTATGAAAGACCCAATTGCATTAAACGTTAATATATGTTTCTTGGGTAGTAAAATTATTGTAGAACACTAAATGTTGTTAGATATATTTACTAACTGTAAAATATATTACTTAACCCATGAATATATAGTATAAAATTGTGTAGAATGATTCATGCCAGTTAGAACATGGACAATGCATTCAGATGGAGACGTGTGGTGTATTTGATCACTGCTTTTTTTTCTACAGAATATCGAATAGGCACCCATATAGTTATGTATGTTTGTTTTTTAAGCATAATGAATAAATTTAACAATGTCTACACTATTTTAAAAGTATTGTGTCTATAACATAGGTAACGATAATTCTTGCATTCTATTTTCTCTCAGACTGAAGAAAAGGCTCATTCAGAGGTAATAAACTCCTTCAATTACAATTCTTCTCTCTCTCTCTCTTTGGTTTCTCTTTGTTGCTTTGTATGTGGCACTCATGACTGGCCTAACTTCTAGCATACATTATAGTAACACAAGCAAGAGTAATTAACTTTATAAACAGTCTGCCTGTTAATCAAAATTCCCTTCAGATAAAGCATTGCTTCCTCAAACCAAAATTTAGACGAGCCTCATATAAACTCATGTCAATAGCCCTTATCACTATGTGACAGAAATCAAATTAGATTTATTTTGCTTAATCCCAGTTCCTTCAATTCCTAAAGCTGAGGGCCTGCACATTTATATTGAATGGTATTACATTTTGTTCATTTGACAATGCTTTCATTAAATACAAAAATGTTCTTTTCAGAGCTTTAGAAAATAAAAGCTAGTGGATCTACCTGTAATTGTACAACTAATGTAAATGCATGTATTTTTTGCATATTATAATTTCAAAATGTGTTAAAGCAGAAAAATTTCTTTGTAAGCAGAAAAAAATGATGGTTTATGAAAGTATAATTAGTTAGTTAGAAAGGTACCCCTAATCATATCTACTTTTCTGCTATAAAGACAGACTTCCAAGACTACGAGGAGGAGCACATGGTACAAACCTTATTGGCCCTTCTGTAACAGTATATATACATATATATTCACTTAGAAATTATAAAGGGGTCTATAATTTGGTGAAATTATATAAATACCTTTCCAAAGAATAGCAAAATATTAATGTATCTAGCATCATAATAGCTCATTCTTATCTAGGTCCATGTCAGAATTGTCCTGGTTTTATTTACTCTCTGTTTGCCACACAATCTAAAGCAAACAAAGGCATAGCTGTCATTTTTAATCAGTGATATTTCCTATTAGTTTGTTGTCTTGTGTAGTTGTGAGCTTAGCTCCCACCACAGACCATGCTGTAGAAAATCTTGTATATAAGCAAAGGCAGCTCTTTCTCATTAGTACAGGTGCATCTGTCATACTAACTGAGCCATTGATTGATCCTCCTGGGCTCAGACAGAAAAATCTGTGGAAAATAGACTGTTTTGGGACATATACTTTCTTGTCTCTTGACCAAGTCATACTGCACTGTTTGTTAAAGGGAAAAAAACAGTGAAACAACATCCCCTTTTCACTTATTGTGTGCATTTTCACTTATTGGCATTTATGTACTACATTTTAGAAAATAAAACCAGTTAGGAACAGTAACATCTAAAAGCAAAAGTGTTTTTAAGGAATGCAATATAATATACTGTTGCCTTGCACTGATAAAGCTGGTGTGTTAAATTCAGAAACACTACTATAGTTTATAAACAAGCTGCTTTGTATGTATGGGGGCAGACATTCAAGTACTGGACACACAGTAGATAACAGGTAATCTATTATCTGCTGTGTAACCTGTGCCTTTTCAGCTTTGAATGTATGTCCCCATGGCTACACATCAGCTTATTTGTATAAACTATAGTATAGTAACATAGTAAGTAAGGTTGAAAAAAGACAAACGTCCATCAAGTTCTACTTTTTAACTCTATTTTAACCTGCCTAACTGCTAGTTGATCCAGATGAAGGCAAAAAAACCCATCTGAAGACTCTCCAATTCACCTCAGAGGGGAAAAAAATCCTTCCTGACTCCAAAATGGCAATCGGATTAGTCCCTGGATCAACTTGTACTATGAGCTATCTCCCAAAACCCTGTATTCCCTCACTTGCTAAAAAGCTATCCAACCCCTTCTTAAAGCTATCTAATGTATCAGCCTGTACAACTGATTCAGGGAGAGAATTCCACATCTTCACAGCTCTTACTGTAAAAAATCCATTCCAGATATTTAGGCGGAACCTCTTTACTTCACTTATCGGAATGGGAGCCCTCTTGATATAATTTCTGAATCACACACCAGTTGTACCACTGCAGAGCAACACTAAAATATACTTAAATATTATTATTTCATTTTTTGTTGTTCCTGTTCCTTTTAACAAGTAAGAACAATGATTTCTTGACTCAGCTGTAATGCGATTTCCCCCCTGAAGGTCTTACAATCTATAATGGAGGGAAGGTTTACAGAATTAAAAGGAAGAAGTCGTTAGTCAAGGACATGATAAAATTTGCTAGATGCAAATAAATGGAGGCTAGCAAATAATATCATTCTAAAACAAAAATCATTTGTACTATATAAGGTAAATAGAACTGTATACGAGATGGGTGCTTGTGTATTCAGGCTCACTGACGTATGAGGACATGGGTATAACTTTTTTAACTATGCATATTATATTTTAGCAAATCCAGAAACTTCGGAGGGAGTTGGTTGCCTCACAAGTAAAAGTGGCCACATTAACATCGCAGCTTTCAGCAAACGTAAGTAACCAGTCTTGGAATGGAAAGCGGCTATTAATGGGGTTGCTCACCTTCGAGTAAACTTTTAATATAATGACAGTGATATTCTGAGACAATTTGCATTCGGTTTTCATTTTTTATTATTCGTGGTTTTTGAGTTATTTAGAATTTTATTCAGCAGCTCTCTGATTTGCAATTTCAGCAATTTGGTTGCTAGTGTCCAAATTACCCTAGCAAACATGCATTGATATGAATAAGAAGCCTGAATATAGTTACATACATAGTTACATAGTTAAATCAGGTTGAAAAAAGACAAAGTCAATGAAGTTCAACCCCTCCAAATGAAAACCCAGTATTCACACACACCCCTCCCTACTTTCACATAAATTCTATATACCCATACCTATACTAACTGTAGACTTTAGTATCACAATAGCCTTTGATATTATGTCTGTCCAAAAAATCATCCAAGCCATTCTTAAAGGCATTAACTGACTCAGCCATCACAACATCACCCGGCAGTGCATTCCACAACCTCACTGTCCTGACTGTGAAGAACCCCCTACGTTGCTTCAAATGAAAGTTCTTTTCTTCTAGTCTAAAGGGGTGGCCTCTGGTACGGAGATCCACTTTATGGGTAAAAAGGTCCCCTGCTATTTGTCTATAATGTCCTCTAATGTACTTTTAAAGTGTAAGTGAAGTGAAAGCTATTGCTGTTAAATTATAGAGTGTGTATTCAGTGTGTGGGAAAATCCTAATGCTTTACATTTGCTCTGGTTGCAAGAAGTATGAATAATAAACCATCTTATTAAAACTGTTCAATATCTTTTAGACCGTTAAAAACTGTTTAATAAAAACGTAGTAACATAATTCAAATGTGTCACTCTTTCTAACACTCATGGGTTGTTGTCTAGTCTGCAGAAAACCTATTTTGAACACAGTGTATAGATCAACAAAACAGTGGAGCAAAATCTGTCTTTACAATAATTATATAATGAAATATTTTACCATTTCCAAACCTATTATAATAAAAACTATAATTTACACATTGATTATTAAACCTCAGGAAAAATGTGTGCCAACTATGATGGGTGGATTAAGTCATCTAAATTATTGTGATGCATATTTTTCTGTGTAATATATTCCATAATAAAATATGAGCTTTGGGGTTTGAAACACCCTGGATGCAGGGTACAGTATATATAAGTTTTAAAGGATTGTATGGGATATTATTCTAGCTTTTTTGCATGTACACTTTGATCCACAATCACAGAAAACATTTGCTTTCTTTCTCTAATGACTAAAGAGAACATTTGGTATAAGTTCATGTAGATAGTGCATCCTTAGTCATTTTGGAGATGAAACAATTCTTAAAAAAAAAAATCAAATAGATGTAAGGTTCTCCTTATTGTATAAATCTATATTTTTGTGCTTCTCAACAGGCTGCATTGCCCATGTAAGAGTTCATAGATTTCCAAGTAAATATAAATAGTACCCTGAGAGCACATTTTGTCTTTATATTGTCATGTCTTTATTGCAGAAAATTGGGCACAATTGTCTGCAATAAAGACAAGACAATATAAAGACAAAGTGTGCTCTCCGGGTACTATTTATATTTACTTGATTAAAAAAAAAAAAACCTCCCAAACATCAGAGAATGTTACTATATAAATAAAATAAAACATTGTAATGTTCAGTTGGTCTTTGTCGTGTAACAGAAGAATGGGAAAACTTTAATTTCACTTATTTATTTATTACATGTAAAGGAGATATACTTAATTGTCCATTTATTATTCTTTTACATATGTAATACATTTTATTCCAGGACTGTGAAGACATATACTGTCATATACATATACTGTAAACCATATAACAGTTTCTGTTATTTGTTCACCAACAATGACATTAAATTACTTGAATAGTTAGTTGATAACTTGTAGAAAATGAACTTCTTTAGTTTAACAAATAAGCCTTTCATTTAAGGATGGGGATGGAGCTGATGAATCCTTTCTGTCTGCTTCATTTACAGTCCCATTTGGTGGCAGCTTTTGAAAAGAGCTTAGGAAATATGACTGGAAGGCTGCAAAGCTTAACAATGACAGCCGAACAAAAGGTGAGTTTAGGAAAGCTGTTTTCAAAGCTCAAGCAGTTTATATAGTAATAATAATAAAAAAGATTGTATGAAAGCCCTAACAATAAGGCATTTGATGCTTATTGTTTCTCAGTTCAGTTTTATATTTGCATGATCACATGTTCTGCAATGGTGCAGAACGAGATGAGATATTACAAAATCATAACCATACTGTAGCTTTGATAACAGAAGTATGCCCCATTGTAATGTGGTGCCACAATTTAATCTGCATATTACTAAAGCTCTTTTTAAAGATAATAACACAAGTGATTACCATGTGTTACTACAGATAAAGCTTTATGGGTACAGTTATAGTTTTTTTTGCGTAAAATGTGACACAATTTTTTAAAAAGGTGTAATGATGTTTCTGTAAGAAAAAACCCAGACAGAGATATATTTTATATAATAAACAAATCCATTGTCTGGGTTCAAATGAAAACTCACACCCTACTGTATATGTAATTGTATATATTCCTGTTCTATTTATTCTATTGTTCCCCTCTCTGTTCTGTTAAGAAATGGCCAGCACTGTGATAACACTAGCTGAAAATGTTTTTAGAAGCTTTATCCAAATTGAAATTATTTTGATGATTATACTTTTATTAAAAATATCATATTGCTGTTATAATCAGTAACCTCTCTTTTGTTCCAGGAATCTGAGCTCACTGAATTAAAAGAAACCATAGAGATGCTAAAGACCCAGAATTCAGCTGCACAAGCTGCAATCCAAGGAGCACTCAATGGCTCTGATTATTGTCACAAAGGTACCTCTAGCGTTTGGCTAAACGGTATAGTTCTTGATCAAATTGTTCTCTATCCCAAGGACAAATCAGTCAGACAAAGGCTTTTTTTATAAAAAAGAAGTATTAACAAAACTGAAATTCAGATATCTTTTTTTTAAAAAACAGTTCAATGTGAAAAGTTTGTTGTGAAAGATAGACCTGACCATTTTTCCTTATTCTACAGATATGCGGATTAGAAGACAGCACTCATCAGAGAGTGTATCCAGTGTTAATAGTGCTACCAGTCATTCCAGCATTGGCAGTGCCAATGATGCTGAGTCCAAGAAAAAGAAAAAGAAAAACTGGGTAATGTGTGTTATTAGTAATAATAATATACACATTTTTATACCAGTTACTAGTTATTCCTTTCCCTCGTATTTAACAATTTGTCATTTTGAACAAACCAAATTTCCCTTATTTCTTACTAGAACTGCCAGCAGTAGCACTTATTTATCGTGACAAATTGTTGTTTTTTTTTGTTTTCAGTTGCGAAGTTCTTTTAAACAAGCATTTGGCAAGAAAAAGTCCAACAAACCTCCGTCTTCCCATTCAGATATTGAAGAACTCACAGATTCATCTGTGCCCTCCTCACCAAAATTACAGCACAGTACAGATGATGCAGGTTCATCATTACTGAAACTATCCCAATCTAGCACAGAGTAAGTTAACATGTTATTCATATCTATAGAACACAACATTATTTAACCTGCTTTCCATAGCATAAATAGTAGTCAGCTGAACAGAATTTAGTAACACTACTTTTTTCTCCAGATATTCTATGCTTCCAGAATTTAACCCTTTTATTTCAATTGCCACTTTATGTTCTAGCATGGCCAATACAATTAGCCAGTATAAATGCTTTTGAACTGTATACAGGTATGGGACCTGCTATCCAGAATGCTCGGGACCTGGGGTTTTCCGGATAATGGATCTTTCCGTAATTTGGGTCTTCATGCCTTACGTCTACTAAACATTAAATAAACCCAATTTGCTTCCAATAAGGATTAATTATATCTGAGTTGGGATAAAGTACAAGCTACTGTTTTATTATTACAAAGAAAAAGGAAATCGTTTTTAAAAATTTGGATTATTTGGATAAAATGGAGTCTATGGGAGACAGCCATTCCGTAATTCGGAGCTTTCTGGATATCGGGTTTCCGGATAAGGGATCCTATACCTGTACTTGTTTCACATAATTTTTGTTTTTGTACTATTTCATATTACACTGTTTAATTTCAGTACCAATATATTCATGTAAATACATATGGCTGTCTGTTGTGTAAATTCAGGTTATCTTTATTCTGGGTGCCAAAAAAACGGCAAAATGGCCATGTGATCTACAAGCATAGATCTCGTTAAAATGTAATGTGGTGCATGTGACTGAAACTGTGTGAAGGCTTTGCATGAATTTAAACATTAAAGACCCAAGAGAAACAATAAAGTCATACAGAGAGACACAGATTAGGCTGTTTAAGACATCAAAATGAATGTGAAAAGTAGCCGTTTTGTTTTGGAAAAATGTCTAAACTCAATACAAATGACAGTATACCCCCAATATTCCCGGACACTCGCCATTTTGCCCTGACAGCCCATGACCCACCAATGCATCACCACTTTTTGGTTCTGAAAATCAGGGCTGTTCCATGAAAATTGAGACTGCTATAGCAGCACAGAATATACCCCCATAGAGATGTCATAACATTTTTAGAATGTGAGAAGTGATAGAAGCCAGAAATACATTTACAAGTATGTATAATTATGATTTAAAGTACAGAGAACTCTAAAGGGCACATGTTTGACTACACAGATTGTAGAATTTTTCTATTAAGATATTGCATTTGCTTTGTGCAGTCTCTTTTTAGCAAAATTTTGGGGGAAACATTCAAATATGAATTGGGGGTTTTCAGAGGAATTTGTAACTCTGTTTCAATCTTTTGACTGTCCGTAAACTTGTTCTTTAAAATACTTCATGAAGACAGCCAAGAAGTGTTTTAATGAACTGACACATTGCTCTGTGTAATTAAATCTATTTTCTTCTATGGGTATTACAGTTCAGTGGCAGCACAGATGGGAATCTTGCCTAAAAACAATGAGCACTGCTTTAATTTCTCAACATGTGGCTGTGGAGTTTTAACCTCTGCACTTGCTATGCTTCCTTATCTCATTTGCTCTTCAACTTAAACCTGCTAAGGCAAGGGTGCCCAGGATGTCGATCGAGGTCTACCAGTAGATCCCTGTCATGTTCCTGGTAGACCGCGACCTGGGGCCCCGCGTCGGAATAAGAGATGGCTGGCTGGACTCAAAGCAGAGGAGGAGGGTGGCTAAGAGAAGAAGGGCGGAAGTGCTGGCAATAAAGAGAAGGGCGGAAGGGCAGGTTGAGCTGAGGGTGTGGCCACAAAAAATAGGCGTGGATTAAAAAATTGCCGCACATTATCAAGGTAGATCTCCTGATGGGGGCCAGGTGTCGAGAATAAATCCCAGTGTAACAAAGTCTGGGCACCCCTGTGCTAAGGGTTTTAAATACTGTAGCAACGTAAACAGTGAGTTTTAGAAAAGGTTTTTTGCAGATCATGAAAAAGTGTTTTAAAGTCAGCTGGTCTGAAAAAACTGCTAGTTTGTAAAAGAATGGAAGTTGATGTTACCACATTACTTAATTTCCCCCATGGAAACACAAAATGAAGTCTTTTAAAAAAAAAAGTTTACAGCACTAATTTACCTTAATTAACTTATTATTGTCTGTGAAGGTTTTTATTTATCCAGGTCATGATAAATCTAGTAAAGGCATATCTAAATTAACACCTGTCCTAATGTTTAATGTTACCATAATGTTTGGATTATGTGGTTTATGTGGTTTCATTTGGCACCTTGAGTACAACACCTATGTAAATACATTTCATAGCACTATGGTGATGTGTTTATGGTAATTGTAGTACCCTTAAGCAATTAGATAAATTTGAAATGAAGAAGCCATTTTAATGAGTGGTCAGATATTTATGGGATTATTCAGGAAGAATATATGGACATTTCATCTTGAATATTTGTTAATATTGAACAGAATATGTTTCTATGAGGATTTTATGTATATCTGTACTGTATAGTTTATGTATTCAATAAATGTTTTACTTATCTGTAATTTGGGCTTTAGAATGTTTGAGAAATTACTGTTATTTACATTTCCCCCCACTTTTTAAAGTTTTCTTTTTAAACTTAAATAAGAACTTACTTTTCCATAAGCATTTTTCTGTTAGTCAGGGAGCATTTTACTGTTCTTATTCTTGTGAATATAGTTATATGCTAAAACCCTGACATTATGAGTGTGTTTGTGAAGATCTTTAACTAGGATTCTTTAACCAGGATTCGGTTTGGGATTCGGCATTTTTCAGCAGGATTCGTATTCGGCCGAATCCTTCTGCCCAGCCAATCTGAATCCTAGTTTTTGTTACTGTTCTATAAGCAGTAAGAGTTTTTCTCTTGCCTTATAATATATCATGTTGGGAAATATTAACTCTAAAATATTTTGCTATGAATCCTATCTGTAGGCTTTCTAGTTTGGTTACAGTTGTTGAAGCTGATGCTGCAAAACTTTAGCTTGCTCAAGGCAAACCTATTGTAATTCTTCCTATATGCATTATAAATTGAATGCGTAAACCTAAAAGAGGGGTTTCATTTGGGCTAATTTGAGGATAAATACAAATGTGCTTCATAGTTAACTGGTCTAACATAAGTCATTACTTTATACATCATATGTGGAAACTGTATGCTACATAATTTAAGAACATTCAAATAAGAAATGAAATGTCACATGTATATATGAACTAATTATAATTGTTTTCTCCAGACATATTTTGGCTAAACCAAAGTGAAAGTTATTCTTTGAAACATTGTTCCCCTTCTAGTTATTTGAATGCTTTCCACATAAACTTGCCTGGAGCAACAATGATCCTACTATAAATACTCAAATATGCATAATTTTTTGTTAAGCTGTGCATTCCAAGTAGGCAGGTTTCAGGTTCCCTTGTCCCTCTGAACTCTACACAAGTCTACACAAGAAAATACAGAAGATAATTTAGTGCCACTTTCCCAGAAGAATAGTAGCATATTCTAATGAGTTTGGCCTAACCCTCTTGGTTACCTATACCTATGCCACTCTTTTCCACACTGACTAAAAAGGGCATTAACAAGTTATTCACTGTCATTATTTATAGCTTGACAGTTTTCCCTCTGCTCTAGTGTTTTTTAATTGATTATTCAGTTTAATACAATATACTGAATGAAAACAAGTCCAAAAAAAATCAATGTTTTCTTTTTATTTAAGGATTTGTGAATGCACAGAAGCTGAGGCTGAAATTATCTTGCAGCTTAAAGGTGAACTCAGAGAAAAGGAACTGAAACTAACAGACATACGTCTTGAGGCTCTCAGCTCAGCACATCATCTTGACCAAATCAGAGAAGCAATGAACTGCATGCAGGTTTCTGTCTTTTTTTCTTGTAATATTTTACTAATAGTGCAAGCCAGAAAAAAGAAGAAGGGAAAGAAGTTACAACCTTTTACCAAGAAACACTGAGGTATTAAAGATCAAGACAGGAATATTTAGGAAACCCAGCAACTGCCTCTTAAGGAGGGGCATGTTGTCTGCATCCAGTGCTAACATATGCCAAAGAATGCAGGCTCATCTACTCAATCATTTACATTCCAAACTTAAGTAATTATTGATGTTTTTCATTAAAATACAATTTGCTGTCCCCCAAAATATAGAGGACCCTTCATTTTAGACTACATAAACATACAAATAATTTTCAGCAATATTAATATGTGTATAATAGCCCAACATTGGTCCAGTTAATTGATTATATAGTGTAAAATTAGTAGAAATGTTTCTCAACCAAATCAGTCATCTGAATTTGTTCTGGACTGATAAAATGAGAAGTCTTAAACAGATTTTTTTAACTATGGAGTGCAAAGTATGGGGTGCCTTCAAAATGGTTGATCTGAGTTAATCTATTCAGATTGTTATTTATTAGGTCCTAATATTATTTACTATTCCCTTTAGAAGAGGCGCTGCACCCTTACCTTTTATTGTGTTAGCTGTTTTGAAATCATGAAACTGTATTACTTATTTTTCTTATAAGCAAGAAAGCTTTTTTCCTGGGCTTTTATTTTGTGTATTTTCCATGTTGAAATATTTATATACAATATATATTGAAATCAACAGGAATGTATTATGGGTAATATCTAAAAAATGTATCATATAAACGCCAGGAAATGAGCCAATTGGAAAAATCTGAAGTTTATTTGTAATATCTATGTTTTAATTTATAGAATGAAATTGAAATATTGAAAGCAGAAAATGATAGATTAAAAGCAGAAACAAGCAGTCCTGGAAAAACAGTTAGACCTTCTTCAGAATCCTCAAGTTGCACTTCATCTTCCTCACGTCAGTCCTTGGGACTCTCTTTAAATAATCTGAATGTTTCAGATCACTTCACAGCAGGTAAAGTTAGTTATTTTCTCTGTTTTGTGTGTCTGTTAAATAATGCTTCCTACTTTGTTCAATATCGTTGAGAATGATGCTCACTGATAATTGGTTTTGGTACATGTATATATTGTATAAATTTACATTGTATGTGGTTTACTTCCGTGTTTAACTGGTTACTATGCCAATACAGTTGTTAATGCCTATTTTCTGATATATAGCATCTCTTACATGTGTAGGTGTGACAGATCCTTAAACCACATGCATATGTTTAATTTTGGAATCAATATCTACTGATTCATATATGGACTATGGAACTATAAAAATGTTTAAATGTTTAAATGTACGAAGATATTAGCAGAAATTATACACTGTCGAGATTAAAATATAATGTATTGTAAATATGTATACTTAAGTTTGAATTTTCTTTTTTCCAGACAACATACTGGATGATATGAGAGATGGAACCTTCCAAAAAGAAGGATGTAGTGTTAAAATTATTGTCTCCATAAATAAAGGATTTGGACGTAAGAAGGTACTGTCTTTAATTTGTTATCTTGGATTTTTATATATATATATATATATATATATATATATATATATATATATATATATATATATATATATATATATATATATATATATATATATATATATATGCCTTAATGGAAGATGCTTCATTCAGAATGTTATATATGTGCTTGTTTGTTACAGGATGCAAAGAGTCGTTTCTATTTAATAGGATCCATTGGAGTAAGTGGGAAAACCAAATGGGACGTTCTAGATGCAGTTATTAGACGCCTGTTTAAGGTACAGTGGACTTTTTTGCAGTTTGTACATTTCCATGTGTGGTTATACAAAAAGCCTCCTGCTTTGCAGTAATAAATTGTCATGATTTTTTTATAGTGTCATTTTTAAAACTTATTACACTGCGCACATTGAAATAATGTGTACATATTTTAATCTAGTGCTACTTATGTATGCAGCACTGCACTGCATATAATTTTTTCTAACATTTACAATTTTATTTTGAATAATTGTTTTTCTTTCATATGATGGTGTGTTGGCAGCCATCCCTTTATTCATGATTCCATGCTTGCAGAAACAGCCAGCATAGCATCATGCAAGTCTTTTCAGGCAGCTACTGCCACAGTATTCAATTCTTGTCTCCCAAGTTGTATATGACCCTGAGTTTCCTCATATTTCTCCTGCGGGGGTGCTATTCTCAAATCTATCACTGGACATGCATGGATGCATTTTTAGTAGCACAGATTATTTTTTACCTGTAAGATGCAGAAACCTACTCCAGCCTTTAAGTTGCAAAGGTAAGGGGTATCTGGAGTGTCAGGATCTATTGTATGTAATATTTTAGGGTCAAAGTTACCTCTGCATCTCATTATATAATGTATTTAGGATGTGCGGATATTATTCTTGGAAGCCATTGTACCATTATACAATTGTTTGTGTGTCCATATATACATTTTTTACTTATTCATAAATCCTGTAAGTGCTCCATTTTTTCATATGGAAATTAATTTCTCATTCAAAGATTGGATTCCTGAACCATGCATGCCTCTTCCTAAGGATGTAAATCACAGCAAGTACAGACAGTTCACATCCCAAAAACAAGCATTACAGCATTTTAGCAACCACATGTACTTAGCTGTGTTAGGCCCTTTACCACTCCTGATAATATTAAATGAAAAGCACCTTGAGTTATAAACATGTAGCTATAAAAGGTAGACCTCCATCTATCACCACTGTGCGCTTTAGCCACGCGCATTGCAGAATGATCAGAAGCCATAAGTGGTAGATGGGCATGACATCAGCAGTCCATCTCTCCATGTGCTGTAGTCTTTAGGGCAAGATGGGGTGCTTTGGTGGTACTGGGAAATAGAGCTTTCTGCAGTCAACAACTTAACTGTGTGAAAATGCTCCACATTTACATAAGGCACAGTTCAAAAGAGACCATAAAACACTTAAAAATGTTTAAAAGTAGCTTAGCTGTTGATGCACTTGGTGTCTGTGTTTCCCCAATTACCAATCACAAATGAAACAATGTTGAAATCAGCCAACAACTGAAAGCATTGGAAACCATGGCTATGTTTACTGTGCAGTGTACATACTACATGTTTTGGCCATAGCTCTATATGAAGTGACACTTGATGAAAGGCTAAGCCCGAAATATGGGTTTCTCTGCCTCTTTTCATGCACTTTATTTCTCCCATTTTCTACATAGGATCATAGATATTTGAACCATCAAAAAAATGAATGCAAATGAGGTGACTACTTTGTGTGGCAATTTTGTATGCAATTGTTTATTACAATCTCCACAAAATACTGCTCTTCCACATTGTTTGACTGCTACATTTGGGGTGTTTACTCATGCAGTTGCTATGAGGTACATTCTAACACGCACTTCTACGTGGACTTATGAATGCTTATCACAGACAAAATAGATCTTAATACATTTTTATATATATTCAGCATTCATTACCCTCCCTCTGGGTACAGATAGACTGTATGGATGAGACCAATTGGTGGCATTCTTTGGAACACACCTCAAAACAACTGTGTGGATATGTACCTTTACACTTATAATGACTTATAATGACTTATAATGACCACATGTATGAACTTCATCTGCATCACTAGTTTAAGTAATAACCTGGTTAGTATTTGGATGTATTTTAACCAATCTCCTTCTAAAAAAAGAAATATATGTATTATATTTCTTGACAGATCTACACAATGTATTCTACTATCTTCAAATGCCACTGCAGGCATCACATTAAATTCTGTTTCAACAAATGTATTCTTCTTTCCTTTAAGGCTTTACACTGCACTTCTTGTTACTTTTGTGCACTCATCACTTGCTGCTGTATGCAGGTTCTTTCTTCAGATCTGTCTAAAAGCTATCCTAATTCTACTGTTGTCCCTGATAGCTTTATTTTTTTCATATTGCAGACCCTTATAATTAGAATGCGGATTGACAAGAAAGAAACCATAAATATAAATAACATACAGTTTCATATTTATATTTTGTTCTTGTTATAATTCTATTTGCTTTGATATTATTTTCTCTCTGATCCACCTTGGCTGCTAGTTACAGTTTAAAATTCATATCCGTTGAAGGCAGAATCGAATTCTGAATATTAAAAGGAACACACAATTTTGGGTAAATTCCCCTTTAATATACACAAAGCTTTCTTAATATTACTATCTTTCCCCCTATATTTGCTCCAAATGAGACCTATTATTCTCAGGGGGTGAGCCCTTGCAACGGTATCAATGTAGGGTACAATACACTGTAGGTAGATGAATATCCAAAGAATGGGCAACAGTGGTTCTTGGAACATTCACCAGAACTGATTAATTAGAACAGATCCACAAAAGATAATATAGAAATTAGCATTTGCATATTTCTTTGATGAGAATTTCAACACATACAACTTTTGTGACCATACTTTTCTAAGTGCAAAATACCAATAATTTTTCAATTATAGCCACTTTGTTTCCATTAACCCTTTTATTTTTCAATGTCAAACAACATGCAGTATGACATAGATAAAAGAAGAAGCCAAAAAAAGTAGAATCTACAGGGCACCCAGTTTTTTGTGCCTGCACTATAAATATTACAATCGGCAGAAAGCTGAAGTTAAAGCCTGCAAGAAGGTCCTGTATTGTAGCCCACTACTTAATCCACAGAATCTGGTTTTTTTTTTCCAAACCAAAATGCAGTTATTTTAGCTGGGTTCTTCTATTAAATTCATTGATATGTTGTTGGTTTTTTTTTCTCTTTAGGAATACATATACCGTTTGGATCCTGCTGCTAATTTGGGCTTAACCTCTGACTCCATCTCCAGTTACTGCATAGGGGATATAATTCGAGCAAACAATTCTGAAGTGCCTGAAATGCTACCTTGTGGATATTTGGTAGGAGATAACAACACAATCACTGTGAACCTTAAAGGTAAATGCCACATAATGGTTTATTGTTGCACATGAGCTGGGGCAGTCTTTAATTTTATGGGAGCTTGTTATATTATGATTACTAATAGTCATTCCATACTTTTCAAATACAAATGTTAGCTTAAACAGTTGGTCTTTCATTTTGCCTTAAGCATTTCTAATGTGTGTGTTTTCTTATTTGCAATGTGATAGGTCATACCATGTCTACTTTTGTAAGTGTTACTACATTTTGTTAAAGGAACAGTAACACCAAAGAATGAAAGTGTTTTAAAGCAATATAAATATAATGTAGTGTTTAGTGATGTAGCGAACCGCCGATAATGTGTTCGCGAACGCCGTTCGCGAACACCGGCAAAAAATGCGAACAGTTCGCGAACAGTTCGCGAACTTCGAACATCCGAAAATCGTTCGATTCGAACGATCGAAGGATTTTAATCGTTCGATCGAACGATTTTCGTTCGAATCGAACGATCGAAGCCATTCGATCGAATGATTTCATTCAATCCAATGGCTTCGATCGTTCGATTTGAACGAAAATCCTTCGATTTTAGCGATCGAATGGTCGAACGATTTTGACGCGAACGCCTATTGGCGAACGTCGCGCGACGTTCGCGAACTTGCGGCGGACGCGAACAGCCGATGTTCGCGCGAACAAGTTCGCCGGCGAACAGTCCGCGACATCCCTAGTAGTGTTGCCCTCCACTGGTAAAACTGATATGTTTCCTTCAGCAACACTACTGTAGGTAATAAATACAAGCGGCTGTGTAGCAATGGTGGAAATTGAAAAAAGACTAAATGGCACAGGTTAAATAGTGGATAACAGATAACATCATTATGATCTGCATAGCTTATCTGCGATCTGCTGTGTAACATGAGCCTTTTCTCCTTTAAATGGCTGCCGACTACGTCAAAGTCATCCCATATCTTTGACTTTGATGTTGTTTGCCAGCTTAAATATATATATTGCAATATATGGACAAACAATCCCTGTTTTGTTTAAATGGTAAGGCATTTTTTAGTGGCTGTATGCACAAAATGTCTCAATGTCTTAAATATATTGATAATGGGTTGAGTGCAGAGGACTCTTGTATTTTTCTATATAAAATGTGGATGCCATATAGTCAATAAAATATCCCATAATTATAATATGTAATACAGGGTAAAAACATTAGCAGTTACAGTGAAGTCAAATATTCTGGCATATGGGAATACAGTATCTTTATAGCTTTTCCTGTAAAAATATTTCCCATATGGATAAATAATCTTTATATTGATGATTTAACATTTATATTCAATAGTCTTTTTGTCATTTTCTGTCATCTAATATGTCATATCATTTACAGTTCTGGCATCAGTTTCACAGCATGGACAAGCTTGCAGTTGAAATATTACAATTTTTATTGTTTTCGTATTATGAATTAAAAGAGAATTTTTAGTTGTAGAAAGGAGAGCTATTATTCTAGTAGAAGATAAATTATTTATGATTTGTTACATATTGTAGTCAGTAAGCAATTTCCAAAGAGATAATCTGTCTTTGTGAAATTCATGTGCCACAATATTTTATGGCCAATTTATATTCATTCTTCTGATGTAATCGATTTGGAAATCACACCGATGGTTGCTGGTCTTGCTACTTGTTGATTAATGTGCACAAGGCATTTTTAATCTAGAATCGCTGTAACCATGATTGCAGTTTAACAAAGGGACTTCTACTACACCATTCTACTTTATTTATAATAATAATAATTGCATTATTTTTTTTAACTAGGATTAGAGGAAAACAGTTTGGACAGTATTGTGTTTGATACGCTCATTCCTAAACCAATTATTCAGCGCTACATTAATTTATTGATGGAACATCACAGGATTATATTATCCGGGCCCAGCGGCACAGGGAAGACATATCTAGCAAACAAACTTGCGGAATATATTATAAATAAAAATGGCAGAAAGAAAATTGAGGAAGCAGTTGCAACCTTTAATGTGGATCACAAATCAAGCAAAGTAAGTAAGCAAAAATGTGTTGTTTTCAAAATAAAACGTTTGAGGTTTATTTGCTTCTTTGTCAATACTACAGTCTTTTTGTGTGGATGCAATGACACATATATTAAGCATGGCGTCTAATGTCTTTTAATTACTGCACACAGCTTTATTTGTGTTTTATTACTTTATATACTAAAACAAGATCTTAACTCGGGTGCAATTTTCAGGCTCAGTCTCAATCTCTCACAGAGGAACCTGGTTGCAGGATAAATCAAAGAGTTCACAGCCTTGTGCTTTTATATGGTCAAGTAATCCTTGGTGACTCCTAATATCTTTATAAATTACAATAGGGTACGCTAATAAATATAAACATAAATAGGGGTATCAAATATATTAGAACAACTCTATTTCATGGTCACCTACAGTATAAACCAGCAAATACAAATGGGCTATGATGGGTTTTTATTCTCATCTTTTAATTTGGATAGATCAGTTTTACCCCTCAATGCAATCTTGATGGTGGGATCAACCTGTACTCTTTGTTCATCTTGTCAGTTGTAATCCCACATATCTTTTTTTTCAGGAACTGCGGCAATATTTAGCAAACCTTGCTGATCAGTACAGTGCCAATAATGATAGAGACCACCCTTTGGTAATAATTCTTGATAATCTTCACCATATTGGATCTCTGAGTGATATCTTCAATGGATTTCTAAATTGCAAATACAGTAAATGGTAGGTTTTCCTCTTTATAAATAACTAGAGCTAAGTGCTCCAAACCTAATTTTATATGGGGAAAAAAACTGATATGAACACACAAACACATAAGCAACTATTATTTCAAATGTAACAATAAGAAAGAGATTATTTTTACTGCATACTGCAATCATACATTAACTGTCTATTAACTTCTACATTTCTAACTGTAATCATTTTTACTCAAAATATCACCCAAATCCAAAAGCCTATGAAGAAGTGTTATTCCCCATAGTATAACAGAAATAGAGAGGAAGAGAGAAGCTGAATTTAGGAATGACTAAAACAAAATCAATAAATTACTTACTTTTTTATGGTCAGAAACATTATTTCTGCAGACAGCATATGAATCTCATATGATTTAAAGTACCGATGTCTAGTGCACAGACCAATTTTCTGCCATTGCAAACCAAATGTTTGTATTTATGTGTCATGCATTAATATAGATTTCAAGGACAGTGTCCTTGATACATTTCTCAAGCTTTAAATGGGCCCTCAAGCAGTCATATGTTCTGTTTTTCCTATTGTTATCATATAGAAGATTAATTATTATTAAACATTTATAACCCACGTAGACAATTACATGTTTATACTGTCAAATTAATCTTCTCATCATAAATTCTGTTCTGTGATAATGGTAGTTTCCATTGCTCCCCTACTGAAACATTCTACAGTGGTTTTTGTCAAGCACTTGGGTACAGTCTGTGCTTTCACTAGCTTTTTAACCTTGTGTGATCGCATACAAAACACTCAAAATAATCCTCCAAAGAACCTTGCAAAGTACAAATGCACTGGGTTTTTATTTGTAAGCCCAGTATTTTCTAGCCTTTTCAAATAGGTTTGTTGATACTGCCATGATTGCAATAATCTGTAAGGTTCACCAAAACAAAGATGCTATTCATGCAGTATGTACAGCTTTCCTATATTTTTCCTGTCTCAATGGAAAATATCTTTTATGCACCCATGAAGTCATTGGAAAACCCAGCAGGCATGTTGTGTTATTAGTTGATCTGGTCCATACTCGTATGCGATTCTGTTCTTGCTAGAATGTTGGAAGGGAATCTTGCAAACTATCCTCCAGCTTTCCTCCTGCCTATCCTATCAGGGTTTGCCCCAGTCCTCTGAAAAGACTTAGCAAAATAATGTTTCACAGCAGGAAAAAGGGTCATCTGAGAGGTTGTACCCCTCTCTCCATTTTTTGAGTTTACAGCTCTGCACACAAAATTTCATATAAACACATTAGCATTAGGTCACTCTGACCTTAACCTAAATTTGACAACCTCTCCTCTCTTGTACAATTAGTTGCACTAAAACACTGCTTCTGCCTCTGGGGCTGATTTATAAACCATCACATATTTTACTGAGAAACATCGATGGTAACTATTCATTATAAAATTACTGATGGCTTCTTGTTAAAATACATTCGTGATAGTGAGTAAAGTGCTATTCTGTTAGTTTTCTGCCTCTTAAATTTGCATAAATTTGTTTTCATCAAATTGTGTTTCCGTTAAATTGTTAAGCAGATTGCAATATAGCCAAGCCAATGTACCTCTTTTCTGCTTCTGAAAAATGGCATTGTTCTAATGTTTGTATCATTTCTTATTTTGTTTTTTTATAGCCCATATATCATTGGGACAATGAATCAAAGTATTTCATGCTCACCAAATTTAGAGCTGCACCACAATTTCAGGTAAAAAAGGGCTGTATATGTAGAAATTATTTATTTACAATATACTAAAGAAGATATGGGAGATGGCCTTCCTGTAATTTAAGGCTTTCTTGATTTCCAGATAGTTATATTATAAGCACAAAGCAACACGAAAAGCACCCATCATAATAAAATGTAAAGCTCTTGTTTCTTTTATGTAATGTGTATCTGTGTTGGCCATTGCAGGTGGGTACTCTGTTCAAATCATACTGATCCAGTTAAAGGCTTCCTTGGAAGGTACTTGCGACGAAAACTAATTGAAATAGAGATAGAGCAAAACATGAGGAATAATGACCTTATAAAAATCATTGAGTGGGTTCCAAAAGCTTGGCACCATATCAATGACTTCTTGGAAACACATAGTTCCTCAGATGTAACCATTGGTAAGTCTTATAAGAAAATGTACACTGGGTAGTGACATTTAACATTTTATATGTCCCGATGCAAATCCATATGATTTATAAAAATGCTTATCTTTTAATATTTCTTAAATTTAAACACAATAATAGAACTTTTTATTTGGAATTTGGGGCTTTCTGGATACTGAGGTTATTTTTTGTAGAAAGTTGATATGCTTTTAAGCTTTATATGCTTGAAAGATCAATATGGATTCATGCAGCTTAGTTATCAGCAAGCACAAGGTAATGATTTAAAATTACAGAGAAAAAGATCTGTACAAAAAAGTTTACCTTGTTTATATAGGAATGTAAGGGGAATGGGAATTCTGTTTTAGAGCTTTCTGTATTAATGGTTTCCAGGTATTAGATTCCATACCTGTACTTAGTGTTCATATCGACCTCAGCTGTCCTGACTGTTATGGAGTGTAGGACTTCGTTGTTGCACAAACTCTCTTCTATGTTGCACTAGTATGCCTCATCTGCAATGGCTCATGAATACATATCTATTATGTTCATGTCCCTCATCATTCATTTAGCGTGTAGGAGGGAATAGAAAGTGTTGAATCGTGAAATAAATTCATTCCTTTTCTTAGCCCTCCAATAATTAAACATTTTAAACAATGTTAAAGAAAAAAGGTAAACTGCAAACTTTTTTTAATGTTCAATGAAAGGGCCATAGAGGAAAATAAATTATTTGACCATAACACACGTCTTTATGACAGGCTGTCAAAATAAGGTTTGTTTGATTCTCTGAATTCCATGAATAAACCAGTTCCGAGGGGACTTATAGCATCCTCTTACCATTCCTGGGCTTTAATAAAAGGGTAATTTGCATTTTTATAGTCATACTATTATATAATTAGGTTATCTAAATCTCTCATAACCTCAAGCCATAGTTGGCCTATGTCATATAATGGGTATTAGGATCTAGTTTTATTGTCTGTAATCATCTGTATTTTTTCATTTATATACTTCTTCTGTATATGGTTAATGTATTTTATTTCCTAATTGGCTTCTCCAGATACTGCCTTATTCTAAGTAGTATTCTTCTTTGCCATTTGTTTTTGTCAAAAGGCATTTTAGTAATCCCTATTTTAATTAATTCATTTTTATTTTCTTTTTCAAGACATTATAGGAAAACACTAGAAATTGTTGGAAAGGATCAGTACAGTGGGACATTTAGAGCAATCCATTAAATTAAAACATGTTTCATCTTAAATCTTTCAAATTTTAAACTTCAGTCAATCACTTCTGTTTTACAGTATCATGGACTGCCACTCTACTCCACTGAGCTTAATGTTACAGACTCCTGTCCTATACAACATAAAAGCTGAAACATATTTTTGAAGTACAGTGAAACCTCAATTTTACATCCCCTGATTTTACGTTTTACCTTGCTTTACATTGTTTTTTTGTGGTTCTACAAATGTATGACGTATATATACATTTCCCTGATTTTACACTTTCTCTGATTTTACATTTTCCCTGATTTTTCATGATTTTATTCTGGTCCCTTGAAAAACATAATATGGGGGTCTTACTGTAAAAAATTTTCTAGACTAATTCATATGGCATTAGGCATTGGGGTGATTTCTGAAATTTCCCACATCAAAAGTAAGAAATTACACTGAGAATAACTGGAGTATATGAATAGATTAAAAAGGTGAAAATTTACATTTCTGGTCACGGTATAAGCAAATAAGCAGCTGAGGGTCCAGTTGTGTTATAGGGCATTTGAATGGAGGTTCATCAGAGCAGATGCAGGAGCAGCACACTGCATTGTGACCACAGTTACATAGAACTGGATGCTTATGGAGTCCTTTTGTTCTGCTTTTGTGTGTATGACAAAATTCAATCCACAGCTGGTTGTGTTCACAATGTAGGATATTTGCACTGAATTGGCTGTACATTTTATGCCTATTCACACGCGTATTTTCTTCACTTCACCTAAATCCCCTCAGTTTTTCGTCTGTACCCAACCTTAGAATGTAGTTTAATAATTCCATTTGTTTTGCTCTAAAGCAACAGTGAAAGGTTTTTTCACAATTGTGTATGTATGCAAAAATTTTTTTTTTACATTTTAACACATAAATAATTATCTTAAAAGAATGATCTGCATCAAGAGCTGCTGATGCTGTTACTGCCTCTTTACATATTTACTGTAGACATTGCTGTGCCTTTGTACTGGCAGCTAATAATGTGTCTTTACAGCAGGGGAAATGAGCTGAGCTCTGGTAAAATTGGTATTAATATATACAGACACACTCACCTCCGGGAACTCTAACCCTAAAATTTCTGTATCCACAATATACTATTTCAGATGGAGACTGGATTAAGATAAACCAAATGGATGAGCAATGTTCCCTCTAAGCTGTGTGCTCAAGTGTGTGCACACAAATCTTGAACCCAGCGCATACAAGTTTAAAATGAGCGCACAAAATATTTTTTTTGCATACATAGCCAAGAAGGAATTACATAGAGCATTGTATATGAAGCATATACCATTATGTATAAGGTATCAAAGAAAGACCATAGATATTGCTATTTATGACAATAATAAAACAGAAAAAATATTGGTAAAACATTCAATAAAGTTTTTTTTTAAAATATGTTATTAAAACCATACTACCTGTATTGCCTAGGTCCCCGACTTTTCCTTTCCTGCCCAATGGATGTGGATGGATCTAAAATATGGTATACAGACCTTTGGAACTATTCAGTAATTCCTTATCTGCTGGAGGCAGTGAGAGAGGGACTACAGGTACAACAATTATTTCTTAAACGAATCATAACAAATATAATTCGGACTTATAATAATATTGACATAAATAGATAACTGGAGCAACTGTTCATTGGGTTATTTGGGGTTTAAGCGTGCCTTGTTTTTAGTAACCTAATGGCCAAATGCCCCAAATGCTGGGTTACACAGGGTGAATTCAGGCAGTTTGATTACTAAAATGGCAAATGCCCAAATCATCCTGCCATTGATGTCTGAAAATGTTGGCTGATTTACAAACATACAATATGTGCTAAATTGCACTATTACAGTTTCCCATAGAAAGCAATCAAATGTTCAGTTTCATTTTCTATCTAGTAACAGCCAAGCAAAGTGCTGATTGTTAGCTATGGACCAGTGAACTTGTGCCATTTAATAGCTTTTAGAAGCCATGTAACAATGTCATTATGTATTTAAACCCAAATATAATGTTGCAGATGTATGGAAAAAGAGCCCCTTGGGAAGATCCATCAAAGTGGGTATTGGAGACATTTCCTTGGAGTACTTCATCACAACAGCAAAGCCCAGCCTTATTACAGTTGAGACCAGAGGATGTGGGCTATGATGGATTTGCCACTGCCAAAGAGGGAACAACCTCAAAAAATGTTTCACGGAGCGAAAAAGAGGGTGACCCATTGGTAAGTAATTTAAAGAAAAGAGAAGTATTCCTTTTTGAGTATTGCTTTTTTATACTAAATGATAAGGTCACAATCCCAAGACTTGCCTCATATTCTAACATTTTTGGATTTATTGTGTTAACATGAAAGATCCATTGAGATAGGAGCAGGAAGATAATATGGGTGCATTACAAACAGTAGGTACAATACCTGTTTATTATGGGTGCTACTTTTACATATACATTGGTCTAACAGACAGTTAGCGAAGACTTATAACAGCTCCACTATTATGTTCATATGTGTACGATATATTATTTAATGAGTAATCCCATGTTCTTTAATTTATGACAAAGTGAAAGCCATAATGTAAATCACAGATCACTGCAAGAGGACAGTTGGCCAGGGGTGCTGTGCCAATGAGGTCAGTTGAGAAACTTGCCGCAGGCGGCAGCCCACCACTAGTTACCAGGGGCAGCAAAAATTCTGCTCCTGGTAACTTTAAGAGCCGAATTTACAGTTTTCAAACCAGTAATTTGGCTCCGCTAGCGCAGAGAGCACAATTATGCTCTCTGCACTAACGTCCTGGCACCCCTGGACCCTTCTGCCTTCTACATGGACCCCCTGACCTTGCTACAGCAAGCTGCCTCAGGGGGTGGAGAGGCCAGGATTGCCTTTGCAGTAGGCTAATGAAGATCATCCCAATAATCTAAATATGGTGGTTTGTACATATATAAAGCTGAATACTTTGAATGATAGCATAATGGTTAGCACTGCTGTGTTTCTAGGTTTGTTTCCAACCAGGGCATTACATGTAAGGGATTTGTTTGTTCTGTGCATGGTTGCCTACAATATCTCCAACAAAACAATGAAGTGTTGCTGCTATATTGGAAAATAATATTTACAGATACGTGGCAAAGAGCCTGCTATAGGTTGCCTGTGACAGCTTTGCTCATATGCAACATATTCATGTCTCAAATACAGGTATGGGATCCAGAACACCATTATCCAGAAAGCTCTGAATTATGGGAAGGTCGTCTCCCATAGACTCAATTTTATCCAAATAAATACATTTTTAAAAACTTTTTACTTTTTTTCTATAATAATAAAACAGTACTTATACTTGAATCAAACTAAGATTATAATTAATACTTATTGGAGGCAAAACAATACTACTGGATTTATTTAGTGCTTAAATAATTTTTGAGTAGATTTAGGGTATGAAGATCCAAATTATGGAAATATCCATTACCTGGAAAACCCGAGGTCCAGAGCATTCTGTATAACGGGTCCCTTACCTGTACCATAATTATACTCATTTCTAAATAAAAACATCTGGGTATGAAATTTATATTGAATTTTAATTATGGTATTAATAGTTTGGTGCTAGTAAGATGTTAAACTTTGATGGGAGGCTGAAGTGAAGGAGTCTATTTGTTATCTGTGCACAAAACAGCTTCTTCCCAGTCTGGATGCATCTGTATAATACAGACAAGCCATTAATAATCTGCATAACCTTTTATTAGCTATACTAGGTACCTAGTGATGCCCAGAGATGTTCTAGCGAACATAGATAGAGTTCATATGGGTAAGCAAAAAAGATAAGTGAGGAAAGTTGTAGAGTGCATGAAATGTGTAAAGCAGAAACGAGTGCAAGCTAGTTAATTGGAGACACAGACAACAGAACAGAATAGATGGCAAGCTAATTTAAGAATGAGAAAAGCCAATCATGATCTTCCTGAATGGTTGAAATATACTATATTAAGAGTAGGGATGTAGCGAACGTCGGAAAAAAAGTTCGCGAACATATTCGCGAACTTGCGCAAAAATGCGAGCGGTTCGCGAACGGTTCGCGAACCCCATAGACTTCAATGGGAAGGCGAACTTTAACATCTAAAAAAAAAATTTCTGGCCAGAAAAATGATTTTAAAGTTGTTTAAAGGGTGCAACGACCTGGACAGTGGCATGCCAGAGGGGGATCAAGGGCAAAAATGTATCTGAAAAATCTGCCTGTGTGTGCTTGGAAGAGATAGTGTAGGGGGAGAGCTGTTAGTGATTTCAGGGACAGATGATAGTAAGTTTGCTGGCTAGTAATCTGCTTGATACTGCTCTGTATTGGAGGGACAGAAGTCTGCAGGGATTTGAGGGACATTTTAGCTTAGGTAGCTTTGCTGGCTAGTAATCTACTGTTCTCTTTAAACAACTGCCATACGTTGACCTTGTAGGCATTGTTTGCCCAGTTTTTTTGGACGCAGCCACTGAAGCACAGTTGCCAGAAAAAATATGCCATATAAATGCTGAAAATAGTAATTTTTCGCCATACGTTGACCTTGTAGACATTGTTTGCCCAGTTTTTTTGGTTGCAGCCACTGAAGCACAGTTGCCAGAAAAAATATGCCATATAAATGCTGAAAATAGTCATTTTTTGCCATACGTTGACCTTGTAGGCATTGTTTGCCCAGTTTTTTTGGTCGCAGCCACTGAAGCACAGTTGCCAGAAAAAATATGCCATATAAATGCTGAAAATAGTCATTTTTTGCCATATACGTTGAGTCAACGTATGGCAAAAAATGACTATTTTCAGCATTTATATGGCATATTTTTTCTGGCCTCTGTGCTTCAGTGGCTGCGGCCAAAAAAACTGGGCAAACAATGCCTACAAGGTCAACGTCGTTGACCTTGTAGGCATTGTTTGCCCAGTTTTTTTGGCCGCAGCCACTGAAGCACAGAGGCCAGAAAAAATATGCCATATAAATGCTGAAAATAGTCATTTTTTTGGTCGCAGCCACTGAAGCACAGTTGCCAGAAAAATTATGCCATATAAATGCTGAAAATATAAATTTTTTTGGTTGCAGCCACTGAAGCACAGAGGCCAGAAAAATTATGCCATATAAATGCTGAAAATATAAATTTTTTGGTTGCAGCCACTGAAGCACAGAGGCCAGAAAAATTATGCCATATAAATGCAGAAAATATGCATTTTTTTGGTCGCAGCCACTGAAGCACAGTTGCCAGAAAAAATATGCCATATAAATGCTGAAAATAGTCATTTTTTGCCATACGTTGACCTTGTAGACATTGTTTGCCCAGTTTTTTTGGTTGCAGCCACTGAAGCACAGAGGCCAGAAAAAATTAAACCAGTAGGGTTTGCACCCTAGTTTGTAACGGTGGCGGAGGGAGGAGGACGCTAAAGGACAGCTGTGTGTGGAGTCATGAGGCTTGAAGAGAAGGACAGCTGCATAGAAGTCAGAACAAGTCTTCCGGCGTGCAGTAACCCTCCGAGATCCACCCCTCATTCATTTTAATAAAGGTCAGGTAATCGACACTTTTGTGACCTAGGCGAGTTCTCTTCTCAGTTACAATCCCTCCTGCTGCACTGAAGGTCCTTTCTGAGAGCACACTTGAGGCTGGGCAAGACAAGAGGTTCATGGCAAATTGTGACAGCTCTGGCCACAGATCAAGCCTGCACACCCAGTAGTCCAGGGGTTCATCGCTCCTCAGAGTGTCGATATCTGCAGTTAATGCCAGGTAGTCCGCTACCTGCCGGTCGAGGCGTTCTTTGAGGGTGGATCCAGAAGGGTTGTGGCGCTGCCTTGGACAGAAAAACATTTGCATGTCTGACGTTACAGACTGGCCAAAGGGCTTTGTCCTTGCAGGTGCGCTCGTGGCAGGATTACTGGCACCTCTGCCCCTGGAATGTTGATGAGTTCCTGAAGTGACATCACCCTTAAAAGCATTGTACAACATGTTTTGCAGGCTGGTTTGTAAATGCCGCATCTTTTCGGACTTGTGGTATGTTGGTAACATTTCTGACACTTTATGCTTGTACCGAGGGTCTAGTAGCGTTGCGACCCAGTACAGGTCCTTCTCCTTAAGCCTCTTGATACGGGGGTCCTTCAACAGGCATGACAGCATGAAAGACCCCATTCTCACAAGGTTGGATGCAGAGCTATCCATCTCCGCTTCCTCATTATCAAGGACTGCATCATCCACGGTCTCCTCCCCCCAGCCACGTACAAGACCAGGGGTCCCCAAAAGGTCACCACTAGCCCCCTGGGAAGCCTGCTCCTGTTGGTCCTCCTCCTCCTCCTCCACAAAGCCACCTTCCTCCTCTGACTCCACTTCTGGCACCTCTCCCTGCGTTGCAGCAGGTGCTGGGTTCGTTCTGGTGATTCCGACCAGAAATCGCGCGCTTCCAGCTCCTCGTCACACTGGTCTACAGCCTCATCTGTCACTCGTCGCACGGCACGCTCCAGGAAGAAAGCGAAGGGTATTAGGTCGCTGATGGTGCCTTCGGTGCGACTGACCATATTTGTCACCTCTTCAAAAGGTCGCATGAGCCTGCAGGCATCGCGCATAAGCACCCAGTAACGGGGGAAAAAAATCCCCAGCTCTGCAGATCCAGTCCTACCACCCAGTTCAAAAAGGTACTCGTTGACGGCCCTTTGTTGTTGCAGCAGACGTTCCAACATAAGGAGCGTTGAATTCCAGCGAGTCTGGCTGTCAGAAATCAAACGCCTGACTGGCATGTTGTAGCGCTGCTGAATGTCAGCAAGGCGTGCCATGGCTGTGTAGGAACGTCTGAAATGGGCCGACACCTTTCTGGACTGGGTGAGAACGTCCTGGAATCCTGGGTACTTGGAGACAAAACGTTGGACTATTAAATTTAACACATGTGCCATGCAGGGCACATGTGTTAAATTGCCCAGTCTCAACGCTGCCAACAGATTGCTTCCATTGTCACACACCACTTTTCCGATCTGCAGTTGGTGTGGGGTCAGCCACCGATCGGCCTGTGACTGCAGAGATGACAGGAGTACAGATCCGGTATGGTTTTTGCTTTCCAGGCACGTCATCCCCAAGACAGCGTGACAACGGCGTACCTGGCACGTCGAATAGCCTAGGGGGAGCTGGGGGTGCACAGGTGTGGAGGAGGAGAAGGAGGACCCAGCAGCAGAGTAAGAAGAAGAAGAGGAAGAAGACGAGGTAGAGAGCGATGGAGGAGTAGAGGTGGTGGCAGAACCGCGTGCAATCCGTGGCGGTGACACCAACTCCACTGTTGTTGTTGAGCTACCCATTCCCTGCTTCCCAGCCATTACCAAGTTCACCCAGTGGGCAGTGTAGGTGACATACCTGCCCTGACCATGCTTGGAGGACCATGCGTCAGTAGTCATATGGACCTTTGGCCCAACACTAAGTGACAGAGATGCGGTAACTTGGCTCTGCACATGTTGGTACAGGTGTGGTATTCCCTTTTTAGAAAAAAAATTGCGGCTGGGTACCTTCCACTGCGGTGTCCCAATTGCTACAAATTTGCGGAAGGCCTCAGAGTCCACCAGCTGGTATGGTAAAAGCTGGCGGGCTAAGAGTGCAGACAAGCCAGCTGTCAGACGCCGGGCAAGGGGGTGACAGTCAGACATTGGCTTCTTACGCTCAAACATGGCCTTCACAGAAACTTGGCTGGTGGCAGATGACTGGGAATGGGAACAGGTGGTCAAGGTGGAAGGCGGAGTGGAGGGTGGTTCAGACGGGTCAAGGAGAGCAGAGGTAGAGCAGTAAGATGCTGGACCAGAAGGAGTGTGGCTTTTAGTTTGCCTGTTGCCTTTGAGGTGTTGCTCCCAAAGTGCTTTGTGCTTGCCGCTCATGTGCCTTCGCATAGAAGTTGTACCTATGTGGCTGTTGGGCTTACCAAGGCTCAGTTTCTGACTGCACTCATTGCAAATTACAATGCTTTTGTCAGAGGCACACACATTAAAAAAATCCCACACTGCTGACTTTTTGGAAGTGTGCGATCTGGCGGTAACAGTAGAAGTTGGCGGCATTGGCGGCAATGGCGGGTGCGTTGGCCGGCTGAACACAGGTGCCGATACATGTTGTTGCCCTACTGATCCCTGCGGGCTGTCCTCCCTGCTTCTTCTAAGTCTTATTCTCCTACTGCCTCTCTGACTCTCCGTCTCTCCATCTGAACTACCCTCCTCTTGCTCTCTTCTACTAGGCACCCACAAAACATCAATCTCCTCATCATCATTCTCCTCAGATGCATCAATTTCTTCTGACACATCACAGAAGGAAGCAGCAGCGGGGACCTCCTCCTCATCACTCATTATGTCCATCTCTATCGTGTTCTCTGCCAGAATTAAATCTGGTGTAAGGTCCTCATCTCCTTCATCTTCTTCTGGCAATAATGGTTGCGCATTACTCAGTTCAAGAAACTCATGGGAAAATAACTCCTCTGACTCCAGTGAAGAAGGGGCACCGGTGGTGGAGGAAGTGTTACGTGGGGTGGCCATAGCAGTGGAGGATGAGGAGGATGTTGTGGTAAAGTTAGAAACGGTAGAGGATGGGGTGTGCTGTGTAAGCCAGTCAACTACCTCTTCAGCATTTTGGGAGTTCAGGGTCATTGGCTTTTTAAAACTGGGCAATTTGCTAGGGCCACAGGATTGCATAGCAGCACGGCCCCTAGCACGGCCTCTGCGTGGCGGCCTGCCTTTGCCTGGCATTATTTTTAAAAAAACAACAACAACAAAAACTCAGTTGGTTTTTCTGGAAACGATAATACACACAGCTAGATGGCAGTTTGAAGAAAACAGTGTGCAAATAATGCCTACAAGGTCAACGTATACACTACTACAGTGGTGGATACGGATTACGTAAAATATATGAATGCTGCTTGAAAAAAAGTAACTCAAGTGGTTTTTCTAGAGACGATAATATTATCAATATTTAGACAAAATGTGAACAAGCTCACACAGCTAGATGGCGGGTTGAAGAAAACACTGTGCAAATAATGCCTACAAGGTCAACGTATACACTACTACAGCGGTGGATACGGATTACGTAAAATATATGAATGCTGCTTGAAAAAAAGTAACTCAAGTGGTTTTTCTAGAGACGATAATATTATCAATATTTAGACAAAATGTGAACAAGCTCACACAGCTAGATGGCGGGTTGAAGAAAACAGTGTGCAAATAATGCCTACAAGGTCAACGTATACACTACTACAGCGGTGGATACGGATTACGTAAAATATATGAATGCTGCTTGAAAAAAAGTAACTCAAGTGGTTTTTCTAGAGACGATAATATTATCAATATTTAGACAAAATGTGAACAAGCTCACACAGCTAGATGGCGGGTTGAAGAAAACACTGTGCAAATAATGCCTACAAGGTCAACGTATACACTACTACAGCGGTGGATACGGATTACGTAAAATATATGAATGCTGCTTGAAAAAAAGTAACTCAAGTGGTTTTTCTAGAGACGATAATATTATCAATATTTAGACAAAATGTGAACAAGCTCACACAGCTAGATGGCGGGTTGAAGAAAACACTGTGCAAATAATGCCTACAAGGTCAACGTATACACTACTACAGCGGTGGATACGGATTACGTAAAATATATTATGGCTGCTTGAAAAAAGTCACTCCGGTGTTTTTTCTGGAGACGGTAATATTATGGATATTTAGACAGAATGTGAACAAGGTCACACAGCTAGATGGCGGGTTGAAGAAAACAGTGTGCAAATAATGCCTACAAGGTCAACGTATACACTACTACAGCGGTGGATACGGATTACGTAAAATATATGAATGCTGCTTGAAAAAAAGTAACTCAAGTGGTTTTCTAGAGACGATAATATTATCAATATTTAGACAAAATGTGAACAAGCTCACACAGCTAGATGGCGGGTTGAAGAAAACACTGTGCAAATAATGCCTACAAGGTCAACGTATACACTACTACAGCGGTGGATACGGATTACGTAAAATATATTATGGCTGCTTGAAAAAGTCACTCCGGTGTTTTTTCTGGAGACGGTAATATTATGGATATTTAGACAGAATGTGAACAAGGTCACACAGCTAGATGGCAGTTGGTTGAATAACACACTGGGCAAAAAATGCCTACAGGGCAAATAATGCCTAAAAGGTCAACTTATACACTACTACAGCGGTAGTAAAATAAAAAAAAGTAAAATAAAAAAAAAATGAATATTAAAAAAAAAAATTAAAGTTGGTGCTGCTGAACTACTAGGAGCAGCAGATTAGCACACCAGTCCCACTCCCCAACACTGCTAGACTTATAGCACTGGGCTCTTATAGTAGTAGTAGTAGTAGTAAAACAACAAAAAAAAAAATAAAAGCAGTCCTTACAAGGACTACTGTTATTGCAGCAGTCAGCAGATGAGATCAGAAGCAGGACAGCTGCCCACAGCAGCTACATACAGAGCACTGCAGTAGAAGGTAGATTACTAGCCAGCAAAGCTACCTAAGCTTAAATGTCCCTCAAACCCCTGCAGACTTCTGTCCCTCCAATAACAGAGCAGTATCAAAACGATTACTAGCCAGCAAACTTTCAACTGTCCCTGAAATCACTAACAGGCAGCAGCTCTCTCCCTACACTATCTCTTCAGCACACACAGGCAGAGTGAAAAAACGCTGCAGGGCTTCGGTTTTTATAGGGAAGGGGAGTGGTCCAGGGGAGAGCTTCCTGATTGGCTGCCATGTACCTGCTGGTCTGGGGTGAGAGGGCAAAAAAAAGCGCCAACAATGGCGAACCCAAAATGGCGAACGTCGCGCGACGTTCGCGAACTTCCGGCGAGCGCGAACACCCGATGTTCGCGCGAACAAGTTCGCCGGCGAACAGTTCGCGACATCTCTAATTAAGAGAGTAACACAAAATAATGAAAATAAACAAAAGCAGAACTTGCAACTTAAACTACAAGAGAAAAATGATAAACAAGGAAAAGAGAGGAGGAGAAAGAGGAACTGAATAATCAAATAAAGCAGAGACAAAAGGGAACATGTAAAGAACATTTTATTTTTGTATTTCAACAGTGTTGCGTTAGATCACATTAATCCCGATTCATTTGGATTAACGCTGGAAACAATTTGCCTTTTATTTTTAATGATAATAGCAGCAAAAGAACAGCAGATGGTGCTGCCGTATGGCTCTGATGGTTTCTTCATGCTAATAAATGTTTATTTTTCAATTTTACCTTTATTGTTCTGCTGAATGTATTGTGGCCTATTCCACAGAAAGATGATAATCACTGTCATGCATCATTAAATCCAGGCTAAATAAAAGTGCAGGTTCTTTTATCTGCATACAATAATAGTTTTCTTCCATATGCCTAAATCTGATAAAGTTTACTTTTAAGTCTGTGACTTCTTTAGCTTTTAATAAGGAGAAAGGAGACAAACCCTCAAGTTTTTTATTCATGAAATGCATCAGCAAGTGTTCCAAGGGCCCTATCACGATTCCTAGAAGCATTTGATATTTAGTAATAGATTAACTTAAAAAAAATGAATACTTATATTTACATACGGTTTGTATTCCTGGTGACATTCCTAGCATTTACTATGGCAGTTTCTATCCTATCCCTCACTACAAGCCCTATTCAAGGGGTCCTTTTCACTGATTACCCTGTGTTTTCAACAAAGTTAAATGTTCTATCAATCAGGATATTAAGCACATTTTATTTACACCTGTTTCACACAATTTTAAAACACAGACAGAGTAGGACTAATGGTGCATTTAACTCTATGTGGCGTAGGATAGCACCTCAATTTTCTGTCCCTTAGAGTAATATACACCTATACAATTTGAAAGTAGCAATTCCTAGTCTATTTCCTGTTTTCAAGCTTTGGAAATCTGAGGCAGGTGCTGCCATCCTCCCGCCACACTCACCTTTTTGGTGCAGGAGGAGGTCCACAATGTCCACAAAGAGCCGAATTTCTGGTTTGAAAACCTTAAATTTACAATGTTCAGGTGTAGGATCTATTATATAGAAGACTATCCTCCATAGAGTCCATTTAAGCATGTAGTTCTATTTTTTTTTCAATCTTTAATAATAAAACAGAACTAAGCTGCATAAATCCATATTGATGGCAAAACAATCCTATTGGGCTTATATAAAGTTTTGTCCTGGGGTTACTGGATAAGAGGTAAGGGTCTTTCTGTAATTTGAATCACTATACATAAAGTCTCCCAAAAATCAGGTAAACATTAATTATATCTTAGCTGGGATCAGTACAAGACACTCAGTTATTACAAAGAAAAAAATAATTTAAAAAATGTAAATTATTTGATTAAAATGGAGTTTATGGGGGATGGCTTTCATTAATTCTGAGCTTTCCGGATAACCGGTATCCTTATAAAGGATCACATACCTGTACTATGATAAATTAATTTGAGAGTTTCCAAAATGGTGACAATGGGAAAATAGTGCATTGTTCCCTGTATAATAAGTTATGCAAACGAGAGTCTTTTTACATGCTATTAAAATATATTAACTCCTGGGAGGCCCCACTTTACAGAAATGGCAATCAATGTGAACAGTAAAGCTGGAATGTAAATTGACAAGAAATTACACTGTTTTGTAATTAATCTTTCATTATATATAAGAGAAACTGGGGACTTCAAATCTGTGATTTGAATGTTTAATTGAATGTAATACAGGTAACTTGAGATGTGGAATTCCTTTGTATGTTGAACTGATTTGGATTATTAGCTCCTAAATGATACATGATACTAAAATTGAACAATATATATATATATATATATATATATATATATATATATATATATATATATATATATATATATTTGGATTATTAGCTCCTAAATGATACATGATACTAAAATTGAACAATATATATATATATATATATATATATATATATATATATATATATATATATATATATATATATATATACACAGTGCTACGCAATATGTTGGCGCTATATAAATACATGTTAATAAAAATAATATATATATATATATATATATATATATATATATATATAGAGCAATTTTTTATCAACTCAAAGAGTTATGATGGAAGCTTTGTTTTCTTCTAGCTATATAAATATATTCATAAGATGGTGGGAAACCAATGGGCCAAATACACATAATACACATTAATTAAAGATTACATAAATGTATCCTGGCTCTGATTTTTCTTATGGACATATGGTATGACAGAATTTGTGGCCATTTAACTCAAAATATCAATCTTACTCATTAAGTAAATATCCGAAAGGCTGATTTATTTTGTGTCACCTTATTCATTGCTGATGATGGTTGGATAGGTAGTGAACAAACCAGCTGCAACAAATTCTATATTACATTTTTGTCAATCTACAGTTTCTTTTAACTGCATCATATTTTGTGGAACCCAAGTTAGTTGTTTGTTTTACACTAACAATTCCTTCCATGCCAAGCTTTCCCCTGCTTAGACCTAGTAAACTGGGATACACTGGTTGACTCTTTGTTACTTATGAGCATATCTCTGCTCTTTTGATGTGGTGCAAATTTAGCATTTTATGTAAGATTTGATATGACCAATGTACCTGATTTTAATTTCATGAAGTACAGAAATTGTTTAGACTTAAAGCCTCTTTCTTTTTTTGCTCATGTGAGCATATTTATAATTCCTCATAAAATCTGTATGATATTGCATTTATGAAATCAAACCTGGCCATGGTGCACGAAAAGTACCATGTACAACTTTAGCATTATAGTTGCATTTCATTTTATTATTGTATCAAAATCAGATGTGACATCATATAGTCAGAATTTGCAGATTTCATGGGTATGTAAGATTTGTACACAGGGCTGAGAGAGAGAAACAGAGAGAAATCCGTTATAATGACTAACATGGCAATTACGGCATTATGTCAATTAAATTGTTAATATAGATAGTGTTTAAGACTATTTCATGTTAGGGGCAATATTATTTGATGACAAACTTGTCAGTTTCACCTTGGCTTTTTGGTTTCGAGCTAGTTGTTCCTGATGACGGGTTCCCATTGCTGTGGTGCTTTAGGAAAATGACCATCAAATAAATCATCATTATATTATTTGCTGCAACAAGTCTTTCTAATATAAAGAGACAATGTTCATTTTTTGATGCATGAACAATTCCCTAACTAATATGGATTGCTGCTGCAAGACTACCTTAATCTTTCTAGTGCTGGTGTTATAATTAAACTGCATTTTACAATCCTTTTTATTTTCACCCGGAGTAAATTTGCATTTATACCCAATGCTGCTGTATGTATTGTTTTTCTAGGATTATGAAGTGCAGTGGCAGAATTCATACTGTATATTGTCATCCATGGATTGAAATAACAAGTGGTACATAAATACCTTGTATTACTCTTTTCAGATGAATATGTTAATGCGACTCCAAGAAGCAGCCAATTTCTCTAGTGCACAAAGCTGTGACAGCGATAGCACAAGCCACCATGATGAAATTCTGGATCCGTCACTTGAATCAACGCTTTAAACAGAAAATCACAGATGTGGAATTGTTGCTGAAAAAGAAACGTGTTATTTCCACTCGATCACTGCCATTTGTAAAGCAGCACACTAAAGGCACAGAAACAGGAAAATATCCTGGTTGGCAGCGGAAAGTCGAAGTAAAAACTGCGGCGGATTGCTTGAATTAATTTAATTTTAATGTCAGTGGATTAGAATGAGACTCATTTAATTAACTAGAGAGGGCCCTAGACAGAGGGCAAACAAGCAGATTGCACAATTGTTAGCCAAACTGGAATTATTTTGGTTTCCAAAAGGTTTACAGCACAGGTTCTGTGTATAATGCATTTTCTTCTTTGATGATATACTGTATCCATTGTGCAGTGCTTTTTCTTAATATTTTTTAAAAAATCCACTTCAAACCTCTGATGTAATACATGGTGCCGGTCACATGACTACATTGGTGAGATTGTTGTGTACTGCCTCCAAGGTCAATCAGAAGAAAGGTCCTCAGAGAAGCACAAAAGTGATATGTGCAACCAGAAAATCTACTGTGATATACTGGATAAGTGCCAATTGTAATTCTGAACTGCCATTCTCATGGTTATGAACAATGCAGTGTATCTAATTCATATTGTTTAAGTTGAGTGTTCTTTGTCATCATGTTGTTTAATAGCCAACTCTCTGCCCAGCTTCACCTATTTATTGTCAATAATGAATGAACACTGATTAAGGTTTTGCTCAGTTTCATCTCAGTAAGCCTTAGCAGTGAACAAAGAGAAACATTTCCTATGGTGCTGTCTCACTGCCTTAATATCATAATGCTTTACCAGTCAGGCATTGCCCAAGAACCATTGTTGTTTTTCTGCTGCTTATGTTTTAGTATTTGAATAATGAATTGCCCATTGAGTTCTCTCTCATTTAAAGGGATACTGTCATGGGGAAAAAATTTTTTTTTTCAAAATGAATCAGTTAATAGTGCTGCTCCAGCAGAATTGTGCACTGAAATCAATTTCTCAAAAGAGCAAACCGATTTTTTTATATTCAATTTTAAATTCTGACATGGGGCTAGACATTTTGTCAATTTCCCAGCTGCCCCCAGTCATGTGACTTGTGCCTGCACTTTAGGAGAGAAATGCTTTCTGGTAGGCTGCTGTTTTTCATTCTCAATGTAACTGAATGTGTCTCAGTGAGACATGGGTTTTTAATATTGAGTGATGTTCTTAGATCTACTAGGCAGCTGTTATCTTGTGTTAGGGAGCTGCTATCTGGTTACCTTCCCATTGTTCTTTTGTTTGGCTGCTGGGGGGAAAAAGGGAGGGGATTGATATCACTTCAACTTGCAGTACAGCAGTAAAGAGTGATTGAAGTTTATGAGAGCACAAGTCACATGGCTTGGGGCAGCTGGGAAATTGACAAAATGTCTAGCCCCATGTCAGATTTCAAAATTGAATATAAAAAAATCTGTTTGCTCTTTTGAGAAATGGATTTCAGTGCACAATTCTGCTGGAGCAGCACTATTAACTGATTCATTTTGAAAAATGACAGTATCCCTTTAAACATTTTAGGATGTTTAAACAAGAGTTCATTGACTTTATAGTCATACTTCTTTTTGATTAGCTTTTTTATCTCTAAAATACAGGTAACCAACAGCACACATCTACCATCACTTCAACCCAGAAACAGGAGGATATCCGTAAGATTTCTTTTTTTGTTGTTGTTGAAACTTCTTGACAAATAGATTAGATATTTTAAATGAATTTCCAGCAGTGCTGAATGCGCTTGATGAAGCATGAGCACAAAGCTTTTAGGTTTAATTTATATCAAACCCCCACCTTCTATATAATTTCAGGCATGTTTCAATTTCTCCTATTGTACATGGAGTACTGTACTTGGTGTCACTAGAACACTGAAAACAATATAGAGATTTTATTTTACAAAAAGGGTTGGTTTTGCACAGTCTGTGGGTGGGAGTTGTATATAAATAGCAATTTTGAGAAGAAAATGCCTTGCACCCTTTAAAACAAACCAAGCAAAACAAATTTCCTGTTGGTGTATATTTCATTTACAGGTGTTCTCTGTATGTTGTAAAAGAGACCGAATGCAACTTCACGTTGTTTATTTGTTCATTCCCTTCTCCTGGTGTGTTTGTCTTGTACTTACCGTTGTTATGACTATGCAGGAGCTACAGTGAGCATGTTACATAACATATACGTGGAGCCAATACATTCTATGGACATTTCAGAACTCGCAGATTGCATGAGACCTAATGATAAGTGACAGAACTGGAAATGTATTTGAACAAGTAAAACAACTAAGTCAAGGGCTATGGCATTGTGTAGAAAAACAAATAACAGATGCTACCTTCAAGAACTATAAACTGGTGCTACTCTCTTCTTGTGGCCACCATTTGGTCATCTACTGTAAAGCTAACGTGATAACAGCTCTATTCAATCAAACTGCATATTTAGGAGAAGAATTTCCTACACGGTGCTATTGCCCAGATGTAAGTATGCATGTGCAATGAAGTCAATCTCCATTTTATTACAACAGTTAGAGACCACTTTTTTTCTTTAAAAAAAAAAAAGAGGCGTAAATTAAATTTCTGGTTCTGATTTCCAGGTGTCCATTTATTATACAGTAGGTATGTGGTCTAGACAAGCCTGCACATGTTTTCCTAAAACAGGGATGTAAATCCTGCTGTTATAGAACTAGAGTAGCCAGTAGCATCCAGAAGCTGTTGGTGACTGCTGGGAACTATAGTCAATTAATAGCCGGAGTTCCACTGTCTTAGCACATCTAATAAACACCCACCAGATTTTACCATGCACAAGACTTCCTGCAATACATCTCAGTGAGTACATGTTGTTTACAACAAAGAAAAACGTTTGTGAAACATTTGTCTGTATACATTTTATATTTTGTACATTTTTGATGTAACATATCATGTAAATATACAGAAGCCATGAACAATTCATCTGAAAAGTTTTGTAGTCTTTGTAAAGCCCTTCTAATACGTTTTGGTGGAATCAGACTTAACTGGATGATGTATTTTCTATGAGTTGATTGTTACTCTAGCCTGTAAACCAGCTTGCATCTATTTTTTTGCAGATGTGCGCAGTGTAACTGTCTAAATTATTACTTTGCCATTAAAGTGGAATTATTTATTGAATGGTGGTGTTTTCTTGACTGATAAATGTGCAAAATAGAATGAGTAATGAGAATGTAAAATAGAGAATGTAAAATAGAATGATGCGTGAATGTGTGATTGTATAGTAGCTGAGCCAAACCAAGTGCTTTTGGAAAAGTAAATACCATATATTGCAGGAAAAAGAAAGAATGTCACTATTAATTCAAGGAATCTAAAGAGAGATATTGTTAAAATACAGTAAGATATGCATTTCCAGTCTGAAAAACTCATGTAGTGATTTGCCAAGTACATACTATTAAAGCAAAGTGGGTAGACTTACTTTCTAACCTTAAGCACAAAAAATGGTTTGGATAACCATATATGTAAGAAGTTGGGGTATGTCCCACAAAGCTTAGATCTGATTCTCAAATAAGAAAAATAACTTGCAGAATAAAATGCCATTTTTTGTGTTGGTAGAACCCCCAGCAAAGAATTAAAAGCTCTAGTAGATGTCACTTTGTTAGAATGCCCCAGTGTTGACATTGCATATTTTCTATTTAGGATGGTGCCAGAAGAGCATGCCTTGCTGAATAAATGTGAAATTGTTATAATTATGCAAATACATGGATGGAACCTTAGTAGCATACAGTACCTGAAAAAATGGTGAAAGAGAGCAGTACAGGGCTTTGTCTGGTGCATTTTTAAAGAAAATAAGTAACAACCAGGAGAATAGTGTATGGAGCAGTTCAAACCCCAATTGTGGCATTAGAAAAGCAGACATATCATGCTGTATTGGGTATAACAGCCCACTTTTCACAAGAAATCAGAAGGTACTAACCAGGAGCAGGGACCAGAAGGAACGGAGATCTACAGAACAGAGGCGTATCACAGGTAAGGGCAGGGAGTGGGACGGGAGTTTTTAAAGGCATAGGATGGTCTCTGGAATTAGTTGTACCTACTAGATAATGCCACACAGAATTAGTAGATTGCGGATCATGGACTGAGTTCTCCTATACATGAAAGCCTAGTGCATACAGTCTCTGTGTAACACATATGAAGGCTACGGAAAGTCAAGCACATATTCACTGTAAGACTACATGTTACAGAGGAAATTGACCAATTTAAGTCACTGTGGTGCCTAACACCCTTGTGGTTTTTAGTTTCCTTTTCCTTTGAATTCTCCAATTAGTGGGTGAAATCATTGACCGTGTATTTAATTTTATTAATTTTCTATATACAGTATATCATTATCTATTTTCAGATGCTTGGTATTATTTTCTTGTACAGAGTTCTGGAATTTGAAGTTTGTGACAGATTTTTTACTCAAGAATTATATACAGAATCTTCTGTAAAATCTGTGCATAAAAGGAAACTGGGGCAGATCAAAATGATAAAAATGTGAGTTTAAGCTTAATACATAAAAACTCACCCAAGTTCTATTCATTCCTATGGCATTTTAAGAAGTGTACTTATCAATGGGTGAAAGTTTTTTTCTGTTATGTGTGATGTTTTCTGTTATTTTTGCTTTATATTTTGTACTATGTTTTGTATGTTGGGCTATGTTTTATCTTGCTCTATTTTAAGTTATATTGATTATATATTATACAAGGTATTCTTTTTAGTAATATGTTTTGCATTGTGTTATGTATTGTTTTCCATTGTAATATGATGTATATTTTGTGCTATGTGTAATGGTTTGTTATATTTCATTTCATGTTATATTTAGCATTGTGTTTTATGTTATGATGAATAATTTATGTTTTACATTATTTTCTGTACGCTTGTTTTATGGTTTATATTTTGCATTATTGTTTACATTTTGCTTTAAGTTATGCGTTGTTGTTTTTTGTTTTCTGCTTTAATATTAGCTTTATGCATTTTGTAAAGTTTTTTTGGGATGGTTTTTGTTTCTTTTGTTAATTTTGTTATGTTTTATGTTTTGTTATGTTTCTATTACTTGTTATATTTTGTATTACCATTTGTGTTATATGTCTTCCTCTTCATATTTTGTCTTCTGTTTTTATGTTATGCATTATGTTTTATGTGGTTTTAGTCTGTTTTATTTTAAGTTTTACTGTTATGTTATATGCAGTAGGTGATATATGTTTTGTGTTCTGTTTTGCTTTGTTTTGTGTAATTTTAGGCTTTGCATTATGTTTTATGTAGTGTTTTCTGTTATATTTTATGTTTTGCTTTCTGTTTTGCATTTTTTCTGTAATGTTTTGCATTATGTTTTCCATTGTTGTGTATTGCACTTTGTTTACTGTTTTATATTTTGTACTGTGCATTACGTTTTGTGTTCTATTTAATATTATATGTATTATGTTTTGTTGGCATTTGCAGTATTAACCGGAGAATGTAGCAAAAAGAAAGTAGCCATAAAAGCAGACCCTCAGCCTAGGGAGCGGCAAATTGTAAGCAAAAAGGGTGTGGGCATTCAGGCACTAAAGGATTCCACAAGGGCTACAAAAATAAAAAGTAAAAAAGGTCTTTATTCAAAACTACTTTAAAATAGTTCATCTCCATTTACCATACACATTTTATGCCTTATGGGCACTTAGTCATGGGCTCAACATCTTAACTGGAGCATGCCAACAGCATTGAGCTGCCTGTTATAATTCTAATGGGTTGCAACTAGCAACTTCCCCTATTAAGCCCCTCATTACTTTCCTTTGTTAGACTACAGACAATTCATCAGCCCCGAGCAAAGAATTGAATTGTTACTGCGAAACTAACTTTATAAAAGCATTGAGCGCTAAATGACAAGCAATATAGGGGGCTCATATGTCACCAGCCTACTGCCCCTTTAGAACAGAATATGTGGTGTAAGGTGTGCTTTAAAAATTCAGGACACTTTACACCCAATTTTTGCACTTCACAACTCACTACCATACTTCATGAAATTGCCTGAAGACAGTAGCGTCACTAGAGGGGGGCGGGCCCTGATGCGTGATGTGCAGCCGGGCCCCGCCCCCCAACGTACGGGCGCATTTGTCAGTGGCGCGTGAGCTGCCGGGGGGCCCTGAGGGGGTGCGGGCCCTGGCCCGCTCGCACCCCCTGCTCCCCCGGTAGTTCCACCACTGCCTGAAGAGCTTCGCTACAATTTCTCAAGTTTCTCATTTGTAGTAAACTGCTCAAAGGCACTTGCTGATAGGTTGCTACTGTCAATTGCACTCTTGTAATTTAACACTTATGGAGGTAAACAACACCTATGTTAGTAAATGTTTGTATATTGCCCCATGAGTTGTTCGCTAAGGAGCAGCACATTGTGCTCCATTTAAAGTACTGGACCTTTCTCTGAATGCAGTAGTTCCTGCTTTTAGGATTTGGACAGGTTAGGTGATGGGTGGCAGATGGAACTCTCATGGCATTATGTGATATTTAGAACAGAATAAATGTGCCTGTATGTGTCTTGCTACAGAGTTCTGTGTAGTCTCCTACGTGAAGCTTCTGACTGGCATTCTCCTCCTCAGCAGGAATCCTCTCTTTCCAAATCACTTTCCCTCCAGACTTCAATGGCCACGATAACGGAGGAGCAGATGTCATCATATAGCACATTATCAGAGAGAAGAGTACATCACACACTCTGTGGGTCTGATTTATCAACTTTGAATTCAAATTTCTTGCATACTTTTTTTTTGCACTAAAACTAACATACAGTATTTGTATTAGTTTCAAAAACTCAAATGTAAAAATTTGACCCTTTTGAAAATGATGAAGAAAACACAAATTCGGTTTTTGAGTTTCTATGAATTTAAAAACTATAAAATTCACAAATTAGAATTGTATAAATAAACCTCCCCACCTTGCAGATTCATTGAAAGCAATGCTTGAGAGGATTGACCAATCAGTTGGGGGAGATGTGGTTGCCCTGGGAGGAGGTTGTGGCTAGTTTATCTGTAGGTCCTTTTTGACTATTCCTCCCTATATTGGAAAAATCCAGTTGATTTTTTTTGTTTTGTTTTTATGTTTCATCTATGTTCAATCCCAGAAATTAAGCTACAGACCAAGCCAAAACACTGAGACTAGCCTTTAGCAGGCCAACAATTCATTATTCATTTACAGCTACTGTATAAAGGTTAACTTTAAGGCACTAGTTTTCTTTGAGCTATTGGTTTTTTCTTTTCTTGGTTAATTTGTTTTCTTAAAAATACATTTCTCAATCAAATTTAATTTCTTACTGCTTTTGCATACTTCACATAAATGCTAATGAAGAATACCTTGCACAGGGCTATGCTGAAATAATTGCAGCAATACATCAGGTATTTTTCAAAGGGACATTATTACCATTAATGTCTGCGCCATTACTCATGAATGGCACATGGATGAAGACAAAATGGAAAAACAATGGCACCCCTGTAAGCTGCATAACCAGTCTACTCCTGGTACACCTGTTCCTTTGATTAATCTTGAGGGTCACTATAAAGCAGTGAATACTTTGAGGGCCTAAAATTTATCAGTTGTATTACTGAACACTAAAAAGCATTGCATTGCAAAGCGAAACGGGACAAATATGCCCATCACTAGTTTGTAGAAATAATCAGGAAAAAAGAGTCTGTTTATTCATTTTCAGAACTCTCTTCTTCTACACTTTATTCTCGTGTATATGAATTTATTTTCACACATGCATACATCCATGCATAGAACTATCTATCATCAGATACATGGTGATAATGTACATGTTTTTTTAGCCTGGAAAGCACTGCCTTTATTTAAATATAAACAGTGCTAGAATGTATTTCTTCAGCCATGTCAACATAATATTTAAATAACGTTTAGGGGCAGATTTATCAAAGGTTGAGGTGAATTTTCAAATGAAAAAAAAATCTAATTTCGAGCTATTTTTTGTGTAATTCGACTATGGAATAGTCCAAATTCAATTTGAATTTGAATTTTTTTTTTCGAAAATTCGAATATCGGAAATTATCATGTACTGTCTCTTCGACTATCAGTTTTATCTGTAATACACTCTGGTTCCCTAGCTTGCCCAGAACTCTTGCCTTGGTTCACTCACATTAAGTCCTGGTGGCATCTGTGAAGCAGAAGGCTCCTCCCGGCGTGAAAATCAGATGTTATAGGCAGATTAAGAGTAAGAGAGTTAATCTTAATCCAGTTTAAACCTGGATCATGGCACTTGTGGGTTTTGGGATACCAAGCATGATGTTACATTGGGCCACATATGGACACTAAAGGTGCTGCTACTTCATCTGCCGCCTCTGAAAGCAATTCTATCCAGTTTTCTCCAGCTTCTCTTTGAACAAGAGGCGACGCAAGATCAGATTGTTTGGTGTATGCAAATGCTGTCTGCGGGAGTACCTTTTGTAGAACCTAAAATTCCTTTTCCCAAAAGTTTCGGGACCAATGTATGTACAGGCCTCTTGGAAATTAAAATATTTACTGTTTTACTTTCCAAGAGCCCTGTATTTTTACCCCACTGAAGAGGCCCGGGTAAATTGTATCACTCTACTTCAGGGTGACTCCCAGTTTTTGGCTTTTAGCCTACCTGTTACTGACCCCACTTGCATCTATTCTATAATCTATGATGATCCTGACTGTTCGGCCTCTGCTGAAACAGCCATTCTTAACCTTAGGCAGGGCAGAAGGATGGTCGAGGAATTGCAGCCGTTTCGCCGCTGGGCAGTAGAGACAGGATACAGCCCTCCATAGTCAGTTTAGGGTGGGGCTCTCTGATGCAATTAAGGATAATCTTATTAATTATCCTGCACCAACCTCTCTTGAAGCTTTAATGCACCTTGCTATTCAAGTCAATAGGAGGTATAGGGAGAAGAGTCAGGAGAGGGCCTCTACTACTCTACCTCACACAGTTTCCCTGGGGACTGAATTGATACCTGAAACAAGTCTATCTGCGGAACTCATGCAGTTGAAATCTACACATTTGTCCCCTGAGAAGAAGATCCGTAGATGTACCAACGGGTTATGTTGTACTGTGGGGTAAAGGTAATTTTCATAATAACTGTCCAAAAAGGCTGGGAAACTACAATGCCTAAACAGATCTGGGGAGTCCTGTTTGGGTCATGCAGTTTCTACTCCCCAATATTACCATCTAAAACCATTATTCCCATCCTCCTAGAATGGGAGTTGAGTAGTGTTAAGATTGCAGCCTTTCTAGATTCTGGGGCATCTGGAAATTTTCTAGATGTTAATTTTGTCCACAGACAAAAACTATTGGCCATTGATGGTTGTTCCCTACGCTGTCGTTAGTGTCTTACAAATTCAATGATCTGGTTATGCCCATTGAAATATATAATTCAAAGCAAATATCTTTTCATGTCATTAATTGTCCCCATATGCAATAAAAGGCACTAAGTATGCACAGAAGCAGTAACCCATAGCAACCAATAATGTTTTGTTTTAAACAGATGACCAGTAAATTCTACCTTCTGATTGGTTCCTATGAGTTACTGCTCCTGGGCAAACGTAGTGCCTTTTATTACATAACCCTGTTTGTGTCTAAAAACACCATTTTCATTAGTGGCTACTTCTCTAGAAAGCCTTCCCCTTGATTACTTTGCCTTTTCTGATGTGTTCTCTAAAAAGGCTGCTGAAATGCTACCACCACACAGGCCTTACAACTGTGCAGATGATTTAATTCCTGGTTCCTCTTCCCTTAGGGGTAGGCATTGTCCTTTTTCTCTTCAAGCTATGGAAGAGTATATAAAGGAAAATTTAGAAAGGGGATTCATAAGGCCTTCTTCTTCCGCTGGTGCAGGTTTGTTTTTTTGTGAATAAGAAAGATGTGGCCTTGTACCTTTTATTATAGCGGTCAAAACAAGATCATGATCAAGAATCAATATCCCCTTATTTTGGCACCACAATATTTACCAAGCTTGATCTCCGTGTATATAATTTGATATGGATCAGAGAAAGCGATGAATGGTGACAGTCATCAGCACCGTGATGGGCATTATAAATACCTAGTGATACTCTTTGAGTTGTATAATGCTCCAGCATATCTGGGGTGATATGTGATGTTGTACTTGGACGATATTCTAATTTATTCTTCTAATCCGACTAAACATCTTTGCCACATCCAAGAAGTACTACATAGGCTACAACATAAACAATGATATGCTATAGAAATGTAGCTTTAGACATAGTCTGTAAGCTCTACAAGGCTGGGACCTCCCTCCTACTGCAGTTCTTACCACATAGCACTTAAAGGAACAGTAACACCAAACAATGTAAGTGTTTTAAAGGAATGAAAATATCATGTTATGTTGCCCTGCACTGGTAAAACTGATCTGTTTGCTTCAGAAACACTACTTTAGTTCATATAAACAAGCTGCTGTGGAGCAATGGTGGAAATTGAAAAACGGCTATATGGCACAGGTTAACTAATGGATAACAGATAACACCATTAGACAGACAGAGCTTATCTCCTATCTGCTGTGTAACTTGAGCTTTTTTCTCCTTTGAATGGCTGCCCCCATTGCTACACAGCAGCTTATTTATATAAACAACAGTAGTGTTTCTTAAGCAAACACAGCAGTTTTATCAGTGCAGGACAACACTGCATTATATTTTCATTACTTTAAAACACTGTTACTGTTCCTTTAAGCTCTGTGTCCTTATATGAGCTCTGTGTACTGTGTATATTTATTGCCTTACTTGTCCTCCCTGTGTGTACTTTTATATATTGTACTTGTGCATTTAGCGCACTGCGGCTCCTTAAAGGGGGGTTCAACTTTAAGGTAACTGTTTTTTTATGGTATAAAATGGCCAATAATTGGTCTACATTATCTATTTTTTATAGTTTTATAGTTATTTGCCTTTTTCTTCTTACTCTTTGCAGCTTTCAAATGGTCATCGCTGACAAATGCTCCGTAAGACTACAAATGTATTCACTACAAACTGTTCACTATTCAGGCCTCTCCTATTCATATTCCAGTCTCTTATTCACATCAGTGCATGGTTGCTAGGGTAATTTGGTCCCTAGCTACCAGAATGGTTAAAACGATGCTGTAAAGTTACAAATGGACATTTTGTTCTAAGGGTCATCTGGAGGCCTGGCAGCCTTAGGCACATTGGCGCAGTGGCTAAGGCGCCTGGTCCCCTGCTGAGGAGTCCTGAGTTCAAATCTCTGGTGAGCCCTTTCTGAGTCCTTGGAGGGTTGCGTAAGCTTTCTTTCTGCGCTGGGCCATTAGTTCCCTTTGCTTCAAGCTGCATTAACCAGTCACTGCTCCTTTCTATGTAAAGTTACAAAGGGACATTTGGCTCTAATGGTCATCAGGAGGCCTTGCAGGCAGGCTTAGGCTCTGTGGGGCAGCGGCTATTGTGCCGGTTTCACTGCAGAGGAGTCCTGAGTTCAAATCCTGGGTGGTTTCTTGTTTATTCTTTGTGGCTGCGTTAATATGTAACCAATACTTTGGGTTCGGTAAAGCAACAAAGCTGCCTTAGCTAATCGGTTTCCCACATATTTTTTCTGAAGTTCTGAACAGAACACTGTTCTCAGTAAAACAATTCCCAAGGTTAACCTCAAGCTGATGCTAGGCAAACCCCCCAAAACCGCACTGGGGGTTTGGTGAACTCCCTCAAGTTGATGTAAGTACAAAGTATGCGCAAGGTAAGAGCAAAGTTTTAGATGGAGAACCCCAGCCTGAAGCAACTACCTGGGTAGCTTAGAAAGGTAGGAGGCCAGATGGGGAACCAACACCAAGCAGATGCAAAGTTGGGTTAAAAGGTGCAACCCCTGTAAGACCTCCTCCGTCCATCACAGACAGGTTACCTCCAGTCCTACCTTGGCAACCCTGTCAGCTCAGGCCTCCCTCATTCACTTTTTCTGCGGTCAACCATTTCTACTAATCCATGCCACACTCTTTTCACCAGGTAGCAGCTTCAAATGAAAGTCTTTTCCCCAGACGGCAACATCCACCAATCAAAACACCATCTGCTTGAAACAACAATGTCAAATTTCTGCCTTTGACAGGATTCTAAGTCACGACCCTTTGCACTGTGGTCGTGCATTTTACCCACTTAGCTATCCGGAAGGCCTCTCACTAGGGTCCGGCTACATTTGTCAATGTAAAGGCACCTTAGGGGTGTAATAGTCATAGTTTCTGGTCCGTGGAGTTCTGGGTAACTTCCGAATCCTTGGAGGCTTGCGTAAGCTGACATTTTGTACTGGACCATGGGAGCCCTTTTCTATAGAAGCAGTAACTGGTTAATGCAGCTTGAAGAAAAAGTTACCAATGGCCAGCATACACATCCCTCCAGGGATTCGTAAAGGGCTCTTCAGGGATTTGGATTTGGGACTTCACATTCAGAAAACAGGCAACTTAGCCACCATGCCACCGAGCCTAAGCCTGCCTGCCACACCTCTGGATGACTATTAGAACCAAATGTCCCTTTGTAGCTTTTCAAAGAAAGGAGTGGTGACTGGTTAATGCCTGTGATGGAATGAGGAAGTCTTGTTGAAAAAATGTTGGTTGGCAAGTTGCTCTTGCTGAATAAAACTGTATTTGGCTGGCTTTCTTCTTACAGGGGTTTAACCCAACTTTGCATCTGCTTGGGGTCAGTTCCCCATCTGATCTACTACCCTTCTAAGCTACCCTACTACAATTGTGGCATAATTACAAGTGAGTGTGAATACGTTCTGATGTTTTGAAAGTGTTGAGGCATATTATATAACTATAATTTCTTGTAGAATAATGTCTAGGATATTCCCTGCCTCTATAACTGTCCAGGTATACAATAGTATTACAATAGAAATTTATACAAAAGAATAATATAAGAGCCAATCTCTGACCCCAATTTTTTTATTTTTATTTTGAATATTTGTTTATTCAAATTAACGTTCAAATCGTTTTTACTATTGGCCCATGCTTACCACCTCTATATTGACAAAGAATACAACATTACAATAATATAAAGCCATGATGATGATATTATTTTGATTTTATTTTCTAGTTCAATTAATTTCATAAAGTGCTGCTATTTCAGACTAAAGATTCTCGTGAGAATTTAAATGTACAAACAATATATTGTCTAGATTTGTGTTAAAAAATGTGTCTCGTGACATTATCATTAGTTGTGGCTATGTTTTCAAACAGAAAATCTGTAATTGTAAAGATTAGTTTTAACATGATTAAAATATATCCATGATAAAATCCTTTTTCTGTTCAGTGATGAAACATGCTAAGGAAACTTCTGTTTTTTAAATATAATTATTCACTCTATATATAATGTATAGTCTAACAAATTAATAATAAGATTCCTCTTTTCATGTTTCAAATGGGGGTCACTGACCCTAGCAGCCAAAAAATATATTGCTCTTTGAGGCTACAATGTAATTTTTACTTTATATTGTCCCTATTCATATTCTAGTATTTTATATTTAATCAAGTGCCTTCTTGATTGAGTAATTTGAACCTAGCCCACAATATAGAAACTGTTTGGCAGCTCTGATTTTAGAAGAAATGTAGATGATCTAGCAGATTTCTATAGTCTTATAACCCAGAACATGCCCTTCCTCAAGCAGAAGCAAATTCATTTAATTTAATTGATTTTACAATTACAGTTACCATTCTCTGTAACCAAGATGAAAACCTTATAATATTTAACTTAATGTAATAATTAGCTTGCTTCCTATAGGACTGCATCCTAATCAATGGAAGCATCCATTCATCTTTCATTTAAAACAATTTAAAGCTTTCTCATCTGTGCTAATAAATATGCTAAGAATAGCATCTCTATACTATGCACGTGTTCATCTCAGCTTTGGTTCCCTTTCAAGCAACTGTAGCTCAAGGCAAACAACACTACAATACTGGGATTAATCAATTATTAAGTAGAAATAAATACTAAATTAATAAAGCACAGTCAGGAGTCTAGGTGGTGTCATGCCTGTTAAAGAGTAATAACATGAAACTAGGGGGCACATTTACTAAGCTCGAGTGAATGATTCGAAGGAAAAAAACTTTGAATTTCAAAGGTTTTTTTGGGTACTTCGACCTTCGATCGAACTAATGTTTCATTCGATCGAAGTATTTGCGGTAAATACTTCGACTTTGATATTCGAACTCGAAGGATTTTACTTCGATGGTCGAATGAAACATGCGGAAAGTATGTTCTGTTTATTGCCTGGAATCTGCCCCATGTAACATTAGCTTAAAGGGACACCATCAGTGAGATAAAACAAAGTACATGATTTAGTGAATTCAAATAGATTAGAACCTGTAAAACAAATGTTGTTTTGTTAACATTATAGCCATTTTGTTTGATACATATGGGCCTATGCAGCGTATAACAACAATGTAATTTTAGCTCGGTATCATCCAAAACAAAAACTCAATGATCATTATTGAAACCTGCAGCATTACTAAGGCCATTGTAAAAAGCAAGGATTTCTTGGAAAAGGTTACAAGTTGGTTAGGAGCAATGGTGCCTTCTTTATCACTTGCCCTATAACAAGTGGTAAGGACAGGGCTGGCCTGTGCCCCCTGAAGCCATTGGTCTACACTGGATTTAAAAACTGGACATTTCACATTTTCATATCCATTTTGTCCACACTTTTCCTTATTTACTTTAATTATTTTATGACTCCTAGGTGGCAAGTCTATGGGACTGAATCAAAGATGATGGTTAAAGAGGCAGGTTATAAATCATTTTAAGTATACCAAAATTAATGAGTTTTTGTTGTTGTTATTTCATATTTTTCCCTAACTTTTCTTAAATTTAGGTTTTAAAAATAAATTTCATTTCCCTCCACCTCATATAAATTCTATAAGTCATCCACATTCTGTTAAAATTGAATGCATTACATCATAGAGAGGCCCACATCAAGCTGATTTATAGGTGGCATCTAACCCCGGCTAGGTTGGCTAGAATTGTACCAACCTACCCCAAGAATTGCTGGATGGGGTGCGGGCAGGAGGGTACTTTGCTCCACATGTGGTGGGACTGCCGCATAATCTCCACCTTTTGGCAACATATCTTTCAGGTGAATTCTCAACTACTCACACAACTACTCACACAACAACTCCCTATGGTTCCTGAAGTGGCCCTGCTACAAATATATCCTATAAGCATTGCCAAAACCACAAGGAAAGTGCTGTTTCATGTTTTCAATTCCGCTACCACCCTCATAGCCAAATACTGGAAGACTGCTACGACACCAACGTTGCAAGAATGCTCGAATCAAATCAATATTAGAGGTAACATGGAGAGGGGGGCGGCGGAGAGAGATAATTCTTTGGAGCTGCATTATGAAATTTGGGGTGAATGGTACACTTTCATGGACACCTATAACCAACCTTGATAGCATCTCGAATTTTTGCTAACACATTGTGTATTTTTTCTTTTCCTTTTCCATTTATTTTCTGTACATGCACTGATAGCTGACATGTTTATCTGTTTGAGGTTGATTTTATCTGCAATTGTATTTTTCATATTGGGATGTCACCTGCGTGTGAGAAATCATATCCCTATGTTGCCATAAATGTCATTGCATGACCATTTCTCTTTTCAAATATTGCAAATAAAACTGAAGTTTTAAAAAAATTGAATGCATTACTTGATTGCTTTAACTAAATTGAATGCATTAGTTGAATAAAAAGTTAGTAAAGCCCCAGAAGTATACTCAGTAGGGGCTGAATTGCTGAGAAATGTATCGACTAGTTTATCAAATTGTAACAGTTTTTAAAATAGTGTATTTTGTGAGAGTATTTATAAACATACCTTTTCAAATGTCTGCATAGGAATGTTCTAATTCCTTCTGTCATTTTGTAAAAAAAAGGATACATGCCCAAATAAGTAGAAGGCAATGCATCTCATCTGGCTGAGGTGTGTGCAATTGCAAATGAAAGAAATATTCCTTGCAAATCCCCAATGGCTGATTTGATTGACTGAGTTATTTTCTTGAAAATACCCAATAGAAAATTGCAGTCATTTTCTCATGCAAATTATTAATGTAAACAGCAGGAATTCATTTGGAAAGATCAAAAGTCTATTTTTATGCAAGTGTACACACAAAGCATTCAAATGAAACCCAGCAATTTGCCTTTTATAGAATTGGCATTTGCATTTCTTGCCTAAATAGGAGATTTACATTTTTGAAATGCGACAATCATCATTTGTTACAGATTTATATTTTAGCAGATAAATATAATGTAACCTGGACAGTTACATTCAATTCTGTATACTTATAGTAAAGAAATAACAATAATAATAGGAATTAGTCAGTATAAAGTATATATGATATAATTTTTAGGAGGAGCTCAGATTTAAATCAGCCTGTTTGTACTTGTATTGTGTTTGATGACTCTGATCACTGGTTCTTATACTTGATGTAAAGTGTCACTCAAGCATTCGTAAGTAAAAATATTGACATTTCGCATTTCAGTGATCTCGTAGGTTTGTCCTGGCCTCTGATGCAATCTGTGTCGAGAAGCATAAAATAAGAAGACTAAAAATAACCATTTTGCCTAAATGGATGCGGCCCCATACATTCCTGGATTTTACATTTTTCCAGAATTTACTGTTTGATGGTCTCCGGGAAAATGTAAAATTGAGTTTCTATTGTATTATCCCTAGTCACTTGTTAGGTCACTTTTTAGGCCATGATAGCCAACTCCAATTGTCCAGTATACTGGCTACCATAGTTACAAGTATGATCTTAAATACTATGAGGGCTGATTGTTAGGACACATACTGTATGGTAAAGTGCTGAATACTGACAAAATGCTGTAAATTCTAGGTATGCACTGAATCCAGTATTTGGGATTCAGGTGAATCCCCGAATCCTTTGTGATAGATTTGGCTGAATACCAAACTGAATCCTTATTTGCATATGCAAATTAGAGGTAGGAAACAAAAAAGTGGAAAAGGAATATTTTACTTCCTTGTTTTGAGATGAAAAGTCACATTATTTCCTTTCAGACACTAGGGGCAGATTTATCAAGGGTCAAAGTGAATTTGAGGGAAATTTCAAAGTAAAAAAAATTCAAAATTCAAAGTAATTTTTTGGATCATCAAACCATCGAATAGGATACTATGACCATCGAATAGGATACTATGACTTCGAATTTACTTTGAATACGATTCGAAGTAAAATAGTTTGAATATTCGAATATTCGATAATCAAAGTACTGTCTCTTTAAAAAAACTTCGACTTCAATTGTTCGCCAAATTAAACCTGCCGAAGTGCTATGTTAGCCTATGGGGACATTCTAATGCATCTTTACACATCGATGTAAAATCGTTTGCTAAAATCGTTCGATTCGAACGATTTAATCGTTCGATTCGAACGATTTAATCGTTCGATCAAACAATTTTACCTCGATCGTTCCATGGCCAAATTCGGTGAAAAATCCTTTGATATTCAAAGTCGAAGTATTTTAATTCGATTTTAATTTGATTCCCTTGATAAATTTGCCCCTAATTTACATATGCAAATTAGGATTCTGATTCGGTTCGGCCACACACAATGAGTCGTCCGAATCTGAATCCTGCTGAAAAGGACGAATCCCTAACCAAATCCTGGATTCGGTGCATCCCTAGTAAATGTGATGTGTATATATTTGTTCAAAAGGAATAGCAAAAAAGAACAGACAGAGCCAGATGGCAGTCTGGGAAATGAGAAAACACCTTTATCATGGACATTAACTTGAGATTTGACAGTGAAGAATAGCGTTGCCTTGTAAAAAGCCTTCATTGCATCTAGCAAGGTTCCAAGTATTTTGGATAAAAGATATTATACCTGTATTTACCTGTAATTAATTTGACTTCTATAGCCGTACCAGATCAAGAATATATTTTTTCATGAATGAATGAAATGCTGCTGCAGGGTCAAACCATTTTAAACTTATTTTCAATGCAATGCCACTTTATCATATTTAAATAAAAGAAACATAATCAAGTGCAGTATATAGGTAAAAATAAAAGCCTGTGTGTAACATGCAAAGCAGTGTTGTTTTTTTGCTCCTTCTGAGGCAGATAATTATGTTGCAGTTTATTATTATACAATCTTATCCCTTTGCCATTTGTTGTGATGGTTTTGTTAGCAAGAGTCCATTATGCAGGAGAGTTATCTGTGCACTGGTAAGCTAATTATCTACCTCACAAGAACCAATGATGGAGTAGCTTTTATTTCTTCATTTTTCCTGTTTAGCTCAAGAAAGTTAAAATCTAGGCTTTTAAAGGACAGATAACCCCCTCCCTACAAACACACACACACACACACAAATTTAATCAGTAAATAGCCTTTATGAAATCATTAGATACCTGCCACTCTGGTTAACAGTAAGGCAAGAGCATCCCCTTTATCACTTAGAATTCCTTCTCTAGCCAAATCTGCCCCCTCCCTCAGGCATTTACTTTGGCTGCTGCCTCATGAGCATGCTCGGTTCTTCTCAGCTTAGATAACTAAACACACCCTCCAGTCTCACTGATAAACAGTGAGAAATGTTTTTCTGAACTGAATTGCATCTCAAATTGAATATGAGTCCTTGAGTTTTCACGTGATAAACCTCTTTCTCACTGAATTGAATCTGGCCCAATATTTGGAAATTCAAAATGTTGAAATAACGCAGATATTTTATGCCACTGTAGACCTAGCAGAGTTGTTGAAGTCAATGGAGTAAATTTAAGCAGATTTTATAAAATTTGACATAATTTTCTGTTATGCAATATACCCTGCAATGGTTATGTCATGTCATATTTTATTTTTCTTTATTTTGTATTTTCCTTCTGTTGTACTTTTAGACCTCGTACAGCAATTCTACTGAGCTGTATTGATTTTAACTCCAGTACATGCTTGCAATTCACCCCTACACATAAGGAACACGGTATAGGCAGTTACATACATTCTGTTCTGAGTAATTGATTACATAGTACACTTGTGATGTCAGGGGGTGTCCGGAAAGGTCTCCAAAAAGTGATCAAAATATTGACAAATATCTGCCGTATACAGGTATGGGACCTCTTATTCTGAATGTTCTGGATCTGGAGTTTTCCAGGATAATGGATCTTTCTGTAATTTGGATCTTCATACATTTCATCTACTAAAAAACATTTAAACATTACATACTGTAAACCCAATAGGCTGTTTTTGCTTCCAATAAGAATTAATTATATCTTTTGTTTGGATCGAGTACAAGGTACTGTTTTATTACAACAGAGAAAAAGGAAATCATTTTTAAAACTTTGAATTATCTGAATAAAATGGAGACTATGGACATGGCCTTCCCATAATTCAAAGCTTTCTGGATAACGGATCCCATACCTATATTAAATCCCTTTGAGTGCTATTTGTTTGAGACTGTATACTGACTTTGAAATTGAGCTGAATTTGGCTGAATTTAAGCTAGCATCAGCATTTGCCATTTTCTGTATAGTGTTCGATTATATGATTAAATTATATATCTTTTGCCATTTGAGTGTATTATATTGTTTTGCTACAAATAGATTTGTTTCCAAAGGGGGAAAAAAACAACAGTAGCTGACGGACAAGCCATAATCAGAAAAGCAGACTAAGACTCCTGTTAGAGCAGTAAGAGGCTAAAAAAGGAAATTAATACTATGGTTTAGAATTATGACCAAGCACATAAAACTGGTTTAAGTAATGTCAGCCTCATATTTTGTGCATTTTATTCTTCTTTCAGTTTCATTCCAATCAATGAGGAAACGTGAGATATGTTACAAAAATATAATTACATGGCTCCACAGATCAATTGTTTATTACTGAACTGCGGAAATCGTGAAGACACTTTTTACTACTTGATTAACATAAGGCGTTTTGCTGTATTTTTCGATGCAGTGCTTTTATTACAAGGAATTATATGCGAAGCAGCTTAAAAAACTTTTCATGTTTGGCATAGCAGTGGTTTAACCAAAAATTCACTTACGTTCCTCTACTATACAGATATAGTAGTATAGTATAGATAAGCCACTAGCTGCACTGCTAGTTATTAAAAATGTGGTAGTGAAATAAGAAATACTTTTTTTATTTGTCCATTTTTGCCTGTCAAAACAATATGCTTACTTTTAGGGTGGTGCTGTAGATTACCCTGCTGAAAAATATATATATTTCATAAAGCTCCCTATCTGAAGGTAAATGTCAAACATTCTTTTTTAAACCATTGCAATTAATATGAACCTGACTTTCCCCTTGTTTCTATATTAAATACACTTTTTCTCATTCAAAAGGAATCAAATAGATTTGATAAGTTTCTACCTTTAATGCTGGCAATAAAGCCTCACACCATGGGATACACATATGCACACAGTTCTGCTTTTTATCTTATTCCAAGCTGCAGAAAATATAGAAAAGGGAATTTTTTGCTTTTGCCTCACATTTGTGAAGTAAAGGCTGCACAGGGCATCAGATTATTACATTTAAGGTTTCAAGGGAAGTTATATTAAACATAGTGATGTGAAACAGAATTCTAGAAATGTTACCGGCATATTGTGAAATCATAATTATAATCACAGAACAGATCCCTGTAGGGAACCCCTGGATATGAAGAGCTATTCAGATTTTCTTGAAATCCTAATACCAGCAGGATTTCAGGCTAGCTTCTGGTGTATTATGTCAATATGGTATTTAACACTCTTAAAGCCAACCATATTTGTATCAGATTATTAATATTATATTCCCTTACTGCTTCTGGACTAATATGATATTTCAAAAAATATTTAACTAACAGGTTAAGGCATTCTCCACTGTATACCGATCAAATGAAATCATTTTAGAGATAAAAGGAAATAAAATAAAAACTTTTGATAAACACTGTATGATTGTGTGCATGACATTTCCTTCAACTGCTTCCATTTTCTAATAGATAAGCTGTCTAGAACATATCCAATTGTTACAGGCTTTTACAAAATATTTTAGGTCTTGGCAAAAATGCAGTCAAAAGACTTTCTTTATTACTGGCAAAAAAATATGAAATGTTTATAAAGCTTACACTAAACTAATTCTACACCAACTATAGGCCCCAGATGCTCCTTGTCTTTCTGTGCTTGGTTGGCCCACCCCATGGTGTCTGTAAAGGATAAAATGGGGGCACTGTGGAGGCAGATGAGAAAGGGATGAGTATTTCAGGCAGGGACTGGCTGTGCACGCAAGGAACTAAATGGCAGGACAGGAACAGAGAGATGAGGACGTAGAATCAGAACTGGATGGATGAAGAGGGCGATGAGTCAGAACAGGAGCTGACTGGAAGGATAGGGCAGGATGGTGTGGGTTTAGATCAGCTCAGACTGGGGACTGGATTGCAGGGGGACTGGATTGCAGGGGGACTGGATAGCAGGGGGACTGGATAGTAGGAGGATTGGATAACAGGAGGACTGGAAATCAGGAAAGGGAAAGATAAGGGTCAGGCTTGGTAGATTCAGACAGGAGAAGGAAAGAAAGGGCAAGGTAAGGTCAAGAAAAGGTCAGGATTGGAGGGAGGAGCAAAGAAAGATTCAGAATAGCGAGGAAGACAAGGCAGGGCAAGGTCAAGAAAACTTCAAAAGAGGTTGGCACAAGCCTGGACCCACAAAGCAGTAAAGCCAGAGTCAGATTACAATTTATAATCTGACTCTGGTTTTACTACTTCGTGGGTCCAGGCTTGTGCCAGCCTCTTTTGAAGTTTTCTAGTGTTTTGCTCCCCTTTCTGAAGGTCTTGGGCGTGTGCACCCGGGCCCATCGTATACAGCGGTAAGCTCAAAGAAACGCATATAAACTTTGTATACACCGGTTAAATAATTGTACCGTTTATGGGGCTAGGTCAAGGAAAGGTTAAAACAAGGCAAGATAAAGCAAGACTGGAACCAAAATAGGAATAGGAAGGCAGGATATGAGCAATGCAAGGTTCAGAGTAAGGAAGGACAAGGCAGACAAGGGGTTAGTCAAGAAAAAACAGAAAAGAAAAAAAAGCAGAAAAGAAAGCAGGCTGCTGCTTGGCAAGGGCTGTGAAGGGCAGGTAATAGATAGTGAGCAAACTTGCTGGCTGCTCACCTGGTCCAATGGTTAAGAGCCAGAAACCCAGCAGAGCCTAACAGTGTCAATGTCAGGTGGGTCATTTATTAACACAAAACAAATTTGCATTTGTGCAGTTACTTGTGGCAACCAGTCAGTATAAACAATTTATCCTATATTTATATTGGATATCTACTATATATAGATATGTTCTCTTTGATAACTTTTGAGAGACAGATATTCAGTATTTGGGAGCTCCTATACCCCCTGTCACTGCCGGCACCCACTACCAGAACAGGTGCCAAGTACCCTGGTCTCGGCTTTACCAGTAGTGTGACCACCGTTGGGCTTCGGGAGGAGCCCTCAGCTTACTTGGGTGCCACCTGGACTTAACGAGGGGTACAAGGCGAGATGTTCTGGCTAGCAGAGGGGCACGGCAGGTAGATAGTCTTTTAGGCCGAAGGTCACGGTACAAATGAAGCAGGCAAGAGAATCGTCAGACAGGCAGGGTCGAGGCAGGCAGATATCAAGAATAGTCAGGCAGGCAAGGGTCAAACCTGGTAATCAAACAGATGGGGTCAGGCAGAAAGAGTAGTCGAGATGCAGGCAAAGGTCAGGATTCGGATATCAGAATAGTCAGGAACAGGCAGGGATCAAAACCGGAATAGCAGATACAAAATACACAGGAACAGACAGCACAAGGCTTCAGGAACCACCAGAATCAAGATTCTATCACGGGCCCTGGCTGGGGGTCAGAATGGGCTTTATATACATTCGAAATTGGCGCCAAAACGAGCATCAATACGTGATTGCGCCAGCGCGCCTGTACCTTTACGAGGCGCGCAGGCACGCCCTAGAAGAATTAAGATGGAGCTGGACCAGGAGCGCGGCGGCGTGGCGGCCGTCCACGCCGCCGCACACCAGGTAATTTTATTACACCCCCCAAGTTGATACCTAATGACCATGCTTACAGTAAAGCATTCTAGCCCAACCCTTGGGGGGGAATTATAGGTTGAATGTATTAAAATGTTTTATGATAACTGTATTGAAAGTAGAAAAACCAGCACATTACATTCTATTTTACTGCAGGACCTGGATTCTCTAAACTTTCTTAGGTTAGATATCTCCAGGTTTTCCTGACAGTATATTGGACATACATTTACAGTATATTATTAAATGCACAATATATTTAGAGCTATATTTAACGTGGCTTACCATAATTTTGAAGAGTACTAAAATATCTACTATAGATGTGCCTTTTCCAATAAAAGGTATAAGGTCTGCCCAGAAATACAATGCAGGTAAACACAGAGACAAAAACAGACTTATAGCAGTTCACACTACCTCTTCATTGCAATGCTTAACTGATTTCATAGACAAGCTGAATACACAGAAGGCAGCAATACTAAGCAAAATAAAACAAGGTATTTACTGTATTATTATATGACCATGATATTACTTCCTGGGGATATATATATATATATATATATATATATTTATATATATATATATATATATATATATATATATATATATATATATATATATATATATATATATATATATATATAGTCAACTACAAGAGGTCCTCTGCACTCAACCCATTATCAATATATTTAAGACAGAGACATTTTGTGCATACTGCTACTAAAAAATGCCTTACCCTTTAAACAACACAGGGATTGTTTGTCCATATATTGCAATATATTTAAGCTGGCCAACTACGTCAAAGTCATCCCATATCTGGCCAGTCCTACGCTTAATTTTCATCTGATTCATTAAGAATTCAATTGCTTAATTATACATTTTACAAAGGGACTAAGTTTTACCTGCAACTTACTTGCTGCTTTCAAAGTAAAACTCCCAAACTTGGCTGCCCTTTTATTAGACACCAGTGGGATCACCTGACTATAGCTGGGAGGGGTGGGAGCTACAACATGGAGCTGGTCACTGCTCCTGTATAACTATAACAAACAAGGGAAAGTTGTGCTCACCACTATTTTTTAAAACCATTAGGCGGGGGTGCAATGAGGGTGTGACCACAAAATACATATAGTCAACTACAAGAGGTCCTCTGCAAAAATAGTGGTGAGCACAACTTTCCCTTGTTTGTTATATATATATAGATAGATAGATATATATATATATATATATATATATATATATATATATATATATATATATATATATATATATATATATATTGTTTTACCTTGATTTAAATTCACCATTAAGGGTTAATTAAAAAGCATTAATACATTAAAAATTTAAATTAAGAAAAATACTGCATAAGTATAAATTTTATGTTCAAAAAGCTATTGTTCATGAGTCAGAGTAATTAGTGGCCAGCAAAGCATTGCCTTTTTATTAATTTTAGCTTCTGATGAAACCATTAGTCCTAATTTTGCATTCATGAAGTGTAAAAATATCTGAATGGATTAAGCCACATGAGCCATGGCATGTAGTTCAAGTGAATTATTATACTAAATTTTGAAATTTATTACATAGCTTAAACATTTTCAGTTGCTGCTTCAATTTAATCCTCGATTAACACATTTTCCCCTTTGCTGATAGCTGTCAGCAAAGGGGAAAAGGTGAGGAATTTGTTAATTCTGAATATCCAATCAACACCACCTGTGGGAGCCCGCTGTGCTTATTTCATACCAAATCCCAGTATAGCTTAATAACCTTTCAATGATAATTGTGATCTCATTTAAGGAAGTAGATGCATGTCTTTCCAAGATCAATAATGCATTGTTCAAAATGCTATATGTATCTGCAATATGCATTTAGTCTCATTTTGATGCTACTCACTAGTGAGGCACTGGCCAAACATGCAATGGGTATATATGCATGTAACTGTACAAAGAAATGAATTGCTAAATAGAAGGGTAGTGCCTAGAAAAATTACCTGCATTACACAAACTAGATTCACATGAATTAAATTGGTTTGCTAGTTAAAAATGTGGGGATACAAATCAAAATATTTAATAAGATTATTATCCCAAAAGCATCAGATGGAAAGCAAAAATTGTTTTGACATCCCTTTGCTATTTTTTGTGATACATGAAAAAGAGGAAACAATTACCACTTAAAATACTTTAATCTGAAAAACAATAACTTGTCAAAATATTAGAAGAATGCATTTGGAAATATGCAGAATCACAGTTAAAGTATGCTTATGAAAACAATAAATAGAGACATGTTGGAACAAGTGGCAATGTCACAACAGATGGGAAGTGATAAATGTAGTTTAGACCAAACACACAAAGAATAATGTTTGCAGAAGACGGTGGTAAAAATAACACAGAAACTGGACTAAGTCTAAGTAAATCACATCCACTGCCATCCCAGAATCGAGGTCCCTGCTTACCTTCTCATAAAAATAAATTGTTAGTCTGGCAAGATCTATTACGCATACAACCATGCTGGCAGAAACTCATAGTATTGTTATTTGCTATGAAGTCTAGTATCTTATCCTTTAATAACCCTTTGAAAAGATTTCTTTCACTGATATCAGACTAACTGGCTGAGAACAGGGTCCCTTTTTGAATAACGGCACCACATTAGCAATTCACCAGTCTCTCTGCACCATGCCAAGACCTCAATGAATCCTGAAAAATTAAGTAAAGAGGTTTGGCAATCACAGAGCTAAGTTCACTAAGTACCCTGGAATGAATACCACCTGTCCCGAACCTTTGTTTATCTTAACATGTTCTAGTCTCTTTTGAATTTCTTCATGTGTGAACCATGCATCATTAGTTGTATTACTAGAATTGGGGCTATCAAGAAGGAAACCTTCAGTAACTGTCAAGAGTGAGTTTATTAACTGGTTCCTCATTTGTGTAGACAGACCAAAAATATGAGTTCAGAATCTGAGCTTTTTTTTTGTTCACCAGAACCAGTTGACCCCCCTCTCATATTAAAGGTTCCCACCCCTTACTGCTTAATTTTTTTTACTATTAACATATTTAAAAAATAATTTTGGATTATTTTTACTGCTTACTGCAATATCCTTTTCCATATCGATTTTAGCTTGCCTGTTAATTTTTTGCATGATTTATTGGCCTCCTTGTACCTTATAAATGATTCTGCTGTCCCAGCTAACTTGAAAGCCTTCAATGCGCGTCTTTTCTATCCCACCTCAACACTTCTACTGAACCAAAAAGGTTTTGCTTTGCAACAACGTTCCTTGCTTACAAGTGTAATATACTGACATGTATATTTATTAAGCAGCATTTTAAAGACTTGCCATTTTTGTTCTGTGTTTAACCCTGTGAAAATCATTTCCCACTTAATATTTTGCAGAGATGCCCTTATACTGTCAAAGTTTGCACGTCTGAAATTTAGTGTTTTAGTTAATCCCTTATAGAATTGCCTCTGCAAAAGAATCTCAAAGGAGACCATGTTATGATCACTATTTCCTAAATGCTCACCCACACAAATGTTGAGTTCAGTATTATTAGTTATTACAAGATCCAAAAGAGAGTTTTTCCTAGTAGGTTCTTGAACGAGCTGGAATAAAAAGTTGTCATTCAGCATATTTACAAACCTACTGGCTTTTTCTGTCTTGGCAACCCTATTACCCCAGTCAATGTCTGGATAATTGAAGTCACCCATACTAATAACTTGACCTAGTTGTAAAGCTGCTTCTATTTGTAGGAGTAGCTGGGCTTCATACTCGTCACTTATACAAGGTGGTTTATAGCTTATACCAATGATAATTCTTATTGTAACCGTATGCCCAGTCAAAATCTGTACCCAGAGGAATTCTACACCCTCACCAGTGCCAGCTATGGTTATTTCTTTAGTGCAGGAGTCCCCAACCTTTTTAACTTGTGAGACACATTTAAATGTAAAAAAGAGTTGGAGAGCAACACAAGCATGAAAAGGTCCATGAGGATGTCAAATAAGGGCTGTGATTGGCTGTTTGGTAGCCCCTAAATGGACTGGTAGCCTATAGGAGGCTCTGCTTGGCAGTACACCTGTTTATTTATGCAACAAAACTTGCTTCCAAACCAGGATTTCAAAAATAAGCTCCTGCTTGGATACTGCTGGAAGCAACATCCAAGGGGTTGGTGAGCAACATGTTGCTCGCGAGCTACTGGTTGGGGACCACTGCTTTAGTGCATGGCTTTAATTCAGGCTTTACAAACAAACACACTCCTCCACCCTTTTTATCCCTTTGTCCCTCCTAAAAAGGGTATAACCATTCACAGTCCAGTCAAATGTTCCATCCCACCAGGTCTCAGTGATACCAATTATATCATAATTTTTTGAGCATGCAATTAATTCTAGGTCTCCCATTTTACCTGACAAACTCCATGCATTTGCCAGCATACAGCGGAGGTTACTACTTTTACTTTTTAAATTTGTATTACTTAGTGGAGAATTATATGTTAAGTTAGTATTAGTTAGTCTGTTTTCCTTGTAACAGAGGTAAACTGTATGCCCCCCTCACTCCTCCCCCATGACCCCTTACTAATCCCACTGCCCCTTCTACCCTAGCTTCCCCATCATTCTTTATCTCACCCACCCCCTTGCCTAGTTTAAACACTCCTCCAACCTCTTCTTTCCCCTAGCACAGTGGACCCCTTCCATTGAGGTGCAATCCATCACGACTGTATAGGTTGTACCCCAAGGAAAAATCAGCCCAGTGCTCTAGGAACCCAAACCCTTCCTTCCTACTCCAAGACTTGAGCCATGCATTTAGCTCCCTATGCTCCTGCTGTCTTCCTAAACTAACTGTGCTAAGACTGTCCCAACTCTGCTAAGACAGTTGGGACATGCCCAGCCCCACCCAATAATTTTTCTACCTGTTTAACCACATGCAGAACACTGGCACCAGGAAGACAGAAAACTGATTCGGATGACAGATTACCCTATTCACTTTCCTAATAATTGAATCCCCTACAACCACAATCTGCTTAGGCCTGACTCTGCTCCCCTCCCCACCACAACTAGAAAAACTAGTCTCCTGGCTGTTAGAGAGATCAGCCCCATCTAGAATTGCCAATGCAGAGTTCACACTCCCATCTTCACACAATCTGGCGAATCTGATGGGATGCATAAACCCCATATCAGCCTCCATTTTCCTTTTGCCCACCTTAGATTTTCTAACTGTCACCCAGCTAGCTGCCTCAACATTCTGCTGCTGTTCTGTTCCTCCAAACTATCTGACCCCACTAGGTCCTGCTCAGTGAGCAAGAGACTCCTTTCAAGATTGTCAATCGACCGCAATTTGCTCACAATCACCACAGAGGTAAGCAGTTTGGATCTCTTGTTCCAAATCTGCATACATATGGCAGACTGTGCACTGGGTAAGACCTTCAGTCTTGCTAGCGTTCATTTTCCCAGTTCAAAACAGATCAAAACTGTAATAAAAGAAAATTATATTTTGGAACAAACTTTTGATCTAGTTTGAACCGCCTTTAGTTTAAAACGCTAGTGTTTGTAACTCCACTTACAGATCCCCCGCTTAACTCCTGTGGTTGTAACTCCACTTACAGTTCCCCCACTTAACTCCTGTGGTTGTAACTCCACTTGCAGATCCCTCACTTAAAGAGCAAACACTAGAGCAAGCTCCACTGAAGTCCCAGGGGTTCTATTTAATGGATTAAGAATCAGGTCAAGGTGCAGGGGTATCTTGTACTTAACATCTACCATAGACAAGGGCTACAGGGCTCTCCTGCATCTTCTGACACATGCCCCTCCATAGCATGCATTACTGAATGATATGCAAGCAAGGAACATGCCATCGATGATCCAATATCTGTGAATGCAGTCCTGTCAAACAAATCCAGGCAACGAAAGGCGCAACCCATTGTGCCCTAAAATGAGTCATCAAAAGCAAACAAGTATTGTGCTTATAGTGTTATAGGTTGTAGGTTGCCCTATACATGGAAAATTAACCTCTTTTGAGAAAGGCTATTCAAAAATGGCAGATAAGATAGGAAAAATAATTACAAGCAATTTAATCTCCCTTAGACCCCCCTATATATATATATATATATATATATATATATATATATATATATATATATATATATATATATATGTATTTATATTAACAGTGTATCATTGTTTTTGATAAATTTAGAAGACAATTCAACTTAGCAATGTGGAATGTTAAAAAATATCTTCAACTAGCTAGTTACTGCTGCTGTAGACTCTTCTTTAAACTGAAGCATCCCACACACATTAAACTAACCCTTATGATAATGAATCATAGATTTAAAAGGTTTTATTCTGTTAAGGATACACATAGAACCATTTGGCAAGAAATCTAGAAATTCAAATAAAAAAAAATGGATTGCTGCCTTGTATTCTCTTTTGAATATTACAAATTGTTGGAATGTAGCATAAATATCATGTACAGATGGTATTGTGTACTAGCCAGAATAGCCAGGATGTTCTTCTGCTGAATCCCACATCCATATTTGGGTGAGTAGCCAAAATATTCAGTCATACTGGGCACAATACATAGCATTTTCTATGCTACGAGGTGGTTTCACCTATGTTTTCTATTTACTACCAAACTGCTATGCACATCTTGGCAAAAGGTGGACTAGGAAGAAGACAAACTAGAAAAAACAAAGATCCCCTATACTAGCTAAAGTGAAAACTGATATTAAAAATATGTTAAAACATGTTTATCAAATAAATAATTGAACCATCAAAAAACTGTCTAACCTGGCAAACCATTGTATTTGGAAATGATATACACAAAGCTCTTTCTTCTGAGCTTCAATGTACTTGTTTTATTTTGTACATAAGGTGCAAACATATAGAAAAAATAGAAAAATAATAGCAGCTCGAAGGAATTTTACCTAAAAACCTATGATCTGCATGGTTTGACCTTATTTACAGCACTAAAATATACAGGTGGATCTAGAGCATGCATATCTTTTCATGGCCCACTAACCTCCCCCATTAGTTTAGATATTAATTATTATTATATACCTTGAAGTGAAAAGTGTTAACAGCTGTCCACTGGCCCTCATTATGGAGTTCATTTTATATGCAATAATAGTAAGGGATTAATGAAGAAATCTGCCAGCTTCTCTGAGCCCAAAATCCCTGCAGTCTGGTGCCTCAGCTTGTTTGTACTGTACTGTTTCCATACAAGCAGCTGTGACCCCTTAATGTTGCCTGTCCTCCTCACCTGTGTCACATGCAGTAGCGTCACTAGAGGGGGGCGCAGCCGGGCCCGCCCCCTCTGTACGGCCGCATTTGTCAGTGGCGCACGGGCTGCCGGGGGGGCCCTGATTCATAAATACATTAATTCAAATCAAATGTTCAGTGATTTTAAAGGGTTGCTGTAATGGTGAAACGTCATTTTTCTATATTTAAAAAAACCAACCATTCTAGTTATTTCCCAGGATATTTTTAGTCTTCTACATTTTCTAATTGCTTATTTTTAGGCAGATATGTAGGCAGTAAAACCCAGTACCCACGCTAGTAAACACATGGGTACTGAGCTTTATAAATCCAAAAATGTTTATTTCTTCTTTTAGCTAAGATTCACTCTTATACCAGCAATGATTCTTCAAACGTAGTATACACTGTCAGTCAACATCAGTACAGTATACTCTTTACAATCCAGACACTCTATGTAATTTGTCAGTTCAGTCATTTTACACAGGCAATTACACATTTTCAGTCCCTTCCTTGCCATTAGCCTCCAGTGCCTCTGCAAGCTCCCCTCTACAGGGCTTAGCCCAAGTGTAAGGCCCTACCTGGTATACAACCAGGGCCTGGTGTATACTGGCTGCTGCTGCTCTTTTTTTAGACACAGGAGACAGCATGGTTTGAGCCTGTTGAATGATATAAATAACTTTCCCCACAGTGTGTTTTGCATGCAATAGCTCAATGGAAGGACAATTGTTGCTGTTCTTTTTGCTGATCTTTTCCAGAGCTCAGGTTCCTTAGATTTTTTCCAAGTATCCTGTCCTGTTCTGTCTGTTCCTGCCCTGACCTTGTTCCCTCTAATCTGACTTCTTGGTTTTGGCCTGTTACCTGGATTCTTGCTTGTCTGCTGCCAACCCTGACGCTCTGCCTGTTTCACAGACTGTGTTTGATTGCTTTTGCCCAGACTTTTGCCTGCTTTTGGACTTGTGTTTTTGCCTGTTCCTGCATTTTCAGTATTTCTTTATTAAATGTTTTGTAAACCGCTTTTATGTTTGTGGTAGTTACTCAGCACATTGGCTCCTATCATCTAAATCAGTATGTAATTCTGACCCCAAGGCACCAGACATCCCAGATCTCTGCAGTGGGTTTTAACACCTTTGACTGGTCTCTTTTCAAACTCCACAGTACCCCAATACTATATCCCAATTACATTATCCAACTCTGACACTACACCACCTTACTCCTAGATGGTGCATCCTGTTCTCCCTCAAAAACTATAGCTAGATTAGTTAAGGTTCCAGAACTCCATCCCAGAACTATTCATAACATAACTAAATAATGTTCTACTCATTGGCCCCCTCTAGAGGCCCCTACATTGTAATTACAACTATTAACATTCTACATGACTCTATGCCCCATCTAGATAGAAATTACCCAAAAATTACACTAGTAAAATTAGTTTGCCCCTTACAGATTAACTAAGAAGACCACCATGTTTCTGCTGAAAAAAACATAACCCATTATGGCATTAGCTTCAAACTGAATCAGCTTGTACATTAAAGGCCATATATACACTTGTAAATAATGGTACAATTATTCCAAGAACAATATCCCCTCATCCTAAATACAGTACATTATATGAATAAGAGGCAGAGGGTGCTGAAACCCCAAATACAATTTACATCCCTCTGATATAAAGAATCACACTGCGTGCTTCATGTTTTTACTATTTAAAACACAATTTTGGATTTAGTTTACTCCTTGCTACAATGCCCTTTTTATTTATTTTTTTGTAGCTTGTTTAATTGCTAGTTTGCACGATTTATTGGCCTATGTGTACTTAATAAAATCTTTTTGGTCCCAGCTAAATTGAATGCCTTAAATGTACATTTTTTTTCTCAGCAATCCTTCATGACTCTGCTTTTTGACAAAATATATATATATATATATATATATATATATATATATATATATATATATATATATATATATATATATATATATATATATATATATCTATCTCCTGGCAGGTATATTTGTTAAGCAGTTTTTTAACATAGTTCTGTCAATGACCAAAAAGTTTTTGTTTACCAACTGTCACAAAAGTTTGTTGTTTTCTTTTTAAATTGACACATTTATTAATCAGAGTCAGTTCATCATAATGAATAATTCTCTATGGGATGATAATGCTTTAAATCCTTGCTCCCTGATGCAAATTGCATGTGGTGAGAAAGGATTTGGACAATTATTTTCTGCAAAAATATTAACTTCTAAACCTTTGCTATGGTAGAAATAAATGGGGGTTGTTTAGCCAGCCCCACTCCAATTTAATTTCTCTGGCCAGAAGTAAGCTGAGCTTTATATTTGAGTATTCACTTAATGGAACAACCTGTGCTGAAATGTATCGTTGTTATTCCAGTTTTCTGTTTCAGTCAGCTTTGGTGCATTTAAACCCCAGCTTGATCTGACGAATGCTGGGTGTATTATAGTAGTCCAACCATGGCTATATGACTATAGGCTAGACATCGCTACATAATTATTGCCCAGTGGTGAGATCTCAAAAATAATTAATTTGTATTAAAATGTATGTCATAGGTCACTGCAAGAAAAAAATGCTCTATTGGAATAAGCAATAATAAATAATATAATTTTACAGCTCTGTACAAAAGACAAATTCAATGCTAGAGAGTCTCTATTCAGAATGTGTTTTACAGCCCTTCATTAGTAGATATGCTTGACTTTTTATATGGATGTTCCATTTCCCTGTTGGATAATGACATTTGTCCAATTTTCTGGAAATTTAGTGCACGATAGATGTGAAATGTTCAGTAAATGGAAGTAAATGCAAATTAACTCACTGGAGAATCAAAGGCAATTAAAATAATAATTTCAAGATAATGTCAACTACTATGTATTAGTTTGGGCTAATAATTAAGATTAGCATCGGACTCCATTTGCAATGTGTTTAAAGTTTTGGAATGTGGAACATTTGGTCAATGCAGTTCAGATTATTAGAGGTAAGAGAATGAAATGTTCTAAAAAGAATTTCATTTACATATAGAATAATGGCTAACATTACACATGCTAAGAAAATTGTAAGAAATGCTGAGAGAATATAATATTTTCTGCTAATTGTAAAATTTGGGTTTGTTTAATTTTGTTTCACCTGTTTAAGTACAGTATGTACTAAGAGGAGTCCAAATGGCAACAAAGTGCATTAGTGTTACACTGACTTTTGTAATGGAGAACTAATGCTTTAAAACTATTGTGGCAAGCAATACTGTATTTTATAAACTGAATATGCTATAGCAGCCCTAGAACAGTAACGTCCCATGACTTCAAAGTTGTCCATAGCAGCTCCTGATGTTTGATCTTATTAAGCCATCTTTTGTATGCTAGTGGCAATGCTCATGCTCAGTTGAGGTGCAAAGCTATAGGGGTCAGCTAAAAACATTAGCAGACAGTGAAGTTACATCTGACATAGAAACTTATGGTACAGGGCTGAATATTAATTTTAATACATAATGCACTAGTTGCTCTGGTGCTATGTAATGTAAACCAGACTTGAATTCTTTATAGTATATGCAGTCTATTTCAAATTGGTCCCTAAGCTCAGTGCATGTGTTGTGAATCTGTAGAAAGTAGGGTGGGAACACAGGAGGCACAAACCTTCACTGCTAAAGGGCTGTGGTGACCTTGGACTAGTGCAAGAGACCAAAATATGGTGCAATATATCTAGACTATTTTCTAAGCTTGTTATACTTTAAAGGATAAGTAAGCCTTTTATTTTAAAATCTCCTAAAATTACTCTAAACAGCCCCTAGAATACCATATTTATTCCCTCCATTTGGTTTTCATTTCTCTGATACAAGCAGCTGAACTACAGCTCTTTTAATCACTTCTTTGATTAGCGTGAAGATTGCCTCGGAAGTCTCCGCTTCAACTATGAAGACCTCAAAGAGGTGCCTACTGGGCATGTTCAGTACCTCTGCTCCAATGCATATCAATCAAGCATGTGCAGTAGGCACCTCTTTGAGGTCGTTATAATCAGAGAGAGGAGAGCTCAGGGAGGGAGCTGCATGCTAGACAAGGAAGTAGCTAAAAGAGCTGCAGTTCAGCTGCTTGTATCAGAGAAAAAAATAAAACTAAATCGATGGAGGAAGGTATGTTATTCTGGGGTCTGGTTAGAGTAATTTTAGAGAGAAAAAATAAAGGTATATTTAATTTTTAAGAGTACGGCAAATTTAAAAACAAAAAAATAAACCCACCAAATTGCGTCTATAGGACATATTTAGCAAAATGTGAAAATGAAAATGGAGTTCATTACAGGAAATTTCACATTATAATTATTATTTCTCAACTATACATTCATACCGAGAATATATGCTTACTTAGCTTTACCCATTTGTTCAAATGATAGGGGTCATTAAATAGAGCCCAGGCGCAAGTGCTACAACTAAATTGCATTCCTCATTCAAAAAGTACTTGCATTCTGGGTCTTGCTGGTGGCTTGTGCCTGCCTCACCATCAGTAAATGAACCCTCATGACTTCTGGGTTAAAGGGATGGTTCACCTTTAATTTAACTTTTTGTATGTTATAGAATGGTCAGTTCTAAACAACTTTTCTATTAGTCTTCATTATTTATTTTTATTATAGTTGTTTTAAATATTTGCCCTTTGCTTCTGACTCTTTCCAGCTTTCAAAAGGGGGTCATCGACCCCATCTATGAAACAAACCCCATCTAAAAACAAATGCTCTGTAAGGCTTCAAATTTATTGTTATTGCTGTGTTCTTTTACTCATCTTTATATTTAGGTCCTCTCCTATTGATAGTCCAGTCTCTTATTCAAATCAATGCATGGATACTATGGTAATTTGGACTCTAGCAACCAGATAGCTTTAATTAGAGAGTTGCTGAATAAAAAGCCAAATAATATGTAAATCATATATTGGCATGGTATCCAATTAGCAGTGAATGAACTGCAGGTCTAGCAAGAGAATGTTTAGCTTTACTTTGAGTTTGTACCACAAAATAAAATCCTACTCCTGTCCAGAAACTAACTAAACACAAGGTTTTCCATTTCTCACACACCAGTCAGCTATTCTGATCCTAGAACAGAACATTCAAAGTGCAGTACTTGATCAGGTAATATCTCCATTTAATTCCAAACACTACAGCAGAAAATTTATCTTAACAGTAAAAACCTTTATCTCCTTTAATGTTCTTTGATTTTTGTTTTTTTCTGACTTTTAAGTGTTTTTTGTTTGTGAGTTGTTACATGAAATGCAAAATAGACTTTATGATTACTGAAATCATCAAAGTTGTTGGAATCAATGAGCCATATGACATTTGCGCTACAAAGCAATTGGGAGTGTAAATTTGTATCACAATACTGGTTTCCATTAAAATTCAAAATATGAAATTTAAAACGTGTTCTAGTAAAAGATCATCCTTTTGAAAATTCTCTTCAGTCTCAGGAAAACAGTCATAACAAACATAATAGTGAGTGATTTTTTATATGTAAAATAAAGATAATTTGATTAATGATAATAATTTTTTTATTAGTAAGGAAAATAACTATTCTAATACAAATAATAACAGTTTATATAGAGATGAATTTTCAATTTTGCATCCACATCCCAGGAATGGCAACTCTTGTATACAGTTTCTGCACAGTAATTACTGTATTGGTCTCTTTACAGCCTAATGAATTGCATGCATTTGTGCACTTATTTTGTTTCTGTGATTTAAGAGGCATATATTTAAGATATAGTTGGGGGCACCTTACAAGGCTAAAAATACATAAAACACATAAAAAATACATAATACAATGATTTGTCAGCATTATTTCTTATGGGGCTACAATACCATTTACAATATTAAGAAAAGTGAATTATACAAAATGCCAAATTGCCAAAATATCTAATTTCTCATACCTTTTTGACCCACTTATTGGAAATATATAATAACTGATAGTTGGCTTGCTTTTAACTACTGAACTACAGGATAGGGGAAATGTTACTCATTCCTACTTAAAGGGATACTGTCATGGGAAAAAAAATTTTTTCAAAATGAATCAGTTAATAGTGCTGCTCCAGCAGAATTCTGCACTGAAATCCATTTCTCAAAAGAGCAAACAGATTTTTTTATATTCAATTTTGAAATCTGACATGGGGCTAGACATATTGGCAATTTCCCAGCTGCCCCAAGTCATGTGACTTGTGCGCTGATAAACTTCAATCACTCTTTACTGCTGTACTGCAACTTGGAGTGATATCACCCACTCCCTTTTCCCCCCCAGCAGCCAAACTAAAGAACAATGGGAAGGTAACCAGATAACAGCTCCCTAACACAAGATAACAGCTGCCTGGTAGATCTAAGAACAATACTCAATAGTAAAAACCCATGTCTCACTGAGACACATTCAGTTACATTGAGAAGGAAAAACAGCAGCCTGCCAGAAAGCATTTCTCTCCTAAAGTTCAGGCACAAGTCACATGACCAGGGGCAGCTGGGAAATTGACAAAATGTCTAGCCCCATGTCAGATTTCAAAATTGAATATAAAAAATTCTGTTTGCTCTTTTGAGAAATGGATTTCAGTGCATAATTCTGCTGGAGCAGCACTATTAACTGATGTTTTCCGATGACAGGATCCCTTTAACTACTAGTATTATCAAGTAAAGAAAAAGAAAATTACAAATGCATATCAGGGACATCTGTCCTGGTTTGCTGTCCTTGAGTCTTTGATGTGTAATAGTACAGAAAGTTTACAGTTCTGTTTAAAAGTTATATCATCCATTTACAAAAGCAAAGGCAATTTACCCACTTGCAGAAGAACTGATAGAGAAAAAATACTCACACAGTACCCATTGAAATACTGCTCACAATCTGACAATTCTGGATAAATGAAGAACATACTGTATGATGTACATCTATTCATGTAAATAAGTGTTGATAATTTCCATCCATTCAAACTATTTCATAAGAATGTAGAAAATACCACTTCAGTGGTTGGGGTAATTAATTCTTTTGGTTATTGTACTTTGCAATGGTAGAGATGTCAACATATACTACAGTTTAACATTGGCCACACTTGTTTGAAGATGGAGCCATCATCAATGCCCCATTGTAAATGCCCCCTATCATGTTTTGGCTATAAGATAGGACACATAAGGTTCTTAAGTCACTGAATATCGTTCAGCTTCAATTTCATATAAAATATGAGCTCTCATTATATAATAGCTTTTTACTGGAGGGTGTGTAAGCATTTATGGAAAAGGGAAGATACAGGAAGAGTTTTCATTCGAGGGTTAGACCTTTACACGCTAGCAATTTCTTCTAACGGTCTTTTACTTATGGAAATTAAATGCAATGTGCAGTTATCTTGGAAATGGAACATTTTGTAAAAAGTGAAAAATGTTTTTTAAAGTCTGTGAATTGAATATTAATGTGTTGTATCTAGCTGAATATAAGCTATTTGTGAGCTTAAACTGGGAATGAAGCTGGAACTAACCTAGAGGGTTATTTATCAAAGGTTGAATATTAGAGTTGTTTACTGTATACCTCATATGAGCTCATAACTCAAATGTTATCTTATTTAAGAAAAAACTTGATTCTGCAAGTTCGAGTTGCTAAATCCGAAAACTCTATTTGAATGAAATTACTGGAAAAAAGTGAATCGGCCGAATCCTGCTGAAAAAGGCCGAATCCTGGCCGAATCCCAAACCGAATCCTGGATTCATTGCATCCCTAAAAAATCACCAGTGGAAATCACCAGAAAATGTAGATATATTTTGGCAGAATTTAGAATTTTTTTATACATAATAATGACACATTCAACCTCATAGGCATCAACCAATTTTTTATTGCAGACTTAAAGGAGAAGGAAAGTCTATGAACAATATTATTTATATATGTTATGCATGGTATTAACATTAACATACTGTATGCCCACATAACTCAGAACTCGGCATTCTTTCGTTTGCCTGCAATATTCCAAATACTGTTGCAATTGACACTAGTGTTGTGTAAATGTGACAGAGTTGGTCTATGACAGGGCTACAGTATGTTATAAAAGTCACAAAGTTTGCACAAAGGCTAGTAAACCATAGTGAGCAGATACCTGCTATTAAACTTGTGATAAGTAAATTGTACTTACATATTGTGAGCTGTAGTTTAAAAGACTTGGTGCAAACTTGGAGTTTTTATTATATCACCCATTTGTGTGGATGGTAAACAATCTCTGTAAAGTGCTACAAATCTTTCATTGCTGGTACAATAATGATAAGAATATAAAATCTTATGCTTTTAACACTATATAATAACAATTAATTTATTGTAATATAAAATAGTTTTTCAAGGTTTCTGCAGTTTTGTAAAACTTATTAGAATCCCAAACATAAAGCTTGATATTACTGCTCTTAGACAGGATAAAAGTAGAACCTACAATGCTTCTTCCAATGAATAAACATCTTCAAGTTATAAAGAAAAACAAATGGAAAATGTTCACAATTAAACCTTTTACTATGCCCAAATACAGGAATTAGATCAATTATTCCGAATGCTTTCTGGAAAAAGGTATATTTTCTGTATTTTGGATAACATGCTAAATCTACTAAAAAATCCAACCCATTTGACACAAATATGAATTTATGCTGCTTAGTTGGGTTTAAGTACAAGGTATTGATTATTTGCTTAAAATGGACTCTGAGATACTTGGTGGACGTTCTCATAATTTAGAGATTTCTGGATAACAGATTTCCAGTCTCTCTTTTGAAGAAGTGCACACCTCTGCTCTCATTTCCTTCTATACTCCATATTGGTTCTTATGCTCAATTGGCCATAGCTGAGCATAACACAAGTGTTCAAGAATGTTCTATCTATTTTCTCATGATTTCTTACAAATCTCTTTGTAAAGGAATCTTTTTGATTCTTCTTTTACAACATGGTCCAAATGTGTACACCTCTCTCCCATTTTGTGTCTCTGTGTTTGTGTTTTTACTTTTTAAAGTACCTCTATGGTGCAATATTAATACATATTTACAAACATACATCATTTACAGTTATACTCTTATCTCCAAAATTAGTATCAAATACCATTTTCACTGGAATTGGACTGTGCAGTATTTAGGCACCTGTGAGTATCTAGTTTTGTACTGTATATTCAATGCTTTAGAGGGACAACATTGGATAAAAATGTTGTGTTTCTCTGCAACCGCTCATCACATCTAGCAAAATGAATTGTTTGAGAAAACAAGAAAGGGAAAGTACCCCTATTAACCTATTTTACTGTCGCTTCAAGTTCCACTCCTCTACTCGTGCCTAATAATTGGGAAATAATTAATTGCAAGATATCGCAAATTGATCTGCCACCTAGGTGTACAAAGTGCAAGTGCTTATTGAGAATTTTAAATAAGTAAAGTGCAATGCAAGGATATCAATTAATTCCTTTGAAATAATTAATAGGAAATATGATTTAAAAAACAATAATTAGATCAATTAAAGCACCAATTCATTGCAGGTTTATGACTTTAATAATTAGATAATGATACAAAACTAAAGTGCTGTGCAATAAATTAAATGAATTAGATTCCCAAATTAATTCCAATAATTGATTTAGAAAGAGGAGTTTTAAAAAATCTTGATTTGACCGAATAAATTAAAAAAAACACTTGCTCAGATTAAAAGAAGAGAAAATGAAATGAAGAATGGTGGAGTTGTCCCAAAAACTACTGCCTGATGATTTCTAAACCTGGTACACCACAAAGCTGGAGAAGGTGGGGTGACCGTGACTGTGGTCTCGTATTTTAAACTAGCCCTAAGCTGAGAAGAGCAATATTAACCAGGAGCTATTTGTGGGAGTTTATGTCTTCAACTCTCTCCACTCAATATGTATTGCTTGTTGGGCAGCTTTGCCTCTGTTGGTCAGGGGGTGTTCCTCAATAAATAACTGATAGTACAGTATGCACTGCTTTGCCCTGCTTCAAACATCTGCTGATTTTGGACTTTATAGTTTACATCCAGTATGCATTCGTTCTGCACTTTCTATTTCCCATGGTAACATCATTGCTACACTAATGAATTCATCTCAGTCCTGTGTGAATTTAAGCTTGTGAAAACTCTCAAGCATGCTGACAAATGATAGACAGATGTAATGAATTTAGATTAAATATGTTTAAGTATAACAATAATATACAGAAACTGAATAATATGATGGGACAGAGCAGGAGTGCTGACTACAGGGAGAACGTCAATGCTCTCCCTGTACTTGCATGTGTTTCTTTTTTTCTGGGTACTCGTTTCCTCACAATCTCAAAACATAAAGGAACGTTGCTTGGTCATGCAATTGGCCTATTGTTGTGTAAATGTGACGTACGTGATGGGATTATGTAGTAAAAATCGCAAAGTTTGAACAAAGGCTAGTACACCATAGTGATCTACTAAACTGGTGACCAGTTAATTGTACTTACATATTGTGAGCTATAGTTTAGAGAAAAACCACACTAGGGGGAATCCGAACCCTGGAGGAAGGGAGCAATGAATCTAATGCTGCCGATGAAGGCTGATCCACTCTTGTCACATGGTACAACATGGAGAATCATCAAAGACACACTTGTAGCCAAATTTATTAAGGTATAAAGTTAAAATCATGGCATGAATACATACAGATGATGCAGGCAGTGACTTTGCTAGTCACTTCCTCAGAAGCCAGTGCGCCCTCTACCGAAAACTCATTTAAATAGCCATATCATTGGTTTAAAGGCTATTAAACACAGTCACACAAAACATAACAGGTAATAGTAAATGCAATAAGTATTGGTATAGTTGTTAGAACCGTAGCTCAGTTACCCGTAATAACATGACTGTGGTTGTACGGCAGTGAGCAATAATGAAAATGATATGTAAAATGTGCATCAAGTAACAATTCTTAAAATAAGAAGACATACAAAAGCAACTGAAAAAATTGATGTAATACTGTATATACCACAATATACTGTATATATGAGAGGTAAAGTAATCAATCCAAAAGTAAATACATATAATACCACTTTCATATGTACTATTCTGAATCTAAACGATGAATATTTGGAAAAATTCATTAATAAAATAATCTGGTTTGGTTAAATAGCAAATACAGATTAAATACCTACAGTATCAGGTCAATCAACAAAATAACTAAGCTATAGTTTAAATGACTTGGAGACTTTTATTACATCACCCACTTGTGCGGCAGGGGCTGATGTGGATGGTAAACATTCTCTGTAAAGCACTATGAAACGTGTTAGTGCTGGTATAATAATGGCTGTAACATCATATGCTTTAAAAGCATAAGACGCATTTTGGAAGTCATTTATCAATTTCAGAAGACAGCTGTTACCTTGTGCACAATAAAAGTTCTTTTGCTTGCCCTAAATGTATAGTACACACACACAGAAAAACCTTTGGCAATGCAGCAAGATCTCAAGGGTGGTGGTAGATTTATTGCTGCTCGTGTAAAATAATGGCAGTAGTTCTGGCTGTCTTCAACGTTTTCACAAGCTTAATATTCACACAGGACTGAGTTGAATTCATAAGTCTGGCAGTGATGTCACCATGGGAAAAAGAAAGTGTAGAAATAATGCATATGAAAACTATAAATTCTAAAAAAGGCAGATCTTTGAAGCTGAGCAAAGCAGTGCGTACTGTACCTATCAGTTATTTGTTGAAAAGGTAAAGAAATTGGCTACTGACACCAAAAGCAATGCCAGCTAAGTTTAAATAATATGTTTTTAAAGTCTAGCAATGAAATAAAAAACTAGACAACCGATGATCTTTTATAGACATCGTGTCTGTTAAGGACAATGAAAAAATGGAATAAGAAAAAACTGAAAGGAAAGTTACATTAAGATTTAATGCCAAATAGGAATATTTAATTTAGTTCTCAAAACAGAAACTAACAATACAATGGTAGTTAAACATAAACTGAAAATAAAAGGCAAGATGGAATATCACAGACACACATAGCATAATACTCTTTAAATGAGTTTGCTTTACATGTGTAAGTGCTTATCATGATAGGATACACTGTATTATTTAAAGAATTATTAATAAAATGATGGACTGAAAAGGACAGTGTGAGCCTAAAGTGGTTCATTTATTGTAGCCCAAGCGGCAAATGCAAGAGCAATAAAGGATGCATCACATTCTGAACAAGGTGAAGCATCTTTGCCCCAATCTAAGTACATTAAATACTGCACCTCATGCAAAGTTCAAAAAACAAGTTGCTTTGAGACCCTTTAAGTACTTTGAACATTGACCCAAGCTTGATAAATAACCCTAAGATGTCTATAAACCCCTTCCTGTGCTTCCAGTCTACAAAGTGGAGACAGTTTAAGGTGCCATGTGAATTTTCACCAAGAATGTAGACCATGACTTTCTTAATCAGAGTCTGGAATATTTTCCACCTATTCCTCAAAGCAAATATTATTCAATTTGGCATTGATATTACTTATGTAAGCCATGGGATCAGCTTGTATAGCTGCCAGAGCAGTGTACCTTGACAATTTGGGACCCAAGCTAGTGGCTTTGTATCATAAATAATATTTATATACATTATATTTATTAAATTATTTATTATGTACTTTAAACCACTTATTATATTTCAATCATATCTAACAACAACATATTGAGTGACCAACAGAATATGTCAAAAAGGTAAGTTTTGCCTTGAAGTTCTCAATAGTAGAAGAAAGGTGTTTCTAAAAGGAGCATTTTCTTTGTTCAAAGAGTTTAGGTACTGGAAGCTGAAGAATTCTGGAAGTAACAATTCAGGCCAGTTACTCCATTCCAGAAGTCTAGTTCACAACCATCTATGTTTGCTCTTGTTTAGTCTGAGGCAAGCCTAACCTAGCATAAGGGTATAAAAATAGATATTCTTCTGTACTAATCACATTTGTTAATAAAAATAGCCAAAATACCCTTCTATTGAAATCTCATCTATGGCAATAAGAAGGGTTATTTGCTTTACAACATTTTACTCAGTAGTGGAGTTTATTCAAGCAAAAACTATTAGTTTGAAAAAAAAACAGATGTATTAAAAGAAGAGATTACAAAAACAGCATAGAAAATCTAGTAGGAAGTGGAATTTTTTCCTGAGGGTTTCTGAGAATTCAATGCAAAAGCAATACAGGAGAATACTGGGGTAGAGCAAAGGTCATTGGTGCAAGAACTAGAGATGATTTGAGATGCATCCAGATTCAGAAAACAGCTCAGGGTAGAGTTGTAATACATGAAAACAGAGGGTAGAGTTGTACTGGATGAAAATATATTGGTAGGAAATATGGATGGTAGGAAATAAAATGGTGTGTAAAATTAGGTTGTTAATGGCAAAATAAAAAGGTTGTAATTACTGTTTATCAAGTTACTTGCTGGTTGCTGTTCATTGGTAAAAGTATAATATGAATATAATAGGAAAAATGTTATAGCTATAAATTATCAGACGGCCATCTTCCATAGACTCCATTTTAATCAAATAATTCAAATTTTGAAAAAAAAAAATATATAATTTTTCTCTGTAATAATAAAACAGTACCTCATACTTTATCCCAACTAAGATATAATTAATCCTTTTTGGTAGCAAAAAAAATCCGATTGGGTTTATTTATAGTTGAAATGATTCTAAATAAAGTGGTTTAAAGTACATAATAAATAATTGTATAGATAGGTAGATAGGTAGATAGGTAGATAAGTAGATAAGTAAATAGCTTTCTTTAAGTAACCTGAGGTTTTTGATGAAAGAACTATTGATATTTTTTGTCAGAAATTTTGAGACTTTTGATACATATACAATAACTAAAATCAATGAGAGTGCTGTTGATTTAAAAACTGGATGGAAGTAAAAGAAAAGCCTGCTTAAATGAACTCAGTGAATATAATAAACCCCACTTTGTTCTAGCTCTCAAAGAAAGAGATTAGAGATTGAAAGCTGAGTCAAGGATTTAAAGTATAGGTCTCAAAACAGTTTTCCAGTAAAATACTATGGTATGGGATCCGTTATCTGGAAACCTGTTATCAAGAAAGCTCTGAATTACGGAAAGCCCATCTCCCATAGACTCCATTATAATCAAATATTTTTCTCTGTAACAATAAAACCAGTACCATGTACTTGATCCAAATTAAGATATAATAAATTATTTTTGGAAGAAAAAACTGTTTATTGGGTTTATTTAATGTTTACATGATTTTCTAGTAGACTTAAGCTATGAAGATCTAAATTGCAGAATGATCCATTATCCAGATACTGTAACTCCAGTTCCCGAGCATTCTGGATAACAGGTCCCATACCTGTACTATTAATACTGCCTTGACTCTGCTTTCATACATATTTTATTTTGATGCTATTTGAGAGTCTGCACAGTGCAATTTCAATATAAGTATTTGAGTTACTTTGTTGAAAATAGTTGGGAATATCCAATAATGTTTTGTGCTAGCTCTGAGAATGGGTTTGAACATGTTACCAGCTGTGTACAGTATATAGTATCCTTAGCTCAGGTTTAAAAAAACAGCAGTCTGCTGGTTTTAACTTTCCTTTTTTTGTCATTTTGTCAGTTAAACATGTACCTACACTATATATCCTGCTGCATATTACACACATGTACTGGGAGCATTTTAAGCCTATGTTTGAGTCTCTTCACCTGACGGGTAGCTGTTTGAAATGTATTTCAAACTGTATTTAGACTTGCATCTGTCTTTTTCACCACACGTCCAAACACTTGCAAAATCTTGCTGTATTCAGCTGCACAACACTGCCCAATATGACTGTATCTCAGTTCAGACTCAACCAAAACATTCATCCAGTCTCTTATTATCTCCAGCCTTGACTACTGCAACCTACTCCTCACAGGTATTCCAACACGTCGACTTTCACAACTCCATCTGTCTAATTGCTGCTGCTCCCATATGCATATCCCTTCACTCCAAATCTCCTCTAAAATCAAATTCAAACTACTCACACTTACATTCAAGGCCCTTAACAGTGAAGCCCTCCCTATATTTCATCTGAGATCTCAAAATATACTCCTTCACTCAACCTTCGCTCTGCTCCTGATCTTTGTCTCACTTCTCCTCTTATGTATTCAGCTCTTTCTCATCGACAAGACTTCTTTTGGGCTTTTGCTTTTCTCTGGAACTCTCTGCCTTGAGCTGTCAGATTTTCTCCTTCTTTCCAATATATATATATTGTACTTTTATGCACTGTAAAGTGCTGCGGCTCCTTAACAGAGTTTTACAAATAAAGTTATACATACATACACCACATGCCAGTAACATCACTGAATAAATGGATTATAATCATATTAACCCCAATCATATTAGTAAGATCACTGCAAAAATAGACAATGGTCTAAATGGAGCTGCAAAAACTGACAAGAAAAGACACTGAAGTATTGTTTTAACTCACTGAGTGGGACACTCACAAACATTTTCGTATTTCACCAATGGAAGTCCATTAACTGATCAGAACATCAGATCTTTCCATATCTACTCTGATTCACTTAATTGTAATTTGTAATGTTTGTATACTTGCTCTGAGGAATAGGGATGTAGCGAACTGACGATTTGGTGTTCGCGAACACCGGCAAAAAATGCGAACGTTCGCGGACAGTTTGCGAACTTCGAACACCCACTAAAATCGTTCGATTCGAACGATCGAAGGATTTTAATCATTCGATCGAAGGATTTTCATTCGAATCGAACGATCGAATGCTTTTCATTCGATCGAATGCTTACAATCGTTCGAACGAATGGAAATCGTTCGATTTTTAGCGGTCGAAGGAATTCGAATGGTCGAATGGTCGAACGATCGAACGCGAACTCAAAATGCGAACTTCGGCGGAGGCGAACGGTCGAAGTTCGTGCGAACTAGTTCGCAGCAGAACAGTTCGCTACATCCCTACTGAGGAAGGAGTTCTGTGCAGCTCAGAAACATCAGCTTAATAAAGTTTTAAAAACACATCCTGAGTGCCCTGTGGTTTTGAAAACAGTTATTTGTCAAGAATTAAAAAATTAAATTTCCAGGTCAATCTTTCCTTTAGTAAAAATAATAATAACACCACATATTTTTAAAGTGGAAACATATTCCACAGGGCTGTACAATCGATGGCTGTGTACATCTAATATACAAAGAACAGCAAAGAGGACCCTACTTAACAGAGCTAACAATTTAAACGCAGAAGAGGGTTATTAGGAAAGAAAGATGGAGGAATGGATATTTTAAAAACAAACTTATTTTTTGAGCAATAAATGACAATTACGGGGTTATTTACTAAACCTTGAATATTTCTGGTCGTGCTTTTTAGGCCAAAAATTATATTTTTTTTGTGAAAATAAATCTCAAATTTTCAAGATTTTTTTTACCCTGATGCTGCAAAGAGCTAGAATCTGAAAAACCGCCATCTCAGACCTGTTGAAGTCACGTCAATGGAAGATGCCGATCTCAATTTGAAGATATTGTGGTATGATCTGGGTTTAGCCCAATAATCCAATAATCTCAGGGTTTTGCAGGCAAAAAACCTGAAAAAAACCCCAGACAATTTGTAAAAAAGTCCAAAAAAATAGTTTTCACTCGATTGCATCTATTTTTCCCAATCCAATTCTCGCTATTTTATTAAAAAATAAGACTAAATCTGGCAAGGGAGTTTAGTCAAGTTTTTTTTTAATTTTAATTATGAGATAAATTTGGATTTTAGTAAATAAAATTCTCAATGCTTCAATGTCAGTAGCAGAGTGAACATTTCTGCACAAACTGATTATTTGATTAGAGTTTGCTTTTTTGCCGTTTAATAGGAATATATGCTGAATATGGAGGGTAGTTTTAATGTCATGACCTTTTTGATGTTCTGTGATTTGATTGTGCGATGATTGCACTTTCTTCAAGATGGTTTTTCTGTATGATAATGGCAATCAGGAGACAGGGCCCTTAAATATGTAACAGTGACAACAAGTTTTTGGATGAATAGCTGTAAAAAACTGTTTTAATTTAGCCTTACAGTGGTATAGGATGTATACAAGAGTACAACGGTAAATATTAATCATAAGCATTTTTTTTAAAAACAATATTAACTTCTCTAATCAAAATCAATGTAAGCCACTGAAACTTTCATTAAAAATTTAATTTGAAGATTTATTAAGATATGATTATCTAATATGAGATCATGCATAAATCATGCACTGACAGATAGAGATTATTGTAGGGGCCCATAGGGGGTTAATCTGCCCTATGGCTTTAAGGCCCCTCCCTTAGTTTAGTGTGATTGGCCAAGAGGGGTAATGACAACTTCCTGCCACACTGCATTATAGTGTGTGTAAGGAGTGGCCTCTTCCTTTTTGGATGGTGATCCAGGGGAGCCTGGGTACAGCAAGGCCCAGAAAGTCATGTGTCCAAGTTGGAAACCAAGCAACCCCGTGAATGAGGAATAGAAAATGGCAAGTGAGCTCCCAGTACTAGTACGCTCTAGGAGTGTAACGTAGTCGGGTTGAGCTAGATAAGAGCAGTTCTGAGCTCCAACGCAGGATTGACAGTTTGGAGGTATCTCTCCCAGGCCATATTTCCTGTAGCATACGGATCCCAGTGGAGAGGGAATCAGGAGAGATGATTGCCCTGAGGTTGATCCAGAGACCACTACCAGAATATGTTGCAGAGGTGAAGTGGGATGCCTGCCAAGTCTGTCCTAAAGGAGTGTCAGTATGTGTAAAGCTGCATGTGATGTGCCTTTTTCCTCTGATCCATTGGATGTGAGTAAACCTGAGGACATTGTCTATCACTAATAAACAGTTCCATGTTTGCATCATAAGAACCTCCTGGCACCCAATCTTTTGTATGTTTGTATGCACAGTAGCCTGAGTGTTGTAGTTGCACTAAACCTTAGAGGGAAAGCTTCCACATAGGGAAGGCCTGGATCCTGAAGGGAGAGTCCAATGTAACCCATGCTCTGCTCACTAGCTGGAAAGTGACTATATGTGGTGTGGATAGCCCAGATTGGCGTTACATTATCAAAACCTGTTTGAACTGTAGAACACATGGATTCTTGACAAATCAAAAGATGGATTAGGTTCTCATGGTGCACCTGTTTTCTCATTGCATAACATGTTGCACCTGTTTGAGTCACAAAACCCAATGTATCAGTATGTAAATGATCTGCAAATTGTAGTAAATTGATTAGTCAATCATTTTGAAATTCACCAACCGTCCCACATGTTTTTTTGTTTATATAAACAATACACTCTTTACAATAAATTCTAATAAGAATATGGAAGTAGGTAGACCGCAAACTTTCCTACATAAAAAATGGATCATTCTAAATCTCCCATTAGCACTATTCTCTTCATGGCGTCTGCATATTTCTAGTAATTGTTATATTATTTGTATGCAGGACCAGTTTCTTACAACAATTTTTTGTGACTGTTTAGTACATAATATAACCCACTGAAAGTTTCTTTGTGAATGTAAATGTAAATCAGTCTTTACAGGGCCAAACGCTGCATTTCTCTTGATTACTGTTGTCTTCAGTGTATTCAGGCAGAATCACAAGAACTAAAGTTAAAAGTTCCTTTCTTTTTTCTGCAAAGACCATTGTACAACTCTAATACTGTTTGTTCTGATTACATCTAGTCTACAATAGCTTTTACATTCCCAGACTGACATATAGGTCAGTTTCTGTGTATCTTGTTGAGATACAAGCTGTACATGCTCGGCTGTCATTTTTTTTTTTTCAAAGCACAAAGGTTTGAAAAGATAAATCAGCAAAATGAAGACACAAAATTTTCCATTAGATCATAGAAGAAAAAAGGTTCTTGACATTTACTCAGTGAGTTTATAAATCCCTTATTATATATACTAACCTTTAAGACACAACAAAAAAAAGCTTGTAATTTGAGTTTGAATTCATAAATTAATTAAAGTTTTCTAACAACCATATAACTAGGACAATAGAGAAGTACATCCTAACAAAAGTCACGTGGAACCATTTTCACTATAATAGTTACCATAACCATTATTTTATCTACAGACAATAAACAGACTTATAAATTTGTTCATGTGGGCTCTTTGGGTTGCTGACCACACTAGCTGCACTGATAATGTGGTTTAATTTAGGCAATGTATCTAAATTTCAAGGTGAAGATTAGAAAATAAAACTGTCATTTATAACCAACTTGAATTATGCTTTATTCATTATAATATATTGAAATACTGCTAATGTGTGAAGATGCAATTCCTCTGACATGAAGACACACTCTTACAGAAGTAGAGGTGGAGAAGTGGATTCTCTCATATCATAAGAGGGACACAAGTAGTAGTTCTCCTTTGCCTTATGTACTAAGTGCATTTTTACAGATGTCAATTATCCTTAGTTTGCAAATGCTGTGTAAAAATAAAATGCAAAATATGGCTACATTTGCAGGACTCAAGATGAATGCTGATCAGTATCCTGATTAATGTCCACATGCAATTTAACCTGGTCCTGGTTTATCTACCCATAATGCATAATTTTAAATTATTGTTATATATTCTAATGTTATAGCAGGTACCTATTAAAGGAGAAGGAAAGGCTAAAATTAAGTAAGCTTTATTAGAAAGGTCTATATAAATACACCAGTAAACCCTCAAAGTATTGCTGCTCTGTCAAAGGAAACACCACATTATTTTCCTTTTATTGTGTACACATGGGCTTCTGTATCAGACTTCCTGTTTTCATCTTAAACCTCCAGGGCACGGCCTTGAGCATGCTCAGTTTGCTCCTCTCCACATCCCTCCTCCCCTCCCTGCTGTAATCTGAGCCCAGAGCTAAGAGCGAGCAGGGAGAGACTCAGTTAGGAAGTGATGTCACACCAAGCCAATATGGCAGCTGCTATCCTAAACAAACAGAGAACACTTCAAGAGCTGTTTACTTAAGTATGGTAAAGCATTCTGCAGAATAAATATACTGTTATAGCATGTACTATTGTGGCTAATGTATTGGCAATAAATTGCTTCAGTAGCTTTCCTTCTTCTTTAAGGAGCATCTGCCACATCTGAGACCTCATTTGTCTTGTATTTTTGCTTAGCACTTTGTTAGTCTCATGTTTTGCCTGTTAAACTTTTTTTTCAACTAAACAAAACAAATATATTTATTTTTAAATATTTTCAAATAAAAGAATACCAAAAAATAAAAAAATACAAACTTCACTACAAAATGTATGGATTTTAGAGAGCTACTGGGAACTGTCATCATATAATGTTGACATTTTAATTATGATTTTTTTTTAGCCTAAATAGATTGGGCTGTTTTGTTACACAAGAGTCTTGGCTTTTCATCAAGCAAAGGCTTAATGGATATGTTTCTTTTTTCTCAGCTACAGTTACAAGCATTTCCACTCAGCAGTTTTGTAAATTAAACTAAAATATTTGATTTGCAAAGATAATTTATTCTATGAAACTGTAGGTCTCATTAAAAGGTTACAGACAGAATTGGTGTTAATGGTGAATTAATTTCAACACTGTACAACATAACACATTTTCTCAATGTTCTACTGCAATGCTGTTTATACATCATCACATCAGTGAGCCATTACATATTAGACCTTTAACCCTGCCAACAGGATTGCCAGCATTTTACTAAATTTGACTTGTTTAACTGTTTGCACACTTTTTCACATTTCACCACACCATTTACACATTCTGAATTCATCAGAGTTTGTGCATTCCATAAAAGGACGTAGTGTTTTTGAAGTCTGCATACCATTTCCCAGCTTTTATTCCCATATAACTGCAGAACATTTTCTCATTTTGTAGTAAGTGAAAATGTATATGAACTAATTTCATTTTGGTGCTTCTACATGCAGAATACTTTGGTAATCATGTACATTTTGGTCATCAAACTATAGACGTTCTGGCTAAGAGAAAACACAAGTGTTGAGGTAATTATTTAGTAAGGTAGTTAGAGTTATAAATCTTGTTATTAAAGAACAGGTATAAGATGCATTAGAAACCCATTATCCAGAAATTTCCACAATTTCAGGATGGCCATTTCCCATAGACTCCATTTTCAACAAATAATTCTTCATTTTAAAAAAATGATTTTCTTTTTTTCTGTAACAGTAAAACATTTTGGTGGAATATTGGTGGAAAAAGCCCTATTTTGTTTATTTAATATTTATATGATTTTTTTAGTACAATGAATGTAAAGGGATCCAAATTATGGAAACATCCCTTATCTGGGAAACACAGGTCCCAAGCATTCCAGATAATCAATCCTTTACCTGTATATATAGTAAAAAGTTCCCCGAAGGAACATCCCTTTAGTGAAAGAGTGCAAAGTGTACAAAATTCATCTAGCATTTAATGCAAATGGGAAAAATCAGGCAATGAAAGAGTTAAAGCCTGATTTCTCTGTACATCTGGAATCCCATCCAAGAGTGGTTTTGTTTTTTTAGAAAGTAAATACTCCTCCATGCAATAAAACTGCAAATTGTTCTGGAATGTTTACCTCCCTAAAAAATACAATTCTATAAACAGCACAAGCAACATTTTTGGTTTGATGAAAGTATCCCTTTTAATACAGTAGACCATTTCATCAACCATTACCAGAAGGATTTTCTAGTAACGTTTAAAATTTTACAACATTCTACACATTTTGCTGATCGATCTACAGTTATTTTTTCCTTACTCTTAATGCATTAAAGTCAATGGGCGTTTTTTCTTATGGCAATTTTTTTGTCATGGCAGATGTTTGCCGCATTTTCACAAAAAATTAGCAGATGGCGAAGTGCATAATTTCATAACGAATTCACGCCTGGCGAAAGAATTCACTCATGACTTAGGGGCAGATTTACTAAGGGTCGAATTTCGAAGTTAAATTGAAATCCCTTAAATTCGAATATCGAAGTCGAGGGATTTTTACCGTATTCGATTCATCGAACGATCGAAGGATTTTTAGCGTTTGATCGAATGATTTTTAGCGATCGTTCGAACGATTTTTATTCAACCACAAAACTTAGAAAAGTGCACTGGACGATCCCCATAGGCTAACATTGCACTTCGGTAGCTTTAATTTGGCGAAGTATGAAGTCGAAGTTTTTTTTAAAGAGACCGTACTTCGATTATCGAATGGTCGAATATTCGAACGATTTTTACTTCGAATTGTTAGAATCTAAGTCAAATGGTCGAATATAGCCTATTCAATGGTCGAAGTACCCAAAAATTTACTTCGAAATTTGAACTTTTTGAAATTCGAACCATCACTCGAGCTTAGTAAATCTGCCCCTAACTATCAGTGCTACCATAAAATAAATGAAAAAATAAAAGGGGAGGAGCAGGTTCTGCTATAAAAATATATAATCATTTTAAAATAATATCACTGTGGATCAAGCCACTAATATATTTTCGCAAGTTAACTATTGTAGCAATCTAACTTGAGAACTATAACATCTTAAATACAGACACTAGAAAACAATTGTACATCGTTTAAGCCTGTAGTGTTCGTTAGGTAATACTAAGGATATGTTTGGAGGAGATGGGAAAGTTCAATAAAGGCTTTTTGTGTAAATGATTAATTAGTATGCCATGTTATTCAAGTGCCAATGATGCGTACATGATGCAAGACTCGCGATTATGCATAATAAACTTTAGCTTTGATTTATTGGACTAAATGCTTTACTGTATGTCAAGAAGTAAGAATGTGAAACTGTATGCCTTTCACAAAACTTCACCTTTATGTTGAGAAACTTCTTATTCATTTCAGGTATGAGTATGAGTGTGACATACTGGCACGGAGGTTTTGTTTGGCTTTCAAATGGCCTGTAAGTCTTCTCCATACCAGTAACTAAAAAAAATACTATGTGCCATTTGTTGTTTCTCATCATGATCACCTGTAAGAGTAAGTTAAATTATCTGACTGATGCTGCATTTATTTTTTCTCCAGGCTGGTGCAGTTTCCTGAAATGGAGTTAGGCCCAAGGGAAAAAAATGTGTATTCTCCAGGGACTGCCTAACATTTTGCCACCCCTTGCCCCCTCAGAGTTTTTCATAGCAAAGTTTAGCAAGCGTTAATTTCTGCCCAGCGAGACTTTGTTGGTAGTCTTACGCTTAGGTCAATTTGAATAGGGCGGGTACATATCAATTTGCCTGGTCTAAGTTTGACGAAGGAAACTCTGGTGAAAGAGGTAATGTTCAGTAAAACTTGCACTTTAGTGAATTTGCAGAGTAACGACTGTTCCCCATAGCGAAAATTCACCTGGTGATAGGGTGCAAATGTACACTAGTGACAGTCTATTCCGCTAGTGAATTCTCCTCTGTATCTGTTAGTAAATTGGTGATGTCCCTGCGGATAGGATTTCTGGCCACTTCTCCCTTTAGTAAATCTGACTCAGAGTCTCTTTCTGTTACTGCAGCTCCTTTACTCCTTTACTTACAAGCTGCACTGTCACACTCCACAGATATGGCTCTGGCTGGCTGCAGCAGCAGGGGCTCCTTTATCAGCTCTGTTTGTAACCCTGTGCATTTGGCTCCAAAGTAAGGCACTCCCCTGGGTTCCCCTCCTCTCCCAGGGATGCACTTAGGTGCCCAGCTGATCGAATGGCTCTCCAGCCTGTAACCAGGCTGGATGATGTTACAGGCAAAAAACAAAAAATATAACAAGACCACATGGACATTTTAATAAATAAATTACAAATGATGACTCATATGTGTAGTAATTGGGGGTGGTAGAAAAAATTGCCTATGATTACTGAATTACATTGCATACAATGTAGGCAGGGAAATGTGCCACATTTTGTCTTTTGTAGGAACATACTGTATTGCCCTGTTTCTGTTTTCTTCCAATATCTTTTGTATGCTAACATGGGAGGTGATTGAAAAATTGGTATATCAGATAAACAGGATTATAGTCAGGGGGGCACAGGGGGGACAGTTGTCCCGGGCCCCGCAGGGTTTTGTGTCTAAGGGGGGCCTGGACATGCTTCACTTACTTGATTAGCCGGGCCCCCCTTGCTTTCAGCACGCTGCCAGCTTCACAAAATAGCACAGCAGCTCCTGCATGCAAGATTTTCTCCTATTCAGATCTTCTGTACCTTCATCGGTTCTTTAAGGATAAGTCCCAGTAAAGCTGTACAGGGATTGGATAGGGGAAGTTCAACCTATCCAATCCCAATGCAGCTTTAAGCTTACAACTTTTAAGCTGTATTTTGTCCATTGTACAGTATATGACGGGGTCTGTGAGGGGGACATAAATTGAACCAGGCTTAGTGAATAAGAACTAGGTGATATTATGCACATAATAGGTACCTTGTTTGTTCAAAGTGTGAGAGCATTAAACTCATAATCACTCCTATTGTAATTATTTTATTCTATTATTCTTCAATTATTTACTAATTTCCAGCATTTGTAGAAATTGCCTAGCTTTTTAAATATCAGCCATATTTAGCAAAAGAGAATTGATGCTTGGCATTTTAGTATCAAGCTCTGATGCAAAATTGACAATTTATGCTAATTATTCTGAGATTCAATGGAGGGTTAGCAAATTGAGATTCAATTACAGTCAATGTTCCCTTGTAATATACAGTTGGGCATCTCAAAGTTAGGGCATTACTGACACCCACACTAACAGGCCAAACTGGCAACTAAAATCCAAAGTAAAATTATATTATGTCACTTTTCTAGTCACTAACATAAGCGGGACAGTTGACAATATGAATCAACTTACTTGAAAATATTTTTTATTTGCGAAGAAGTAAGAATCAGATAAAAAATAATAAGCGTATAACTGTAAGGTTTTTTTTTTCAGGAATTTCAACTTTTTTTTATTAAGAATTGTGGCACCATTGGCCCAACATGCGGTCGACACTAATGTATAGAACGTTTGAATCTCAGAGTTAATAAGAATAAAAATGAAATGCATTTATAGCCTTCTTCACATTGGCTCTGAAAGAAATAAGAATTATCTGCTCCTGAAATGTTTCATAAGGGTTTATCATTTTAGTCAGCTTTGAAACAGAGCCTAGAGATCAGAGAAATGTGCTGCTGCATGAAGAACGTGTTCACTTTTCATTATTACTGTGCCAGAGCAAAATCTAAGCATTAGGCATTAGGTGATTTTATTATTCATCAGATCCATTTAAATTCCCTTGCACCAGAACTCAACTGATGTGTTTATTGTACTTCCAATAATCTATCTATCTATCTATCTATCTATCTATCTATCTATCTATCTATCTATATATATATATATATATATCTATATACTGTGTGTATATATATATATATATATACACATTCAAAGTCCTAACGCACACCATCCATGAGAGACTCCAATGATTAGTCACATACCTGGGTGCTACGCACAAATCTATTTAATAAATATGGAGTTTTAAACTGAAAAATCCTGGTGTGCACCTTTTGTCAGTGGAAATTATATATATATATATATATATATATATATATATATATATATATATATATATATATATATATATACACACACACACACACACATACATACAATGAACTCAGTAAAAGCAGACGGCACTTCTGGGATAGGATTTATTGGGGTTACTGCTGTAGAACCTTACGCGTTTCGGGAGTAAATCCCTTAATCATAGGTCACACATACATACACCTAGCAGTAGTGATAGATTTATGCCAGCACAGAAATAAATTGTCTGAACCCTTAATCTGTGATTGCAGTATTCAGTGGTTGTTAATGATTTAGAGTGTTAGCTCAGTGCTCAGAGCAGCTGAACTGATGTGTATATGCTTTTTTTTTTTACATATGTCTATTTCTATGCTACCACCAGGGGTGTATGATGAATTCTCTCAGTTTTTCTTTCCGAGATAGATGTGGGGCAGTTTTATTATCAGGCATACTTCAGATTTGTGTTATCGCTGTAAGTAAACACAAGAGAGAGATAAAATGATAAGCACAAAGCTGAGTTTCAAATGATAGTGTATCTGCTGTTGAAAAGATAGTGAGTTTAGGGTGAGGCCAGCAAAAAAGAGCTAAAAATCGTCCAGTGTAGATTAAATCCAGTGGAAGCTTTCTTAAAAAAAAGAACACATTCAAACATAAAAACAAAAAGAAAGTGAGATGTTAACATTCACTAAAGGTATTACAGTCAAACACATATAAATTACTCCTTTATGTCCCTGTTGACAACTATGTATCCAGAACCTCAGGCAGGCATTGCTTCAAAATTCAAATCCAACCAATGTAGTGTGGATTACGATAGATAAAGATTTGCCTGGTGCACTTGGGTGGAGGCTCGGCAACCTCCCTATGCAACAGTGTAAAAAAACCTCACGGCACTCAGGTCTGCGTGAAAATTTCAATGATTTATTGAAGCGGAGTCCGCACTCCGCTTCAATAAATCATTGAAATTGTCACGCAGACCTGAGTGCCGTGAGGTTTTTCTACACTGTTCAAAATTCAAAACCATAAATGTTGTAAATATTAAAGGCTGTATTTAAGCTATAAAACCAGTAGATGCATAGTTGTACACAGAAAGCAAATTGCATGTCTTGTTTCTGAGGCCTTTCTACAGGTACAGCATGAGACATTTGTATACCTACTGTTTAAAGAAGACTTGCTAGCGTAATTAGCCATGCAGCATGATAGGTGATCACTTATTAATAGTTGATGGGAGCACCCCTGCATTTTGTCCATCCAGCCGAAAGGTTACAGAACAGATAGGATGTGCACCCCTTTGGACTTGTTCCTGGTGCCCTATGGACATGTTTGACAAAGAAATTCTGACGCACTGTCATCCCTGACATGCTTATAGCGGCTTCAGCAAGACCTAGGGGGTGCATGGTCCAGGTGAGATCACAACCACTGTACCCCTAGTAGCTATGCCACTGGTGACTGGAAACAGGCTCCTTCATGCAGGGAGTTGAAAATGGAGCACTAGGACCTGCACATTTCCATTAAATACAATGCTGCCTGTGTTTAGCAGCAATGAGGGGTGGGCGAGGCCCCAACATTTGCAGGTCATTCAGAAATGCAACTTAGGGAGAGTATGCAGGTGTATGATTCTCTTGTGCCTACCAATGCAACTTGTGCCAGATACTCAATTCAATGTAAGGTGCAAAGCACAGAAATTCCCCAGATGCAAGTGCTGGATAAATGGGTACTAAAGGGGATCCCATAGTGCTCTACCACTTGTGTCTGGTGTAATGGCATCACAGTAACATAAAAAGTGAGGTTTAATATAAAATGGTCTTACTGTAACAAAATAGGATAAACACAGCAAAGCTTTTCATTATTTAACCATCTCTCTAACATAAAATGAGGTCATATGTATGATCATTTGCCAAAGTTTTGTATTCATGCTTGGAGAGTGATTGCTTTGAAGGGTTGGGAACTTGGGTAATATGGCTGCTTTTCAGGACACATTTTCTCAAAATAAGTGATTGCCTTTCTCTCACATTCGGCTTTTACACCTCAAAAAAATAGTTTAGATCCATAAACTATATACATATTATTACAAGGCACTTTACTTGGTTCTGAAGTTACTGTAATTAATGTGTATACCCCTTTTTCATTGTTATTTTGTTTCTATACTAAAGTATTTGTTTTTACAACAACATGCCAATCTAATTGTTAACCCCACAGTTGACCACAAAAGGGCTATAGCGAGCACCTCCACTGCACATTATTAAGTTAAAGCATTCTGATCATGCCTTCATAGATACTTGGAGACATGTATCAGATGACACTTTTTTTCCCCGGTGCACCATGCCTATTCACAGATTGACTATATTTTTTGTCACAGCCCTTTTTACCCCATTTATTCACAGCAGAAATTGACCCAATTACTTAGTCAGATCATGCCTCAGTTAAGATTTCAAAACAACTACCCGCCTCTGTTACTGGCCAAGTCTTATGTGACCATATTGCTAATGCATTGGAAAACTATTAGGTAGACAACCTTGATGAAAAACTGTCCATAGTTACACTTTGGGCAGCTCTTAAATGCATCATTAGAGATTTAATTATTAAGCTAGCAACAAAGAATAAGAAAACCTACAATAATCAGTTGACCTTATTGGAAGCAAAAGTCTTACATTTGGAAATAAAACATACACAAACACCTACCCCTACTTTGTTAATGAAGCTGATGAAAGCAAAACACCAACTAACGTCTTTCTTATACAGAGAAATACTATAAATGGTTTAAATATGAACACTTTAGTTTCAAGGATAAACCAGACAGGCAACTGCAATTAGATAAAGGCTTTATACCTTAATATTATATTACGGTAAATCAGAAACTAGCCAAATGGTTCAAAATCCTCTGGATATCTTAAGCACACATTACATTTTTAGGATGACAATCACGGAAGATTCCCATTTTTAGGATGACTCGTCAGGGATGCCCTTTATTATTATTCTTGTCTATAGAAATATCCTTGACAAAGTGATATTAATATATCTGGATATACTGTAACAAACTGAAGCAATCACCAAAATTTATCTTTATGTCGATGCGATGATATATGTCTAACTCTCACAACCCCTGACAAGTTTCCCTAATTTATTCTCTGGCCGTTATAATTTTTCAAAAAGTTCTGGCCTAAAAGCGAACATTTCTAAGACAGAAGTTATACCAATTTATATTCCAAAATCACAGCTAAAGCTCTTAGAATTTAATTTTCCATTTCATTGGTGCACAACTACAGAAGATTATCTTGGTGTTAAAATCTCGAAAACGTATCAATCCTTATACAAATTTAGCTTCCCTCCCATGTCTAGGAGGTTACAAAAGTTTATATTAGAGCAGAATGCTCTACATATTTCTTGGTTTGGACACATTGCTACCATGCATGCTGGTCCTGCTATTACCTATAGCAGCAGTCAAAGTGTCAGATCTCACTCAACTACAAAGACAAATATGGCATTTTATTTGGAAAAATTAATTTCATAGACTTAATAAAAATACTCTGTATTGATTACCCATCAAGGTGGTCTCAAGGTTCCCGAAAATAAGAAACTACTATAGGGTGGCTAGATTAGCACAAACCATTCAGTGGTACAGCACACCTGTTATCTTTAGATGGGTAGACATCGAAAATGCCTCAATATACCCTGTACAGGTCTCATAACTATTATGGCCAAAAACAAAATATATTCAGAAATTTCACTTGCAACTTTGGAAAATGCTGAAGAACAAATTGATCCTGCATGGCTCCAATAGTTATATGCAACAGTTCATAGAGAATCCTGTCTTTCCCCCAGGTTAAATATTCAGAAAATTCCTTATTGACCAAGTGTAACCTCTCAATTACATATTCATTACTGACAGAAGTACAACCGGAATATTCCACCTATTTCATGTTAGCATGGGAAAAAGACAAACTTGTCCTGGTCCCCTGAGACCTGGTCTAAGATATTGAAATCTGTTCACAAGATATCACCTAGCACTTCTATCTGGGAAATGGTATATAAAGTGCTTTCTCAATAATATATTACTCCCAAGCATAAAAATGTCTTACATCCCGATTCTCCCCCAAATTGCTTTTTTACGTTGTATGGAAGTAGGTGATTACAAGCATTATTAGTTGACCTGCTCGATAGTCCCCAGATGGTATAGGGGGCCCCATGAAGCCCTAATTAATGAGTCATTTTAATATGTATTGGTAAAACTGGACAACCTCTGCATATTTGGGGGGCCCTAAAATTACACCACTGGCTCCTTGTGTGTGCCATACTCTGCCTGCCCTAATGCCCATGTAAGAGCCATACTCTGCCTGCCCTATGCTCTGTGTATGAGACATCCTATGCTCCCTGTGTGCCATAGTCTGCCTGCCCTATGATCCTTGTGTGTGCCATACTCTACCTGCCCTATGCTCCATGTATCATACTCTTTTTGTGTGTGTCATGCTCTGCCTGTGGGAAGTTAACCTGGTGGGTTTTTTTAGCACTTGGAAATACTTGTTAGGGGTCCCCAAGGTGTTTGATCATGTGCTGGGGGTTGATGTGTTATCCACAGGGGAGTATTATGCATATGGCTTTAAGGGTATGTCTTAATATAGTTTAATAAACTTGTTTCACATATGAGTGATATCCCGGCAGTGAGCACCACCATTTAGTTTTATATTGTGAAACCACCATTAATGTGGATAAAGTTCTTGTGGTAACACGGATGTGGTCTAAAGCAGGCGTGGTTTAAACACTGGCTTCCATTATCAGCCTTCCACCATGCCAAAAAAAATTCTGGCCCTCGGTACTACAGAAGTTGGACAGCACTGTTGTAAACAATAATGGAAAATAAATAAATAAAGAAAATAATTGATGGCATGGTGTGGGAAGAAAACTTTGTTGCTCTTTGACAGTCCATAATTAAACTCCGCAAAAGTTTTAAAAACACACAAAAAAAGTATAGCATATGATGGCTGTAACAAAATACAGACCATCTGTATCTGTCTGACTGCCAAGCTGTGAATACAATTTTATTTTTTCTCTTTGCATAAATATGCAATCAATTTTACAATTATTTTTAATAGATAATATGTATTTTAATATATTATAAAAATAATTAATAGTAATTCAAATAATTGAATATATTACACTGCATACTTATTAAAATCCTTATCTGTACATGGTTCTGGGAGATCACTTTGGCCTCAATTTGCATAGTACAATCAAATTCATTATCCCTGTCATTTTTGTTTCAAGGGAAAAAAATAGAAAGTACTTGTTTCATTAATCGAATAAATGAAGTGGTTTGGTAAACATGCCTTTTGTTATGCTCATTAAAAACATTTGAACTTTTGAAGAGATATAGAATTTATACTTACAAAAAGAAGAAAAAACAGAAGGGAACGGAGAAAGAAACCGAATAAAGAAAAGGAAGGTGGTCTACAATACAGAAATAAGAGCGAAAGAAGAAAGTAAGGAAGGAGTGAAAGAGGTACCGAAGAGAATTGCAGAAGGATAAAAATAAAGGGATAACAAGACAAATGGAAAGTGGACATTAATTAAAAAGAAGAGAAACACAGAATAGTAAGCAGTAGGAGATACCAAATGATAAATGTGTGCCTATATTTTTGTTATTTCTAAAATAAATCCTTGACAAACCTTTTTCATGCAATTTATCTGGTATGAGAAGGATCTGTCTACCGATCTATTAAGTAAATTGATTAAAAAAGGAGTCTGACTTGCGTCAGTGTATAAAAAATTGTTTCTTAGGAAAAAAAGAGAGAAGAAGCCCCTTCTTTATCAATTATAGAGTGTTGAAGATTTGCTGGAAGAATCTATCTTAGAATTTTACAAAAGACTAAATAGTTGCACCACGTGTTGGTGTTTCAGTTTGTTATAACTTGATTGATTTATTATCCCAAAATGTGCCCACCTAAATAATGTTTAATTCATTTGAAACCATGTACTTAAATAAAGTGCTAGTGCAATAAATTAAATTCCTTGATTTATCCTATTAGTGATTAAAGTAGCACAGTGCTACATCAGTAAATAAGCAGTAATAATTCATTGTAAATTTGTGTATCATTTACAATTGATTAACACCTCTAAATTCAATTTATATATATATATATATATATATATATATATATATATATGTATATGTATATATATATATATATGTGTATATATATATATATATATATATGTGTATATATATATGTATATATATATATATATATGTATTATATGTATATATATATATATGTATATATATAACAAACAAGGGAAAGTTGTGCTCACCACTATTTTTTAAAACAATTAGGCGGGGGTGCAATGAGGCTGTGACCACAAAATACATATAGTCAACTACAAGAGTCCTCTGCACTCAACCCATTATCAATATATTTAAGACAGCGACATTTTGTGCATACTGCTACTAAAAAATGCCTTACCCTTTAAACAAAATGTAAATGTAAAATGTATAATGAAGCAATAGAATTCTTAATGAATCAGATGAAAATTGAGCATAGGACTGGCCAGATATGGGATGACTTTGACGTAGTTGGCCAGCTTAAATATATTGCAATATATGGACAAACAATCCCTGTTTTGTTTAAAGGGTAAGGCATTTTTTAGTAGCAGTATGCACAAAATGTCGCTGTCTTAAATATATTGATAATGGGTTGAGTGCAGAGGACTCTTGTATTTGACTATATATATGTATATATATATATATGTATATATATATGTATATATATATGTATATATATATGTATATATATATATATATATATGTATATATATATGCATATATATATATATATGTATATACAGTATATACAATATATATATGTATATATATATATATATATGTATATATAAATATATATACACACACAAAGTAATTAAGTGACCAATTGATAAGTTGTAAAGTGCTGTTGGGCCAATGTTATTAATCTTAATTCATCTACTAAAATTATTGGAATTGCTCTGATTTCTTAGGTAAATTGGAAAATGAAATGGAGGAAGATGGAGAAGTCCTGTTAAAACTAATTATATGCTGCCTTCAGGACCCCACAAATTTGGAGAAGTCAGGGCTTCTGAGAATGTGGTCTCAAAGTTACCTTTTCTAACTATTGTAAGAGGCTAGCTTTCCTGCAAAACCACAAATCCCAGATGTTACATTCTCCACATGGGAAGCAGAAATCCCAGATGTTACATTCTCCACATGGGAAGCAACCTGAATTCTTAACCTTCTGTTTATGAGTTTGGAAATGGCTTTTGGACAACATATACTTTAAGTTCGGGCTTAATGAAAATAACTTGCTCACAGTACTTTTATAAATGTCTTTTATAATAATAAACTTACAAAATAGAAGGTACCCCAGTGTCAGTTTCAATGATGATTTTATGGAAAATTAATAAAGGTTACATTTTAATACAATCTTTTATTTGCAAGTACATATTAAATACCACTGATAGGTTCTTTTATAAAGTATATATGTCTTGATATAGAATGGAAAATCAGCTTTTCCGTATAGCAACTTCAATGCTTCAAAATATAGCAAATCCTATTATAGAGACTAAAGGTGGCCATACACGGGCCGATAAATGCTGCCGACAGACCGTGTCGGCAGCTAATTGGCTCGTGTATGGGGCCCCCCGACGGGCTTCACCGATCGAGATCTGGCCGAAAGTCGGCCAGATCTCGACCGGATGGGACAGAAAATCCCGTCGGATCGCGGCCGCATCTATTCGTTGATGCGGTCCCGCGATCCGACCGCCCGTTAAGGCCTCGTTAGGATCCGATCGTTGGGCCCTAGGGCCCACGATCGGATCAGCCCGATATTGGGCATATCGGAGGGAGATCCGCTTGTTTGGCGACATTGCCAAACGAGCGGATCTCTCAGTGTATGGCCACCTTAAGTCCGCAACTCTCACAAGATGAAAAATGAGAAGGGACATGATCTTAGTGAAGCGGAGTCCCGAGAATAATGTCAGGGACGTAAGCACGTTGTTGCGATCCATGTGCAATTATGTCATGGCGCTCTATTGAGAATGGCGCAATGACAAGTGACGTGGCTTAAATCTATCTAACGTTTTAAGTATCTGTTTTCTCTCTTAAGTGCTCTGGGATTTGTGGTTTTGCAGGAAAGTTAGCCTCTTACAATAGTTAGAAAAGGTAACTTTGAGACCACAGTCCCAAAAGCTCTGACTTCTCCAACTTTGTGGGGTCCCGAAGGCAGCATACAATGAGACAGTTTTAACGGGACTTCTCCATCTTCCACCATTTCATTTTCCAATTTACAGTACCTAACAAATCAGAGCAATTCCAATAATTTTACTAGATGAATTAAGATTAATAACATTGGCACAACAGCACTTTACAATTGGTCAATTGGTCACTTATTTACTTACAGTATTTATAAATTGAACTAAGAGGTGTTAATCGATTGTAAATGATACACAGGTTTACAATTAATTATTGCTGCTTATTTACTGATATACCGTAGCACTGTGCTACTTTAATCACTAATAGGATAAATTAAGGAATTTAATTTATTGCACTAGCGCTTTATTTAAGCACATGGTTTCAAATGAATTAAACATTATTTAGTTGGGCACATTTTGGGATAATAAATTAATCAGGTTATAACAAACTGAAACACCAACACGTGGTGGAATTATTTAGTCTTTTGTAAAATTCTAAGATAGATTCTTCCAGCAAATCTTCAACACTCTATAATTGATAAAGAAGGGGTTTATTCTGTCTTTTTTCCTAAGAAACAAACCTTTTTCATGCAGGATAAACGTCTTTATAGCCCTAAGAAAAAACAGAAGTACAAAATGAAATGAACAGCTAAAATAAGGCATATTGTTTATTATATAAACTTCATGTTTCTAACATCAAAAGGTAAAAATAGTGTACAGTTGTTAGACATTTGGCTGACACTGTTAAACAACATATGTTAATGATCTGAATGTAGGACGTTCATTTTACAGATATATCTTCACTTTTTTAAGCATATGATAAAAAAAATGCTGTTGTGATGCACCATACAGTCAATTTGATGCAATAATATATGTAAAATCATGATTCTTTTAGCATTCTTTTTACTTAACTTCTTAAAGGTTTGCCTTCTGTTTTTTCTAAAGGACAATTCTGAAATAGAGATCAGAATTAAACTTATTCCAGGGTTTATTTAGCAGTTATTTCACTATAATGGGGGTGGGGTAAAACTAGTACAAAACATAGGATGTAGGGATTTTTGGAAGCAACTGCTTTTTAGAGTTAGGATTTATTTTATTAAAATCTCAGGTGCTGGAAGTTAATATATATTATATAGAATTCCTGGGCTGGGTCATACACTGGAGATACAAGCACATTACCAGGGTTGAGACAGAGCAGAGACTAGGTACAGACCAGATAATACACTGGAGGACAAGGCAATTAACCAAGGGATTGGGAGTCAGAACACAGGCCAGGTCATACACAGGAGATCTCTTCTGTGGTATCAAGGATTTAACAGGCCTGGATTCAGAAATTGACAGGTTTCAGGAACCCCCCTTTCTACCTTACTCTAAATTGCAGCATCAAAATAAACTTTTTTTCTCAGACAATGAGCTGCTGGGGGAAGAACATTTTTAAAGTTTCTTCCCCCATCAACTCATTGTATGAGGCATAAATACTATTAATTTCTATGGTGGACAGATTCCCTAACATCTAGATACCATATTTTATTTATTGTATTATAGTTCTCACCTATTAGTCAAATTGTTTGCTGGTAAGGCCATGTGCTTGGCCTCATAAACTTTAGCTTTAATTTACTTGCTATGACCAATGTGTCCTCTTTACCAACATGTTGCAACATTTTGAGGGGATTGAATGAGGAATATATTAGTTATGTTTATATACATGTTATAGATGAGGGTTCTTAAATGGTGCATTACTTACTTTTATTGAAAGCAGTTTATTAATATATCCTTTATTCTTTTTCAGCACATTGATCGGATGCCCATTGCTACTGCTTGTTCTCAGAGCTTGTGCTGAGTCCAGAGTAATGTGGGTGGAAAGATAAAAACATCGCTTATTCAACATTGTATTGTTTTGTTAAAAAATGCAAAATAATTGGTTACACAAGCAATAAGTGACACATGTATAAAACATTTAATTTGTTTTAAAAGTTTATACAAACAAAAAAAAACACTTTATGGACTATAACAAAGGGGCTTGTGTTTTGATTAACAATTTATATTGCTATTTATGGGGAAGTAGATATGACATCACAAAAGGGGGTTTGATATCACACACTGCAATTGTTACACTCACAAATTGCAATGTTGAGAAAGAAGTAACACCTGAAAAATAGTTTGGGGCACTATACCTTATATTACCCACAAAGAAATCAAGCTGCTGACCTATGCAAGGTAGCAGGTTGCCTTAAAAGGTCAACCAAAGTTTTGTGAATTTTTGGTAGGTGATAAAAATAAAATGCATTTTTGAGAGTGTAATTACCTTTTTTAATAACAGAACCGATTCACTGATGGTGTAGTTTATATTAAAGTACTTAAGTACTTAATAAGATTCTAAAGTGAGAGTGGTTTGTAACTTGCTATAAAATGTCTCATTGTTTATTAACCTTGATATATTATTCACAAAGGTTCCCTAGCTTGCATTTGTATCCTTACTGACTGGTTTGCTGCTTTAATGACAACCTCTATGTTACTGGACAGTTCCCTGAAAGCATGACATTCACATTTGGTGAGACTAGACCTGGATACTCTATTTAACAATACAGAAAGATCTTGGATTACATTATTCTAAAATAAATGAATATCCATCCCTATATATCCTTGAATCAATATTTTTTTTTTTTTGCAATGTAAAATTCTTTGTTATAAATGGCTTACACTGTGAGTTTTGATTGTACATTCCTTTGACACAATAATAACTTTTTTGCGAAGAATGCTTATTACATACGCTGCAGTCTGAAGTCTTTCTTTCACCAGGGAATAGGGTCACTAAATGCTTTCCAGGTTTGAAATTCACACAAAGGAAAACTTGTTTGTGCAAAGGAACACTTGTTTGCATTGTGAATAATTTTCTATGAATAACTCATTACATTTCACCCTAATAATCTTAAAAAGCTATTAAGAATGAGGAAGATATTATAACCATGAATTCTATTTATTGGGGCAGGCAAAGTTTAAATCTCCCCCTAGAAGGTATAATTGTTTTTTCTTTTCTTTATTAAGGTTCCTGGTTTTTCGGGAGTGTTTTGGTCTGCAACTTCTGTTTTCGCATTTTTATCTTTATCTCTTTTATTAACAACAAATACATAAAAGTTTTCTGCTTTTCCTTTGGTCTTCCAGCTGGGCTCTTAACAGAAAGGGGTGGAATATATTCTTAAGGACAAACCACCATTTGGTTATATTGTAATTGGCATAAATCTAGTTTTGTACTGACAGAAAAGACTCTAAAGCAGAGGAGAAAACTTCCTCTAAATTAGATAGTGGAGAGAACCTGCTGGAAGTGGGAAATACACCATTCTTTATTATTTTTTGATAGCATTACTGCATTACTAATCTTGTCATAACAAGCTATTGATTCATTTTGTTGTCGAAAAATTAGCCCCTATAGCTGGTATTTGCTTTTTAAGGGGACATCCAGTAATAAAATATAGGAAAGTTGCTTTAGTCAACTTTAAAGGACATCAAAATTCACCCTGACAATTTTTTTTAAAAGTGTTCTCTCCACAAAGGTCCCCTTCCCAAACCTCTCTTACAAAAATATAACAATGACTTGGTGTAGGTCCTATGGACTTCTGAAGAGATGATTTAAGGGGTTTCTCAACTTCTCCTTCAGCAGATCATACTTGTAACTTATGTTACCCTTATCTAATAGTATATAAAATCTATAAACTTGAGTGGGCATATAGACATAGTGTTCTTATTTCTTTCACTCCTAATTAAGTCATTGACTGAAAATTTGGTCTTAAATAATTGAAATACATGTTACATTGTTGATATGACCAGGGTAAGCTTGGAGCAGCTGATTTAACCCTGTAGAAACAGAAAATAAATATAATTCTGATTAATGTTTTGCAAATGTAGAAAACAGTATAAAATGAAACTCTTTATACAGAGTGTAGACTCTGGGTAACTGCAGAATATCATGAATTGATGTGTGATTTGTTGCTAGGTAACTGTCAAGTGGTTGGAATTTGCACTCATTGTCCTATCTTAAAAAGAAAATAAAGATATAGAATTTACTGCACCACAAGCCTTATACAACTGGAAAAGAACTGAGCGACACCCAGCCGTTGTCTTGTAGCCTGGGTTTCATTAGATATAATCAGCCCCCCCTATATCTGATATTTCTAGGTCACTTCTACTGTAGATTTTTCTACATAAAAGTTTCCTATTTTTACTTTTTAGGAATAGGATTTGTTTTTGTAAATTGTACTACATTTCCAAGAACTGACCATTCTATAACACACTGAATGTTTATTTGTTATGAACTGCCCTTTAATAGAACAGCTTTGCAACTTCTAATATAACTGGGTATGTTATACACTATGGGGCACATTTACTAAGGGTCGAATTTCGAAGTGAAAAAAACGTCGAAATTCGACCATCGAATTGCAATAGTTCGATATTCGAAGTCAAAGTTTTTTTGATCGAATATGGCCATATTCGATCGAAGTAAGATCCATCTATTAAATCCTTTGATACAAAAGATTTGAACGATTAAATCGATCGATCGAACGATTTTAAAAAAAAAAAACTTTGACTTCTAAAAACTTAGCCAAATGTTGCCTATAGGTTCTATGAGGTCCCCATGGGCTAAAATAGCAATTCAGCAGGTTTAAGGTGGCAAAGTGTCAAATTTTTTAAAGAGACAGTACTTCGATTTTCGAATGGTCGAATATTCTAAGTTTTTTTCAATTCGAATCAAAGTCAAATTTGGCCTATTCGATGGTCGAAGTACCCAAAAATTACTTTGGAATTCGAAAATTCACTTCGACCCTTAGTGGGCCCCAACATGTGACTTAGCTCCAGAATAAAATAGTTGACCATTATTGTTTCACACATTCTTTAGCATCTTTTTTTTTTGAGACAGCACTGGGTCTCTGTGTTTATCATTGAGTTTAATACTGTCTTGGCACAGTAGTTTGAATATTCTCCTTTTATCTTTAAATCTTTCTTCAGGTTAATTGATTCCTGATCAATTGGAACCTAGTGTACTGTATGTGTCTTTACAAAAATAAAATGACTATTGTTGTCTGCTTCCAGAGAAACCTGCTTCATCTGCTCCCACTGAGAACGTGATTTTAACAAGGGGTCTCTGAATACTTTTGGCCAAAAAATATATACCTTTAGACAGATTGTGTAATGAATGAATGTATTACAGTTGTACAGTATACATAACAGCAACAGCAATACATAAATAAAGTAGAAACAATTGCTAAAGTACAAAAAAACGTAGGTTTGGAAGAATTGAGATCCTTTTCCATAACGGATAGAAATCCGTTGGAAATACTGAAATACATATACAGTATGTTACTATGGGATCTTGAATCCCTTAGTGCTTTTGCACTTCTGCCTAAGGTCTGAATAAATGACCCCTTTGTTCTTAATTGCTCCCATTGCTCATAACCCTACATTCCCAATGCCAACTATATTTATATCTATATTTTACACAAACTTTCATCAACACAGAAGTTAACATATACTGCTCTAACAATGATGATGACACAAAATTTGATATAATATAGACTGTGGATTCCATCACACACCTAGCAGCACCTGAGGCAGCACACAGACCATCATGAAATGGTGGTTCAAGGCAAGAGATGTAAAAGGGCAATATTTACTTAAATATATATACCAGTTTAGTTTGATTCTTTACTTTGCCACCTACTGTTGCTTAAGTTAGTTTTCCTTTAAAGAAGGTGGAACGTTATCCTTTGTATAATGTTGATATGTGTTATATATAAAGCAAAACATTTGGTGAAGAAACAAAAAAAAATACCACTTTTTAGCTCATTGTCAATATGTGTGTGAGTTTAAGAGCTGAGTGAAAACACTTCTATATTTCTGTACAATGCAGAATCCAGGAGAACTCATTAACAATGCCCATTTACAACCCCCAACAATTGGCATTTTTTTGCATGGGGCAGACTATCCTTGAATTGAATGCTACCTGCTTTAGGTAGTGCTTTTTCTTGAGGGGTGGATGGGGCAGCCACTTAGGCCCCCTACCCGGCACGTAACTTGTCACAGCTCACATTGGGGCCCTGTCCTTACTGCCTGCCTTTGGGCAAGGACAAGGCTAGCTGCGCCTTCTGATTGCACAAGTGTTTCAGCATGCCCCTTAGTGCTTTAGCATCTCCCCAGGGTCAAGAATAACCCCTAAATAGTGTAAAAATAAATATATTAACCTTTACAAGAATTGTAAGAAAATCACTTACTACAAACACATAACAATAAAGAAGTTAATACTGTTAATACAAGAATAAGCATAGCTACAATAATAAACTGAGAATAGCCGTAACAGTTAATCAGAAATCAGAAAAATACTCATAACTCTTTCCTGGAGGTAAGTTTCCCTAGTACTGTTAAGACAGTGTGATCTAGGCTGTTTGTCATTTGGCTGGAGGTGTTTAATATTTGATTTAAAACCACTCTCAGTCAGCCCAATATCCTTAGGTGATGAAGGTTGTTTTGTCAGCCCACTCAATTTCGTATCACATATAGTTTTGTAAGATTGCTTGATCAAAAGTCATCAAGAACTATGGTGACTCAGAAATGTGATGGCAAAATAAAAATGAATGAAGTTTTTTTATTATTGTGACAGCTTCACCTGACACTTTCTTTTTTTCCCCAAACCATTGTTAGCTTTACAGCACAGATGCTACCAGGGAAGTGTTATAGAAGCGGGTGGCACCTAATATCATTTAAGAAAATGAATTCAGGATATCTGTTACCCAGTGTTGCCAGTGTACATTAAGATAGACAGATGCAGAGACATATTACTAATTTTGGGTTCAACATTACTGATTAGTGATTTATTAGCACTGGATAAATTTGCCCTTGGGTAGTAACCCATAGCAACTGCTCAATGTGTTTTTTTAGTTGTTCTACCTGCAACTGGCTGAAAAAGGTAATTAATGACCAGGGGTTCAGTACAACAGCAGTTTGAGTTGGAAGCGTATATAATGGCAACTGTGTATTAAATAGCAATTACCGTGTGGCAACTAATAGGTAAAGAGAAAATACTTAAAGGAGAACTAAACCCCAATTAATCAAAAATCTCCATCCCCTTCCCTCCATTGGCTCCCCTCCCTGCATTCTCCCTCAATAGTACCTTACTTGAAAAAGTGTCCCTGGCATTAACCATGACAATTTCATGCAGAGTAGCGCAACAGAGCTCTTTGGCACCATCTGAACCTCCGTTCTTCTTTTTTCCTTCGGCAATCTTCATGCTTTCCGGTGCATGCGTAGAAGGCACAAATACCAGAATGGCACAAAAGCTCTGTGTCGGAGTTCACCCGAAGATACAGTACAGAAGATGGAACTGAAGAGATCTATTGTGCTTCTTGAATATGCCATGGCCAGGGGCACTTTTTCAACTAAGGTACTATGGAGGGAGAAAGCAGAGAGGGGGGCCAATGGAGGGAAAGGGATGGGGATTTTTGATTAACAGGTGTTCGGTCCTCCTTTAATGAGCATCAAGCTTGAGCCAAATAGTATCCTACTTAAAGAAGTAATTGCATAGCCAAAGAAGGGAAACAACCTTAATTATAAAGGTCCACTACATAAAAGAAATCTTGAATAATACTGTGGACAGGGCAATAGTTTTATGGTATATCAATGTACAGGCAATGAAAAACATTTGAAGATGCATTTTGCCCCTGGAACATTTCAGTACCAGTAATTCATGGATATCCACACCTCGTATTATGGTGAAATGCTGTGGTTTGACGACCTGAGAGCAATGGAAACTAAGATAAGAATACAAAAGTAAGTAGCAATTGGAGAACTTAGGAAAAACAGAGCAAATACTTTTAAAGAAATAAAGGTATGAAATGGAGGCCGAAACAAAGAGATTTCCTCATTAGGTTAATTCAAGCTCCCAATAAAAAGAAGTGAAAAATATTGTCATTATCGTCATCATTTTCTTTACACAATGGCAGTAAGTTTTGAAGCACTTTACAGTGATGCAAAGGTCACAAAATACAGTAATAGATAGAATTGGGTGGTCCTGCTCACAACAGCTTATTTCTAACCACCTGTCCACTAAGCAGATTAGCAGAACAGTAAAATTCAACAGTTGACACTTTTTGTAATAGTGTCTGAATTCACATTCTCAACACAAGATGTACACCATATTTCTTCCTATTAGACTTGTTCTGTTTAATCAATGTATAGTACTTCTATTGTTTACTGGAATGTTTTAATGGTTCTTATTTTATCTGATACTCATCTTTATAAAAAAAAAAATGCCTTAGGTAGTAAAATGTTCTGTATAACCCCTACTAGCCCAAACCTTTGATGTAAAAAATGTATGATTATACATTTAAGTGCTAAAAAACCCAATACAATGTATTGAATTATTATAAGAGGATCATAAAATCATGCAACAATAAAGAAAATGATCTTAATATACAGTACAATGGAGAGTTAAATTGCCAGATTTTGGAGCATACTAGATAATTTGGTTTCTGCATAATAGATTCCATACCAGTGCTAAATGTATTCATACAACTAAAATACTTCCATGGTGGACCTAAATTTGAACCTGGTATTGTTATTACTATACTATGTTTTATTATGGTTTGCAAAATTAGTAATTTGTATGCTTAGAAAAATGTGTGGTGCTACGAATGGGAATTTTTCTGATAGTTTTGAAAGATAAAGCACTATGAATCCAGTACTATACCCACAGCAAAAATTCATTATTCTGCAGCACAATATTATCCCTTATTCCTGTGGGTAGTTTGATTTCATGAAAGCCTTTCATTGGTCAACATAATGGAGCTAGAAAATGAAGACTGAGCTAGCAGAATACCTGGGGAATGGTATGGTGATCCAAAATAAGTTATTCTCTGTTTTAGCTGGGTTTTTTTTCAAACTTGTTTTTATACATTTGTTATAGCATACCATTCTTTATGTTTTAAATATGCAAATCTTTTAAACAAATGGTGATATAGATTCATATAATGAATTCAACAATACATATATAATAATTCTAATTTATAGCTTTTCTAAAGTTCTTGTAAAGATCTTAAGAGAATTTATTTCATAAGAAGCCATTGATCTGTTAAGTTGGTGACTCCTGGGGGGGGGGCATTGTCTGGTTGTTCCTGTTCTTTCTGTAAGGTTCTGAGGTATTGAGACGATTCCATGACTAGTGGGTGTTAGTGTTTCTAGGTCGTACCATGCTGTATATCTGAATATATAGATTGTGAGGTGTCGGAATTGTTGTGATTTTATGTACGTTGTCCACATGTTAAAGAATTTTGTAGTATTTTGTTCTTTTCTGGTTAATGCTTCCAGCCAGTCCACGTGGAAGATAGGATGTAGTTTTTGTTTTACTTATGTTATGGATGGAGGTTCAGTATGTAACCAGTGTTGTAATATTGTTTGTCTAGCTGCTGTTGCTAGTCTACCCATTAGATTTATTTCTGTTTTTGTTAATTGTGTATATGAGGTGGTGTTGCTAAATAAAGCCCATTCTATCTGTGTTTGGAGTGTTTTTTTCAGCCATTTGTGTTCCAAATGAAATCACCTGCTGCCAAAAAGTTTATAATTTAGAGCAGGACCATAGGTTGTGTATTAGGTAAGCTTTAGGAGAGCAGCATCAAAAACATTTATTAGAAGAGAGATTACCCATTTTATCAAGGATTTGGAGAGACATTTCTTGGTATCTGCTTGTTGGGAGTAATTTCATGATGTTAATATGTTGTTTTACAAATAGAAGAGGGGGATGGTGGTTAGCACAGCTTTTCCAAATGATATGCCTCCAATTCCCTAATAGTTGCTCTGTGCTGCAACTGCTGCAAAAGATCCAAGTATAGTAGAAGGAAGAGGAAATCCAGCAGTATTACTGCAAACAACTTTTTATTCCAGGCAGTGGTAAACACAACATTTTTCGGGTTCAATACCCTTTATCAAGTGAATAAGGACCATTAACACGTGCACCCATTTAACACTCATATGCACTTTGACCTATACAACATAGTGCAGTCTGGGTAATCAATTTAAAGAAAAATGTACAAACAAATCTTACAACATTGGTGTGTATATAGGTTGTATTACAACACATAAATAGTGAAGCCAGTGCTCAGACCATAATTATGTATTAATTAATTACACATAAGTAAAAAAGTAAAAAAATAAAAAATACAAAAGCTCAAAGCCACACTCTCTGTACGTCTGTAACATGGATTCTCTGCTAGAGGCTGCTGGGAGTTGTAGTCCATAGTGAGAGTGTGCTGACTAGCACTTGTATCTGTGTGTGTAACATTGTTAACACATAAATAGTGAAGCCAGTGCTCAGGCCATAATTGTGTGCACAAATATAAGAAATAGAAAACTTTGCAGCATACAAAAGTTAAAACATTTAAAGTTAAAAATCCCAATCTTGTATTCATCTTTATTTATTTGTATCCAATTTCGATAAGTCCAGGATGGTAAAAAAATGTCCAATGCTAAGAAGGCACAAAATGTCCAATAATATAGAAACAATGAAGCAATTTCCTAAAAGGAACAGAAGGTATCAAAAAACTTCACTTTAGGCAGGCCACTGTCTAACTAAAACCTGGCCTACTTGACGATGAGACACTGCACATAATGCCTGTCCCAGGTAAAGAAACCTGAAACAAGCATGTAAGGGCAAGAAATCCTATGGTCAAAGGGATACAGAAATACCCAAAGTCTTTAATATGTCCCAATTTTTCAACATTCCCTATGTGACCCAGCATATATTATGCGGATTATAGTACAATATTTACGCCAACATATATTTTAGTAATTTATCTCCTGTAACTCACCCATATCACATTTACGGCAGGAGATCCGTATAAGACTGCGTATAACTGGTTAAATCTTTTTAGTCTTAAAAAAAACAATCTACGAAAAAAACAATATACAAGAAGGTTAACATGACTTGTGTTACAAAAAGCAACTTAAACGGTATTGATCATTCATTCCATGAGGTATGACACTATCTAAGCGCCTAATCCACCTGGCTTCCCTTTGAAGTAGTTTTTTATTCCAATCCCCACCTCTTACTGGTTTTGGAACTACCTCCAACACTTTCCATTTCAATTGGCAAACGCTGTGTTTACTGTTAAAAAAATGTCTTGACACTGGTGTATCAGTGTAGGTGTCTTTCTTGAAATTGCAGATATTGCCCTTATGCTCCTTTATGCGAGTATTCACAGACCGTATTGTTTTTCCCACATAGAGCATTCCGCATGGGCATTTCAATATGCTGTTTTAAGATGTTTCATGTTGAAGTATTTGGGATCTCGGTTGTCCTTGTGAAGCTAGATCTTTCTTTAGCTTCAATTTCAATTAGTGTTCTAATGTATGATATATTTGTGAGGTTGTTTGTTTTTTATTTTTATTTTTCCAAATTTGATTAAGTGTGTTGCCTTTATCTCTGTCTGTTAATTGTTTTCTTATGGTTTGCAAAATGAGTAATTTGTATGCTTAGAAAAATGTGTGGTGCTATGAACGGGAATTTTTCTGATAGTTTTGAGTAAGATAAAGCTGAATAGTCATCATTTAATATGTCATAAAGATTTTGTAGTTCTTTTTGTTCTCCACTGAGAAAGAATTTTGTCTGCCTATTGGGAAGTCTTTATTGTTTATCTATGATAAGTATGGTTAGATGTGAAGCGATAGTTTTTGTTTCTTTCTGACTGATTGCCATGCTTTGTTTGTGTCAATAAACATCTGGTCATCTCATAAGATTTGTGGTAGGTGGTTTATGGGTGTGTGTAGTATGTAGTTCAGGCAATAACTGTTGGTTAAATATTGGTCTAAAGATATTGTTGTGTATAAATCCCTGTTAAGGAGACTCCTGCCTATCTGAGGAGTGAGGCTTCATTATATTCTTTTATGTAAGGAAGATTGGTTCCATGTTTTAGTTCCATGTTTTCGTTCTATTACTGTATGTTGGTCTACATCTCACCTTGTCCAGTTTTCAGTGTGTTTAATGGAATACTTTTTATTTGCTACACTTTTATGAACCAAATTGCTTAGAGAATGGTTGAATAAATCTTAAATATTTTAGAATTGTTTTTCTTTTTTTTGGGAAAAATAATCTTCCAAGCTATAGTGAATGTTTAGTAAGCCCACAAATATGGTAGATGATTTTTTTGTTCGGATATTTAATGATATATTTATGATTTCTTCAACCTAGCTGAGTGAGTCTCTGGCAGATTTCATCTGGTCTAACAGGCTTATTTCAGCAAGAGTCAGCGATTTGGAATGCTCAACTGCCAAACAGCATGGTTCACTAACTGGCTGATGACTAACTGGAGCTAAAAACAAGATAAGTACTAAATTCTACAGTCTTTTGCTTTCTAGTGTGAGTTTTGTGAGTCTTTTGCTTTTGTTGTGCAAAACTTTCAAGCAGAGCTTTTTCCAGGTGATAAATAAATATAATTTTACTATACGGCGCATATGGTATTTGTGGTGTATTATTATAAAAAACATTGGGGAGGACTGCTACTATATATAAATTATTTAACTGTAGATGTTTATCTGTGTTTCAAAACATTCTAAGCAGGGTGTTTCCACTTGCAGAATAAATTGGGGTAGTTTGCAGCAGATTACGTTAATGACAAAATATCTAGGGCTGCAGTTAGTTTTATGTAAATAAGTGTATGTATCTGTATGTGAATATTGTGTGTGTGTGTGTAGGTTTGTAGGTATGTGCATATATGTGTGTATGTATGTATATACTGTATATGCATGTGTGTGTGTGTGTGTATTGTAAGCTGCGGGATCCACAAGAGACACTTTTCTTCTTTTTAAAGGCAGTTAATTTACACGCAGGGGTGACCATTTTAGGATACAAAAGAAATCATAAAAATAAATCCTGCCCACTGGGCGCTACCTTCACACATGAAGCGTTCCCTTACTAAACTGGGACCCTCATGGACTACCAGTAAGCAAACACATAAGTAGGGGTCACCCCTGTACTCACAAATCTTCTGGAGGATTGCTCAGCCTCCTGGCTTTCCTCAGTCAGACAGACAGACCCTCTGTCACTTGGTCTCCTCTCCTGCAGCTTGCAGTAGCAAATGGCACCCCAGCCCCTCTGGGAGTTCCTCACACAGGCAGGTGTCCTTCCTGCTCTGTGAGACCTTCCTAACAGCCAGAAAAAGGATGCAGGGCTGTGACAACAGTGGGTGGAACATTGATGTCAGCAGGAGGGTTGATGACACATCGGTGTCAGTGATGTTGTGGGTTGAGTCATGATATCACCCTCCATGGGATTGGTTGGATTTGCCTGGTTTTACAACAGGTGCAAACTGTTCAGAAGGTTTTGAACCATACAGCCTCTTCAAAAACCTGGCTGTGCTTTTCAAAACCAAACAAATATTGCCAAGGGCTCTGTGACTGAGCCTGGAGAAAGGCATTGTTTGGGAAAGTGCATCATTAAAACTGACTTGGAAGTAGGCTGTGTGACCTGGCTGAGAAATTTAATCTATGAACTGTGAGAAAAGGGTGCTAAAATTGTGGTGGTCTGGGAGAGGCCCTGTGGTTGTCAGAAAAACAAAGATTACAAAAATAATGAAACATATGTTGGTGCAAACACAGTATGGGTTTCATCACTTCTGTCAGAATGCTTTAATCTGATAATATATTGTAGGTGTTATTAATTGTGTAAACATCCCACTAAAGAGATTATACCTTAAAAATATCCATTTACAATGCCAAATCCTAATGTTCACTTACTCAGTGACAGGTATAAAAAATGTTTTGATGAACACTGTTGTTCCTATGGCCTATTTCTGGCTTTACATTATTCATTACCTACAGATGGTATTCTAAGAAAATCTTATTATCCTAACAGTATACATTCTGCGTGAAAAATAAAATTAAACTAGGTGAACACCATTCATTATCCTTGATATATAGTGTGCATATGTGATATTTATACCCATTTTAGCTATTATCATGATATTTCCTGAAAAGACCAAAGATATCATATGTATTTGTAACATATTTGGCATTTTTTATTTGTTGCTCCAAATAACATTGCAAATTGCTGTAACAGAATTCAAATTGCATGAGTAATCTGTCTGAACCCTAGCCACCAGCAGTTTAATGCAGCATTATTCTTGCCTTGCTTGGAGTCTATTGCAGTAGTGTGATAAGCAATCCTCTTACTTCCAAGCAAAGTATGTGATGAGAAGTAAAGGCACGTCAAGGATTTCTACTGCAGGTCAAAATTCTGAGATGTGGGATATATATACATACAATATATACCAAAGCTGGTGCACAAACGACTTTCAGCACAAGTGCCTGGGTGCTGGTTTAAAGAGTATACATATTGATTGTCACAGTCATAGTGTGAAGCAAAAAGGATTTTTATTCAACGTTTTGGCCCCTAAAATACAAAACATCTGCTGCACTCACTCACCACCTTTTTATTTAACAAAACTGGGACTGAGGAGACCAATTGTTGTGGTTTTGAAACTGCCACATGAAGGGCCCATTGATCTTTCTCCTCTATATTCTCAGAGGGTGATGATTTTCAAAAATAATTTAACATTTTGATTATTCAGAGTACAGGACACATTAATTCCATTGTCAGTCCATCTTCACAACTTCTCTCCAGTCCATCTTAAATTAGCTTGGGTGTCGAAAAGGCGTTGGCAATCCTGGATTATGTTTCTATACGGTTCTTCTTTGCATGGTATAGTTTTAACATGCATTTGTGGATCCAGTGCGAACTGTGTTCAAAGAAAATGTTTTTGGAAGTATTCCTGAGCCCATGTAGTGATTTTCACTAGAGAACTGTGTCTATTTTTAATGCAGTGCTGCCTGAGGGCCCAAAGATCATAGCCATCCAATACTGTCTTTTGAATTTGTCCCTTGTGTACAGAGCTTTCTCCGGATTCTCTGATAATTCTGATATTATTTACTGTAGATGATGAAATCCCCAAAATCTTTTTATGGAGAGAAACATTATTCTTAAATTGTTCCAATGTAACAAACATTGCTTTTATAGAGTGGTGTTTCCTCCCACCTTTACATCTGAGAGACTCAGACTCTCTCTGGGATCTGCACTTTTATGCATTACACAACTTTTCCAATCTTTTGTTGCCCCGTAGCCTTTTTTTTTTTAAATGTGTTGCTGGAGTCAAATTCAAAACTCACTAGTTTTTTTTCAGAAAACAATAAGATTTCTGTTTCAACATTTGATATGTTGTATTTCTATTATTTGCAATTAAATATAAGGTTTAAATAATTTACAAATGATCCCATTATGTGTCCAAACCTTTTTGAAAACATTGTTGTGTACATGCTTTTATAAACAAAGATATCTATAGACACACTGTTTAGTACAAATGACATTTAACTATGTTATAATGTTACATAGTTAAGTTGGGTTGAAAAAGTCCATCAGGTTAAATCCCAGTGTATATATACACATACAGTACTTATACAAACATATCTATATACTCACATATATAAACTATACATACCAGTATGTATAAACCAATAGCTATACTAATTGTAGATTTTAGTATCATAATACTCTTTAATACTACTATCAAAGAAATCATCCAAGCCACTTTAATAGAATCTGCCATCATAACATCACCTGACAGGGCATTCCATAACCTCACTGCAATACAGTAGCAAAGTCTAAGTAGATCACAGCTACTGCCATCCCAGAGTCAAGGTTCCTGCTCACCTCCTCATAAAAGGCAAATAAATTAGTCTGTTGGTGTGTGTATACAAACATGCATCATTTCACCGGAAATAAACAAGTATGGAATAAAAATTGTTTATTATTATTAACATGTATTTATATATCGCCAGCATATTTCACATACAAATTATTTTAGTAATACAAATTTTGTTTGTGTTTGTGTATTTTGTTATGAGATTGCCTGGTTTCTAATCATGTATTATTAAATTAAATATTTTTTCTAGGACTACTAAGCAAGAACTATAATATTACTTAACTCATTTTTTTGCATAGCAGTTTCACAATGATGTACTTCTGGTTCTGCTTTTTAGAGAATGCAGATATTGTATGTGTTGCATTACTGCTTTTATTGGTAAGATTAATGTTCTGTGTTGTGCCCTCCTACAACTGTCTCTCCAAGCAAATTATCCAACAGCTCATGTCTCTCGCAGTACATGATCAGAATGATAACAGCTTTTTGTTTAAAGCAATATGCATTAAAAACATAATATAAAAATGCATATCTTGCCTGCTTTAAAAGTTAAGTGAATATGACATGTGGATAAAACCTATTATTTTTGATTAATATAATTGGTATTTCTGAACAATATATTAAGCAGGCAGAACAGGCTTCACTTACTTGCTTTCTCCTAACATATGAACCTTTGGTTTGATCAGACGCAAGAATTTAAGAGCACAGATTGAAATTTCTGGAACACACACACTTGCAAGGGCAAAGCATAATGACAGTCACACATCAAATGTAAAAGCATAAACCCTATTCAGAGAAAGAAGATATATTTCACTGTGTGACATAATATATAAATGCATATTATTTTATACATTAAACAAATACATGAAGGCAAGTTCCATGTATATAGTACGGTGTGCCTGCTAAACCGAACTCTTGAGAAACATGCTATTGAAATTCTAAATATCTACCACCTAATACCTACCATTAGAATTTTTGAATTTAATGCACCCTATATATAGCCCCTCTGAAGCATTGTTAATGTAGTATAGCTACTAGGCATTTATAGTTTACCAAGGTAACCATACAGCTCATTAAAATCTCCTATGAAACGCTATGTGAGGCTTTATGCTTTCCAATTCTCTTTTGATATACTGTAGAATACATAAACAATTTTGTTTCCCTCATCAGGGTGCTAAACCTCATTGTGATGTTAGTCCTATAGTGATTTCTTTAAATAATTTTGATTGGGCAGCCATGTTCATTTTACACGATCCTGGGAATTCAGAAACAGCCAGCACAATGTATGTTCAGCTTGGGTGCTATTCTGATGTCTACAGCTAGATGCCACAATGGAGCATCTTTGGCAGTACAGATTATTTTACTTGGGCAACCTGCTTTTTGGGCAAGGGGGGGGGGGGTGCAAGGCCACTATATGATTTCTGAGAAAGTCCTTTCAGGTCTGTATCATTTTTTTTTTAACTTGGGCCACCATTTTGTGTGTTCCATCAGAGATCCCCTGACAGAAAATAATTCAGCTCTGTCACAAGAAAAAGTGTTGGAGTAAGACACAGCTCTTACCTTTTATTGGCTGATGTGACATTGCATGTGTGTGATCACTATGAATTGTACATGCCCGCGGGCAACCTTTATATGGTATTGCCCAATGGCACATACTACTAGAAATACATACTACTAGAAAAATATATTTTTATGATAATGGATAATTTACATAAAGCAGTGTTTTACTCATGGGCTGTTTTATGCACTCCAATGTTAAGTGTTCAGGGGTATAGTTTTTTCTTTAAGGGAAAAATCAAGAAAAAAATCAAGTGGCAATACCATACAGGGCCAGAACTAGGGGTAGGCACAAGAGGCACGTGCCTTGGGCGTAAAGCTTGGGGGCGCCAGGCACTTACCTTATATGCAGCCTACCCCTAGTCCGGCAAGTGTTGAAAAGTGGGTGCGCTCTGTGAAGTCGAAGTGCTTTGCGCACGACCACGCACGCGCGCCCTCGGTTACGCGCGATTACGCACGTGCGTCCTCGGTTACGCACGTGCGTCCTCGGTTACGCGCGCTTGCTGCGGGGACCGAAGTTGCTAATGGCCAGCTGGGTTGCCTGGAGCAACTGACAGACCTGGCCCGGCACTGATACCATATGTAGGCATTTTCTGCTTTTCAAATACATTCCTATTGATACAATGTTCTAGCTGCTTTGTGCTTAAGAATCAGAAAACATATCCTGACCTAGTTTTATGGCATCTCCCTGAAAACAATATATACAGATTTAAGAGGCTGAATCTACTACTGTTAGGCTGTCTTTAATACCCATCCCTTTTCAGGGGGCTGCACAAATCTAGTTAGCCCTAGGGTTTTAAAGTATCAAGTTAGCGAGAACCCTTGTTTAACTCAGTTTATCTATGTACTGCAGAATAGACAAAAGCATTTTGACCTCAAGCTATTACTAGATAGCAGGATACTGCTTCTTCTGATTAGTGTTGATGTCAAGAACTGTTTTGCTGGGGATCTTCACTATACTGTGTCAGACCCTCCAAGGCATAAAAATCTGAAAAATAAAATTGTAAAAAAAAAAAGGTCTTGAAAAGGTATTGAAAGGGGACAAGTAAAATGTTGCTTACATTTCAGATGCCACTCATCTGGTGTATTAAAGGTGATGATTCCATACTAAATACATGCAGTACACAATCTACTTAAACATATTTTGACAACCATTCATATAGTTCATTTTTACTTACTTTTTAGTAGCAGATTCAATGCTAAATTACCAATGTTTTAATTACCAATGTTTAGCAAGTGTTCCAATAGCATTCTATACTTAACATATTGACCAGTGTCACTTTCCAAATAGAACATGGTGAAAGCTTCTAGTTCGATTACCAATATATTATGCCATTTATACATCATAACTATTTTATGTGATAAAATTCTTCATGTTATGTAATAATCTGCGTTATATAATAACATGATTTGGTTACAATAATTAACTTTAAGGGACACTGCACTTTGAAACCAAATAAGGCCCTTTATTCATACTGTGAAGATGGCTTAAACAGAGGCTTTTTGAATTTAATAAAATAAAATAATGCTCACTGAGATTCAGGATGAATACATGTCATAAAATCCTCCCCAAAAAACAATCCAAAATATTAGGATATTTATTTATAAAGTTTTGAAACCTCTATAAGTTAAAACTCAAATATGTATTTTAGTTTATCTATTTCTATTAATCAATCTTCTATCTATCTATCTATCTATCTATCTATCTATCTATCTATCTATCTATCTATCTATCTATCTATCTATCTATCTATCTATCTATCTATCTATCTATCTATCTATCTGTCTATCTCTATTGTCTACCTAATACTGTATAATTACACTTGCTAGTGTTTACTTGAGTTTAACAAATTGGTTTATTGATAAAATAATGATAATAATTCATAAAATAATGTACAATTGTCCTTGTTATCCTTGTTTCTATTGAATATTTAATGAGGGCCATGCAAATGTGAGCATGTTTCTCCCCCATAATACCCAAATATACTTGTATTCACTCACATTTCTTAGCTCTGCATAGTTTATTGCACACTGATGGCTAAGAATTTAAGTTATCATCTTCTCTGACCTAAGATATAATTATTAGTGTTTGGGCTGGAGGTGTTTTTTTTGGATAAAATAAGTTTCTAAACCTTTGGTTTAACTTTTCATTTAAATATATCATTAACTTATCAAAGTGGGGTTCTACTTTTTGCAGATTGCATTGATTGTCAGTTTTCTCTGCAACGCCAGCTACGCTCTGGTCACTGCATAGCACATCACCTTGGAATCTCCTTGCAGAAATTGGTAATACTGTAAGCTATTTGTGCAGACATGTACAGTCTTATTGGCTTTTATAAAAACCATTCTTTTAGGGTGGGAGAGGTAGAGGAACACCTATTTATTCATTCCCTTATTTCTATTTTTTTCCCCTGATTTTTTTTTTTCTGCATGGGTTTTTGTGCTCCAGAAAGGGAGAATATGTGAATGTGCTATTTTCAGGAAATGATATACTATACTTTAACCAAAATAAAATAATCATTCTAGTGTAAAAATGAATAGCTTTACAAAAATTACAAGTGGATTAAACACTGAGGGTCATTTACTAAAAAAATTGGAATTCGATTTTTTTTACTCAATCTCTAAAAGAGGTTTTCTCATTATTTTACAAAGCTCTAAAAATGTTAGATTTATTGAATCTAAAAACCACGAAAATCACTAATACAAAACTTCGCAGGGTAAAAGTTGTCAAGGTCCTATAGAAATCAGTGGAACCTGCGCTGATATTTTTGGGCAGCTCTCAATCAATGCAGACTTTTTGATGTTTTTGGATTTTTTAGATTTTTTAAGAGTTCAGCATAAATTTCCGTTCATACTTCTTTTTACTCAGATTTTTTAATAAATCTCATGACATTTGTAGTTTTAGAGTTTGTGAATTTGGGCATGGTTTCAAAAACCACTAAAACCATGAAATTTAGACTTGATAAATAGACCCTCAAATGAAGCAAATGAAGCAAATGAAGCAAAATGCATAGTTTTGGCTTGTGCAAAAAAACAGAAGCCAATTATGTATAATTATATACAATTATATATAATAATAGACTAGTTGGCCCATTTGATCCCCCAATTTCCAGATACCCTCTACGCTGATTTCTGTATTAAGTGTACTTACTACAGGTATCAGTTTCCACTGATTCTTAGTGTGTTTGCTAGATGATTGGTGCCTTTTTGAAGGATTTCTGGACACCATAATGATTTCAGAGGAAGGGCTAATGTTTGATTCCCTGTAGCAGCAGTGCAGGGGCCTTCTCAAGCAAAAAAGTAAAAAAAAGGAATCAACAAATTAAAGAATAATGCACCCCAGCCTTTCGATATATGAATGAATAAGCAGCTAAAATTATATTTAAATATCTTTTTAATATTTTTCCATTATTTCTGCTCATGTTTCATCTTGTCTCAAACATGTTTCTTTTTATGTTCTTCCCAACTCTCCAATCATCTTTCTCCATCCCGATTTGCTACACCTTTCTTTTCGGGTATCTTGTACTCTTTTCTCAATATTGTTTTGCTTTTCACCTTTACTATGTAAAAGAGCAAGCGAAGAATGACAACAAGAGCACATAACATGGACATATTCAGGGCAAACTTCACTAGCATATACCACTGCCTGGAACAATGGTTGCTATGGTAGAGTTCCATGCTTTATCTTTATCCACCTCTAGCACCTAGCTAGAAAATTAGACACATGCAATGGGAACTGGGGCACATGCCCAAGCCTATATTTGATTTGATACTAAGGCTGCTATAGAAAAGCTTAGTCTGTAAAGACTGATTTGACAAAAAATATCTTTTTCACTAAGAAGATTTATTGCTTACACTGCTTACAGTTTTAAAATATGTGATCTTTTCTGGCATCACACAACTTGATTACAAGCTATACACGATATAACAATATAACAATATAACAATATATATATATATATATATATATATATATATATATATATATAAAACTGTGAAAAAAGAAAACAAAACTAAAAATGTAAGTAAAAATGTAGAAGTAAATGTTCCTCCAAAGAAAAGTTATTCCTGGGCCTCAAACTAAAGTAGTAGACAAAGTGTGCAAGATGACAAGCCTTTATTACAAATATTATGCAGTATATCAAAACAAGTTTCAAGTCTTTAAATAGCTCAAATTATAACAAAAGAAGATGATTACAACATCCTTACTTTAGTTACATGGTAACAAGTGGAAAGCTTATTTAGATGTTAATTTAAAGAGAACAAAATAAATGAAACAAACAAAAAAAAATGAATAATAAGATTACTGATAAAAAGCAAGTGGAATGAACATCAGCCTTGTAGTCACACTTTTGCACAAGACTTTAATCTGAAAATATAAATAAACTTCTCTATTTACATTAAGATTGGAAGTATCATCTACACAATATTTTACAGGGGGAGAAACTCAACAGGATAATTAAATGTGTGGGAAGAAGATAAAAATACAGCGGCATGTGAGCTATCAACTGTGTCAGGAAACGGCAAAATGCAATGCTTTATGTATGCAAATGAAGTTGCAGTATAAACTATACTAATTGAAATTTAAAATTATAATGCATTATATAACAGTTATGTTGGCTTAGACAGTATTTTATAGTACTTCGAGGTTTTAGGTTTGGTTTTTCTGTTATGTTTTCTGTTTTATGATATCCAGAAAGCTCAGAATTATGGAAAGGCCATCTCCCATAAAGTCCATTTTAAGCAAATAATTCTAATTTTTAAAAATTATTACATTTTTCTCTATAATAGTAATAAAATAGTTTATTGTACTTTATGGTAACTGCTGCATGAATCCATATTGGTGTGTGGTTCACCTTCAAACAACTAGTTGGTTCACCTCCAAACAACTAGTTGTTTTCAGATAGATCACCAGAAATAACGGCTTTTTCCAATGACTTTCCATTTTCTATGTGTGACCGTTTTTCTAATATTGAAGTGTAAAGTGTCATTTCTCTCCTTCTGAAGCAGCTTGGGGGGGGCAGGTGCCGACCCTGTAAACTGTTCTAAATTGATACATTTAGTTGATACATTTCTTATCTTTGTCCCTGCTGAGCAGAATTTCTGGGTTTCATTACAGGCAGCTGTTAGACTTGATACAATAGTTACTAATACTCCAGAGTTACTGCTGAGAAATGCTTCAATTAAATGTTGCAAAATTGTAACAGTTCAGAATCTGCACCTGAATTACTGAGCTGCCAGACTCAAACACCAGAGACACGAACATTCAACTTTTTTGTAAAAAGTCTTTATTTCTGTGGAACAATCTAAAAACAACTAAACTGAAAAAAAGTGTTTGGAAGGTGAACAACCCCTTTAAACCCTTTTATTTTTTAGTATAACGTATAAATGTCTTGTTTCTTTACCAGTGACTGTTGTGATATTATCATTTAAAGATTCCTGGTTAAATGGGCCAATAAATTACAGCACTATGTATAATACATGTAATGGGCATAACATTCCACAAATATTGGAAATGAGTGCTTGGAACCTTTGCTGCACCTATGTGTCATTTGCACCTGTTTTGGTGACTCATTGAGTGTTGTCCTCAAGGGCACCCTATACTTAACACCTCTCTTATCTTCATATGTAATTAGGGTTACTACCTCACCCCTTTAATACCGGCCACATATTGAATCCCTACCCTGCATGGCTAATTAGCAATCATGCTGCAGACTGAACTGATTTATGGGTAGCCATGCAGCATGCATCTAAATTAATTGCTAATTAGTCATGCAGGATATGGATTAAATACGTATAGAGGACGAAGACCCAGAGGTTCTGAGGGGGGCCTGCACCACAGGGTCTTATTCCTCTATATCTGAAAAGAATAATCCCCCTTCCCAGCCACTCTCTTACCTAAGGTGGGGGATGACAACCCTATATGTAATATGAGGCACAAACTTTAGGCAGGTACAGTAATGCATAGCAAACAATAAAATATTTGTTTTTAAACAGGTGACCAGAAAAAGCTACCTGCTGATTGGTTGCTATTGGCGATAAGAAATGTAGCAGACTTTTCACCTTATATTGCATAATCCCCATAGTGTGTTGCACCCAGGGAATAGTGTGCAAGTGGAAGCTCCTGTTCTGCCCCTGTGCTGTCCCTCAAATGGCACTATTTGCAACTCTTTTTGCCTTGGTCAAATATTTTCAACTGGCAGTGTAGTGTAGTTTTATTTGCATATCGGGTTCATTTGTATTTTATATCACTTACAATTTTGTTTCACTTTTTATCACATCTCTCTTCTTTTCTCTTCCCTGACTCGCTTCCAGATGGATGTGGGCCTGACTGCACATGTTACAGAAGGGATTACAGTGTCTGTACTATCTTGGACATAAACCTTTAACTTTTAACTTGCAATAAAGTTTAAATCAGATACACAAAATGGTGTTGCCCTCTTTCTTGAAAGAACTGCCTTGCTTATAACTGATGGCCTTATCTCATAAAGAATTGTCACAGATCATTGCCTGGCTAGTAGATTTTGTTCCATATTCAACTACAGTGAATATTGGTCAGCAGTAGAATATGACTGAAGTAAAGGAAAGCAAAATGCAGAATCTGAGGTGCTAATGCCTACAAAAAGAGAGGAAGCTAGCTAAAACAACGAAAAAGGACATTTTAAGCTTGATTTTTACAAATTCATATAACATAACAATAGGGATTGCAAACAAAACTAAAAATGGGTTGGATGCAATCTAAACACAAACTTTTTGCCATTGTAGAGATATGGGACCTTTTATCCAGAATGCTCGGGACCTGTGATATTCCTGATAACAGATCTTTCCATAATTTGGATCTGCATACCTTAAATCCATAAAGTGGAAGATATCGCTAGTCATAACTGCAAACATGGGTACTTTGGTCTTATGGAGGCTGATAGCAGCATGATACATTTAGTTGATACATTTCTTATCTTTGCCCCTGCTGAGCAGAATCTCTGGGTTTCATTACAGGCAGCTGTTGAAATTGATACAATAGTTGTCAATACTCCAGAAATACTGCTGAGAAAGGTATCAACTACATGTTGCAAAATTGTAACAGTTTAGAGTCTGCACCTGAATTACTGAGCTGCCAGACACAAACACCACAGACAGGAACCTTCAACTTTAAACTTAGATTTTGGAAAAACAGTTAAAAATAAATAATGGAAAGTAATTGAAAAAAGTCTTTATTTCTGGGGAACAATCTGAAAACAACTGAAATGAAAAAAGTGTTTGGAAGGTGAACAACCCCTTTAAGGACTATAGTAAAAAAAATCAAAATATAATTTGACTGACTCAGTTTGCATATATGTGGCTTTTAGTAAATCTTGTATAAGTTAGTGAGATGCAAGGTATAGGATTGGATTGTAGGTTAGTTTGATTTGTCATTTGCAGAAGGATAGGTATTCAACATTCAAAAGTAGGGCAGTAGAGTCCCTTAGGGGGCTGTATTGTGGCCAGTCCTATTTAATCAAGGCATTAGGCATTTAGAATGATCTAGAAGTAATGGGCTGTCAGCCCCTTTGTGATACAAAGATATGTAACTAATTCATTTATGGCATATTATTAAAAACATTACTAATTTTCCAAATATCCGGATGTAGATTGATACCCAAAGTGAAAAGTAAGGCATCTAAAACCCAATAATTTATTTATCTTATATGTGTACTTTGATTCATTCATGTGTTAGTGAATCAGATATTATTAAACTGTAAGGATAGAGTCTTAAGGGTCACAATAAGTTATTGCCGTATCTTAGGCAATAAGCTGTGGAGGGAAACTAGCTTGCAGACAAAGCATTGTGTTTGGCTTCTGAGAATGAAAAGTGGGCTTTCATATATATATGATCCCCCTCAAAAAATGTTGTGATGTCATCAGGGGAAGGATCTGTGTTGTATTTACCTTCTGACCTACGGCTACAGTAAATGTTCATCCTCCCCCAGTATGCACTGGTGATTGTGTGCATTAAAGACACAATATGTAACATCATGGCTGACAAAAACGTAACAGAATGTAACTACTTTAGAACATTATTCATAATCAAATACATGGGAAGATGAAAGGAAATAGAAGGATAGGATGCATTACCATTAGAACTCTTCTAAGACAGTAATGTGCACAAGGGAAGAATTGTCATATTTCCACTGGTGAAAGGTGTTTGTTATTTGATCATGTTTTCTAGAATTGGTGCCTGAATATCCACCTGCAGCTACCTTCTCCTGTCTGAGCAAATACACTGTACTGCATATTAATAAAATGTTGTCCTGAAAAGATTATGTGATAGAAGGAGCTGCAATATCCTTATCATTTGCTGCAATAACTTTGCATCCTGGCACTTGGAATAAAAATGTACTGGTTATAAGAGATTCTAGTCACTTGACTATCATTTCACTAAAGAAAGAATATTCATGTCACTAAATTTTATTTCACTTCTACTGCACATCTTAGCTTTATTTAGAGGACCCCCCCCCAAAAAAAGTCTTTATGTGAAAGCATTATATGATTACATAGATATACACTTGTCAATATAGAATATAATTTAAATGTAATGGTGGTAAAATTATACTGAACTAACCATATACAGCATTATTATAACTATTATATAGCCAAGCCAGGATTTGTGGGCAGGCTACAAATTCCCAGTCCTAGAGTAAGTGCCCCAATAGGCACGAAACGCGATAGGTCTCATGTCCTAATACATTTTTCTACCTTTTATATATTTGTTTCTTTATTATTGGAGATCCTCACATCCTTTTCTGGATACAGTGTTTTGGACTTTGCACCTTGGGACTGAGGTGAACTGTGAGTGAACCCTCCTTTACCATCTTAGGGTGCAAGTGGTCATGGGGCACCCCAGCATTATATTCGACCCTGTATACAGCATTATTTAAATTTGCTGTGTGCTTATATGTTACACATCAGTATGGTACTTGACTAGGAATAACCTGATTGCAACTAGTTTCCTATTTTTCTCAAGTACCCGAAACGAGTTGGCAGCTTTTAGTGCCTACATATGGCAAGAGTAATAATCACCATACAAACAAGATAAACTTTAAAAATGTTAAATTATGTTAAAATAGGAGGTTGCTTTATATAAAGAAAAACCTTACCCCCAAAATGAATATTTAAGCAACAGATAGTTTATTTCATATTAAGTGGCATATTACAGAATCTTACCATACTGCAATATATATTTAAGCAAATATTGTCCTTTTACATCTCTTACCTTGAACCACCTGCCTGGTCTGTGTGCTGCCTCAAAGATCACCTAATCAGAAATACTACAACTCTCACTGTAAAAGGTGTGTGAAGCAAAAGACAGAACTCTGTCTTTTAATTGGCTCATGTGACCTAACATGTATGATTTGTTTGTGTGCACCGTGAATCCTAGGATCCCAGGGGGCAGCCCATATTTTTTTAAAATCGTCATTTTCTATTTAGGTTTACCCAATGGCACATACTACTAAAAAAGAACATTATTCGGAAAATGGTTTATTTGCATGAAGCAGGGTTTTACATATGAGCTGTTTTATGCAATATATTTTTATAGAGACATTGTTTGAGGGTGTGGTTTTCCTTTTAATGTGTTAAGTAAATTTATTTTAAGGGTCAACATCCCCTTTAATAATTCACCACAGATTTTGGGGTCAGATTTAGTTAACAGTGCCCACCATAGTGTATTTTAAAAAGGACATTACCAAATCATTTTCAAAATTTCAAGTCATTCATATAACAGAGAAATAGGAGAGAGAATAAAAAAATCTCTGAATTAACAAAGACATTCTATTAGCGGGGGTAAAACTAAATACAGTTTGAAATAATATGTGGGTCGTTATGGGCTGAGTTAGGCTTAGTACTGCAGACACAGTAAGTACTTTTCCCGCATCATTTGTTATTACAGTGCTGTACAGACATGGTGTCCCTCCCCTCTCAAGAGCACTGCTGTATCTTCCTGAATAAAACACGTTTAGTGCATAGTACATAGAAATATGAACCGACTCCTGTTGTTTATATTGCAGTAAAGATGTTAATTAAGAAATCTGTTTTAAAAATGCAGGCACATCTGTTCTGCAATCTAGTTATAAATACAGAAGGAATATAATTTACTGTTCCATCAGTAGACAAAGGTGCCATAAAACATGTGCTCAACCTTGCCTGCATCAATCACACTGCTCATCTGCTTTGCCCATGTAAGGCCAGCACACAAAATACGATTAATTAAATCACATCCTTCTGGCTTCTGAGATTCGTATTGCATTAAACTATCATTAGTAGCGCTGGATTTTCAGCATATTATCTGATATATAGCTCAGTCTGCTTAGCATTTTCCTGTTCTTAAAAAAATTCAACCTGACATCTGTTACATGAACAGCTAAAAACAGGGATATTGTGATCCCCTGGCAGTTGCCTCCCCCAATCACCCAGGGTTGTTGGGATTTGTAGTTAAGTAATTGCAGGAGGTCCACAACCTTGCATTTATTATGCAGCTTTAGTTTTATCAAATTCATGTGACATAAAAGATTGTGTAACACAAATGACACTGAAACCTTCTTAAGTACATTAGCTTTCTGATTTCTTTTTTATACTATCAACCAGCTTTTATGGGGTCCTGCACAACATCCTGAATTCTTTCATTTCAATAATTAATGATGCTAATTAACAGAAGATTACTGTTTATTGAACCTGCAGACTGGATTGTAACCATTAGCCATGACCAAACAGTAACACAGCATGTGTCAGATGCTTTAATCACATGTAACCTTTAATTAACGTGTGACGGTTAAAACATGAAGCAACTGATCAACCACCCACTAAATTTTTATTAGAATGAATATAGAGCTGTGTTTTTATATTTAATTTCCTATAAAGGTACTCTGTTATTATGCATGAGGGCCTTATATACAAGAACAACAGAAATAATACATACTGTTGCATATTAGCACACTTTTGGTTTACATGTGGCATTAATGATTTATGTATTGCTTCTATCTATCTGAGTGACTTAGATGGGTGCAAAGATGTTCTGCCATGATTTAGATCTGATAGTCTCTTAATGGCTTTATCAGAGGAACCTTGTATATTATGCCAGTCTAAGTATCATGGTGTCTTGCAAACCTGGCAATATGTACAATGATATTTACATCACATACTCTACATAACACACACACACACACACACACACACCTGACCTCCTGTTATGCCTCTCACTGATCCATTTGCTACCAACATATTTCATCTGGCAAAGCAAACACAGGGAACACAAGATTCCCTGCCCAACCTGGGTCATTATGCAGCTACTCAGGATCAAAAAGGTAAGGAGATGTTTGCCATCAATCTAATGATATAAGGGCTTATTTACTATGGGAAGTGGTACACATGTTGGAGTGCTAAGGAGGTGCATAAAACTTTAACCCTTAAAACCCATATACTGCAGAGAACAGTTTGGCAATAACATCTGCAACCCTTCTCTGCATTCTGCACTGACATACTGTACAAAAGCAAGCCCTGTACTTAAACTGTGTACAGCAAGCAGCTTGGGTCCCCTGTTGCTTTCACTTGCACATCCTGAATGTCAAGCAAGGTTAGGGTTGTGCCTGTGGCTCTCATGACACCACTTCAGTATCAATGCTAGAAGCAAGCAGCACCTCATACAGAGAAATGTAAAGCAGACATGTGCTTAAAGGGGACCTGTCACCCTAAGAAATAATTTCAAATTCTTTTCTATCATGTTAGTTGAGCAAAATAAACTTTACTTACACTGTATTTATTATTTAAATTTTCTTTCCTTCTGTTTTGGATTTATACAATCACAGCAAGCAGGGAGCTGCCATTTTGTGGACACGGTTATTATGGGAAATTGTGTATCACCCCAAAATCTTGTGTATGCACAAGAATGGGGGACCATGTCCATGTGCAGTGCCCTACACAAATATAGAGCCTGAGGAGGGAAGGTAGAATGTGGGGAGAGCAGTGACATGTAGGAAGTGCTGAATGGAAAGTGAAAGTAATTGACTGCCCCTCCTCTATGCCACGGGCATAGAGGCGGAGCAGGTAATATTTGATTGACAGTGTAGATATTTAAACACCTTTATAACAGGTATGGATGTTTTAATGAAAAAAAAAATTGGGGTTCCATATTTAATTTGGAAAGGACTTCCATTATGCAGTTTTTTATGTGTAGGTGACAGGTCCACTTTAAAGACATTTTATTTCATACTCACACTACACTATGTTCAGCACATGTACCAGGATACTTCTCCTGTATTAAATCATATTGTTGTACGCATAATTAGCAATCCCATTAGCCTGCAGCATACATCTGTACTTACTCCTAATCACCCATATAGCATGTCATGTGCATGTTTTAGAGGGATCAGTTGGCATCCTATTCAAAACTGTAACCTTCATATACAGCATATTCCAAAGGTTTAGTACCTTGACAAAATGTAAGCTATCAAGAGCCACAAGACTGCAATTCTGCAAGGTGAGAAAAAGTCATTTCAGTTGGTATCACCTCTCATCACTTCAGCTGTGCCATACTATGGTAGGTTAGACCCTTCTAACAAGCAAACATGGAGTGCTAGGGAAAATGATGACTCTTAGTCAGCTCAGAAAACAAACACCCACACACTGCAGGTTCTCTTGCAAATGCAAATACATACTCCATAGTCATTATCTAAGTTTTAGCAAAATTCTGCCATCATATTGACGATACACTGAAATGTAGATTCATGGGCCTATTTATTATACGGTATAAAACAATTAATGCCAGAAAACCAGTGTTAAAATCTTTGTAAAATAAATTGTGAGTTCATTATGGTGTGTGTTTTCTTTTACACTGCCCAAACATCGGATCTGACGCCATTATCTTCCACCAATTCAGACCTTGTGTTATCCATTTAAGTCATTGGAAAAAATTCAAGAGGCAAGTAAGTTCCGGAAAAAGAAAAAACAAGGAAAAAACTATAATGGATGAACGCCATAGCGTTTTTAGACGTTTGTTTCTGTTAACACTAGATTTTTTTGCACCATGATGCCTGGTGTATTTTGTCTATGTGCACTTTCACCCTACTAATACTTGGTAAGCAGAGCAAGTATGGCAGAAGTTTTCAGCATCGACCTGGTGGATCCAGTGCCCACCGGTGCTGCTGCCTCCAGGCCCCCGTCGCCACCACAACCCCCTCTGCCTCCTCCCACCCCAGCCGCTTTCCTCCATTTGTGTGTACTTTATTCTTTTTGCAGCCACTATCAGAGCCAGGGGGAGGTCAGGGGGCAGGGCACGGGGTTTCCATCCAGGGAGCCCAGTCTGACACTGCTAGCTTTGTCCTTGTCTACTTGGTGGAGCGTTGGATTGGCTAACAAGTGTATCAAGCCCTCGTGGTCCCCAGATAAGGACAGTTTCCTCTCTTCTTTCCACCATGGACTTATATGGGTTCTCTGACTAGAGAGGCCAAGAAAACAGCAAGGTAATATCACAGACCAAAGGCACAGGTCAGTTTCCCCATGTGGATAATTTTAGCTCTGTAGGTATGACATAGGTTAAGGCAATAGAAAATTTAGGTCCAGTGCTTGGTGGTGTTGCTAAGTTCAGTGCATGTACAGTACCACACATCTCATGTGCCACAGGTTTCATTAATCAGCTTAAACTCTAAGTTTTATTTTACATATGTAGTTACTTTCTGGAAGCTGCCTTGGGGCAGGACTCCACGGACGATTCTGCCGCGATCCGACGCACTGTGCAAAAATGCAGGCGTCACGTCGGATGTGATGGAAATAAGGTAAGTAATTCTATTGTCGGAATAGAATAGATCACCTGACCAGAAATACTGCAGCTCTATCTGTAACAGGAAGAAGTGTAGAAGCAAAAGAAAGATCTTTGTCGGTCAATTGGCTCATATGATCTAACACGTATGTTTGGTTTTTGTGCACTGTGAATCAAATGATTTCAGGGAGTAAAATTCATTAAGATCCAAAGTTGCGCCATCGACAGCTTTGCCGCACTTCGCTAGGAGTAGTTTCGCCAGCGCTTCGCAAATTCACTAAAATGCAAAATTGCGCTCAGGGAGGCAAACAGTAGCGAAGTTGCGCTACCATAACTTCGTCAGGCAAAGCGAAGTTACGCTAGCATTGCCTAATTTGCATACCGTGCGAAGTTAAAATATAATGGACATAAATGCTGCAGCAACTACATTACACTACAGAAGCCCAGGAATCTTTTAAGAAATAAAATAAAGGTGTTCTATTGCCCTACACATGTGCCCACTGTATCGTTGAGTTGCCATATGTTAGGAAATGTAGGGGGGAAGGAGGATATCTCCAAAAAAAATTTCGATCTTTTTCAGCCTATCACCCTTAAAAAAGTAAAAGACACCAGCGTTTTTTGGGACTTAGAAAAAATGTAAACTTTTTTTTGAAGCAATCCCTATCTATTCTATTGCACTTCGCCTGGTCTGAGGTGGCAAAGGCAAGTCTGCGCAAGAGGTAACGTTCAGTAAAATGCGCAAGTTAGTGAATTAGCGTAGTTACGTCCCTTCGCCTGGGGTAAGGGTGTGAAGTAGCGCTAGAGTAGGTCCACTTTGCTAGCGAATTTATGGCAGCACCCGTTAGTAAATCGGCGAAGTAACGAAATTACGTCACGCTGGCCAATTTGCTCTAGCGTAAGCCGCTTCGCGCTTTAGTGAATGGCAATTTTCTATTTAGGATTACCCAATGGCACATACTACTAGAAAAGCATATAATTGTGAAAATGGTTTATTTACATGAAGCAGGGTTTTACACATGAGCTGTTTTATGCAATATCTTTTTATACAGACCTACATTGTTTAAGGGTATAGTGATAAACTCACAAGCACATATATTCCCATGTTTCCCCCTAAATGAGGCACAAAAAATAAAATGTCCAGTAGTCCAAGCTGCTTAATGTTAAAGATTGAATCCACTACCCTCACAATCTTAGTGTAACCTCAGGATGAATATTCCCTAGCCAGTGAGCAAATCTAGGTTAAAATGGCAGAATGGAGCTGTTCCCAGCAGTGGAAGAGTTAAAGGCTTGATTCCCCCCTCCTTCTCCACTCCCACATGAGCCTGTGTGTCAGTCACAAGCAGCAGCAGCAGCATCAGGACCCTGTGTGAGAGAGAACGTGCAGCCTGCAGCATCACAACACACTCAGCGTCCGCTTTACACATATCACACTGCTGAAACAGCCTACCACAACTTCTTAGGACTCACTTCTGTGTCACACACTGAGGTAAATGATCTATTCAGTAACGTGCAAGACGCCCTGCACCCCCTTACATGTGGCTTTAGTTTGATCCGCAATATAAAAGCAAAGCAATAGAAAATTACAGCTGGAATTTCCTCACACAGACCTTGGCCAGACGTGCTGTCATTCCAGTATATACAGAGCATGTTGATGCCTGTGTTGTGCTTGGGCAGCAGCATTGAGTGGAGGTGATTTGTGGCAGCACCTTGCCTTCCCTCCCACCCCCCAAGCTGTGCCTCCCACTACTACTCGGTTTGAGATTGAGGTGTGGCAGGGCATATTCAGGTCACAGCCATTTTTGTCTTTCGCCCCAGTTGCAAAGTAACAGCCGGGGGTCACTTTGCTGCTCCAAAGGACTCACACGGTGTCCTTGATTGTCATTCGCCGGGATCTCCTTCCTCCCTTGCCCCTGCCCATCTGGGGGATAGTAATGGATGGGATGTGCTGGTCCACCTCCTATTTGTGCCGCTAGATTGGATATTCAGGGAAGCATCCTGAGCTGGGAGCCAATGGGCTGCTAGATCCATGCTTGGCCCCGCCTTCTCACTGGAGGGATGCCGGAGAGGCTGCAGTCTGTGATGCTCCAGTTCTAACAACCTGGTGTCATCCTCATCCCAGTCTCCCCTGTAACGAGAGCACAAACTTGGGCACATGAGCCATTGCTGGGTGAGAGGAGCCTTGACAAGCCGTATATAGGTACAGTGAGCAATAAGGATCAGCTGAGAGACTGTACACATTGCCCATCTCTTCTCTATCACTGCACATAGGGGTCTGTGCTGCTGCTTCTCTATATGAGGAAGGAAGCCAGGGACCACTTCCAGGCTCCAAGGCAGCAGGACTGAAGGACTGGTAGCTCTCTGCCAGGTAAGCACTTAATTGCTCTACTATGTTTGGGATGTCCATTTTTCAATCTGCCAGCTGCTGCTGTACTACAACTCCCAGGATCCTCTGGGCAGCTATGGGCTGTAATCTGTAGTCCAACAACAGTAAAGGGGGGTCGCAGGTTCGACATACCACTGGCATTATTTCTATAACCATTTGTTTTCTGCCAACAAATACTGCTAGTGGAGTAGTAGGCAATCCATGCAGCACAAGTTATTACTATGATCAGCTGATTAATGCCAGTTTCTGGATCTCCTTTCCATTAGCAGATTAAAAATGCACAGAAAAAGGTGAAAATCTCAGTTGGATTTACATACTCAAGGACCCCTTTCACACACCCCAATCTGATATCCCTTACTGATTAATATAATGAGCAAGGTACCAAATCATGCAATCTCCTTGGGATTGGGAAAGCAATATAATCACCATACAACTTGGCTTTCCATACAACTGCTCTGAGTTTCTCTTTTACTTGACATGCTTGCTTAAAAAGCCCGGTGATTACTTAATTGCTGTTGATTGCAAGTGTCAACCATCTGACATCTGCTGCCTCTTCAGCTCTGTGCACTAAAAGGCTTTAAATGCTGAGTTGCTAACACCCTAAAACAGTATGGAGCTCCGAAATCCTTGGATGGCAAAATGCATTGTTAAGCGCATGGGTCCTAGGGCAGGATTTGTGCAAATCAATGGATCTGGCAAGGGTTGACTTGGGGGTACAGGATCACATTTAGAGCTATAGATTTTTCACTGGAAATGGGTCATAATAAATCCGTGTGGGGCTATTCTTGCCTTTAGTCAGCAAAATGAATAATGATATGCAGGTGTTGAAAGAGAGGGAAAGCAAGACAATGTTCTGTAGATCTCTAGAGGGCATTACACTGCCATTAAATATATAAAAAAATTATGATCTGAAAAAAGGAGCAACAGTGTTCTGGAAACAATATATTTTTAGCCCTATCTGCCCAGCAAAAAAAAAAAATTCTCTTTATAGCCCTATGTGACAATATGGCTAAATGTAACTTTTTGTGGAGCACTGGAGCGAGGGTGAGGCTGATACTGCATGGATATAGCATAACATTGTGCTAAGATTTTTTTGTGAGATTGTGTTGGTGAGTAGAGTGTTTATGTGTAGTTTGCTGAACAGGTTGAGGAAATCCACAGCTGCCATATAGCTATAATGCACTACATATATTATCAGAGAATAACCCATTGTGGCCCAACCCCTTCCAGTAATAAGGCAATGAATTGCATATGTCACAAGCTAATGTTACTTTGTAAGTGCCCTAGTGCTCAAGTATATGTAGCTACCGATCCTATGCCACACATACCGCTAAAAGTTTCCTATATGGTTATGAAAGAATTTAGCTGCCTGTAGCTTGCCCTAATTAAAGTGCTGGGAGACATGAAAGAGACCATATAATATGAACACAGTGCAAAAGCATAACAGTGTCATAATGAGCTAAGCATCCAGTAGATGGTATCTATACAGGTATGGAACCTGTTATCCAAAATGCTTAGGACCTGGGGTTTTCCACATAAAAGATATCTCTGTAATTTGGATCTTCATACCTTAAGTCTACTCTAATAGACCAGTTTTGCTTCCATTAAGGAGTCATTATATCATATTTTGGATCAAGTATAAGGTACTGTTTTATTATTACAGAGAAAAAGGAAATCATTTTTTAAAAGTTGGATTATTTAAAATAGAATCTATAGGACTGTAATTCTGAGCTTTCTGGATAACAGGTTTCCTGATAACGGATCCCATACCTGTACCATGTTTCTAGGTCACTATGATATCAAAAATAACCACTGATTGTAAGGAAAAAAATCCTTGCTCGTTATTATTGAAAATAAATAGAGCTATAAACAGACCTAGAATAATGTGGACTGTGTACATAAAATGTATTCATTGGAAAGATTTCAATCTATGATCCCATCATCACTGATACAAGCTGCTACCACTATTATTTCTTTGACCCAGCTGAATGATAGTGTCATATGGGGCGCACTAGTGCAAAATCTCTTGGTAAATTGTAGCTGGAAAGCTTTCCAGGAGCAGTTCTAAATGACCGCTCACGCATATACACACACAACAGTTGGCTGGAATATGCAAGCAGATGTTAGTACACAAATCAATCTCCTCCTTTGATTGTCACAAAGATGTATCTTCTTTCTCTTGCTTAATGAACAGAATTATATTTCTGACTAAAGTGACTAAAAGTGTGCATTGCTAGTGCACTTGTTTTGGTATTTTACATGCTTTTTAAACCTTACCCAAACATATACCCAAACATATACCCAAACATATTTTAATTATGCTGTAAACGTATTAATGTGCTGGTACACATATCTCATGTTGTGGGCCCATAATCTGATTAAAGACATGTTTGAGGGCCAAATTATATTGAAATTATGATGTCATAAAATGAGCTCTGTGGAGCCCATAGGCAGACTGCGAGACCATAAAAATGCCCTGGAGAGCTGCATTTGGCTCATCAGTCAGTTTTAAATCATGCTCATTTTGAAATTACAACATATGGGATTTCTGAAACATTTATTTAAATATTTTCTTCTCTCCCTTAAACTGTATAAATCTTTTGTTGGCTTTACCACAAGGACAAAAGGACAGTGATTCAATAGCTTTATGTGTGTTAATGACATGTGTGTGTACTGTATGTTAGAATTAGAAGTCATTAGTCATGCTGTAGCAGAGAGAAGAAAGGACACCATCAATAAGCTGTACATTCTTTTTAACACCACATCTCACCACGTTTGAATTACTTAAAAATCGGCGTTATTTTATGTGCAGTTTCTGTTTGGTTGTAATCCAGCAATTTTTAAGTAGGCGTAAAATGTAAAACTCCACAGGAAAGAAATTTGAGTTATATTTAAGAGCATACATCTATGATTCTTGTCATTGTGAGAATATAAGTGTTTGTCAGAGAGCAGTGCTAATTGCTACGGGGCATAGGGTAACGACTTGGAACATTATTGCACTAGCAAAGTCGTGTGCTGGCTTAATAGAGTTATTTCAGTACATGTAATTTAGGTTATACCAAAATGGCTGAAGCAGCTGAACAGAGATGTAGCTTAACACAGAAAGATGCACATTAAACAGCATTTACATTGTTGTAAAGTATACTGACATGGCTGAAATTATCATCTCAATTATTTAGCTTTTCTGATAAACTGCATCCTAAACTTCATAAACCTACTGTATATAACAATTTTACCAAAGGTTTGTTGTTTTTAAGTAAAGGAAAGGTTTCCTTTTTTTGTTTTAGAATCACACAACAGTCTAAATCAGGCATGTCCAAAGTGCGGCCCGGGGCCAACTGCAGCCCGTTTTCAAATTTACACTGGCCCTCAGCCTCCATCATGAAATTAATAATAATGAGGCCCCCCAGCACAGTGCGATCAGGAATCCCATAGCAGTAATATTAAGGCACATTAGTGTAATGATATGGTACTTACTGGCACGTAGAGATGCACTGTTTTCTCATACTTCTTTAGGGCTGAAGGTGTCAATAGACATACTGATGTGCCAGTGAAGTAAACTAAAGAAGTATGGTGTCACTATGTGACCCCACACATTTTGACCTCACCAAATCTGGCCCTTATTACAAAAAGTTTGGGCACCCCTGGTCTAAATCTGTATTATTTAAATGCCTGTCCATTATTTTCTTTTATTATCAGAAGCTTTTATGGTATAGTATCTGTAATATGCAAGAATATGCAAGAATTGTTGCAAAATCTCAATTCCACATATAGTTAAGGCACAGACAACAACTCCTATATCTGCTCCCACGTAATGCTGGGTTGCTGCACTTCTTGTTGATTGTTGCCCCTCCCATTAAAGCTATTATTAGCTATTTCATGGGTTATTTCCTTCTGACTGTAAATCTTGAACGCTACATATATATATATATATATATATATATATATATATATATATATATATATATATATATATATATATATACATAAATATATTAACTTTACTTTTCTCTGCTTTATGGATTATAGATCAAGGGGTATTTTGATTTGTTAAAAAAACAACAACAGTATTTGCCCACTGACTTAAGTAGCGAACCCATGGTTATTGCTTGTTTCAAGTCATGGTGGTGCCCTCTTGTTGTTTCAATTCATGTAAGTAATCTTTAAAATATAAACAAAAGACTCCATGTACCATCTGCTTAGAGAAACAATTGCAATAAAGTATGTAAATTATATTTTGTTATTATAATTGTTATGTGCTAGATTTATAATTGCACACGTTGTGCTCTGTATTCATTATCCAGCCAACCAAGTATCTGTAAGGCGTGTTTTAAATATTTTTGTATCTAAGAAAGTTCATTCCTTATTATACTCAAGGGAATATTCTGCACACCTCTGATTATTTGTTTACCACCAAACTTCAAGTTTTAACTTGAAGCTGTTAGCGGCATTCAATTCACCAGAGGTGAATGGCACATTCCCGTGTGTAGATTGTGTGTGCAAACAAGGTGTTACTGGAAATTAATTTTCATTGCAGGTCAGCAAAATTGTGCATGGAAAATGTGATTTAAGTTTACCTGCACTAATAATGTTGCATATGTTGTTTATTCAAGATGACAACCCTGATGATGTCATGTTGTTGTCTAACTTGCTGAATATTATTTTCAAGTACACTTAAAAATATAGGACATGTCGTTTATACTTTTCTATACACAGAGCACACGTAAACCTGGGATGGGTACTTGGAATGACTGTGATTATTTGCTTTTTCTATGCCCAGTCTCTGGTTCCTTTAGGTCTTTTTAAGGTCTCTGTGTTGTCATATCCGCTTCCATTACATCATTCCCTTAAAACACTGGTCCAACATCATAACTCAGTACTAAAACAGTACAGTTTGGTTAATCTAGCATGACATGCCCATGGTTAAAGAATGAATGGCCCTTGTATTCATGGGGAAATCATGCTAGCTGAACCAAGGATCACATACTGCAAACTGATCTAAGATTCATAAATATACTACCCTCCTTATATATCATATAGGGGCAAAACTTTGGCACTTATAATTGCCTGATAATACTTTTAGTGTAAAGTACAGATGTTTGGCTCTTTCAGGATTAAAGCTGATGATTTTCCAAATATTCATTTATACGTGACCTTGTTAAGTGAATATCTGATTGCTACCTATTGCTGTGTTGCAGAAAATTATTCAGTATTCTGAAAATATATTGCTTTTGCATAACAAATACACTTCCATTGCATATTGTTAGTGTTAGCATTAAGAATAACTGCTGCCTCAATATGGAGTAATCAAATATAATATGGCAGAAGTAAAGAAAGCATATCTGGTTACTTTCTCCTTTGTAAGCAAAAGTCATGATGGCCATTTGACCTTGGCGCTGTAGCAGTAGAATGAAGGAGAAAATGAATCACATAAAACTATAATTCTATCTCAAAATGTCCACCTACAGAGTCGCTTTCAGAGACAAGATGAAATAATCTTTGACTTACTGAACTTTGCCATTTTTAGCCAGCTTGCCACTATATCATTTTTTCCAAGACAGCCATTTATCAAGACAGAGTCTTACTAAGCTGTTGAGGAGTTTTTACTGAACTACAGGAAGGTTGTTCAGGTTAAACAAGCACACAAATATATATGTATATATATATATATATATATATATATATATATATCTCTATCTATCTATCTATATATCTATCTATCTATATATCTGATGAGAGAGAGAGAGAGAGAGAGAGAGAGAGAGGGAGGGATGAGATAGCTTGAGTTTGAGTTTGTAACAGTGACAGCAAGCTTCCCTTAGTACAATGTTTATAATCCTTTTAGGAAACGCTTTAATTCATTTATAGCCTCAAGGCCCAATAACATATTCATATATGCTACAAGCTTACACAGCTCAGAAAAAGTCCAAACGCGACTTTTAAACATAGGGCAACAAATGCAGTCAGAGGGTTATGTTACATTACATTTGTTATTACTGGTGCAATAGTATTCAAATGGCTAAAAATAATTAATATATCATGTTAGGTCATAGAGAAATATTTCCATATTAACTTAGTGAATCATGAATTAAAATGTGATTCTTATACAAGTACAAGTTTCGTTAAAAAAGTAAAAATCAGGTTATAGGAATATATCCTCTTCCAACAACAGTTGACAGGATTATGAATGTTATTGAACAAGACCTGCTTACATGTTAGTGATGAGTAAAAAATTAGACTGTAAGTATATAACAGACATACAAAATATGCCATTTGTACTAGGTAGTGTAATTTTGGAATTAAACTATAAGTCCACATTATGAGCCTTTATGAGTAATGCTCATAAAGGCTAGTCATTTTTTATATGAATATCAAACCCAATTACTTAGCATAAGACAGTAAACAGAAAATAAGTTAGGGATATTAATGGGCAGATATATTTGAGGCAAAGTGGCTAACGCTAGCGTCAATTTGCTAACGTTACTTCCTGCAGGGACATTTACTAATGGGCACAGCCATCACTTCGCTAGCTAGCAGTCATTCGCACTCTATCGCCAGACAATACGGATTTTACTGAATGTTATCCCTTTCACCAGACTTGCCTTCTCCAGCTCAGACCAGGCGAAGTGCACTGGAGTGCATAGATCTTCCTCAATCTTCTGTTACTTGCATCATATTTATTAGTGGAAAAAGTCCAAAAAACACTGGCTTCTTTTCCTTTTTACAGAGTGATAGCCTGCAAAAATTTTTTGGGTAACCGGGTTCCTCCATACATTTTCTAACATATGGAACATTAACTATACAGTGGGTTCATGTGTAGGGCATTATAACAACTCTATTTTCCTTATTAAGGTTCCCTGGGCTTGTGTAATGTAATGTATTTGCTGCAATGTATACCAGTGATGTGCGGATTGACCCGGTCAGGTGCGGGTTATACTGGGGCATTACAATGGCGGGAGTGTTATTTCATCATGAAATCTATTACCGCAAGAGTAAATAATGGAACGCATTTTAGGACATCGCCAGGGTAAATCCATGTCCTGTGTGCAATCTATAATGCTAGAGGAATACAATGTTGCCTGCTTTTCCACTCACTCCTTCTCAAAGCAGATGTCACATCTCGCTCCTCCCTCCTCAGCTGTCAGCTCCTGCTCCTCACTCCTGCCTCTTCAGCCATCCGTCCTGGGTCCTCGCTCCTCACTCCTCACTCCTCCCTCCTCAGCCATCCAACTTAGGTCCTTGCATCTCATTCCTCCCTCCTCAGCCATCCGATTTGGGTCCTTGCTTTTCATTCCTCCCTCCTCAGCCATCTGTCCTGAGAGGAGTGAGGCGCAAGAGCTGACGGCTGAGGAGGGAGAAGCTAGGACCCAGGACAGATGGCTGAGGAGGGAGGAGCAAGTACCCAGGACGCATGGCTGAGGAGGGAGGAGTGAGGAGCAAGGACCCAGAATGGATGGCTGAGGAACAAGGCAGGTTTGTTCTAACGAAAATCCACCATCTATTGCTGCTCTCTCTCCTGATTAGGCCACACCAGTCCGACCAATATAATATATGCAAAAAGGAATAGGATGGAGCACACAATTCAGCAGATTTTACTGCAAAATATGTATTAGCACATGGATGGCTAAGGAGGGAGGAGTGAAGAGCAAGAGCTGCGACTAAGGAGGGAGGAGCGAGGTGTGGGTGAGTAAAAAAGCATGCCATGTCGCATTCCTCTGGCTTAGGACAGCGCATGCAGGACAACGATTTCCCCTGACCATGTCCTAAAATGCATTCTGTATGCCTATTCATTTATTACCTGGGCTGGGTAGGGTGGGAGAAGAGCTGTGCAAGGGAAATAAAGGTGCTGGTACCCAGAACGATGCTGCTTTCCATAAACATATAAGCTCTGGCAGCGGTGTCACAGCTCTTGGGGGGGGGATTCTGGGAGTTGATCAACACCTGGATATATGCAGATGGCAGAACCACTGTCTCGACTGATATCCCCGCCATACAGATTTGACCAATGCTGAGTAGCTCTCCTCATGCAGTGCCTGCCCTTAGCCAAGTGTAGCGTGGAAAGATGGACATGCCAGGCCGGCTTACGGTATCTTCCAAGGCTTTGTGTAACTTCAATTTTGTCTGTGGTGTGCGCCCATAGCTGAACTACTGTGTGACTGACTGGCACCTTCTAGCCTGTGGGTAAATTAATTGAAAAGGCTCAGTGTGCTCTCAGCCACTGTCTGTGCTCTTCCAATAAATAAAGGCAGTCGCTGGCACTCCAGCTGTTGTACAGATAAAGATGCTGGATGTTGCAGTCGTACAGCAGCTCTGTAGCATAACAGATTTCCAGCTTCTAGTCCAGAATTGGAGAGGAATAAGTGAAAGCTGCTAGTATCTCTTTCCAGTGGTGGAAACAGCCTTGTTTTGTATTTACCATTAACACTGGCCAGTCTTTCCCCTGTCACACTTTTCCCTATAAATACTCTACTGTGGACTATGTTGGCACTTTATAGTTACACTTTAATGATAGCTCTAGCATTGTTTTCTCTATTCCGGCGTCTTCTGTTTTCTAATCCTATAATCTCACAGTATCTTGTGATATGCCCGTACAAATACATTTAGGGGGAAAAATTTTTGATTTTTTGTAATAAAATCGGACTTTTAAGAAATCACAAATTTTTCGGAATTTATTAAACCCTGAGGATAAAAAAGACAAAAATTAGAGAATCCGGCATCTCAGACCTGTCAAGGTTGCATATAAGTCATTGGGAGAAGTCTCCGTTTTTTTGATATGCGATGGGTTTTGCGCAAAACCCCGACGTTTTCTGAGTTTTTGGGCAAAAAAGCATAAGAAATCTTCTTATTTTCGGATGAAAAATCTGAAAACATCGTGAAAATGATAAAGCAAACGTAAAGCAAAACAAGTGTAAAAAAACAGAGCATTTGATCGGAGTTTGCAGCAAAAAATGTTCAGCTAAAATCGGACTTTGATAAATAATCCCCTGACTGTTAAAATCATTGATCCTGACAAGCTCTATTCTGTTGGTGCCCAAGTGCACATTTATAAAGGGTTGATAAGGCACCAATCCAGTTTCATCTGTCTGGGAGCCTTCCGTGTACCGTATAAAGATTGTTGTTTTTGTGCTTTGTATGCTTGGCTGTGTCATCAGAGGACAGCCTTCTTTAGTGTAGTAGAAAATTACTGCAGAAATGCATTCAACAGGTTGTGGCTGTGTTTTCTGCAATATGGCTTTTTGTGACTCACATCAGTGATGCGGGTGCAGGTTGGGTGCCGTTCCTACAATGGAACCATTTTGTACGTTAGGGTCGGGTGTGGGTTATGGGTTTGCGGGTTAGGGTCGGGTGCAGGTTGAGTTTTTCCTGACTCGCACATCACTAACGTATACGTCCATTTAACTTTAAATTTCCCGCCGAATGCAAATTAACCTGAGTGAAGTGGTGTTAGTCAGAAACGAACGCTAGCGCACCTTCACTTTCAAGTGCTTGCATTGCCGAATTAGTGCAAAAGTAGCGAAATGTTGCCAGCATTCGGTGCCCACGACAAAATTCCGTATTCCAGTGAATTAGCATTGTCTGAACGAATTTTTATCTGGCGAAGTGTAGCAATGGCTGCGAAGTGGTTGCTGGCAATTTTCGCCCTCCAGTAAATCTGCCCCTTAATTGGAAGTGCTTTGTAAAGCATGAACATGCAGAGAATGAACTAAAACCTGCATAACCCAATTTATGGCCAGAATATACACTCAGCAGTTTTATTTTTATTTAGAATATTTTTGTCTAATGAAGAAACAGTCATAAATAATAATTGATAGAGCATAACCTCACACAAGTATCATAAATAGGCTTTTCAGGAGCTCCTTAATGGAAATTCTTATTTAAAGGAGAAGGAAAGTCTGTTTGCACATGGGGGTGCCAAATGTTAGTCACTCCTAAGTGACTGTATTGACCTATCGGGGTTATATGAGTGAGCACCACAGAGAGATTTTCTTCCTGCTTCCTCTTTCTCCGTGCGGTTGCACATGCGCAGTAGAACGAAAAGCCAAACATTAAGTCAAAACTCTGCTATTTCGTTCTACTGCACATGCTTTTGCCCGGGGAAATTTGAAGAAAGAAGAAGCCGGAAGAAGATCTCTCTGTGGTGCTCGCTAAAAAAAAAAACCCCGGCGAGTGCAATTTTCTGCCAATAGGAGCACCGGCCTGGGATTTCAGGTAAGTCAATACAATCACTTGGGGTGCCTAACATTTGATACCCCCAAGTGCAAACAGACTTTACTTCTTCTTTAAAATAAAGTCCACCTTTAAATATTCTTCCAGTATGCTATAGATGGACCAATCCTAAACTACTTTTTGACTCGTCTTTAGTTTTTTCTTATTTATGGTTTTCAAATGATAAGATTTACTATTCTTCTTCCTTTTGTCTGGCAACTGGAATGCTATCTTGATGTCAGGGACACTGGAAACCAAAAAACAACCCCAAGAAAGATTTCCTACAAGATTTCAGATTTATTATTATTTTCGATTGAATCTCTTTATATTCAGGCTCTCTACTAATCTTCTACCATTCTGAAATCCAAAATGATGGCTGGTTGCTAGGGTAATTAATCCCTTTCAACCAGGTAGCAGTTAAAATCCCTGACATCTGCACAATGAAAAAATGGAAATCATTAAAAAAACACAAAGCTAAATGCAGACCAGTTGCACTTTGTCTTAATTATAATAATAGTAGTAATAATGACTTCCTTTTAATCCTGTTTTTTGACAAATTTAGCAACTGTCTACAATATAACCGACTACTAGGTTTTAGTCAGTTTGTATCTAAAATATGACAGCTCTCTATATAAATGTAATTAATCTGACTGATTTAGGTCACCATATTTATTAGTTTGTAACTTCTGAAGTTACTCTGAGAATAGGGCAAAAAAACATCTTTACGACTAAAACATTTCTTCAGGGATCCAAGCAGCATTGTGGGGACAGAGAAAGGCTACACATGATAGCATTGTTTTTCTGTCACATAAATCTTTTGTTAAGTTAGGATTGTAGGGATGATGTTGTGAACTGAATCTGTTCTAGAAGAGCTACCCTTTCAGGGTGAAATTACTTTCTGCAGCATTTTGTAAGGAAAGAATTTGATTCTTTTATTGTCTGTTTTTGATACTCAAAGGGGAAAATGTTCCTACATTTTCTCGCTGCAGTAGTTTTCTGTTTGCCTTCTATGAACAGAAATGAAAAATGACTTGAACAACTATTATCTGAAATGCTTAGGACCTGGGGTTTTCCAGGTAAGGGGTCTTTTGTAATTTGAAGCACCATTCCATAAGGCTACTCAAATACATGTAAGCATTAAAAAAATCAATACAAGTTACCAGCAGCATTGATTTATTCTAGCTTAGTTACAATCAAATACACCATACATTTTTTGGCCATGTCCAAACAATCAAGGTCCCCAGAGAGCATGGCCATTTGGTTCAGATTTTGATAACTGCTCTGACTTTATCAGCATGGTTTCCAAGAAGAGCAATTATTTGGAGTGGAAGAATTAGTATTGTTTCTAGATGATTTCTGATTGCATTTACTAACACAACCACAAAATTTACACCCTATTGGCACAGGCGCTTGCATCCATACATTCTCCTCTATACTTTCACTTTGCACCAAAACATGTTGAGTATGTTCTTCTGAGTGACTGCTTGCAATTCTGAGCAAAAATTATGAATTGCAGTTAAAAACCACTCCCAATACGCAGAATATACCAAGTATTAGTCTGACTTTGTATCATAGACTTTTACCCTATTGAGATGCTTTAACCCCTACCGCTGTAAAGGTGTTTGTAATGCAAATAATTATTTTAAATAAGTAGATAGTAACATGTAACTTTATATACAGAAGACGTTTAGATTTCACAAGTGGGATGTGTTATTTGTCACGAAAATATCAAAGAAAAAATGTTCAATATGTGTCACTTAATCCAAACACAAATTAGCCATTCAAACTATGAATTACATAATAGCAATAAGAGTTGATCTTGAGGTTTGTAATTGCAATAATATTTTTTTAAATTCAATTTTCTGTTCAAATTCCATTGATGTATAGAGCTCACACATAGAGTGATGCCACATTGGCCACTATCACATTGCCCTGATCTTTTTAAAAAGTGAAATAGCAATTCTAAAAGTAAATGCAGAAAGATGTTATACATTTTGTTTCATCAAACACTCCATAAGGAGATCCAGTGGTCATGAAGGATAAAACAAAAAAATGCAATGCATAATTGATTAAAGCTGAGATGTACAAGTTAATTATCCTTCTTCCAAGCATTATGTATGAATTGGAGATGCTACATACTTGCAAGGTTCTAAAATTAGCTCTACTGCATGTATGGCAATTCATATAAAGTACAGCTTGATCATTTAGATGTACAAATATATATTCTTGAAGAACAGCAATTATTGTTTGTGAGTTAAAAAAAAATCATATGCATATTACATTATATAGGAAGAATCAGTCACAGCAATCCATTGGTTAAGGCCAAAGGACATTTTCTCCATTTTCTCAGTTTGGCATAAATGTGTCACTTTAGCAAAAATTCGCTGGCGTCAAAAATTTTTTTTTTAGAAAAAACGGGTGCCGGCATCAAAAACGGGCGCCGGCGTCAAAAACGAGACGACACCGCGATTTCGCGAATTTCACGCGAAATTGGCAAATTTTTCGGCGAAGCAAAACGGCGCAAATTCGCCCATCACTATTTAGCAGGAAAAATAGCAAATAACAGCAGTTTGAATATATATCAACTCATTTGAGGTGCTCATTTGTAGGCACTAGTGAGGGAAGCCACTTCTCTCTTCTTCATTGTTTGTAGATGTAGAGTGCTGTCTTCTTTTTGTACTTATTATGTCTGCATATGGCACGGTGCTTGGAAATATGATAGCATGACAATAAATACAATTTCTATCAAGCAATGTCATTTGGTTGTCTTTTTATACATTCAAAAAACCAAATAGGCATGTCACATCTTCAGTTAAAAATACATAATTGGCTTATGCTTAAAGGGCCTAAACCCTGGATAGTGAATATTTCCTCGGAAATATCAGCATTTCTTTGTGTAATGTGAATTTTAATGGTGATCATAATGTTACCTATGAATGTGCTTTTAAAAGGGTTGTTCACCTTTCAAATACATTTTATTCAGTTATTTTCAGATTGTTCACAAGGAATAAAGACTTTTTTCATTTGCTACCCATTTTCTATTGTTTACCGTTTTCCAAAATCTAAGAAAGTTTAAAGGAGAAAAAGTCGTTTACCACTTGGGGGTGCCAAATGTTAGGCACCCCCAGGTGAATGTATTTGCTTACCTGAAACACCTGGCCGATTCTCCTATCAGCAGAAAACTGCCCCGGCCAAAGGTTTTTCCAGCGAGCACCACGGAGAGTTCCGCTTCCGACCTCTTCGTTCTTCGCGCGGCTGCACATGCCCATTGGAGTGAAATGCCAAACTTTAACTAAAAAGTCGACTTTTTCATTCTACTGTGCATGTCAGTTAATTGTCAAGATTGATAAAATGATGATGCAAACATAGCAATAGTAATAACAATAATAATACTAACCAAGTATTAATAGAAAATAGTAATTATTAACAAATGATACACATCAAACTGTGAAGGTGACTAAGTGCAGCACAATAAAGGCTATAAATCCTATTACACACCCCCACCACAGGTGTAATGCAAATGCAACTCTCCAATGGTTTACTTTGAAAAAGCCAATTAGCAGAACTTGCTGCAAAAGTGATTATTTCCACAACATGTTTCGGGCTAGCAGCCCTTTATCAAGTGTTATGATAACATTGGCTTTTTCCTAGTAAATCATTGGAAATTATACACATCATAATATGTAAAATGGATTAAAGTGTTCAGATCTACTACTTGGAGCAATTGCATAACACCTGAACTGGGCACTGGCACTTATATGGCAGTGTCACCCACTGTAACCTACAGCACTTAATATCCCTCCGATTTGTGTCTTTAGGTTACCCTCCCATTTAGTCTGTAAGCCCTATGGGGCAGGATCCTCCATCCATTTGTCTCCTTGACAATAAGCACTTAACATGTATTGTAACTTTATATTTTATATTTATGTGTATTGTATTTTTATACTTATTTGTACCTATTATTGTAATGACCCCCTATTTTTTCTACTAATTTATTGTTCTACTGTACAGTGCTTTGCCCTCAGGGAGTGCTATGCAAATAAAAATATACATACATACAAAGTGTTTTGATTCTGCTTTTTATTTTGATCTTAAAGAGTTCCAAGTAAAAATGATTTCTTTAGCGAGAATGTCTAGAGGGAATTCTAATTAATTTAGTTAAGAACACAATGTTAATTTACTTCTTGAAAGATTTGACCAAATAAAATATGGGCTTCACAAAATTTTGCTGAAATTAGAGGGCTTGGATGAACAAATTGTGTTCACCTGTGATGCATTTTATATCTCAATAAATAACCTGCTTATGTCATTTTTAAGAGGTCACTTTTAAGGCCACGCAATTTACTTATTCTACATCAACATTTTTTTACATTTTTTTTTCCTAAAGTCCATGTGCAGAAGATATACAGTATGCAGATTTATTTTATATTGTTTTGTCTTAAAATAAATGTTGAAGTAGCATATCACATCAAAACAAAGACATTAAAGATATAGAAGTTGCAGGGATTTTTTGTACTTCTCTCTGCTCATACTTTTAGATCTTTTTACAGCCTTTGACATAGTTGATTACCATGTTCTCAATTTCTCAATATTGGCATCAAGGACACTTATTTTCTAATTTAAATGTTATATTTCTCAAATTCTCAAAGTATGGCATCTGTTGTTTTTGTAAACCCATTATCCAGAAAGATAAAAAAATGACAGTGTTCTTTCCCATGCCAATAATTTGTTTAATTAAATGTTAATGTTTGATGGATTTGCTTTATTTTTAATAGGATCAATGCAACAAGCAGTATACAGTAGTTAGTTATATATTACTGGCAGTGTTTTGTCTTGTGTTCTAGTCATGAAACACCCTTACCACAACTTTGATAATGCCATGGACCTTCAATTAAATATTCAACACAATATGGAATGTTGCAGAATGAAGCAACTCCCAAATATACCTAAACTGCCAAACATACTAGTATATATGTTGTGTTTTGGGGTTTGTAAAGAAGCTTCTAGCTCTCTTTTTATGAATTGTTTTAAACAAAAGAAAAGAGAGAGGAAAAATGAACGACCTGGGAAAGAATGAAATTAGATGGTGGTGGGTTCTTGCCAGGGAAAAGAATCCCTTGAGAGCTGAAGGTCTAAGAGAGTGAATGTAAAATATAACCTTGTCCCTGAAAGAAAGTGATAAATAATCCCACAGTATGTACACCACTTTGGACTATACAGTAGCTCTAGCTTGTTCTATACTCATTTGATAAAGGGCATGCTGGCCCCAAACATGTAGTGGGGTGCATTATATAGTGAATGAAGTACCCCCTCTTGTAAAATATAAGGATATTAGAAGTTAACAAGGAGTTTCCATGGAAGGCCATGGAAGGTCATGGAACTCCGAGGTAACTTCTAATATCCTTATATTTTACAACTGGGCGTACTTTATTATAATACACAAATTTCAGTGAGTCATGTGACCGAAATGACATCAGAACTCACCCTTTATAAGGATATAATTTACAGAATATTAATGGCTTTTGTGTATTATAAATAAATAAACACTACAGCATAGTTCTGTTCCCCTGATTTTTTTTTCCAGTTTTGGTTTATTCTCTTGGTGCATTGGGCAGGAGCACAGGAGGTTAAAGGACAAGGAAAGGCAAAAAAATTAAATCCCATTTTTACTTTCTTTAATGAAAAAGAAACCTATTTCCAATATACTTTAATTAAAAAATGTGTACAGTTTTAAAAGAAACCTGCCTGTATGCAGTGAAATACTCCATTCATTTACTGCTGTGGATAGGAATTGTCAGATGGTCCCTAACTGCTGAGCAGGGAAACAATCATACTTATGAACAGTAGGGGGAGTCCCCGCCTTACTTACCAGCCATGCAGAATTCAAGCAGCTTTGTTTATGACGATCCCTAAGCAGCACAGACCACACTGAGCATGTGCAGGGTCAGGCAAAGATGTTTAACAAAGTTACAAGATGACAGCCCCCTGTGGCCAACTTTGAAAGCATAAATCATATGTTTGATTAGGCTTTGTGGTGCAGTAAGTTCATGCTTATGTTTAGTATACAAAATACAGCTTTTCTAGCCTTATTCTATTTTAGACTTTCCTTGTCCTTTAAGTCTTAAGAAGATATGTAATGAGAGTCCCCTCCTTTCATAACAAGGATAAAGAACATTGCTTTATCAGTTATTCAGTAGCAGTTATAAAAATATAGAATATAATCAATAAGCATTTACAACAAGTCTTACCCTATTTATAATTCCAACTGGACACATATTCATTGCTTTGGGGCCTGCAACACATCCTTACTAATCTCATACAATATGTCTTGTGGGTGATACTGAAGTAAAACCTTTCCCTTTTGTCATTGTCTTTGTTAATTCTAAAATGCAAAGTAATTCATCCAGCACAAATAGATTCTGTACAATTTATTTAGAAAATGTTTGATTTAGGGCATTAGGCCAACATTTCGTCTTATAATTTAGTTATATGTCCATATTATCCTTTCTAAAGGGGCAATTTTAAAATCAAAACTGACAAACCACAAATTAAAAATGTGTTTTCCTGACTACATGTATGTAACTACTAAAACATTTGTGTCATCCCCACACCTCATTTTAAATATCATACATTTTTGGTATTTCAGCTTCTAAAGCTGTGTTGTGGCAATTATTATAAATTCATTATTTTGATTCCAGTTTTGCAACTACACAATTTGTAAATTATCAGCTGGGAAAATCAACTTGTGCTGTTTCTATTCATTCATGCAACTTTGCTCTGTGTGAGTTTCTATGAGTTTTGCCTATTGACAGGGCATCTCTATGGGAATAACCTAAGCATTCTATTGTTTACACCAGTACAGCAAGTTCAGGCCTTGATAGATTTAATTAGCAGAGTGATAGAGAAAGGTATAGTAAACAAATCCAAAGCAAATAAATTTATGACAATCAAAACCATAATATGCTTTCTGTGTCCATCAGACAGATGGACACAGAAAGCTAAACAAAGAAGAGGATGTTGTTAAAGAATGTTGACTATTATTCATAGTCATAATATTTCACTGATCACTGTATAATAATATAAACTTGCCTTGAATACCATTTATAGTGCAAGACTGGCACATAAGCGTTCTGCATAATAAATATTATATTGAATTTTATAAAATATAAAACCTACATTCTGTTGGTTCCTTTTCTATTATGGAAGCAAAATGTTGGAACAAGGCACTCGAATAGGTCACGCATAGATCAGACTAGTGTTAAGTAAAAATGGAAATTTTATTTTTATAAACACCTCATGCCTGATGCGTTTCGTCTCTAAGACATGTATGACTAAGTATCTTAGACACGAAATGTGTCTGGCATGAGTTGTTTATACAAATAAAATTTCCATTTTTACTTAACACTGGTCTGATCCAACTCAATTTGGTGAGTTGATCTACTTGCAACGTTTGATGTTTATACATACCCTTTTCTATTATGGTCTGTTTATAAAGTAACAATCTGGAAAACTGTAAATTCAGGGAACATAAAAACAGGATTTCAATTTAGTTGGTGCATTTTGAAATGCAACATATTTTGATTTTTTTTAATATTGTATTTCCAAATTGTTTTGCAAATGTGGAGTTGCAATTGATTTGACTCCAAAGCCCTACAACCCTTTTTGACAGTGGAAAAAAAAACTTATTTCAGTTTGCTGCTTGGCCAAATAGCAAACTTAAAGGATGTTGATTTTTTAATTGAAAATTTTTTAGCACTTTATAGCATGACAAATGGGAATCAGAAGTTTACGTGAAATTGAATCAGTGTAAGGATCAAGATAACCTGGCATTCACAGAACAGGGCTTACAACACCTGAATTAATTAAATTGCTTACATGCACTTGCCAATTTTTTATGCACCCCCCAGTGACTAAAACTGATGACCTTCTTCCCAGGGCCAGAATTCATCTTCTCTAAAAATGCACCAGCCATTGATACTTGCAGAACAGCTTGTAGCTTAAACCGTGTTGAAATTGTATACTGCATATCTGCCCGCCCAAGTCTAAACCTGGTTGCGTGGCATTCTGCAAGTACCCCAAGCCAGTACATTTTTTAAAGAAGAGGCGAGCTAAACAGATTGCATTATAGATTTTAACTGCTTGCACAGGATGTATTTGTGAAGCAGCATAAATTATCTTCACTTTTTTCTCCCAAGTTCCTGAACAGACGCAAATGTAATAGTTATAAGGATTACAGAGTGTTCTTCCAGTGTGCGTTTGGTTTATCAGTAATGTACAGACTTTTTCCAACCCCCTCTCTATCACTCCACGGATTAAGAAACGATTAGTTACTGCCAAAATGTAAATTAAGTTTGCCAAATGATAAAGGCTCTAGAAACTTAGGGGACATGTTTTTTTTTTAAGATGAATATCTGTAATAGACAGAACAGCATAGAGAGTGAGCTACAAACCAAGAACAGAAAGCTTAATGCAGAGATAAGTAAAATCAGAAGACTCATGGAACTTTTCGGGCTCTGAAACTGAACAATCATGTCCACTCACTTCAAGCTGTAGCATAATTAAAATTAAACATATAGAATTACTGACTTTTTCTGACCACTTTGACTTGTCCTCTAATTTTTATATATTTATTTTAGGCGAAGCAGCCATTAATCAGTGTCTGCATAGAATTCAGCAATGAGATGTAGACATAAGCAGATTTGATTACATAGGCAGTAATGCTTATTGAAGGAAATGCTTTTTTATTAATGAGTAAACTTGAGCCAGGCTGGATATGATTGAATTAAAATTTTACTATGTAATGGTGTTCTTAGAACTTTCCTACAGTATTAATAAATCCATGGGGTCATATTTGTAAAGACATGCCCACAGATCTATAACTTATAAATTGCCTTGATTTGGATCACACTAGGGAAAAAAATAGCCTTTAATGACTACAGCGTGTGGGAGCTAAGGTAGAGTTTCTGTAACTAAGTTTTTCATTTTCTTTATGGCACACATCGGGTGTTTCGACAGCATCAGAAAAACATTACCTTGTTGAAACCTACTACAGTAAATCAGATGGCTTGATAAACGACCGATAGCGATTGTTTGGGTCAGAGCCTGTGTCTCAATAAAGGCATTTCAAATAAATGAAATCCGTGAATGGTGCTGTCTGTGATGCAAAATCTGACCATCAGATAGCCAATGCTAAGAAATGTTCCATTTCAAAGGCATTTATATTTCATTAGCATACTGATGTCATAAAAGAAAGGTTGAGTGTAGACAGTTAAGATCCCACGTGTAGTGTAATGTGGGGCTGATGGCAGCTCATAATGAGGCAAGCCAGAAGTCAGACTGTATGATAAAGCAGAGTCAGACAAGATGGACTAACTGCTTATTTTCTGCCTTAAAACGCTATATTTCTATAATGTGTTCTAGCATTGCCACAATATGTTTTTATAAGAAATGTAGTGAATATCCATTTAATGTCCCATTAATCAATAAAGTGTGGTTCTTTTTTGACTGTACATATGATTCTTGGGTTTATTTTCAATGTCCTATTTGTAGAGTGGGATAATTGCATATATTTTAACTTATGTTGATTTAATGGGGACCAGTAAATTGAGTAAACCAGCAATTTTAAGCGTAAGCATTTAATTTCACATCTGAACAGAAAAGCATGATTGGTAATTGTCTCTAGAAAAATATAGCAATAGGCTCTGTGTGTTCCCTTAAACTCCTCTGGTATAGACAGTAAATATCTTTATATATTTTAAATGCTACCTCCAGATAAATTTTGGGAAAAAGGATAGAGTTTAAAATTATGTTTTTTAGCTTTGTACATACAACATCATTGCACCCCTAAGGAAGCACTTGACCCTTCGAAAAAGTCATGAGTATTTGAAGGCAAATTCTGGATTTTGCATTTGAAATTTACATTAGACTAGGCCTTTGGCAAATGTCTAGAAAGCTGTAATAGTTTGTTTCTGCTCTCCAAGATCAGATAAAAAGCATGTCTCTATTAAATGTTTTTAATTTGGAGCAGTAAAACAATGTTCAACCATATATGTAGTAATAAGAATGAGTGCCAAGTAACTGTGCCATTGGCTAACATTGTATTATCATTTACATGACATATCTTGAAATCCACTCAAAGGAATATATTTACTTTTCATTGCTCATCTAAGACCAGAAATTGAAGGTATTTTCTTAGAATATGCAAAGGGAAAATATTATACTACCTATAACAAACTCAGAACAGTATGATTTCTTTTTCTGAAAATGGAAGAAAGTAAATTGTGCAGATTACCTTTTATCTGGACCAAGGTAAATCCTTTAGGACAGGTATAGAAGAAAAAATAAGAAAAATTAAGAATAAAAAAGTTATGTCCCATAATATTTAACATGTCTACCCAATCCAGTTTGGCTTCTTGAGGAAGTGACCAGTTTTGAGTCACGAAACGCGTCAAGCCATGCTCTCACCCTGCCTGCAACCTATTTTTTGTATGTTTTTAATGCAACATTTTGAATAAAATTTATTTTCTAATATTTTCTTGCTTACGGATCCCATATCTATGGCAGTCCAAGTGCCTTTTCGTTTTGTCTTCTGGAATACCACGTGACTGGAGTGGAATGGCTGCCTAATAGATGCAATAGGATCACCGCTCCACTTTCCCGAGATCGTCCCTTTCGGCGCATTCTGCTACCCAATCCAGTACAACACGTCAAGTAAAGAAAACTCCTAGATTGTTAGCTTAAAATGAACTTTCATCCATGTTATTAAAGCAATATTGCTTGATTTTTTTCAAACTTTCCCATCAAGCTGCTAAATTAAATTGTAAAAGTGTGCAGTGTTAAAACTCCTAATCCTATCTAATCTTTGTAAATCTGACTCCATGTTCATTGTATGATTATCCTCGCTTTGTTTTGGCAGTGTTTTCCTAGGTGGTTTTTGCTGAGTTCATTGCCCTGCATTGATTTACGAATGTTGAATTCAAGTTTTTACCATGATTAGAGGTTTTGCATTAAAACTCACAGAAACTCAAATTTTTGAGCAAAAGTTTTAAATTGTTAAGTGCAAAAAAATTGAAAAACTTAAAAATTAAAAATTCACATCTAAAAGCTGCCAAGGTCATGTAGAACTCAATGGGAGTTGTCCTTGGCAACATTTAAGCAATTTGAGTTTTTCAAGTTTTTCATTTTTTGCCAGACTCATTGAAGAGGATGAGGATTAGCTCACGTTTGAGTCTGGCAATTTTTTAAGTTTTTTCTACTTAATATAAAACCCTTATTAGTATTTATCACCTTAAATTGACACTGTAAAGAAGGCATTCAATTCTGTGAAATAATTGTTTTGGTACTCAACACTACTGACTGAAAGTCTTTGCATGAAGAAGCCAAAGGAGCAGCCACTTTAATATAATTAAAAAATAATGTAATAAGGACAAACCATTGGTGGTGATATCAGCATGAGGCCATGTGACCTGGAAAGGATGCTACTCCTACAGATCAGTTTCTTGTAATTCCTGGCTGTGAACTTACCAACTTTTGCTAAGTAATAAAATGTAATTTAACACGCCGACTTGGGAAATTTAGGGGCTCATCTATTAAACCCACAAATTTATCTGGTCGAGTTTATAAGGGGGAATTTTCAGAGGCAAAAAAACTCAAATTTTTAGAGATTTAGAGGCAGATTTATCAACGGTCGAATTTCGAATTCATGTGAGTTTTCTTTTAACTCACATGAAATTGATTTCACTCAAAATTCGTTTGGGCGAACATTTAGGTAAAAAAATTGAATACGCAAAACTTGGACAAATTTTACCAACCAGAAAACTCGAATCAAATTCGATTTGAATTCAACTAAACTCGATTTTGCCAGGAATGCTACAAACATCTCCAAATTGGTCCCTGGACCTCTCCCATTGACTTAATTTGAATTCTTAAAGGGTTTGTATAATTCCCTAGTCGAATTTGACAGTTTTGACCATAAAAATATTGGAAAATTCAAATTTATTCGACCCTTGATAAATCTGTACCTTATTAAACTCCTTAGCTGCTAAAAAATCCAAATCTGAAAATACACCATGTCAAACCTGCCGAGGTCATGTAGAAGTCAATGGCAGATTTCCCTGAAGTTGTTTCTTGACATCGTGATCTGCGCTCGGGATTTTCGTCCAATAATCCGATAAAGTTGAGTTTTTGCTGCGATAATTTGTTAAATTTAGGCACAAATTTGTTGTGACATTTTTTTGTTCCGGCATTCTCAAGAAAGAGTTAGGTCGTCTGTGTTTTAATTAAAAAATTAGATTGATTTGAGTTTTAATAAATAACCCTCTTAAAGTATGAGCACACTTTTTTTTGAGTTTCAAATGTACAAATGAAATTGTAGCTGCCAAATCACACAAAGATAAAAAATCCTGAAGTTTACTTATGAGCTTCACAAATCAATTATGTGTATTATTTGTTTTGTCAGATTTTTCATATCACAGTAGCTAGCACATTAAAGTAAATACTTGATAAACCCTGAATAGTAAATAATGTTTGGGAACTGTAAATGACTGCCAAATGGCAGTTTACCAAACTTGCGTATAAATTATTCATTGAATGAAAATAGACATGACTAAAATGAGAAAATGACTTTTTGATCAACCTTGAATTTTGTTATGAAAAATTAGAATTAAAAAAAGCTACAGTATATAACATTCCGACATATTCATGCTCTAAAAATAAATTCTACCAAGTTTCTTCCCTTCAAAAGAAGGCTAGGCATGTTAGACATGCTCTAAAACACTACTAGAGCCACTAATTGTCTCTTTGTACTAGAAATGTATGCTATCACCTCCTTTTGGTTGTTCTGAGAACCAGCAGCAAGAGCAAATGCTTGGTAAACAACTAAAATACCGATAAACATTAGTAGAAGCATGCTATGTGAAATTAAAAGGGACCTGTAAAAAGCTGTGTAATAAAAGTCCTTTTAAAATTAAACATGAAAGCCAAATTCTCTTTTCTGGAGCATACACAAAATTTTCGAATTATGCTGAGCTTGCCTTAATAAGAGTTTTCACTAAATAGTGTCTGCCTGCTTCCTTTAATTGTCCAAGACTGAAGGAAACAATATTTCAATAATATATAGGGGCTGATTCACTAACTTCGAGGGAAGGATTCGAAGTAAAAAAAACTTTGAATTTCGAAGTTTTTTTGGGCTACTTCGACCATCGAATGGGCTACTTCGACCTTCGACTACGACTATAGAAGGATTCAAAGTAAAAATCGTTTGACTATTCGACCATTCGATAGTCGAAGTACTGTCTCTTTAAAAAAAACTTCGACCCCCTAGTTCGCCATCTAAAAGCTACCGAAGTCAATGTTAGCCTATGGGGAAGGTCCCCATAGGCTTGCCTAACTTTTTTTGATCGAAGGATATTCCTTCGATCGTTGGATTTAAATCCTTCGAATCGTTCGATTCGAAGGATTTTATCGTTCGATCGAAGGAATAATCCTTCGATCGTTCGATCGTACTAGCTGCGCTAAATCCTTCGACTTCGAATATCGAAGTCGAAGGATTTCAATTCCCAGTCGAATATCGAGGGTTAATTAACCCTCGATATTCGACCCTTAGTGAATCAGCCCCATAAAGTTTGCTTCACTAACACAATAGAAAAGCATTTGGAATTAAGTCTTATGTTGACCATTCCCCTTTAATTTACATGTTCCATTAGCTTGGTCAACATTTATTCATGATATAACGTACCAATCTGTCATATAAATTTGAGAAGAATCAATTTTCCATTCAGTTATTCACAACCCATTTGTCACATAAAATTCAGGTGGACGTACATAAAAAAAAGTTCATAAACACTATGAACAATCTTATATTATTTTTTTATTATATTTCGGCCGCAGGATACCCAAATTCGCTGAAAAAAACTTCGATTTCGATATTCGAAGTCAACGTATTTAAATTCGATGGTCTTTTTGACTTCGAAATTCGACCCTTGATAAATCTGCCCCAAAATGTTATATATGGCTGCAGATCATATGTTAGTATAGGTGTGGGATCCCTTATCAAGAAACCCATTATCCATAAAGCTATGAATTACGGGAAGGCCATCTCCCATAGATTGTATGCAAATAATTTTGATTTTCCTTTTCTAGGTAATACTAAAACTGTAGCTTGTACTTGATGGTAACTAAGATACTTGAATCCATATTTGTGGCAAAACAATCCTACTGGGTTTCTCTAATATTTTCATTATTATTTATTATCATCTATTACATAACTGGGGGTACAATCATGTAATATTGACTGCAAGAATGATGGACAGGTAGTAATAATGGCAGTCATTCAGCTTCTGCAGTTTTGAAGATATTTCAACAAAATAGTGTATAGTAATGGAACTTTATTGTAAAAGCCAGAATAGAAGAAGACAATGTTTTAGCACTACTTTTTATATATATACTGTTGGAGAAGGCTTAATTTAAGCATCTGTAGCACACATTGCACTGTTTTTCTAGCTGACATGAATGCTGAGACCAGTGCACCATATGCTTCATTAAAGCCTGCATATGATAGTTTTTAATCCAGAAGTATTCAGCAATAATTTTAATTAATCATACAGGGAGTTATACAGGTGCTCATAAACATCTGTAGCCTTCATTATTTGCACACACATGATAATTCTGATAATTCAAACTAAATAAACCAATAGCGCAGTCCCACATCATATAACTTTATAAAACAAATGTAAACCTTCTATATAGTTTATTGCTATAGATAATTTACAAATATTTGAGCAGGAGGTGCATTGGTATAAACTTGCTTGCTTGATAATCTTGTGGTATTAAGGTGTCTATGTAATAGTTACTATGTGTCCCATCAACATAATGGGCTGCCTGTGTTGGCTTGGCTTTGAGTGCTTCTTTCTGTTCTCCTGATTTTTTTTAGATTATTCCATTTTACTTCGTATCATATTTTTAGTTCACTCTTACCAGAATCTACAAAAGGACACATGCCATTTAATGACTACATACATACTTCTGGTTGCTGCTTTAAGTAGTAAATAACCCTGTCTTTTAATGGTATGCTAGTACTTAAAGTGTGTCAGATTGTGTTAAGGTTGCCATACACGGGCCAATAAAAACTACTGATTTGGTCCATCTAGACAAGGGGTCCCCATCCTTTTTAACCTCTTAACCACATTCAAATGTAAAAAGACAAATATGAAAAAAGTTCCTGGGTGTGCCCACTAAAGGATATGGTTGGTTATTTAGTAACTTTGTTGACTGACAGCCTACAGGATGCTCTGTTTGGCATTACACCTGGTTTCTATGCAACCAAAACTTGCCTCCAAGCCAGGAATGTAAAAATAAACACCTGCTTTGAGGCTACTAGAAGCAACATCCAAGGGGTTGGTGAGTAACTGGTTGCTCACAAGCCTCTAGTTGGGGACCACTGATCTAGACCGAGTTGGCAGCATATTGGTATGAGGCCCTCCAACTAGCCTGCCTGACCTATATCTGGCTCAAAAGCAGGCAGATATCGATTGGACTGGTTTAAAACTCTAGTTGGGGCAAGGACCGAGTTGGCTTATAGATGCAGTCCTTGTCCTAACAGCCTGCATTTACAGTCATTTTGATACAAACACCTGGCTTTCGGGCCAAACGATCAGATCAGACAAACATCACCCTCGCCAAGGTGAACATATTGTGAAAGGTCTGCTTACTTGGTGGCTATACATGGGCCAATAAAACCGCTGATTCAGCCTATTGGATCCATATAGGGCCAACGTGCCAAAGTGGTAATTGTCCTGATTATTCTAGGAGGAATGAATTGGCCCCTTTTAATGACCCATGTATGGCCACCTTTATTCTGGACATGAAGACAACACAAAATGCAGTAAAATAACACAGTAAATGATTTCAGGCTGCAGCACAAAGTCAGTACCACACAGTGTTCACAGTTAAATGCATAGACTTTGAATAAATCATGAAATGAAAAGTTATTTACCTGGCCCCCGGTGATGTGACACGCTGGGGCCGTGGAAAAGAGAGGATCTGCAAGCAGCAGCTTGGTAGAAGTGTGCCACTCCCCTGGTCCAGATACTTCTCTTGCACGAACCCTCCGCTAGCTAGGGTTACAGGGGAACCGTCAACCAAATCCCCGCTCTCAGGGAGAAACAGATACATAGTTAAGTGCGCAGAGCTGCCATCAGGGGGACACTGGGGACACTATTGCCCTGGGCTTTCAAAGTAAAACTCACAAACATGGTTGCCAATTTATTGCACACCAGTGGGATCACCTGACTTTAGCTGGATAGCGTGGGAGCTACAACATGGAACTGGCCACGGCTATATATATATATATATATATATATATATATATATATATATATATATATATATATATATATATATATATATATATATATATATATATATATATATATATATATAAATATATATCTATAAATATATATCTATATGTATATATATATATATATATATATATATATATATATATATATATATATCAAGGGAAAGTTGTGCTCACCACAAATTTTTAACATTAAGTGGGAGGGCAATGAGGTTGTGACCACAAAATTCACATAGACAAATGCAAGAGGTCCTCTGCTCTCAACCCATTATTAATATATTAAGGACATTCAAACATTTTGTGTCTTAAGCTATTAAAAATGTCTTACCCTTTAAACAAAATAGTTATTGTTGGTCCATATATTGCTTCTTTGAAAAGTGTTTATATTTAGCAAGATAGCTTGTCTTCCACAAATTACTTTTTTCCATCTCTGGTACACAGTGAAGTTACTCAGCTCTTTGCAAAAACAATCATTATCCTACATTATTAATAGCAAAATTAGGTCACAAAACCACTATTACGCTTTTGCATTTTGAATTTTATCCTGACTTCTGCATGACTGGATTGTCTTGTCGGGTCAACCTAATGAACATGTATAAAATGTAGACATTCTCTGTCTCTCTCTGGACACACATGCACACACATTAAGTACGGAATGCCACAGGGAATAAATGATAGATGTGGGATTTTTCCATTCTCCATTTCTCCACCCACCCTTTAATCTTTACTTGTCTAGAATCATAATGCCTTATATATCTATATATGTATGTGTGTGTGTGTGTGTAGCTGCAACCATGGTACCGCACTCAACGGGAATACAATTTTAATGTATTTACTTATAAGTCAATGGTAGAAGTCCCTTTTACAATTTGAAGATATAGTGATCTGCGCTAGGTTTCGTCCTATAATATGAAGAATTTGGGTTTTTAGGGAGATAACCCGAAAAAATTTAGCAATTCGGGCATCAAATCCGAAAAATATGTACGATTCGAGTTTTTTCCTGACCCGACTTTGAGTTATTTTATTGATACATAACATAAAATCATGGGAGTTTGGTCGAGCTTGGTTTAATAAAAATATGAGATACATTTGTGTTTTAGTAAATAACCCACTAAATCAGTAATCCCAACCAGTAGCTTGTGAGCAACATGTTGCTCCCTGTGGCCTCAAAGCAGGTGCTTGTTTTGGAATTCCAGGCTTGGAGGCAAATTTTTGTTGCATAAAAAACAGGTGTACTGCCAAACAGAGCCTCCTGTAGGCTGCTGGTCCACATAGTGGCTATAAAATAGCCAATCACAGCCCTTAATTGGTGCCACCAGGGACATTTTTCATTCTTGTGTCGCTCCCCAACTCTTTTTACATTTGAATGAGGCTCATGGGTAAAAAAAGGTTGGGGACCCCCTGCTTTAGATGTTACAAGATGCTATGCAGATCAGTTTCCCCTTATCTAAAATGGGATAATTACATTATAAATCTGTCAAAAAATGTATGTATATGTGTGTGCTTATATGTAAATATTCAAACATTCCCATCAAATTTTAAAGCATAACTCTTAAATAACAATAAATCGAATGGGGCAATGTAATAGTCTGTTACGGTTTGTACTATAGAAACTATCATATAGTTTATTTGAAAGCTCTGAAGGGTTTGTTTTCCCATTATTTCAGGACAACCCTCCCTAAAGAAGCAAGACTAATATTGATCGGACTATAACAATTTGCACTTGAGCAACAATTTTCCCTCAAGTGTCTTTTAATGCACTGCAGCATTTCACATTGGAGAAGAGATAGACCAGTGACATGGATAAATAGTGCAAGTTTGCTGTGTTCAGGGGAAGTGACAGTGTGATAGAAAACAGCACTGTAAGTAGACTGCAAGAGGACAAAACAGTGATCTAAAAGACATTCATCATGAGAAACTCCATTTGCAAAGATTAGCTTTGGTTATTGTAATTGATAATGTAGGCTGCTTCAGAAGATTTAAACCATATTAAACCCATTCTTCAAAACATGGCTTTTCTTTTAAAAACAAACTCCTACAACACAATTAATTCTAATACGAACAATTTTCAGGTTACATCTTTTTCTTATAATTTTTCCTTAGAAGAGTGTATGTGCAAACATACACTGTACCTGCAGGGCAGGTTTCAGTTTAGCATATAATTGTAGTGTGTATTCAAGTGATACATTAGAGCAGTGATCCCCAACCAGTAGCTTGTGAGCAACATGTTGCTCCCCAACCCCTTGGATGTTGCTCCCAGTGGCCTCAAAGCAGCTGCTTATTTCTCAATTCCTGGCTTGGAGACAAGTTTTGGTCACATAAAAACCAGATGTACTGCCAAACAGAACCTCCTGTAGTCTGCCAGTCCATATAGGGGCTACCAATAGCCAATCGCATCCCTTATTTGGCACCACCCAGGAACATTTTTCATGCTTATGTTGCTCCCCAACTCTTTTTACATCTGAATGTTGCTCAAGGGTGAAAAAGGTTGGGGATCCCTGCATTAGAGAAATTAGTAGATCAAATAGTGAATAGATCACAAGATTGTATCACATTAGCTAGAGGACACCAGAGGACAATGCACCATCCCAGCAATTATGATTCTTGAGTGTTACAGATTATTCAGATCAGACTAATCTAAAGACAAACTCCACCCTGGTGCCTCCAACCACAGTGTACGGGGCATTGGTTTCATCCTTGTCATAGAGTTCCATCAGTCTGGTAGAAACATGTCCATTCCAATGTACTTGCCTCAGCAGCTGTTCTTATATATATATATGTGTGTATATATATATATATATATATATATATATATATATATATATATATATATATATATATATATATATATATACACACACAAATTATATTTTTCAACTGAAACATAAGAAATATGTTAAATCAATAAATGTTAAAAAGCTCCCTTTTTCATGTTTAAATCAAGCACAATAAAAAATGAAAATCTGTTTACAGAAGTTCAGTTTTACTATCAACAAGTAATTATGAGCTCATTTTAAAAAATACATTTTAAAAATAATCCAGAGTCTTGGATTGATTGATTAATTAATTGCTACAGAACATAAATTGTAGCATGTCACCTTATCCAGTGAGGACCCAAAGTATGTGCCCATCTGCCAGAAACCCTAACACCCATTCATGCAGATGGTCTGGGAGGTCATACAATTGGAGTGAGATGTTAGAGGTCAGACATTTAGGAGTACCAGTTCAAAGTATGGCGTCCATTGGTAATTATTTTAAAAAAATGTATTGATTCAATGCTAGGGTCAATGCAGTATGGTCAGCAGAAGCCCACTATCACCATTTATACCCCAAAATTATATAATATAACAAACATTTGCCTACTATTTAAAAAGGAAAAAACTTCCTCCACAAAGGTCACTCAGGGCATAACTACCGAAAATATACTACTAGCTGTATTTCCATATGACAAGGAGCATGCAGTAGTGATGTGCACGCTGGCTCTAAATCCGTGAGACCTGCAGGTCAGGTGGGCTAACGCACATCATAGGCAGGTCGTACTCACCCACAATTTCACTTTGCCCTACGTTCTCCGGCTGTCACTATTTACGGTTTACTATTGGAGTAGAACTTTTATTTTCAAAATAGTTTTTGATGGGGAATGTGTATATGATCACATCATAGTCATCTTCCTCTGGGAAAAACTAACAAGAGTAAAAGCAGTGCAGCCCCTTAAGAACCCTCCCCCTGTGCAAAACATGGCACCAAAAACAGGAATCCAATTAATTACCATAGAAACCAAAATTGGGAGTAAATAACTAAAGAAAACCAGCCTAACAAAAGATAGTAAAAGTAAATAAAAAGGAAAGCAATCGATAACTGTAGATGTGGCAAGTTGTGGAAAATCATTAAAATCAAGTTGCTCTTTGGATTGGATTATTCATAGCATAATACAAAGAAACAAAGTAGTTAATGCAGTTCCTTGGGGATAACCAAAGAACCAAGTATATTGGTATATATATATATATATGTAGAGATATATATATATATATATATATATATATATATATATGTAGATATATATATATATATATATATATATATATATATATATATATATATATATTATATATATTGGTACCTTGGAAATCAGGCATATAACACATCTAATGGAAGTAATCAAGTAAATAAGAAAAGAGCTACAGAAAATGTGCTCTCTAATGCACAAGCACAGCACATTAAATCCGTAAATAATTGTACCACTTTTCATCTGCAGTGCTTAAGACTTTACAGATGAGTTATTAGACCAAAACCAAAAGTCTGGCTTACTTCATTAAATATAACTTTTACACAATACAGTCTCATTACGCAGAACAAAAACTAGGGGATTTGTCTGTCAGTTTAACTCACAAAGGAATTTTGTTTTCTGATCGTACTAAGAATGGATTATGCATGCATTAGGAGCAGGATTTATCTTCCTTGACCATAGTAATTGATTTTATATTCTAACGCATAATCCTTGTAGAATAGGGCATTGCATCTTTTAGTGCTAAAGAGTGTTATGTTTAGTTTTTTTAAATACAGTTATTCATTTGGGAATAAAAATGCAATACACAATCATAAAAAAAACCTTAATATGGTGTTTGTACCTTTAAAGAACTAATGCTTAACTAAAGAAGTAGGCTAGAAATGTTACCAGCCCAAAGCAACCATAGCCCTTTAACAGGGAAGATCTGTGCCTCTGAAGATGCCCCAGTAGCTCCCCATCTTCTTTTATGCTAATTCACTGCACATGCTCTGTGCTATTGTTAGTTAATGAGTTTAGGGACACATTCACAATATACAGTACACATAAAATATAAATGTCACAATAAGGCTGATTTAATTAATTAATACATATAATTAGTACATGGCAGCACAAAAACCAGTGCAATTAGCATCAGAATTTAATAATCAGCTCTGAAGCATCAGTTTATATGACAGGCCAACCTCATTTTCTGCTTGATAATTTGCAACGCCCACTAAGCTCAGCTTCTCAACAGCTGGTCAGAGCCCACTGAGCATGTGAGTGTCGCAGACACTTTCCAAGATGTTGACCCACTGTGACAGGTTTGAAATCCTGGATCACTGCTGCTATTGAGAAGCTGAAATTTTAGGTTGGTACAAGTTCATTATATAAAACATGGCATTTCTAGCCATATTCATTTTAAGACTTTAGTTGTCCTTTAAGCTATCTAAAGCCTAGAATCATTGGCATAAATCTATCAGTTCCAATGAGTAGGATGATTATCATACTGCCCCCTCCTCCTTGGTGATGATCATTGTATACTCCTTTGCTGCCTGCCACTAAGACAAATACATGTCAGTCTTAGGGATCCAATGGTGATTCCAAAAACAGCGTGAGCAAAGATGGTGGTTGCTACTACATGGAATTTGGACCAGTTTCTCAGCGGACTTTACACTGTGGAAATATAAATGTAGCAGAGAGAGGCTTTATAATGGCCAATTTGATTAATCATACAGGCTTCTTTGCACTTTAACATTAAAAGACATGCATATACAGGAGTGGGTTAGAATTTTAATTAGAATGTCATATCAATAAATTGATAGTATGTACATACTCATACACATATGTTTTCTGTATTGTTATTAGTAATGACTGAACCAAGGTTACAATTATAGTAATTAAATACATCTCTTTCAAAAGCTATTAATGACGTTCGTTCATGTTAAGTGTATACATTTGTCATTTAAAACATGATCCGTCAAGGCTATTCAGCAGCATGGTCAAGTACCAGATAAAGTAGCTCCCATACAATACAATAATACAGTCATTTTAATACAAATCATCTATAAACATATACATTCATGTACCAGAAAACTGGTCTATTACACAGAAAACGTTGTAATAAAAGGCTGGACTTTAATGGAAATTAATAAATCCAGGGGAATATTTTATATGAATCAGCAGATCCTGCAAGACAATAAGCCGACCCGAGTATAAGCCGAGGTACCTAAATGCAGCAGCTACTGGTGAGTTTACCTACCTCACTGCCATACTGGATTGCTGCTCATTTTTTCGCAAGAAGTTTAAAGAACCAGTAACGGACCAGTTAGAGGGCTCCACGGGAAGCTGCAGGCCATGTGGCGGGGGGCGGAGAAGCTGCGGGGGCGACCCCTGGGGCCTGCATTCCAAGAGGGGTCGGCACCTTGGCTATGGGGCTGGGGTAAGAGTACAGGTTGTAAGGGAGTGTGGAGGGGGCAGCTGGGTGTGGGTGCTGTTTGTGGTTCTCCAGTAGAAGCAGTAAGAACATGCAGGGGCCCCTGGCACTGACCTCCCTGACAGCTGTTGCCTGACCAGTCTCCTGCTGCAATACAGGTGCTGAGAGGAAGACAAGGAGGAGGACGAGGAGGTGGTGTTGGATCTTCCGCTGTGGTAAGACTCTTGCAAGAAGCTGTTGCTACAGCCCCTTCTCCCTCACCCTGCTGTTCCTCCCTGCACATCACCTGCAGCTTGCGGAGGGAAGAGCCCTGTACGCTGTACGGATCCTCGAAATCCCTGTCCTTCTGGACCCGATAGGCTTGGATCAGATCGCTCTCCTCCCAGCAGTGGGTATTGCAACCTGCAAGGGTGCCTGTGCGGTGCGGCGCAGCCCAGCCGTACTGACTCGAGTATAAGCGGGGGTAGACTTTTTCAGCACATTTTGGGTGCTGAAAAACTCGGCTTATACTCGAGTAGATACGGTAAATAATATTCTTATAGTTATGTTTATTAAGGGTCGTGTTAACATTATTAGCAAATGCTGCATTTATTCTTACTCTTGTTTGATGTGTTGGGATTGATCCATCCACATGCAAGTCTGCTGGTTATAGCAGAGCCTTTCTTTAGAGTCTGAGTGTGTGTAGCAAATCAGAAGCAGCTGCAAAAGTCTATTACCTGCAAGAAAACATCAGTTCTATAAGCTACTTATCTGTAAGGCATTTGGCTTTATATTCATGTGCACTGGGGAAGTATGAGCATGTTACTTGTACCTCAAAGGCACTTGCATTTATTGAACACAGAGATTGCCGAGTTTTATGTGTTAATAGTAGGCCCCACAAGTCATGTCACCAGCAAATAAATTGCTGTTCATGGTCTTGCAAAATGCTGTCTTGCAAATGCTTTAATAGAACTGCATTGGGAAATGAGATCTTAATATGCCAACATTTATCTTGCATCAAACTGAGCCAATCCCAAAGTTTTTTGTGCCAATATTTTGGTAGATTAAAACTTTTGATATATGCCTTTGGTGGCATGATTTAATATATAGACACTATGGTATATGATTTAGATTCAATAGGTGTTTGAAGACAGCAAAAATATTTCGGAAAATATGTTAAAAATGAATGCATGGTTATCATTTTTAGTGGTCCTTTATGTGATCAGAAATGAATTTCTTAGCTAGGAGGAATATTATTATTCCCAAATTGACTGCCTCATGCAGAGTAATAGGGCATGCAATTATTGCTTGATGCACTTCTTCTCGCTATAGTCATCCCACTGTGGTGAAGCAGAGATGAATTGTAAAGGTATTCAGTGTTCATGTCTTTAACGTTTTTATTATTATACTCTAAAAGATGTTATCCGTATCAGTTTTCTCATAGTTGATTCTAATCCTGCCTAGATCTGCAAACAACTACTATTACTTTTCAACAAAATGTTTTATTCCATATTTTATGTAGGAATCTTTGTGACTAAAGTAAATATTAATTTGTTTCTACTGATATCTTCACTATCTCAGAGCTTAACCTTGTGGCTGTAAGCTGTACCAAACTAAAGTGTGCTGCTAATTTTCTTGTTCAGAAAGTGTGTGCTATATTGGTCATGTATATTTGCAAAAGAAAGTTGGATATTCCCAAACCCTTCAACTTCCAATTTTAAAGAGTGAAGCAACACATTTTTACTTATTCATACAATCCTGCTCAGAGCTCACCCTGTTACTGGGTGGGTCCAGGTGCAAATGCCCCGGACCATTCGATTAAACAGTGACCTTCACATGCATTTTCAGGTTACTCACCATTCGAAGTCCCTGGCCCAGGTGCAACGCCCCGAACCCCGTAGCTTAGGGAGGCCTGAACAACAATGTACTTCCAATGTTGCGTGCACTTCCACAAACCAGAGATCAGCTGTGATTTTAAGAATATCTTTATTTCCCCAATACTCCTCCTAACGCGTTTCGTGTGGTAACAAGTAATCATAGGCATTAAGAGATAGAAACAATAATGTATAAGGTAGCCAGCAAGTCCAGGACACCAGGAAGCTGTTATTCAGTATCAATGATGTTACACACTTCTTGCTGTGCATGGAAGATAATCACTTGTTGGAACAGGGTATGCATAAACAATTATTTTTGCCCACCCTAGTGACCAGAGATGTTTATGTTGTTGACTGTGATTGTAAACTAGTAACATCAAAGGAGAAAAAAAGCAATTTATTTATTTTAAAGGGGAACTCAAAATTTGATAAAGAGGCCCACATAATACAGAAACCCCTAATATACCTGTCACAGTTATGAAGTAGGAATAAATGCCATTTTCTATGCTGAAATCCAGCTGTGTAACAGTTCTTCTTTCTGCATCATTGGAAATCCTGGCAGGGAAGGAGGGACTAAAAACTGATGTTACAAATTGTAACAACTTCTCCACAGCTTACAGACAGCATGCAGGAACTACTTAACCCACAATGCATTGCACTATGATGTTCTGTTCCTTATTGAAATCATGTGTGCAGGGAATTGTGGGGTTTGAAGGATGCAGGCTGAGGACAGCTGGCTGTTTATACAAAGTAACAGTAGTCAGCCAGCTCAGCAAAGTAGTCAGACAGATCAGCAGCGGAGCAGGGAGCTAGGCATAGGGAACTGTTCCAAGCTATTAAAAATCTTGAAAATTCTGCATATTTCTTAATTGATGTATATTGCGAAGTTGCTTGAAATTATGTTTACTTTTCAAAAAGCTTAAGTTATGTTTGTGTGGAGTTCCCCTTTAAAGGAAAACTATACCCCCCAAACAATGTAGGTCTCTATAAAAAGATATTGCATAAAACCGCTCATATGTAAAACCCTGCTTCGTGTAAACAAACTATAATAATAATATACTTTTCTAGTAGTCTGTGCCATTGGGTAATCACGAATGGAAAATTGCTGTTTTAGAAGATAAAGTTAGTTACTACAACAGTTAGAGTTGTAGTATTTCTGGTCAGGTGATCTCTGAGGCAGCACACAGACCATCATGAAATGAGGGTTCAAGGCAAGAGATGTAAAAGGGCAATATTTACTTAAAGGGATACTGTCAAGGTAAACATTTTTATTTTCAAAATGAATCAGTCAATAGTGCTGCTCTAGCAAAATTCTACACTGAAATCCATTTCTCAAAAGAGCAAACAGTAATGGAAAGGTCTTAGGAAAGCAAAACCCATATTTGTCAAGTGTGCCACAGGTTTTTTTCAGGTATAATATGGGGCAGATTTACTAAGCTTGAGTGAAGAATTCAAATGAAAAAAAAATATTCGAATTTCAAAGTATTTTTTTGGGTACTTTGACCATTGAATGGGTCGAATTCGATCGAATCGAACGATTCGAATGATTCGAAGTAAAAAACGTTCGACTATTTGACCATTCAACCATTCGATAGTCGAAAATACTTCGACTTCATACTTCGCCACTTTAAACCTACCGAGCTGCAATGTTAGCCTATGGGGACCTTCCCTACCACTTATCTAAGCTTTTTTTTTTTAATCGAATAAAAATCCTTCGATCGATCACTTAAAATCGTTAGAATTGTTCAATTCGAAAGATTCTATCATTCGATCGAACGATTTTTATTCGATCAATCGATCAAAGCATTTGCGCTAAATCCTTCAAATTCGATATTCGAATTTGAAGGATTTTACTTCGAGGGTCGATTTTGAGGGTTCGAAATTCGACTCTTGATAAATCTGCCCCTGAATGTATCATTTATATATTTCAAAGTGGGTGTAAGTAGATTTTTTTTTATAAATGTTTAGTTATATATAGCTATGGAATGAATGCATTTTAAATGCATTCACAGCCTGCGGATATTTAATTAAAAGCAAATACCTGTATTTTTTGCTTTGTGATATTAATTTGTGTGGGTGGGAGGAAAAAATATTTATGCAAACACATAAATGTTTAAATTTAAATACATGCAATTGTTACGTGTTTTTCAATATTTGACTACTCTGTTAAAGCTACCAATTTTTAAGAACTCTACATATATTTAGTACACATTATTGTGAATTGTGAAATTGTGTTTTAAAGTTGTTGGACCTCGGGCTTTCCGGAAAACTGATCTTCCTGTAATTTGGATCTTCATACCTTAAATCTAATTGAAAATCATGAAAACTTAAATACAAATCCAATGCACCCAATAATACACCCAATGGACTAGTTCTGCTTCCAATAAGGATTAATTATATCGTAGTTGAGATCAAGTACAAGGTACTGTTTTATTATTACAGAGAAAATGGAAATCATTTTAAAAAATTTGGATTATTTGCATAAAATGGAGTCTATTGGAGATGGCCATTTAGTAATTTGGAACTTTATAAATAACGGGTTTAGGGATAACGGATCCCATACCTGTATCATAATATTTAGCTGCCATTAAGGGACACATTCACTAGTACCATGGGGCAAATTTATCAATATTCCATCTGGTAATCCTTTAATGAAACTCAATCAATAAGCAAAGAGTTCAGGATTCTCTATCCCAGTTCATGAAATCCAATCTAGCCCTCTGCTGCTCCCAGTTTGGTGGTCATGCATTCAGGTTCTTCACTTTTGTGATGTTTCCAATAAATCTGTATCTTGTACTTTCCCTTTGCTACATGGTAGTTGTTCTGGTGTTAGTTATTACAGACACTCTATAAAATGTGGAATTCACATCCAAGGCCTCAGGGACTGGAAAGCTATTAAATAATGGTGAAAGGTTATATATTAATGTACTAGGCAATGAATAGTTTTGTTAATGTCAGACTTTCATAAGAAATGAACATGCTGCACTTTATAAGTCAATGAACTGTAAGTAATATGTTTAACAAGGTAAAATAGACCTTTGTTTTAAATAGCTAAAATCATTGTGATATTATTTTCTTAGATCTGTTGTACAATTATAGCTTGTTTTCTAGCAATAATTTAAATTATTCTGGATATAAAAGATGTCATCAGATTAATAGTGCCTCATTAGGTGAACCTCAGTTATGCTTTGTTTATGCTGATAATTATTGCTACTCATTTGTCAGGCAGTAAAAAAAAAGAATTGAACTAATCTATATAGTCATCAATAACAGAAACTGTATATCAAGCTACCAGTCTATCCTTCTTTATATAAGTCAGTGTTATAATGCCTGCATTTAAAAGGCAACCTACCAATAACACAAAAGACTGGAAAGTATTGCAGCTTCTGAACACAAAGTTGAAAAATCTTGCTGTACTGCTCCTAGTCACTGTATTACAATATTATTTTTTTTTCATTCAGATTACAAATGTTTTTTAGCTGGCGGTACATTATAAATTAAATGAATGCATAAAGCATGAGAAGATTACAGATGATATGCAATGAGTTGATTTAGTAGGCCTTTTTTTAACTGATGCAATGTTACAATTACAGCATTGCAACAGGTTAGTTAGAAGACAGGCATCCAACCCAAAAATGCTAACCATACACTTTTAGGTAATTAAAATGACATCAAAAGAATACTTTATCTCATTCAGGTATAAGTAAGGATCTAACATTATCATGAAGTGGATCCTATAATTGCATTTGTGTAAATATTCATAAGTGCCTTGTTGAGCAGATGTGTCTTTAAGTAGGGGTTGAAATGATGATAATGGGAACCTGGGGAATTGTGTGCGATAACATGTCCCAAAAACAGAGGGTGATCATTAAGATGGGCCTATATCTGAGAAGTGACTTTTGCTTTAAATACAGACATTATTACAGTTTTAAGCATTGCATATGTGTTGGGCGCCAAGGGGCAGATTTACTAAGCTTGAGTAAATGGTTCGAATTTCAAAAAGTTCGAATTTCGAAATACATTTTTGGGTACTTCAAACATCGAATAGGCTATATTCGACTTCGATTCGAATGATTCGAAGTAAAAATTGTCGGACTATTCGATAATCGAAGTACTGTCTCTTTAAAAAAAAACTTCGACTTCATACTTCGCCAAATTAAAGCTACCTAAGTGCAATGTTAGCCTATGGGGGCCTTCCAGAGCACTTTTCTAAGTTTTTTTGGTCGAATAGAAATCCTTCGATCGATCGCTAAAAATCGTTCGAATCGTTTGATTTAATCGTTCAATCGAACGATTTTCATTCGACCGCAGGATTGCCAAATTTGTTGAAAAAACGTAAAATTCAATTTCCGAATTCGAAGTTTTTTAATTTGATGGTGGAATTTCGAAGTTTTTTGTTCTTCGAAATTCGACCCTTGATAAATCTGCCCCCTAATAATGCATCATTTAGGAGAAAAGGAGAACTAGGCTGGTGTTACAGGACTTAATAGGAAGAAATAAAGGGGGCGTGAAATACAGAATGGTGGAATTTAGGAAGTGTGAATATTCAATAAATTGCTCTATATAGAATATACAATATTTTATTGAAGTGAAAATAACTATATACTAATGATTCGTCTTCAATTCACCATTTACCCTGAGCCCCAGTTTGTGAAATGCTTTCCTTCAATGGCTGAGGTGGTTGATATGGAAAGTTCATGAAAACAGGGTCTCTTACATTCTGTGCTCTCCTTCCAACTATACTCACCACTGTTTTCTGTTTATTCCATATGAATTTCATGCTGCATTAGCATTCCAGCCATTTTATTTGAATAAAAAGTATCTTAACACATAGTAAGTAGTTACATCACAGCCTCAGTAGGTACATCACAGTATTTACATCACAGGATTTGTCAGTGCAATATGTACATTGCATAATGTGACTTCCACCCAAGTATACGGTAGTTGAAAACAGTTGCCCAAAATGGCAATACAATAGCAAAGATGAATTTTTGGCACACGACTGTGAGATCATAAAGTCTAGAAAAAACATGTAATTTACCTTCATTAAAAAAAAAGAACATGATAAAACATACTTTGATTTGCAAACTCTATATCCTGGAAGAAAAAAATGTAATCTAACATTTAATAGATTTATTTTATTAGCCTAATGGGCTTTTATTTGCTCATATTGAGGGCATGGTAAATGCAAAATGTCTGATGACATGGTGCCTGAGGCAGATCATAGCCGGCCTTATATAGAACTTCTATATGAATACATTTTCAAATGAGGTAATTCACCTGTCATGGAACAATTGGGGCAGATGTTTGCCTTCTCTGTGCATTTTGTTCTTTAAACAGAGAACTTTGTTTTCATTATGTGCTGTTTTGCAGGATAACCCTTCAGAAGAATAGCTGTTAAATATGACAAATTATCCTTGCTTGATGTTAGAATAAGCAACTGCTAAAATAGTATATGTTATACAAATCAATTGTGCTTCAGTGTGTATGTTACATCGCTTTATTGTGGTTTGTGAGGGAAAAGTATGGGAGAATAAAATATATTCATGTTCTCCTTCACCTTATAAAAAGCAGTTTCCATTTTTTGTGTTTGTTTACCTAATTTAAACAGGGGTAACATTTTCATATAGTTGCACTTTGCACCCAAATGGCATTTGATGAATCTTTCCTAAATAAGGTTCAATAAGGAATTTCCATCCACCAGAGTATTAAATGGCTAATTCTATCACCTCTGGTTTTTAAAAGTTTTAAAAACAAAGCAATGAGTGAGTGAGTGGTTATTTTTACTCTGCTATTTTGCAAACCTTGATAAAGTAATGAAAAGAGCTTTGTAATTTGCTGGTGCTATATACATATTTAAACAAAGATGATGACAATGATAAAATGGCCCCTGATTGGTTTTTCTCAGTGTAGTCCTTTAAAGTTAAAATTTGTATACAAAAAAACATTACTAAAAGTAGATCAGTGCACCCCTGCTGTAAGCCGTTTGCAATATTCCAAATTTATAAAAATATATTTGAAAAAACTGCCATATTTTTTAATCAGAAAACCAGTATCAAAGGAGTTTTGTTATGAGGAACTACCCAGTAAAAAGGTTTTGGTATTTATTGAAATACATATTTATTCAGATTCTCTATATGTATATGTATAAATAGACTATTTGTATATTAATATATACATCAATATAACATAATATACATATTCTGAACTTCATTGTATGAACTAGGTATTTTTTATATGCAAATATGATGGTGATTTGACACCAGGTTTTTTTCTACTGTATAAATTCATTTAATTAAAAAAAGTTAAAACCTGATGTTCTGTGCTCTCAATTCTCAATTAACCATGTTTAATTTCCTTACATGTCCCATTAGGCTGCACATTCAAATTTATTTAGGTGTGGTTAAGTGAGAAACATGCAGGCTTATATCTTATCAAGACCAGTTTTACAATAAAAAGTCAACTTTTTTTTTTTTTACTTGTGTCTTTTTTTTGCACTGATTTGACTAACTATTAGTACCCCACTATCCACATAGAAAATAATGTGTTGACAAATACCTCTGACAGGCCTAACTTGAAGATAAAGCTCAAATTAGCCAAAACAACAATTTTAGAAATTTATTATTATGTTTATATAATGATACACAAGTGACAGAATATGTAGGAATGCTCTCTACACCTTCTTGAGTCCCTTTGCTGTTGGGTGATGCCTTCCATCTGCCACAGGGCATGTCAAACATAGACTTATTACTATAGATATACCATGAACTGGAATGAGAAGCTTCACAGACATCCTCCAGAGCAATATTTAAATTAGGCACATGGCAAAATAAGAGCAATTACACTTGCATTTTGACTTGAATTGGATTGAATTTTGGCGGGATGGCATCATTTCCAGCACCTGCATCTATGCATGATTCTTCAGGTGCAATTCTGCTGCACCTGTTGATGCAGCTTGCAGAGGGAACCTTTTAATTACTGCCATATTGAAGGTGGCAAAGGCTCCAGAGTTTCCAGGGATCAGTAGATTTGTACTTTTGTGTAATTCGGAATAGGTGTTGGATGCACCAGCTCTAAGTGCAATGCATATATATTTATAGATGTTTCATTCTTACATATTTATTCAAGAAGGTATCAAAAGAAATTCTAGAAGCACAAAAAGAACAGAATATTTGTCTTAGAAGAAAATATTAAAATATGACATTTTATTGTTAATTTGTAGAGTAAATTGTTTATCCAGATTTTTGTTTTTACAGTTAAACAAGAACAGCCAGGAAACACATTTTACACATCCTTTCTGAAACAGTATATTTGTTAGGTTAGGTGCACTTTAATGTGTGGTGTTTATGTCCTTGTATTTGACCTTGTCTGTATGTTTTATGTCCTTGGCAAATTTAAACAGTCAGGTTACCTCAAGAATTATTAACCATGCACTATCAGGATTTTCCAGGCAAAACTGTTTTGACATGACTTATTCTTATCTGACAGAAAGGCAGAACTGTTATCTTTCCATTTTTCCCTTTCTCCCTTTAGTGAGAGTTGCTATTGAAGTTTTTCTTTGTAAGACAACTGACTATGTAGACGGGAAGAAAATGAACTCTAGAAAGGTTTATAATAGAAGATTGAACTGAGCTGCTGAAAAATAATTGTGTATCACATAAAGGATAGTATAAATGTGGTATATGAGATAAAATACAGATGGCAGGTTAACCATTTTAAGCATATTTAACAAAAATACAGTTCTCCAAAGAAAAGTATACATCTTTGTCACATACAGTGAAAAGTGAATTTGTTTATAGAAATCAATTAGCAGGTAGCATTTACTGGTTGCCTGTTTAAAAGCAAACGTCTTATTGGTTGCTATGGGTTACTTTTGGGCAATCTTAGTGCAATTTATTACATAAGGGGGTCTTTTACTTTATATCTATCAAACTCAATGTTATCTGCCATTTGGCAGTCCATATTACCAGTTGTCAAGATCCCCTACAAGTATGACACACTCTTGCTCTATACTAGTGCTGTCCAACTGGCAGCCTGCAGGCCACATCAGGTCCGTGGCTCCTCATTAAAGTCTGGCTGTTGTGACTGCTTTAAAACGTATCAGTAGTACTGAGATTATGTCTTGACGGTATTTCTTAATATTAATAAACTTTTTCACATATGAGTGATGAGTGATATCCCTGCAGTGAGCAAGAACCATTTGATTTTCAATGTGCTACCACCATTAATGTGGATGTGGTCTTAAAAGTTTTTGTGATTACATGGGTATGGATTTAAAGTGGGTGTGGTTTAAAAATAGGGGAGTGGCCAAAACTGGCTTCCATTATAGGCCCTCCACCAAATTTCCAGTCCTCTGAACTACAGAAGTTGGACGTCACTGCTCTATACTATCATAGCTTTGTGTCATCACCAAACATAGATAAATTGCCTTTGATTTTGTCAATGCTTTCGGTGCCCATGGGACTGTAGCCCAATTAAAATATATATGTTTTTCTCCATTCATGTACAGACCGTATCACCAAAACCAACAGATCATAGTTTACAAAGCAAACATATGGGGTACTGAATACAATTCAATATTAATCACAACCTCACTGTCCAGCTTACATATAATGTCCTAAAAGCAACCAGTTATAAATGACAAATAGTGGGGCTACTCAGTATTAGAATCAGTCTATTGTAAAGTATGCACTTTGCATACAATGATAACCGCATAACTAGTAAAATAAGAACAAGACAGAAGACACTTGCCTGTAAAGTGTACAGTCTATGTTAGGGTGTCCTTAAGGTGTAATACTGTAGAAGTTAAGCCTGGAGATTAAAGACTTGTGTCTACATGATAATAGAGGACTCTCTACAAGCACTTCAGTTAAGTGCAACAAGGTAGTCAAGAAGAATCCCTAGTACCAGCTGTGCAATTGTGTTGAAGATAGACTAACATGAGGAGTAAGGCGCAAACACACCACAGTCAACTCATCACTATACACACATATTTCATTTAAATATTTCAAGCAACAAAACTCTAAATTAATAGATGAAGAGATGAATAGTTTTGCATTGCAAATTGAAAGAATGTGACACAATCCCAGAAGCAACTGAGTAAAAATACATGTTTGAGCTACTGTGTACTCCCCTTTTCTTTAAATTAAATTGTTCTGCTTACATTATTATTTATTGCAGATATTTGAGAAACATCAGCATATTGTTTAGACAGTGCATTCTGCATAAGGCTTAACCTTTATTCATTACTTTGCCTTCTGAATGTTTTGATGTGCTGATACAAAGGCAGTTGTAAAAATCATCCGCTAAAGAAAGCAGTCTTTCCTCTATGCCAATTGTGTGGCTTTCATTACATTTTCTGAGCTTGTTAGTATCTTGTGTTCATGCATTTTTTTGGTAAACAAAAGATTTCATTGCAAACAAGATGACAGATTGGGCCAGAAGCATAAACCCATACTTCCCAGGAAGTGCAGTGGTGTGTTCTAATAATGGGGAAACAGATGCTCTTGTTGTGTCTTTCTGTACACACCGGCCTCTGTTAGCTTTTTTGTTTCATTTTATAAATGCTTTGGTGAAAAGCAGCTAATTGATTACAAATGGCAACTAATGAGGAGCACTGAAAGCACTGTTACAACAAAATGTGTGTTATTTTGTGTGTCAGATTCAGATCATTTTGATTCTTAAAAAAAAAAAAACAGAAGCTCTGGACAAGGGACATGCAAATTATTTTCTTTGGATCATCAAAATACTTTTGTATGCTATTTTTCTTTAGAAGGGAATAATAACATAGCCACAGTAGAGAAAACCTGTAAAAGAAAAATGGTCAAAAATAATAATGCCACCTAGAAGACAATCAGTGATTTATGCAAAGGGTTGTTGCCATCAATGATTTATATCTCTGTCCCTGCCATCAGTAGATGAACAGCAAAATAGCTGGGGCAGAGCTCACCACACAAGGAAACCTTCCCCATGGTCTTATATTGACCAAACTCTTACGTTAGCCTCTGTCTTCTATGAAATCCTTTCCCATTGCTTATTAGATACAGATATTGCCTGGATTTGACAGAAATAATTTTTTTTTTTGCAACAGTTTTTGTAGAAAATGAAATGTTTTTATAAAATGTTCAATGTAATGAGGCAGACCCAAAGCAGAGTTAGATTAGTAGAGCAGAATTATTCCGCCTTTAGCAGCTAGTAACCTTTAAACATTCAAACATTTTGTCAGTTAAAATTACTCTGCAGAACTTGCAGGCAGGACTGTTGGGGAGTATTATTTCATATACACATGTGTGGTAATGCATCTAGAATAATCTAGAATAAAATGACAATGCTCAGCCCATATTTCCTAAGGTTGTGCCTAAACTATGTAGCTGAGGATGCTTTATAAGTAGAGGCCATGAATCTTGACCTAAACTGTATTACACTTCATTACATTCTGCATTTTAAAGCAATAAATGATAAATGTCTTAATATGCTAAAAAATGGGCAAGATTTAATAAAATGTGGTTTCTGTTTCTAGTGAACTGGACCTATTTGATACTTGAACGTGAAATAGAGCATTAAGATGTTTGTGCTCCTGAAGTGTACAGACACTTTGTAAGGCAGAAGGCAAGCAAGTGGTTTCCAATAAGGCTGGAAAGCAAAAATAAAGTAAGGAATTTTTTTTGTCTTTTTTTTCCCATCATTGTTATGTTGCTGGAAAACAGAAAAAAAGAATTTTAGTAGAATGTAAAACACATGCATTTTTGAGCTTTACGGTACCATTTTCCCTAGTTACAAGAATGGTAACACCAAAAAATTAAAGTATTTTAAAGTAATGAAAATATCATGTACATGCCTTGAACTGGTAAAACTGACCTGTTTGCTTCAGAAACACTACTGTAGTTCATATAAACAAGCTGCTTGTGTAGCTATGGGAGGGAATTGAAAAAAGGCTATATGGCATAGGTTAAATAGTGGATAACAGATAACACCATTTATGCTCTATAGAGCTTATCTGCTATCTGCTGTGTAACCTGAGCCTTTTCTCCTTTGAATGGCTGCCCCCATTGCTACACATCAGCTTATTTATATAAACAATTGTAGTGTTCCTAAAGCAAATAGATACATTTTACCAGTGCAGAGCAACACTGCATTATGGTTGTATTGCTTTTTAACACTTCATTTTTAGAGGTTACTGTTTGCACCAAACTTACCAATTACATATCTTAAGCCACATACCTGCTAAGTCCTTATATATACAATTGGAATTTAGTAGTCCCCTCTTCTCACTTGCATAGCAACAGCTGGGACTTTGTAACTCCCCATCAGAGATGTTTATAAATAAACAGAGCTCTAATGTTTGTTGTTTATAACAATACTGTAATCAGTATGGCGGTGTCCACTAATTACAAGGATGTAGAGCAAAACATTTAAATATATCTCACTAGTCAGGAAAGTCACTCTTCAACACAGTTCACTGGAGGAACCAAAGAAGAAAAAAATACCCCTGACTATGATTTTCATCATTAATACCCCAAAATACATAATAACAAGATAACATACTGTAACTCAAAAATCTAAAAAATGCAAACAACCAAAGATGGGATGCCGTGTGCTCATATGTGTTAAAGAAACAGATTACCACAAAATACAGTTTGGTATAATGAAGGCAGATGCATCAGTTTGCAATTGATTTATCTTGTGTTTTTCTTAGGTCTCATGTACAGTAAATAGTAGAAGCTTCTAGATCTTTGACATGTCATTTGTGGGTGTATCCAAGGGCTCATCATGTGATTCTTTGACATCTTTCATTCAGTTCAAAAAAATGTCAGTTTTGAGAAGTTTTAGAGTTTTCAAATTCTTAAAAAAAGAAGCAAAATGTTGGGTTTTTCTTATTTGCTATGGTGACAGTAATATCTCAATAATATGGAAAGCATCAAAGCTTTGTGTTCAGCACAAATATACAATACACATTGAATGTTAAATACATATGTCAAACATTTCTATGTGTTTAAAATTGATTGAAAAAGAATATAGTAGCTAATTTTTATAATGAAAAAGACTGGCACATATGATAAACTCAAATGAAAATCAGTTATATTGTAATTCTAACTGTATTTTATAGAACAACCCTCTGACAAATGAGGTGACAAGGGACTACATACCCCTCTAATTCTTGGAATTTAACAAGTGTCCTTAAAATTGATTTTCTTGATTTAATGACAGAGCTGGCCAACCTGGCCGGTCGTGGTGCCGACTGGGCGTGCAAATGCGCAAAAACACCCTTGTGCATGCACAAGCACATGATCTGCCAAATTACTGAAACTGGCGTTTTATAAAGAATAACGCATCCCCTGTTGTAAATTATGAGGATATCACATGTCACCTTGGAGTTCTGTGACCTTTATAGCCACTCAGCACTTTGTCGCTTTTTTATGGTCATAGAACTCCTTGGTAACTTATAATATTTTAATAATATATTTAAAATACTATTACACTTAGCTCTTATTCCGCATTGTGTTTTCTTTTTTCTATCTTTCTTCTCACTAATGATGGGTGAATAAACTCACCTGGCACGAATTTGCAGCAAATTTGCACGTTTTGGCGATGGCAAATAAATTCGCAAAATTCCAGTGAAAATTTGGTGGCAAAAATTTGGCAGCATCAAAAAATTTTGGATGCACGTCCGAAAAGTTGCTTGCGTCAAAATCGCAACATTATTCGGACGCCCATTAACTTTAACACCGGCGCCAAATTTGAGGCCGGTGTCAAAATTGACGCGGGTGTCAAATTTCGAGTTTCAAAAAATTTTCTAATTTTTCTCCCTTTCGCAAATTTCGTGGGAAATGTCCAGATTGTTCAGCAAAGAGAAATGGGAGAAATTCACCCATCACTACTTCTTACTACTTTGTTTCTGTTTTTGACAAATCCTCTTTCTTTGCATAACTTTTAAAAACCAACAAAACATGAGTTACTAAAGAAAAAATATACATCTTTTGCCATGATTCTGTAAATGTCAAGTTCAATTATGACAAACAAGGAAAAGTTGTGCTCACCAATAATTTTTAAATGGGGGTGCAATGATACTGTGACCACAAAGTGGGCAAATACAAGAGTCCTCTGCACTCAACCCATTGTCAATATATTTAAGACATTGAGACATTTTGTGCCTTAAGCTACCAAAAATGCCCTCCCCTTTGAACAGATTTTTTGTCCATATATTGCCATATATTTAAGCTGGCCAACAACGTCAAAGTCATCCCTGGCCAGTCCTACACTAACTTACTAACACTAACTTCCTTGCTACTGCGCATGCGCCTCCTTCGTAACCCGGTGATGTGGCTGATGTTGAAAAAAAAATACAGGACGTAGTATCTAGTTAAAATAAAGGCATGTTTTTAAATTGCATCTTTTCCATTATTTACAGTATAATGTATTACTACAGACCTCAGTCAGACAGACCCAAATGCTGACTTGATTTACTTGAGCTCTGCTCCTCCAGTTCAAAACTTCCCTTTGTTACCAAGCAATGAGGAAACAGGAATGCAGAGATGTCAGCGATGACAAACGGATGCATCACATGACCCCAACGCCATCGCTTCACAGGGAAGCCACAAGATCCTTGTACGATCTTGTTGCGCATACGCAGAGCTTGCAGAATTTCTTCTCGGCATGTGCGAGCCCTGATAGAGACGATTTTGTTAGCGAGAGGGATGTCTTCTGTATTACATGCACTTAGCAAAATTTTTTACTTCTATCTTTGAATACAGATGAAGGGAAAGACAAATAGAGTCACGTTTCTTGTAAGTAACTTTATTTGTTGTTTACCTTTCCTTCTCCTTTCAATATATGGAAAATGGGTTGAGTGCAGAGGACCTCTTGTATTAGTAAAGTCAAATTAGTGGGCACCTCACACAGTCATGGACAAATCACTTACTGATTTAGGTTGTGCATGGGACTGTCAGAGAGATGTTGCGCAAGTCTCCCCATAGTGTAACATTAATGCTGCACTGCTTAACCCTTGTCATTAACACAGGAAATATAATATTCTCTCAAGAAGAGAAAGCCCTGAACTTGTGGCTGAAACATCAATTAAGCTGTAATAAAGAATATTCTGAACTTTTCCACATGTCCTGTGAGTGCTACATTATTGCAGTATTATGTTACAAAAACAAAAAGGAGGCTAGGGGGTCTTTGTGTCTAATTAATCTATTTAGCATTGTGTCTGTTGTGTATGAGCAGGTTCATAAATGGCTGATTTGCCAAAGATGATTGATATCTTTATGACTTGCAAGACTAGCATTTTACTTGTTGATCTGTTATTAAACATTTATTTTCTTTTAGATGTTTTGAAAGTACAAGAGAAGGGCAGCAAGACTCAGAAAATGCCTTTGTCATTAGCTGGAACAAATCTAAATCTTTAGTGTTATTTTTCTGGATGGATTAGCTACTGCTATTGTACATTAAGACATGAAGACATTTTTATAAGGCATTGGGAGGTCACAAATAAACATGCATGAACACTGCAACTCATTTGGCCAATACGTTTAGAAGGAAAATGATGCAGCCAAGCTGATGCCTCTTCTTTATCAATTATATATTAAAGCAAATAGAGTTATCCCTGGGGCAGGGACAGCAAACTTACTCTATGGTTTTACACAACTGCACCTTGAAGCATCCAAAGACAGACAGCCCTCTGGCATATGTAGTTAATCACCTGAATGCTGGCCCAGATCTAGTTCATTCATTTCTAATGCTATTTTCCTCAGATAGTTATGAAGAAGTATATAAAAATAGTGTATACTGTATAACTAACATGCATGTAATGCTTGCATAATGTCTTAAATTCTTAAAAAATAATTAACATTTTTTTTTTGCTTAGTAGTTAATTCCTACAGTTTCCATGAGAATTAAACCAGAGAATAATATCTTTTTGCAAATAAAAGTTCACAGCCAGATTCACATATAAAGCCAAAGATCAAAATAATTATAGTCAGTTCTCCAGACATTTCTGGATGTTCTTTTCACATGAAAAGACGCTCAGTGGGAAAAACAACAATTCAATACAATGGTCTTCTGAGCACAACAAACAAGCCTAAGGCACCAATTTTCTGTTACTCCCTCGGTGTGCATTTATGCCAATTACAATATTCAAATGGGGTAAAGACATTATCAACCATTTCAGTGTTTAGGTTTTATTACTTTCTTCATTGTGTGAAAAAACCAACATAACCTAATAATACACACCTTACAGTGATGTGAAAGCAACAAGTTCTAAGCATCTGATAATCTCTGCTATAGCAATAGTAAAGGAAACTTCATAATTTCTAATCAGTGGGTATGACCACATAACTGATATTTAAATATATATAGAACCTTGATGAATCAATAGATAAATTACATGAATACATTCTCAAGTGTCCTGATGCTATCCAAAACTATTGTGCGGTTTTACAGTTTTAAGTAGATGTCGTTGTGATTTTTACACCTCACTATTAGGGGATTTGTAAAACTGAAGCTTCTTTGTGGTACTGTGTAGGTAAAAACTTGAATAATTGGTAATGTACACAAAACGCAGAAAGGCTCATTTACAAAAAAGGTCCAAAGTTAAAAAAAAAACAGGCTCAAGCGCCGATGTTTTTACATTTTGCACCCTTTACCACCATGATTGCTTTTGTATTAAAGCACATGGACCTGCCCTTTCCAAATAAATACAGTGTCCAGGGAATTGTTAAATGACTCTCAGCTCACTGTCCCCCCAAACATTCCGAAGTCTATAATGTCCAAAAAGATTATCATACTGAACATAGCGCATAGCATTAGCAAGGGTGCAAGTGATAGAGAGATATAGGACACAATATTGTGTAATCTTTTGCTTAGAGTACTTGCACCAATTACATTCAGAATACTGTCATGCACCAAAGAACCTCCATTCTAGGAACTCAGAGTACTTTCCTTCCTGACTTCAGTGTACAGTAAGGTATGGTATTATGGCTTCATAATTCTTGTTTGCCATACTGTAAGTCGCACCCAAATCAAATTGAAATTTTCATTATGACACATTTTATTGGCTAATAAATTAGATGATTAATGCTCTAATTTTGTTTCGGAAACAAGTTGTAATTTCCACAACAATTTAAAATGAATGGTCCTACTTTTGGTTAATGTGGCTCCGTGTTTAATGAATAACTTTGCATCACTAATTACAGTCCATAATTCCCTGTTGTTAATATCTACTAAGGACAATTTTATTTGTGCTAGTGCCCATCGGCACTCCTTCCTGCTTCAGCGCCGCAGGCAAGATGGCGGTGCCCAGGCAACACATGACAATGCATCATAACGTGCGCAGCGTCATGACGCCAATGCGTCCTGATGCCTGCACGTCAAAACGCAAAACATCAGCATGCTCCTTTGTGAAAATCTGCCTTTAAAAGACACCAGAGCCTTGCAGACCTTGCCCTAATATGAGTTCAACTTATTGTGTTCCTGGGTGCGTTATTACTATTTCTAACCTCGATTCCTGATCTTTACCTTGCCCTGTTATATTGACTAAGAACCTTTCTGCCTGGATTAACTTCGCTACTTCTTAACCCCTTGGATACCGTGAACGGTGCTGCTTCATCCTTTGTGTGCAAATCCTAAGTGGAGCCTTTGGGCCCTGACAGTGCATCACTGGAATAAAATAAAGGCTTACCTTCTTCATTTGATCCTGCTAGAACGCTAGGCTTACTGGATTTATGACTAGGAGAGGGCCTGAATAGAAACATGAGTAATAAAAAGGAGTAACAATACATGTGCAGCTGTACAGAGAATTTGTTTTAGATGGGGTCAGTGACCACAATTTGAAAGCTGGGAAAAGTCAGAAAAAGAAGACAAATAATTCAAAAACTATATAAAAAAAAAAAAATAATGAGGACTAATTAAAGTGATGTTTAGAATTGGTCATTCTATAAATTATTAAATAGTACAGCAAACTATTTGCAATGTAAACAGTGTAATTTAGAAATAGCGATGGGCGAATTAGCTTCACCGAAAAATTTGCGAAAATGGCAAAAAACTTGCGAAAAGCATTGAAGTCAATGGGCGTCGTTATAATTTCGACATGCAACAATATTTACATGAGCGATAATTTTTACATGTGCAACTTTTTGTGTCCAAATGCATTAAAGTTATTGGCTGTCAAGATTATTTTGTCATCCCACAATTTTTACACGAGAGACTTTTTTGAAGCAGCAAATTTTTGCAGCAGTTTCGCAAAACAATTTGCAGGCAAAATGCGGACATTGCCTGTGAATCCATGCCTGGTGAATAAATTCACCCATCACTATTTAGAAATAAAAAATTAAGCCATAAAAATCATGACAGAATCCCTTTAAAGAACACTTTTGCTCTGCCTGTGCATCCCGACTACAATTTTAAAGGCACTTTAAAAAAAGCCCTCAGTATCCTGAGGTCTCTAGGAAATACTGACTCTAAAAAGAGGTCAGTGAATTATTACGTTTTGCTGAATCAATTTTATTTCTCACACAAGAAAAATGACTTCATTGTGTCTATGTCAAGGGATCATTCTCATTCTCATGCTAGCCATTTTAGTCGTGGTGTATAAGTTAGTTAATGATGATCGACTGATCAATAATCATTCTCCTTCACAGAGAGTTTTTAGTGCTCAGAAATGTCTCTATAGAAAGGATCTAAACACATTTCAGACCCCAAGGGGCTAATAATGCTAATGCCACAGTTTGCCATCATAGAATTTTGAGCTCTGCATGAAGTTGCAGTCACTGTGACTGCTGGCCTTGAGGCTTTTTGTTGAAGCTAGCAATATTCAAGGTTGTTTATTTAAGGGGTAAAAAGCTAGCAATAAAATATTTTTCAAAAACCCACTGATCTTAAACTACTTAATTTTAAAATGATTACACTAATTAAATACATTCTTGACACAGTAGCATTGTTATGTTCAACCGTCATAAGGCTACAAATCTTAACATCCACCAGAAGTTGCACGTAGTTATGGGCGAATTTGCGCCGCTTTGCTTCGCCGAAAAATTTGCGAATTTCCCACGAAATTCGGTAAACAGCGAAAAATTCGTGAAACGGCGCTGGCATCTTGTTTTTGATGCCGGCGTCCATTTTTTCGGACGCCAGCGACATTTCTTTTTGACACCGGCAAATTTTCGCGGCCGTTTTGCCCATCACTAGTAGAAAAAAAAAGTGGCTGTTCTTGTTCTAACCATTTATTTTATTTGTTTCTTTACACATATATTCTCTTTACTGGGGCCAGAATTATATAGTAAAAGAACTCAATCTCTTTTAGATTTATACTGGAATTAAATAAATATAGCTAAAATTCAAAGAGCCTGCTAAGCCATTAGTTCAAATAAATGGACACAGATTGGTATGTTGTGGATAATAAATGATGCTCAGGAGGTTTTTATTCTGCAAAGAAGATGACTTAAATGAGAGAATACTCTGCACTCTATTTTGGCAGTACATTCATATTATAATGCCAGTTATCATCTCTAATACCATCTGAACAATAGGATCTGTCCCACAGCACAATGCAGATTTGGCCTTAAAACAAAGCTATTTTCTTGGCTAAATGTTACCTAAACTGCCTGACAATTAATCATTAATTTCTTGTATAGTGCCAGTTGTAGCACTCCTAGCTGTTTTTGCAGGGACATTTTTAAAGCATTGGAACGGCATGACAATGTCTACAGTTCTTTTATGCTGCAAATTACATCCCCAATTTATTTTGGATTTCACACAGACTGTCATTGTAATTGTAACAACGACTTATCTATTTCTGCATAATTGAATTCTATCTTTATGTTGTTGCTGTGAAGAGCAGTTTTTCCTATAGTTTTCTGGAATATATAGTAGACTATTCCCTAAGAGGTAATATGACATCCCAGCATTTTAAGTGGCCAAAGAGGGACACACTGGGTAAATCTGTATGAAAAGCTCCGGCTACCGAAAGAAAAATGCTAACAAGAATGTGTCACATCAAATTATAAAGAACATAATATCCGAGTTAACTTTCAAATTAATTTTCATTTAAAGTGACAAGCAATAGGGAAAAAAATAGCACAAAATATTTAATAAAGGGATATTAAAATTGTCATGCTGAGCTATTTTCTTTGCATGGCTAGACATAGGCTTAAGATGTATCTTTGTGCTGCCTGTAAGCAAATGTTAAGGGTGATAAATCATACTGAATAATTCACATTTTGCACCTATCACACAACAAACTAAACAAGTGCCCACAACTAATTTTTCAGGTTAATATGCCACAGGATCACCAGATTTAGTCATCCCTTTTCAGGTTAAAATCATTGTATTATCGCAAGCAAAATCACTATGTTAAGGTTTCTAAAGTAAACACTTTAATGTATATTCATTCAACTAAATGTATATTAATACATTGTAAGACGTGCCGGAGACCCAAGCCATGAAAGAATTTGTTCTGGAGAATCTGTCCAAAGACTTCATCAGGAAATCTACATCTCCTGCCGGGACTGGTTTCTTTTTCATCCAAAAGAAGGATAGCACTCTTAGACCATGCATTGATTACAGAGCCTTAAATAAGATTACAATAAAGAACCGCTACCCCTTGCCCTTGATACCAGAGTTATTTGGAGTAAGGGGAGCCAAATTCATCACCAAGCTGAACTTATGAGGTGCGTACAACCTCATTCGTATTCATCAGGGGGAATAGTGGAAGACGGCCTTCAACACCCGGGATGGCCATTATGAATACTTGGTCATGCCCTTTCAATAATGTCCTTCATGATTTTCTGCAGTCTTGTGTTATTGTCTATTTGGACGATATCTTCGTTTACTCCTCCTCAATGTCTGTTCATCTTCTCCAAGTAAAACAAGTTTTGCTCAAGTTAAGGGAGAACTGTCTTTATTCCAAACTTGAGAAATGCGAATTTCATAAGACCACAATTTCTTTTTTGGGTTACATAATTTCTCCCTCTGGGTTCGAGATGGATCCTGCGAAGGTCGCAGCCGTCCGACACTGGCCAACTCCTACGGGTCTGAAAGACATTCAGCGCTTCCAAGGACTTGCTAATTTTTATCGTAAATTCATAAATAACTTTTCCCAGACCGTGGCACCCATTACGGCTCTCATGAAGAAGCCCTTTAGGACTTCCTGGACAGGAGGCGTTCACTACACTCAAGAAACTTTTTCGTTTAGCTCCTATTCTTCATCATTCAGATCCTGCCAGGCCGTATATTCTGAAGGTCAATGCTTCCGAGGAAGAAGTTGGTGCCGTGCTGTCTCAATGAACTGAATTCCAAGGAAACCTTCATCCCTGTTTTTTTTTTCTCACAAACTTTCACCAGCGGAAAGAAATAATGATGTAGGCGACCGTGAACTCTTGGCTGTTAAACTCGCACTGGAAGAGTGGCGGCATTTGTTTGAGGGGGCTAAAGAGCCTATCATATTGCTGGTGGCCATCTATGCTTAAAGTTGTGAAACTGTTTGTCTCTGCCTGCAATGTGTGTGCACAACAGAAGACTCCTCGTTCCTTGCGTTGTGGCCTTCTCCAACCCTTAACCGTACCCGCTCAACACTGGCTCGATCTTGCCATGGATTTTATCGTGGATTTACCAAAGTCTTTAGATATGACTACTATTTTGGGAGTCGTTGACAGATTCTCTAAGATAGCTCATTTTATCCCTCTAAGGAAACTTCCCTCTGCTGCTGGCTTTGCTCAAGTTTTCATTAAGGAGGTTCCGTCGTCTCGGATCAAGGGTTACAGTTTTTATCCATATTTTGGCATGCTTTCTCTAAACATTTTGGGATCAAATTGAATTTTTTCTCGGCTTATCGCCCTCAAAGTAGTGGTCAGACTGAGAGGACCAATCAGATATTGGAACAGTGTTTACGATGCTTTATCTCTCAAAATCAAGATGATTGGGTTGATCTTCTTCCATGCTCATAATAACTTACAGCATGACTCGCTGGGATTTTCCCCATTCTTCAGTGTCTTTGGCTAAAATCCTTCTGCCATTTCGCCTGAGGTTTTCAAGACTGAGATTCCTGTGGCAGATGCGTCCGTGATTTCAAGATCATTTGGTCCAAAGCCCATCAATCTTTACTTAAAGCTTCGTCTTCTCAGAAGATTGCGGACGACAAACACCGTCGTGCTAGTCCTCCCTACCAGATCAGAGATTTTGTTTGGCTTTCCACTAAACACGGAGAAGCTTCCTTTACCTTCTCCTACGTTTGATCCCCAGGATGTTGGTCCCTTCAAGATTAAAGAAGTTTTGAACCCTGTCTCTGTCTGATTGGATCTTCCCTCTACTGTGAACATTTTCAATTCTTTTCACTTTTCCTTGAACAAGCCTTTTGTCAGGAATAAGTTCAACTGCCTCTTACTCCCATTATCCTCGATGATCATCAAGAGTTTGAGGTTCAAGAAATTTTGGATTCCAGGAAGTCGAGAGGCAGTGTTCAGTATTTGGTTCACTGGAGCAGTTTTGGACCAGAGAGAGATCTTGGGTGAGAGCGGCTGATACTCATGCTCCTCAGTTGGTCAAGAATTTTCACAAGAAGTTTCCAGATAAATTTTGGGAGCCCCCAGAGGGTACTTCTGAAGGGGGGTACTGTAAGATGTGCAAGGAGATCTCTCCATTCCCTTACCTCCCGTCGTGTCTCTTCTCAACTCCTAGTGTGCAGGCGCTAACTACCGGGTTGCGCACAATAGGATCCCATTGATTCTGGTGTCCATTCTCCTGCTATGGATACTGGGCATGGTGGCACTGGTGTGTTGACGCTGGGTGTCATGACATCATCCTTGGGTGCCAGATTTGAATCCTTGGTGCCAAATCGCCCTCAAAAGGCCAGTCCACCATTTTTACAATGCCCAAGCTGGTTCCAGTTCTGCTGTTCCTGCCAAAGTGTTTATTGTGACTTTGAATTCCTGGTTTGACTTCTGTCCGACCCTTGACTACGATTCCTGCCACCTGTCTTGAACTTTTCGCCTGACTTCGACTACGTCTTGTCTAAATCCTTGCTGGTACCTCTCTTACGGACTTTTTACGCACCTCCTTGTCGGCTTCAGCAGCAGAAAGCCTGGTGCCCCAAAAGGGCGTGGGTGAACACCAGAACCCACAGGGTTTACCTGTGCATCCGCAGGTACTTACGCTGAACAAGGTTCCAGATAACGTGGTCACATACATTTTCGTTTTCTGACAAGGAGAGATATGTAAACTGAATTCTGTGCCTCAAAAGAAATGCCTGACAACTGCATTATGTGGGTGTGTATGGATTTACAGTATTTTACATAGAATAATCTAAGTAGGGGGTGAGAGTTGGACATTTTAAATTTGCTTTAATAGACTGAAACACCACATCCATTTTACTGGGCATGCATTAAACCTTGAAATGAATGTTAAGGGCGTGAAACAGGGATTGTGAAGAGTTTCACTTGGGAAGTATCGCTATTATTAATTAAAAATAATTATAGACATATCATTTAAATTATCACACATAAAATGTGCTTATATTCGAAGATGAAATTTTAATTGGCATTAAGTACTATGTTGAATAATAAGAAACACCAAGTCTTCTTGGTTCTTGCTTTATTGAGGACTGTGACTTTATTGAGCACTGTGACAATCAAAATTGTACAGTATAGATATAGATATATCTCTTTATACAGGTATGGGACCTGTTATCCAGAATGTTCGGGCCTAGGGGTTTTCTGGATAAGGGATCTTTCCATAATCTGGATCTCCATACCCTAAATCTAATAAATTAACATTTCAACATAGGATTGTTTTGTCTCCAATAAGGATTATTTATATTTTAGTCAGGATTAAGCACAAGGTACTGATTTATTATTACAGAGAAAAAGGAATTCATTTTTAAGAATCTGAATTATTTGATTAAAATGGAGTCCATTGAAGACTACCTTCCTGTAATAAAGAGTTTTATGGATAATGGTTTTCTGGATAATGTATTGTATACTTGTATAGAAAGATAAATATAAAACAATGGTGAAAAAAACTGGTAATGTCTGACATTGAGAAACCCTTTTTATGCTAAAATGATTACCTATAAACGTATTTGACTACTAAAAATCACAATCTGGCCTTTGTTTGACAGCTTGTTAGTATTTTTACCATGTTGCAGTAAAGATAGCAAGCTTTGCTTCCATCTGCACTCTGCTCTTCTTCCATAGCATTGATCATGTTTTTTCTTATCTCATATAAATTGAAGGTCACAGTCATAGTTTAGGCGTTTAGATTGTATTTTAGCATCAAATAAACTTCTTTGCTTTGGGTAACTGACAAAGGTCAAAGACTGTATGTGGGAAGGATGTGCGGTGATAGAAAAAAAAATGGAAGTCATTGATGTGTTTCTATTTAGTGACTTGACTAGCTTGTGTAAGTAGTATTGGGACTGTAAATATTTAAAATGCGTTTTCTAGCTATTTTTTTCTGGTTATGGCGTAAGACATTGCAACAATGTCTACCTGTATAAAATATTTTCAATACAGGGGTATTTTTCTGCAGACATTCCACATTCAAAAGATCAATTCTGACTATAGAATGGCTAATTTTGTTATTGTGGCATATACAGTATCAGTTGCTAGATTCATTTTGGGAGAATGTTTATTCATTTAGTTTATGTGGCTCTTTTCCCATCAGTATTTTATTAAATTGACCAGTCTCAGCTTATTTACAAAGATCTGGTAATTATGATATTATGTATATATATATATATATAAATATATATATATATATATATATATATATATATATATATATATATATATATATATATATATATATATATATATAATAATCCAAAAAGAAGAGGTGCACACTGGGATTTGAAAAACAGTTAAAACTTCAGCTTTATTATAAGTTACATTAAAAAGGAACTGGTCGACGTTTCGGTCTCTGTCTAAGACCTTTTTCAAGACCGGGGTCTTGAAAAAGGTCTTAGACAGAGACCGAAACGTCGACCAGTTCCTTTTTAATGTAACTTATAATAAAGCTGAAGTTTTAACTGTTTTTCAAATCCCAGTGTGCACCTCTTCTTTTTTGGATTATTGGATACTACAGCCACAGTAGGTAGCACCTGGGTCTATATTGTACTTGTGAACGGTGTGCGCTGGATTTTTTGGATTGTATATATATATATATATATATATATATATATATATATATATATATATATATATATATATATATATATATATAGTAACTCACAGTATCAGCACTCTCCAATTAGGGAAAGAAAATTCGTGGTGCACAGCCTTCAGGGGGATTGCCGGATCTCTCCTCCTCCTCATACAAAAAAAACACACAGGTAAGGCAGCACTCACTTGATTAGAAAACGTGTATTAGATATAAAACATCAGGCTACGTTTCGGGCATGCATCGTGCCCTTTATCAAGCCAAAGGTTACACATGGTTTACAGGTGTGCAAGGTCAGGTGACTTAAAAAGGAGTCATCAGGAAGTGACATCAGCGTTAAGTATACAGGTGTGACCCCTATAGGTCAAGGTTCACATTATATTACATACACATTGCCCTTACCCTTCATGTGTCTAATTTAACCTATGATAACCAGCATAGTTTACAAATTATACAAACATGATTCCTGGAGAAAGAGGATATATATATATATATATATATATATATATATATATATATATATATATATATATATATATATATATATATATATATATATATACTGTATATATATATTGCTTTAATTGGTGTTGTAAAAACTCCAGTAGATTACATTCATATTTTTCTTCCATACTGGTTCAACTTCTTAGACACGCTATACCTGACTCTCACCTCCTACATACACAGGCAAGTTCATAAGTTCATAGAAAATGAAGAAGAGTATGAGAGTTTACATAAAATATTTTATCAGCAATTCTAGTGGTGCCTTGGCACATATTTTTCCTGGCATTATAGTGCTACAAATCATTTGTCACTATAATTAATTGGAATCGTTCTGCAGGTGGTGCAGTCATGACACTCGCCAAGAATGGTGATATGCACATTTTGGGGCATTTCCCACATACTATAAATTGGGAAACAATTTGATATCTTTTCTGGCACTTCATTGTTTCTGTTTTCTTAATGTAGCAAATAATATGAATACTTTTATATGACAAACTGCTTTTATTCTCAACAAAGTATTTATTTGAAAATTTCAAGTAAGTCATTCCTAACACAATTTTCCCATCTTTGATTTCTTATCACACACGCTGAATTCTTGATCACCCAACCTTTCATTATCTGTTGGTAGCCATTTCTATGGTATTTACCCACTTTTTTAGCTCTGTCTATGCAAGTTCCTGGAAAATATGCTTTCCAATTTATATATCGTATTATTCCCTTGGATTTTAAATAGGTAAAATGCATGTTCTTCCACTTCAGATAGTTATAGCTGTCATGATTCTGTGTGTTTGTTCACCATTAGAAAATGAAAGGTTCTCAAGCTGCTCTTAGAATTAAGCATCGTCTAAATCTTTGCATATTATTTCATGAATTTAGGTCACAACTGCTAGATGTTTTTTACAATTTGCTACACAGATGCTGGCCTTCCCAGGAATCATGCCCCAGTTACTGTGCAGAATTAGGTGAACTGGAATAATGAAGAAAAAAATGAAAGGACTTTGTATCGTAATGTTAATTGCTCAGTGAAAAGGAAAGATTGAATTTAACATATGCATAATATTTTGCATATGCATGTTAGCTTTCTTTTCAAAGTCATTTGCAGCTTTTAACGGGATACTGATAGCATGCATCTCCATTTTGAATGATTATCTATCTTTAGATGAACCATTGCTTTATTATAACATTTGTTTAAAGCTCCTTATCAACTCTCTCTCTCTCTCCTGCAATGGTCCTAAGAGTAGGAAGACATTTTTAATACTCAGTATCGATATAAAGGGAAATAATCATATGTTACATTTTTGCAGCTGAAATTAAAAATGTTCTTTAGTAGGAACACTGAACCAGCCTGCTTTCTGACTATCTGACAATCTGTATCCTGACCTTTGCCTGCCTACGACAACTCTCCTGCTTAACCCCTTGATTGACTACCCAGTTTTGACCCTTGCCTGCCTGACGATTCTGATATCCGCCTGCCTCGACCCAGCCTGTCTGACCATCCTTCTGCCTAATCCTATTGTACTGTGATCTTCGGCCCAAAAGATGCCACCCAAGTAAGCTGAGGGCTCCTCCTGAAGCCCAAAGGTGGTCACACTACTGGTGAAGATGAGCCGAGACCAGGGTACTTGGCACTTGTTCTGGTATTGGGTGCCGGTCGTGACAGTGAACTCTGTATGCAAGCCCTCTCTCCTTCCCTATGAATTGTATGTTTCTGACTCGTCAAGAATGCTGTATACAGAGATTATTATGCACGACTTGCAAACATAGTAACATAGTAAATTTGGTTGAAAAAAGACACTCATCCATCAAGTTCCAACATTTAAGTCTATGTATAACCTGCCTAACTACTAGTTGATCCAGAGGAAGACAAAACAAACAGTTGAAACCTCTCCAATTTCAACTCCTTCCTGACAAGATGGCAATTGGACCAGTCCCTGGCTCAACTTGTACTATGAGCTTTCTTTTCTAACCCTGTATTCCATAATGTGCTAAAAAGACATCCAATGTCTTCTTAAAGCTATCTATAGCTAGTATGACTGATTCAGGAAGAGAATTCCACCTCTTCACAGCTCTCACTGTAAAAAGAAAACCCTTCTGAATATTTCGATGGAACCTCCTTTCTTCTAATCGGAATGGGTGTCCTCTCAGCTGATAAATAAAGCATCAGAGAGGTTATTGTATATATTTATATATAGTTATCATATCCCCCTTAAGTGCCTCTTCTCCAACATGAATAACCACAACTCGGCCAGTCTTTCCTCGTAGCTGAGATTTTACATCCCAGGGGCATGACTTTTATCTAAGAAATAAAAACTATTTACAGATCATCCTGACTGTAGCAAAAAATAGTGTATTTAAAGTTGGAGGAATGATTTAGCAGGTCTCCCAGACCCAAATCGATACATTTATATAATTTATTTTTCTGCCTGAAGCAGTTTACCGATGTCACGTTCTTCCTATAATGAGCTAAGTATACCATCTGGGGTGCATTTACAGTAATGCGTTTGAAGGAAACGGAGTGGAATGTTTTCTGGTTCATCAGGGCAATGTGAGGAACTGCATTCAGCGCACACAGTGCATCTATCCCATTCAGTTACAGCGTGACAGACACACAAACCAGACTGGCTCTATCTGTAGGAATTACATCAGTTTTACTCCAATCCATATGTACCATACCAGATAAAAGCTATTCTGAGAAAAATAGAAATAGAGGCTGGCCTGAAACTGAACTAAGCTTTCTTAGAACCTGAGGGTGTATTCCACCGTGTTCACATTTATTTCTAGAAAAGTTTTATGAACCAAATCTTGCACAGCCTCTAACTAGATTGAGCTCAACCAACAGTGCAGCTATGAATTGAGTCTGGCTGACTTCTCTATTGTATATACAGAAGAAAGGAACTGATTTAGCACATTTGCCTGTATCTGTTACAACTATACTGCTACCATTATTTGAAGACCTAACACTCTAAACCCGCATCTTTATGCTATTAATATAATTAAAACAGTTTTTCAGGGTTAGTCTTAGCCTCTGCCGCAATGCACTCCTCATTTCCTATCTTTGCCTTCCAGATTGCTGTTTTACAACATTTATTATAGTGTTTATTTTCATTAAATGCAGCTTCTGTCCCCACAGAGGTTTTTAAATACCTTTCTTTATTCCTATTAACTTATTTACTTTTATTTTAAGCCACATGGTGGTAATTGGTGCTTCTACATTACGTCTTAAGGGAATAAATTGAGAACAGTAATATAATTTTAAATAACAACCATTGCTGTGCTGTGTTTTTAACAGAAAACTGAATACCCTAATCTATGCTCTAAAGGGCAGACTTAAGACTGCTAAAATTTGATTTTCTGAAATTCAGGGTTTTTGTTGCCCTAGCGTATATTTGTTTGTGCACCAGACTTTAAATTAGATCACATTATGGTCATTATTGCCTAGGGGTTCAATTACTTGCACATTTGCTATATATTCTAGAAATCACTAGATCCAGTATAGCATTTTCAACTTCACCACCACACGCTGAACCCTAGCACCTGGCAAGTAGCAGGCCATTCGGCATAAAGGTTCCTTACAGCAGATTAACCTTTCCACCTTTTTAATCATTGAACCCCCTATTATTAAAACCCGCCTTTCTTCCTTGCACTCCCCCCACTGCCCGTATTAGGGACACTGCCTCCCAGGGTGCTCTGAGAGTCAGCCTGCTCCATACACACCAGTTTAGAGCGGCCATCCCCAGCATCTTCATCCAAAATTTGAATCTATTGCTTTGGACCAGCTGTGGCCCAGCACCCTCTACCCTTCCATTACCCTACTTCTCCTCTTGACTGTCACAAATCTAAAGATAAGAATATACCATGTCTGACTTCCACAAGATCATGCTAGAGATTTTCTCTAGTGACAGTGCCCATTGTGGTGAGCCTAAAGAAAACTAAAGGGGAACCCAGTGGTAGCCTTTTAATGTCATTAGTGGCAGTTATTATTAGCCACACATTGTCTGGTTAAAGGGATACTACTACTTTTATATTTTATCAGTTTACCCTGCTGTTTAACATGAATTAAGCTTGTGCTGAATATCTTGCATCAAGTGTGTATAGGAATAATATGTAAAAGGAGCACTGTATTTGAGTTTTAATGTAATGATATAGCATTTTTAATTTATGAATGTATGACTAGAGTACTTGACTTGACATTGTATTTAAGTGGGGATGATTGTCTCTTATTTCTACACTATCTATACTGAGTGGAGTAAGATTTTGAAAAAGAGCAGAAACAGATGCTTGCCTGGAATCCCTATGGTATATTGACTATACTTAAGCTGATGGAGTCATGCTATCCATAGTATACTTTACATGTTTTTCAGCGACATGTTGGTAATTTAGTATGGATTACTTGCACTTTAGATCTGTACATCTCATGCAGCTTTTGGGATTGGGACACATCTGCTGTGGGGTTGGGATGGTTTTTTTTTGTACAGTAAATCGAATCAAGTGTTTTTAAGCTCTGTATACCTTTTGGTGCTAGAGGCACAATTATTATTAAATTTTTGTGTATAAAAAAATTTGTAAAATGTACTTTTGTTAGTGACATGTTATTTAAGCTGCACAGCTATTTAGAATTCTTAAAAAATAAAATAATTCCTTTCTTGGCAAATATTGAGGCTTACGTGCAGCCCAGTGGGTTGCTAGGTCCCCAGATATGGCAGTAGCAGCTGTTACTGTTAAAAGTGCCAATATATTGCATGCAAATCATTTTGGTTACGAAGAGTTGCTTTTTTGCTGATACAATATAAAACTTCTTTTAACTGTAATTTTGGTAGTCACCTTTTAAAAGCAATAAATGACTAAGAAATATAATGATATGTTACAATTATACATTATTCTATGACTGTGTCATACAGTATATGCATATTCTTACAGAAAACTACAAGTCTTCATATAAAGTGATTAATAGCACAATTAGAATGAGGCATACAAAATCTCCGAATCTGGCTAACTAATCTGTCATATTTTCAGCATTGTAAAGTTAATCCACAAGTGTTTAGCAGTTCTGCTGACATTTTACATTTCAGGTCAACACCTACATGTCAAACGACTGCTAAAGTCTAAAATATGAAGATATGTCTAAAGATTAGAAATAAAAACTAAATTTATTTTTCAACATCAAGGGGCCGATTCATCAATAGTCGAATATCGAGGGTTAATTAACCCTCGATATTCGACTGGGAACTAAAATCGTTCGACTTCGAATATCGAAGATTTTGCGCAAATCCTGCGATCGAAGGATTTTTCGTTCGATCGAACGATTAAATCCTTCGAATCGAACAATTCGAAGGATTTGAATCCAACGATCGAAGGAAAATCCTTCGATCAAAAAATCACAGGCAAGCCTATGGGGACCTTCCCCATAGGCTAACATTGACTTCGGTAGGTTTTATCTACCGAAGTAGGTGGTCGAAGTATTTTTTAAAGAGACAGTACTTCGATTATCGAATGGTCGAATAGTCGAACGATTTTTACTTCGAATCGTTCGAATCGTTTCGAATTCGAACGAATTTAACCAATTCGATGGTCGAAGTACCCAAAAAATACTTCGAAATTCGAAGTTTTTTACATTCGAATTCTTCACTCGAATTTTGTAAATCTGCCCCCAAAGACTATACCCTGTATAAAAGAGACAGAAGCGATTTGAAATTGAACATAGTAGAGGCGCACACAGATTGTACTAACAATCTGGAAGGAATGTTGTATTTTATCAAAGGTGTCAAAACTGTGTGTTTTTTTAATATATTAAATTAAACAATGTGAATTCAATTAATTAATTCAAATGTTAAATTAATTAATTAAAATAAAATGTATTGATAAAAATAAATACAATTGTAAAATTAGTTTGACAATGTTGATAAACCAGCAATCTTGTATGGTTAAAAATCTAATCTTTCCTCTGAAGTGCCAACAATGTTTTGGCTCCTATGTTTTGGCTCCTATTTCTTCACTTTTTGCATATAAGCACCACTGCTCGCCCACTGCCATGGTAATAACTGTGTGTTTAACCCAAGGAGTGGACAGACTACATGGGGTTTAGATGCTGTTTATAGATGCCTTATGAGGAATCTCTGTGGAAAACACGATTGTATCCCCAGAATTAACACATTATTGACTTAAGTAGCTTCTTTTTGTGGCATCCAACTGTATATAATATGTAGCAAATTATTACATTTTTCCATCTGTTTCAAGAGTGCCTGGTCTAAGAAAAACAATACAATCTGTATTATGAAACATTCTGTATTTTCCATAGCTGCAAAACTATTCATTCAGTAACTATAAATATAATCTAGATTATCTTTCTTGATTTCCCTCTAATATCTTGCATGCTTTCCAAAGCTTTATGCATTTTGTTTGCATTTTTCCTTTCCCCTTCTCCACAGTTCTATTCCTTCATGTATTAATTGTCAGAAGAAAGAAAACATATTTTATTCAGCTACATTTTGACATTTTGTTAGCGAAAACAATGGTTTAGTGCAGAACAATATGAAATATTAGCTTAGGGTTTATGTTATTTTCCATTCTATCTTCTGTGACATTTAGATCAGATTGGGAAAAAGGGTATGCATTGATTTACATCTTGCAGTTCTTATCAACTTTGCTTTTGCTAAAAATGAACAAATACATTTAAGGAAGCCATATATCAGTAACCCAGTAAAGAGGAACAGTAGATAAATATACAGAACATTATGGGGCAGATTTATCAAGGGTCGAATTTCGAGGGTTAAAAAACCCTCAAATTCGACCCTCGAAGTAAGATCCTTCTAATTCGAATATCGAATTCTAAGGATTTTAGTGCAAAAGATTTGATTCAAACGATTTTAAGCGATTGATCAAATGATTTTTATTCATCTACAATGTCCCCATAGGCTAACATTCAATTCGGTAGCTTTTATTTGGCAAAGTATTGAGTTGAAGGTTTTTTTAAAGAGACAGTACTTCGATTATCGAATGGTCGAACGATTTTTACTTTGAATCGTTCGAATCATTTTGATTTGATCGAATTCGATTGAATTTGACCAATTCGATGGTCAAAGTACCCAAAAAATTATTTTGAAATTCAAATATTTTTGGATTCGAACTAATGACTCGAGCTTAGTAGATCTGCCCATATATATACATATACATATAAATATATATAAATATATATATATATATATATATATATATATATATATATATATATATATATATATACCGTACTTGCAGGTCTTATGATGCAATAAAAAACTTTTATTGGGTGGCACAAAAAAACACTGGCCTTTTTGCATCATAAGACCTGCGAATGCAGCTTCTTCTTACCTCTGCCATCTACTTCCATTCTATTTCCATCTTTGTTTCAAAACAAAATACAAATGGAAGTTAAGAAAGAAAGAAAGGATGCTGGCACCCTACTGCAGTAGGGTGCTTGTAATCACAACATTTTATGTATCTCTAAGATGGAGTTGGAGGTTGAAAAAGCATCAAAAGGTTCCAGTTTAAACTCTCAAGAAACAGCCACAGTTAGGGGCTCGTTTATTAAACCTCGATTTTTCGAGGTTTTTAGGGTGAAAAAAACTACAATATTTAGAGCTTTATCATACTCCAAAGCTGCTCAAAATCTGAAAATACGCCATCTCAAACCTGTCATGTGTAAGTCAATGGCAGATGTCCCTGAAGTTGTTTCTTAACATGGTGATCTGCGCTGGATAATCCAAAAATCAGGGTTTTTGTCGGTTATCCAAAAATGTTGAGTTTTTCGATGTCTATCATAGACAACTCTCAATTTTGTTGCGACATTTTGTCCCTATGATTTCTTTGAGAAAATTTTTTGATAAATGAGCTAAAATTGTGGTCGTGGAAGGGAATTTGGTCGGATTTGTTTTCATAAAATAAATAGATGAACTCACGTTTTAGTAAATTCTGTATGCCCCTTAATGGGTATCAGGAAGCCTTCTCAAACATCACCAGAACTACAAAAGCATCCGACAACTGAGTCTGGCCTCACTGTTAGAGAAAGTCATCCTGTTTCTGTTACTTTAGGTCTGACTTCATAAAGAAAAAAATAAGTTATATCCCCAAAAATGGAATTAGCTGGTAAGTCAAAAGTGGTTGACAAAGATTCTATGAAAACAGCCATTAATGACGCCTTAAGACAACCCAACAGTACTAAAAAGTGAACTCAGTTAGTTGCCTTTATGTGTAGATTTACTGGTATGAACTGTTCTTAAGTTTAAAAGTAAGTGAATTTTTATACATGAAAAGAGTTCTTTATTCTAAGACCTTATATTCTATAAAGGCTGTCCTATACTAAATAAACCCTAATTTTATTATTTTTCTAATATAATAGTATAGAACTACAGTATCTAAAATGATCTAGGAGAAGATATGTCTTGTTTAAAATGTGTATATGCTTTGGTGCAGGAAAGCACACGGGCAGATGCCATAGCATATTTTTTTTAAACGCAAACATGCTCATGATGATCTATAGATAATGAGCCGTGACAAGTCTGGAATTGATGAACCACACGTTTTTCATAATAGAAAACAAAAATTCCAAGTTCTATCTTAAAAAATAAAGCAAGATACCTTGCTTTATTCAAGCTATAGATCTAAAGGGTGCAAAGTGTTTTAGTTTGTTTAACCAAGGCTGTCAGCCTCTGTTCAAACAAGTACAAAGTTAAACAAAAACATTTTTTTCCCATCTAAAAATAATTTTTTCTCTCCATGTACATACACTTTTTCTCTACAAGTACTTCATGTCTAACATAAGCTTCTTAAGCAACTTTTGTGGCAGTATACTAAGGGGGTTATATATCAAAGGCCGAATTTTAGAGTTATGTGAGCTTTTTTAGACTTCAAATGGTTTCTAATTTAAGAAAAAACATGAATGGAAAAAACTCAAATCAGCGATTGAGTTTTTGAGCAAATCCCTCCAAAAAAAAAAAAAACTTGAACACCATGAAGTCTATTAATATCTTTAAATGATTCAAGGGACTTCTGCCATTGACTTTTACATGACCTTGACAGGTTTTAGTTGGTGTATTTTTGGATTTGAGATATTTTTATGTCTTTTTTTAACCCGAAAAATCTATATTTGACTCAAATTCCATTGAAAACTCAAGTTTTTCATGGAAAACACAACTCAACCCTTAATATATCTGCCCCTTAAAGTATTTACAGATTTATAAGCATAATGCAAATACAGTTTCCAGTAAGAGACATCTACTGCAGCTTTTTTCAAAGCTGTAAAAGTATTATACAATGATCTACCAGTACAGTACTTTAAATTCTGCACCAGAGCTCAGGATATGTAATAAACTTGATTACGGAAAAATGTATTCTTGTTCCTCCCAAACATAACACATTTAAGCAGTGCTTGGTTAATAAAGTATATTGCATTGCGAAATGCAAATTGTTTTTTTATTTATGCAAATATTATTCTGCTGACAGCTTTTATTAGATTTCCCCAATTGTATATTGACATCTAATATTAATAACTGTAGGCCAGAGGAAGACATTCTCTAACTAGAGACAGGCAAAAAGTAGGGTAAGTGAGAGAGCAAAAAAAGATGGGTGAAGATGTAACAAAAGACAGAGAAGTGAGAGAATGCTAAAGGGAGAAGAGAAGGTTACATATAACGCAAACATGCATTTCTGAGCTTATTCTATTGCATTCACACATACTAGCCATATTTGTACCACGGCAGTATCCCATTGCAGTATCCCAGTGAGTGATAAGCTATGTTTATCCAGCTGCAGAAAGAATAATGAAAGCAAACATTTAGTTGCCATGGCTTGTTGTGCTAGGTCAAACTGACCACTGTTAGTACATGTGCCACTTTTTTTTATTTATTGTGATCCATCAGTTCACAATTCACTTGTTCTTGATATATAGCCTAGCAATATGCAATATGATGCTTATTAGGGTTGAAGGATGTATGGATTGCAATGGTGCAGTGGTGCAATTTGTGACACGTGGGTTAGATAATTTATATTCACCTTTGTTACTTGTCCATTGTCCTAATTACCCTGACAAATTTGTGTGAACGTCTTTCACGAGTGGTTCCCTCCTCCATTCCTTATGTTAAATTACAAAGCTAGCAATGTGATTGCACATCCTTATACAGTATATACCGTAGTTTGCCTGACAGATCTTATCACTATGAAAAGTCCAGACTTCTCTTATTTTTATTTAATTATCTGCCACTTTCTAACTGCATTCTGGCAGCTATATATATAATTTTCTTCAGATCCTCTTTTCAGTGGTAATATTGGCAATAATTGCTTATGTTATAGAGTGTGTCCATCTGATTCCAAAATGTAATAAGAAAAATAAAACAAAATGAAACAAACCATCTGCATTAGACAGGAAGTGGCCTTATTTCCAAATCATCTGTAGACTGCAATGCATAATTATCATCATCATCATCATCATTTATTTATATAGCTAGTAAGGACGGAATAAAATAAAGATAATGTTAAAATCAAGATGCTGTGAGTGAGATTAGGGAATGTGTGATGGCAAAAGCAATGCAAAGAGAGAGGAACTGAAAGATGATAATGAAGATTGTTTGAAAAATTTGAAAAGATGGGTGGAGTGAGTTACAGGAATACGTTATCTGTGCCTTTATAAAGATCCATTCATTTTAATGAGGCTCTGGAACGTAGTAAATAAAAACCAAACCAGCTTTTTTGATGAATTGAACTTTGTGGCATCTACAACAATATTTACAGTGTATATAAACATATATCTACATGTATTTAAATGATAAAGTGTGTGCAAAAATAATGCAAACAATGGTGAATTGTTAGATCTCATTATTACGATTTACACACTACTATGTTTAGACTTGTGCTCAGCAATGTTGTCAAACCAACAGGAGAACATACCAAAATTTGGACTGATTGTGCGAGTGGTATAGACTAGAGCTTTTCAAACTTTTCTCACCTATTCTATTGGCAACATTTTATTAGGTTAATTGTGAAAAATTCCAAGATGGGAAATTGTATTACTATTGTTTTGTGGATCAATAAAGCATGTATTAACTGTTAATACAGTGTATGTGATCTCTAACCCTAAGGAAGTAGGCACGTGTGGTATTTTCTCACTTTAGTGCTTTTATGCTGAGAACCACCAGCACTGACAATTTTGAGTGGTCCACATGTCAGTCAATGAGTGCTGGCAATGGCACTACTCCCCAACCAAGAGCAGAAATGACCTAAGTGGCTAACTCAACAATAGTATTAATGCTTAAAATGGGTCAAGCTTGGACGTTGAATCTGATATTCATGGGAGTAACATATTACATTTTGCATCTTAGATACATGAAATGACTTAAACCAAAATCACCACAAGCACGCAGGTGTGCTCAGACTTTTTTTGTTGTATGCGTGTGATTTTTCCACTTTAAAAACAAAGTACCTTGACTAATCCCTTCTGATCCATGTTAGATAGATCATAGTTTGTAAGGAATCTGTAAGTAGTTGTGTATCTAATGCTTTGGAAAGCTGTCTGCAAATAGCTTTGTCTGTTTCAGAATCACAAGATGGTCAGATTAGGCTCATTCACACTTTAGAACCAATTTGTTCTGCACAGTCTAATGGGAAAACTTATCGTATCATTTTGAGCTGTTCCAAAATAGAGCACTCATGATTTTCTGCATTATTCTCTTGGGCAACTGTTAGATTTTATTTCAACCATGTAATTTATATCCGGGAATGTCTCCAAATAAAGCTGAGATGATAATGAGAACCTGTTAGTAATTTTAAATATTGCATTAATAGCTGATTACAATGCACAATCTTGCATTTTAAAGAAAGTCAGTGGTGTCTTTAAACCCATGGTTCTAAATGATATTCCAAGTTTATTTGTTGTATACTATGTATTTTTTTTAAAAAAAAAATGAAACAGGTCTAGTCCTAAATAATTAATAAATTATGCCAATTGAAACAATTCACATTTTCACATTCTGCTTTTAGGATTAGAATAAGAAGTATTCATTATAACCGACTACATATTTCAACCAAAGTATTTCTGGTAAGTTAAGACACTTTATTATCAGTAACAACATCTGAATTATTTGTTCTACAAATCTCAACGTGTGATATTGAAGTTATTTTTTCTTAAAAATTAGTCTTTCTGATATTATATTTTTTGTTAACAATGGCTAACTTGCCATTTAAGCCTAAAGTTTAATTTATTCCCATAAGGCCATCACCATCACACTGTTTCTTCTACATATATTTTATAGTTTGAGGCTACAAACGCTAGTTTTGAAGGGCACAAATCTGTGAATAATAACTTCAAAGCCATGAAGAAAGTTGTTAGTGTTGCACAAAAAGAAACCTTCAGTTGCTTCCTCAGTGATGATTTGCATTTCCAAAGCAAATAAATTATTCACATTAAAGTATTATTGTATATGTAACTGTTATTAATACTGCACAAAGTTTTTTACATTTTTCTTTAATTTGCAATTGCTGAGCTATATACTTTTGCTGGTTAAGCATTTTTATTTTTACACACAAAGTACTATTTTCCATTTATACTTCAGTTGTTTTATAAAGCTACTCCCAGACTAGCAAAGAATAAGTATGTTGGACACACGTTCTACTGAAATCATTACAGCAGGCAAGCAAAATTTTCACTGTGACAGCTCATAGGCTCTCACCATATTGGGGTTGCTTTCACTCATTTTGCTGATAAAATCCAGCGGCCAGCACGTAGATCAAGTATTTCATCATAGAAACACTTTTGTGCATTGTTTCTTACATGCTGCAGCTTTCATATATTGGATGAATATGACAACTTTGTTGTTGCTAGTGTCTTATCTCTCCAAATGTTAGGATAACTTCCTTAACTCAAATTTTCTAGCATTATTATTATCACACAAAGCTGAACAATATGTGCAGTCCTCCAATCAAAATTATTGTTACCTTAAGGAAATTTGCTTGTGTCATAACTTTATTACAATAAGGGGTATATTTTATGTATATGTTGTGTGGTGTATTTAAGAATGTTATGTGATTTACATATTAGCTAGCATCGGGACACAACAGAGACAAACTTCAAACACATCCTATTTAGTGTACAGTTGATATGTCCCCTCCCCTTTGACCAAGAACAGCTGAGAATCCAGTCCTTTTCAAACAATATTTAGCCATGCATCAATTACGAGGGATTATACATTTCTATGAAGCTTTATCCTTTTAGTTTATTAAATCTCTTTTTTTGCCTTTGGTTTGCTCACCGTTCAGATATGGTGGTTCCGGTGCAATGTGCCCCGAACCCTGCTCCTGTTAGTGTCCCAAAAAGGGATTACACTCGTATCCAAAATGCCTGTACTTTCCACATAAATATTAATACGGATAAGCTTACCCTTTCGGTAGTGTGACCGGGGTGCTGCCGCCCCGAGTCCGTCGCTAAGGAGACAATCAACCATATCAAATCCAAAAGTGTGGGAGCGCACTTCCAGGGCCACAAATCGGTTGCATTAGTTTTTCAGTAAAATCACTTTTATTTGTACATCGTTAAAAAGAAGAATTACATCAGCTTATGGTCTGACGCGTTTCGTATAAACATACTTCATCGGAGACCTCAGTCCTTCCTGTCTCCAAACTGCCTTTTTCACCATCCATTGTCCTGATTCTTGAATGGTTTGTCTCAGGAATCCATGCCCTACTCCCCAAGACTAACTTATTGGTCACTGACCAATCAGAACCTGACAAATGGTCAGCCTTTATTTTAATACAATAGGCTAAGTTAGTCAGAGAGTTCCTGCAGTGAGGGCACAGATGCCATACCAAATGGAAGAATTAGTATCAGGGAGGCAGTGGATTTAAATCCAACATATCCATACTGTATATGTTATTGTCTTTGTAAATATGTTATACATTCTATGTAGTGTAACTTGTTTTATGTGTATTATTTCTGTAAATATGTGTCAATAGCTTTTGTAAACATATATTTTGATTAAACTAACTTATTTTGTTAAAGAACCCTTATAACCAGAAATACTTATGTACATGTGTACATGAGAATAAATATACAAATATACATAAATTTATCCTTGGTCAACAATTATGTTTACAAAGCTTGAGGCTGTGTTGTGAAAATTTGAGTTTCTGAGCTGATTTTTTGGCCAAACTCACTTTTCAGGTTTTAATATTTATTATACCTGACCCTTAAAATAGCTTGAATCCACAAATACACAATCTAAAACCTGTCTTGGTCATGTAGGAGTCAATGGCAAAAGTCCCTTGAACTATTTGAAGATGTTTTAGAGGGTTTTGCCCAAAAACTCGATCAATTTGATCGATTTAATTTTTTTTTGCCGAAACACAACTCGAACGGACTAAAGAAAGTTTTTTCCATTCAAGTTTTTTCTTAAGTAAGAAACCATTCTCATTTGAGGTATAACAAACTCTAACATTGACCTTTGATAAATATCCCCAAAATGTTCTATATCAAATTAAATATTATTTTTCATGCCTTATAAATGTATTTCTGATTTAAAAGCTTCTAGAAAACAAGCAATGTTCTGAAAATTAAATATTAGGACAAAAGAAAAGTTAACCCTTGAAACTGCACCGCCCCATCCCGATGCGGTGCAGTTTCAAGGGTTAACTTTTCTTTTGTCCTAATACTTATTTCTTTAACCCTGCACACCATCCACTGTTTTACTCAATTGATGGGTGGTGCTCCCTAACCCTATTTGTGATTATCTGAAAATTAAATATCCTCAGTATGCATACATCAAAGTAAGGAATGAAATGGAAATATACTTAACTACTTCAAAGGAGCAGAAAAACGGCATAAGAAAAATATGACGTTAGTTTGTATTTTTGAAAGAATTATAGTTATGATCAATAGATTTGTTAAAATGTTGTTTAAGGGAAGAATAAGAAAACCATATACTGTACCTGTATATCTAGTATAAGTAATTCTAAAACAACTGGACTTGCTGTATAATCATTGAAGATGTTTCACTACTTATCCAAGCAGCTTCTTCAGTTCAATTGACTGGTGTGGGAAGTCCTCGGCATATAAACTCTTCCACTAATCCAATCACAATGGCAATTGCAACTCTTCAGAGAGATGACATCTGAAATTCACAGAGGTGTAATTCTATGGGGTTACTGTGAAAGTATTACCAAGGTATCATGCAATTTCTAGAAACAGGTGTTACTTGTGGGAGTTGCATGAATGGATGTGACAAGTGTTCTGAAACCGCCGGGGTACAGAAGTTAGAACAGCATTGTATGTAGCAGACAGGTGGTGCTGAAGGGCCCTGCCTGTTCAGGGACAAAACAACTGCTCACCAAGCAAATGGCTCATCATAGGTGGGCAAACTCTACACGGCAAGACTCAGTTGTCTTCTTACACCAAAAAGACAAGGGACACTCCTTTGAAGATAATGTCCAAATCTTGTATAAAGAAGACCGCTGGTTTGAACGAGGTGTAAAAGAGGCGATTCATGTCAAGGTGGAGAAACCATCCCTAAACAGAGGCGGAGGTCTTCGACACCACCTGTCTGCTACATACAATGCTGTTCTTACATCTGTACCCCAGCAGTTTCAGAACACTTCACACATCCATTCATGTACAAGTAACACCTGTTTCTAGGAGTTGCATGATACCTTGGTAATCCTATGACAGTAAAACAAACAGGCAGGCACTCATTGGAACACACAGATGTGTAAACAAAATATTAGTTTATTCTGTGTTCATGGCATAGCCTTACACATGGCTATGGCCATAGCTATAGCCATTCCGTAAGGCTATGCCATGAACACAGAATAAACTAATATTTCATTTACACATCTATGTGGAGGATTGTTCCATTGAGTGCCTGCCTGTTTGTTTTACGGTTTGGATCCACTCCCTTGGCTGAGGGTTCGGGGCTGTGCACCTCCTCCTATACTGAGTGAGTTTACTAAACACTATTGTTCTCCTTGCTATAATCCTATGACAGTAACCCCACATAATCACACCTCTATGAGTTTCAGATGTCACCTCTCTGAAGAGTTACAATTGCCATTGTTATGGTTATAGTTTATATGCCGAGGACTTTCCTCACCAGTCAGTTGAACTGAAGAAGCTGCTCGGATGAGTTGTGAAACATCTTCAATGATTACGCAGCAAGTCCAGTTGTTTTAGAATTACTTATACTAGATATACCATGACCTTGATGAATGAAAATATTCATAGTCATATATGCCTGTAATTATTTATACTGCATTATCTATCTGTCTGTCTACCTTAACATTGCCAAACTATGGGTCAGATTCAGTTCAGTATGAAAATGGTTTATCACGTGAAAAGTCATGGAAGAAATTCAATTTGTCTTGTAATTCAATTCAGAAAAAATTGTCTCATGGTTTATCACATGAAAACTCTATTGAAATCTCTGGAAAAAACTGAATTATATAAAATATAACTTTTTCTTGCTGAATTGTATCTGGCCCTTTGTGGGATATCAGGGACATTTCTAATAAATACAAGTTGCTGGGCTGCACTGATCTTAAGAACACAATTTCCTTGGATGTTATGCTTCCCATTTTCTCACCCTAGTTTTAGGTTACAAGATCATGTAAAAAAATCAGTGTCGCCTTAAAAAGACAAGAGTCTAGATTATCATGTAAAACTGAGATGACACCTTTTAAGATTGGCAGGAACAAGACAATCCTCTGATCCTGAAAAGCAAATTGCTTGTATTTGAAGGTCAAGATTAATCAATCAAGGAAATATAATAGAGGCAATTTTCATACCAAGATACAAACAAGAGTGGTCTTAATTCGGAGAGTGTAGAAGAAAATGTTGAGGGTAAAGCTATTTAAAAGGATTAGGATACCAAGAAATAAAATATCAGATTAGTGAATAAAGAGCATGTATACGGATTCCTATGTGCTTTATGTTTAACATTGGCAGATCCTAGTTGTGCTCTGACTATTTTGAACCACAAGTCTTTCAAAGTGTTCAGATGTTCAGCAAGGCAGTTTGGGGTACACCCGTATGGCAGCGTGGTACTACTGAAACTTGGTTAAGATAGGAGCTGGGCAAGATAATGAATTTTTATAAGATGATTGGCCTTTTTTAACATAATTCTTCTTCTTGAACAGTTTAAAGTACTCAACGTAAGTATTCAACATTCATGCCATCTTTTACATTTCTATTAAAGAGTAAAATCAACAAGGTATTTGAATCAGCTGATGCTTGACAGATTTCTTTTAATAATCGTTTTTTTTTAAGTTAGGATTTGGAATGTATACCAGGTACATGCAATATGTTTAATGGTCTGCTAACGAATGCTCGCATTTCCTAAGTATAGTTAGAGCTTCATCATGTGCATATATCTTACTTCGCTTCATTTTAATTTTCTGGCAGGCTTTTCGGAAAACCAAAAATCTTGGGAATATTTTTATTGCATGGTTTAACATGATAGATTGGATTAACTTAAAATATTGCTCTAGGTAATTTCAAGCTTTGTAGTTCTACTTAAAATGCATATCTTGCTGTAATTGTTTGCTGGGCAAAACCATTTAAATATTTGACATCAAGGACGAGAAAACACACTGAAAACTGTAAAAAGCATTACCTACTTGAATACAAAATAACTTTCGTATAAACAGAAATATATCATCATTTGGTTCTAACAGTATGTTTTTTTCTTGATTTAGTTAAAATACCCATGCAGTAGGTAGATTGCAGAAGTTTTACAGGTATGGGATCTTTTATCTGGAAATCCGTTATCCAGAAAGTTTTGAATTACAGAATGGTTGTCTCCCATAGACTCCATTTTATCCAAATAATCCCAATTTTTTTCAAAATGCTTTATTTTTCTCTGTAATTATAAAACAGTACCTTGTACTTGATCCAAACTAAGATATAATTAATGCTTATTGGAAGCAAAACCAATGTTTACATGATTTTCTAGTAGACTTGAAGCGGTATGAAGATCCAAACTATGGAAAGATCCATTATCCAGAAAACCTCTGGTCCCGAGTGTTCTGGATAACAGGTCCCATACCTGTATAATCAGCTGTTACCAAGGCTTCCACTTACTTCACAATTTAGCAGTGGCTCCTGAGTAGACTAATAACTATTTGATCATCAGAAGCCCTTGATTTGTTTTGCCAGCTCTACAACTTAACTAGTGATGGGCGAATTTATTCGCCAGGTGCAAATTCTCGGCGAATTCCCGTGATACGCAAAACCGCAGTGAAAATTCACCGGCGTAAAAAAAAATGGGCGGAGGCGTCCAAAAAACGGACGCCGGAGTAAAAAACAAGACGCCGGCACCGTTTCGCATATTTTTAGCTGTTTAGCGAATTTCTCTGGAAATTTGCGAATTTTTCGGCAAAGCAAATAGCCCCAAATTCGCCCATCATTAAACAAAACATAGACTGAAGGATATAAATATTGTGTATAGAATTTTGTGATCTATGTTACTAAGCCATCAGGCATAAGAGGCAGAAAACTGATTGCATTCTGTGTCTGATAAATTGCTAGTTCTGCTGATTTAGCAACACATTTATTTGTGAATAGTGAATTCTCTTTAACGCAGAGATTACATAGGTTTTACTTGTGAAAAATGGTATTACGGATTTAATTGTAAAATATACATGACTTGTCCAGTCTTATAATTTGATGTTAGAAAACACAATTTTTTGGTGGATGAACCAAAAATTTGTACGACTCTGAAAAACTCAAACTACGAAAGAGAGGCTGATCTTTGCAAGAAAAGAAAGGGATCTTCCATTGACTTCTACATAACCTTGCTTTAACATTTTTATATATTAACTGGATTGATTTTGTAAAGTCTGTATAAATCCTTTTACATCTGTAAGAATTTTAAAACTATAGAAAATGATGTGATATTAGAATTCCTTTACCAGGAATGCTCATATGCTGTGTGGTTTATGAACTAGTTCTACAGTAGGGCATGTGACAAATAAAGAAAACTGCTGATACTATAAGCCAAATAAGATTTTTGCTCTCTTTAAGGGAAATATTAAATCAATGCCTTTGTAGCTTTCTCTTTCTAGACAATACTTTGTAAACCTTGGTTTTATGGGTTTATTGAACAGTAAATCAACATTACTCTACTGCCACAGTTTCTTATGAATCCATGAGGTGTGAGCTTTCATGTGAAATAAATTAGACTGCGGTGAAGTATGGCACAGCTAGAGTGCAACTTGCAAATTGAATTAGGATATTCCATTTCTGTAAAAGTATATTTTGTGACGTGAGATAAAAGATGCATTCAAGAACTCAATTTTCTGTAGTTTGCACTTGGACATATTTGTATTCTGAAACCTGAAATTAGTTTTACTGCCAAAGAAGCATGTAAATACTGGCAGCCAGAAGCTAGTTAAATATTTTTATTGTAATATTTTGAATAAATATTTCAGATACTTACATAATAATTATGGCTTATTTACTCAAAATGTGTTTATTTAAAAAAAAACAACCAAAAAAACTGTTTATTGTACAGCCAAATAAATGCCATGCAGCAGTATTTTTTTAAATCAACCATGGTCCTTCCTAGGAGTTTCGCTGGCCAAATCAGAATTTGATGGTAGTGACTGTTACCAATTCATCTGATGTGGTATTTAGTGTGACAATGTTAGCTTTGAAAGTGGCAGTGAATGTCCAAGTACTTTTTGTCATATAGTGGGGAATATTTATTATAGATCCAAGTGGGGAATCCAAAATTTGACCAATTTGCTTCCATTTGTATCTTTGTACAAGTGATAAGTATATATGAAAGATGTTAAATTATAATAAATCAGCCACACTAATTATTACAGGTATGGGACCTATTATGCAGAATGCTCGGGACCTGGGCTTTCCGGATAACGTATCTTTCTGTAATCTTTTCTTAGATCTTCACACCTTAAGACTTCTAGAAAATCATGTAAACATCAATAGGCTGGTTTTGCCTCCAGTACTGATTAATTATATCTTAGTTGGGATCAAGAACAATGCACTGTTTTATTATTACAGAGAAAAAGGAAATCACTTTTAAAAATTTGGATTATTTGATTATAATGGAGTCTATGGGAGACAGCCTTTCTATAATATGGAACTTTCTGGATAACGGGTTACTGGATAATGGATCTCATACCTGTAGTTATTAGATACTGACATCACAAATGTATAAATCCCGCCCTATACAAAAAGTACAGGAGTTTTGACTTTCAACATTCTAAATGCTGATTTATCAAATATCAATCTGGGGAATTCAAGAGAATTCCCAGCAGTTCGATCTAATTTCCCCAATTATCAAAACTTTTGAACTAATAGCCACGTGCATCAACCCTGAAACCTGTATCAGTTTGTGTTTTTGACTGCTTTGAGCAGTGAGACACTTTTTATCTATGGAGAGAGTCCACAGTGACTCTTATCCATCTGAATTTTGACTGCTCAATGTGTATAGCAATTGGGGAGGAGGGATTCGGACGATTACAGTATTTCAAGCAAGGACAACAAATTGTGATAAATTATACTCTTTGTAAAGTTTAAAAATCAAAGGATGTATATGTTATACTGTACTCTTTGGCTTTGTTCATTTAAGAATATTTCAAAAATATTTCTTTGAAAGACAAATGATTTGAGCATACCTTTGATACTTGGCAAAGTTTCACCAAGTAAGCATTTTGTAGTCTGCCTTTTTTCCACTTAGAACATCTTCTCAGCAGGAAGTCTATTGCTTTGAAATTGCTTTTCTGGGCTTGTGCTGCAATTTATGACCTTTCATAGTGGGCAAACTTGTGCATCCTTGAAATATAAATTGTTGTGTTGTCATGTCTGCTCTAAAGCATATTCTTGTGTTTTTTTCTGTTGTCTATTATGCTGTCAATTGAATCAATAATTGTCACATTATATTCAGAGGCTTCTGCTCAGTGTTACTTTAGAGTCATCCGAATATTATGCCATTCATTCTGCTTTTCTTTGCAAGCCAGTACAATAGATAAGTATAATAGGTTGCTGAACATCCTTATAGAGGAATTTTGTTCATAATGTGTTTTGCCTGTGCTCACCTTTTTGGCACAATTTTTTTTCATGGACTTACAGTAAGTCTAATTAAATCTTAAAATGGAACATTTCAGAAATGCATACAAACACACTGTATTGTTTATTCACCTTTTAATATCCACACGCTGTACATATCAGATGGAATGCAGGTTGCTGTGCCTGCTTATTGGGCTCTTGTGCTGACAAGATGTCTTTTCTCACAATAGTGACCATTTATCAGGAGATTGGGGAGAATGTGCCATAAAAGTCCTTGAAATACCTCTCTTTTTTTATAAGTTTAGCTGGAACATTCGAAGATTCAGAGAAAGAATATATTAGTGTGATAAATAATACCTATATCTAGTACAAAGCAATACCTATAATGGCTTAGGGAAAACTAACATGTTCATAAATGCTAGTGCAGCGTGCAAAGTGCAATTAGAAATATCTAGTATAGGTAAATAATTTCTAATCAATTAGAAATGCAAGTTGCCATGTTTTTTACCTATAATTCAGTATTCTCTCCATAACGCAAGTGTAATTTAAGCCACATCACAATTTTTCTCAATACGTAAAAACAGAGTCAAGTGCATGTGCATTTTAGTACAAATTGGGCACAAGTTGTATCTAGCATTTTCAATGAAAAGCCTGTGCTCAAATCATTGATGCCATCCAATTTACTGGATGTAAAGCTGGCCATAGATGCAAAGTCCGGATCGGACTTTCCCATCTCCCGACCCGCCACTAACCATTCAGATCAAAGTCTTACCATTCAGATTAGTTAAAGAACAGATCAGCAATGTTCTGCCCCTGACAGCAATCGTACGATATCTATGTCCAACCAAAGCTAGTGACAGTCTCCCACTGAAAATCGGCAATACATGCAGAGATATTATCGGCAGCCGACAGAAATTTTCTAACCTGTCCGATCGACCAAACGACCGATCTCCGTCGGACGAAAAATGTCGGGACTCTCCACACACGGTCCGAAAATCGTACGAATCCTCGATTCGTACGATCAGATCTTTGCGTCTATGGCCATCTTTAGTCTGCTATGCCATTTAATGCAGCCCACTGTGGAGCTACTGCCAGGCCTTGGGTTGTAAGTCCAGTTCACCAGCATCTATAGGCACCATTCATCAAATGAGGCAGATTTGGTAACCATGTGGAAGGGCAGGAGAGTGTTGGCATCTTAATGAATCGTGCCAATATGCACTCTCCAGTATGTTGTTTAGTCCTCACAAATAATACTAACAAATGAATGGGTATGGTCCTGAAGTTTCTTGTTGCTGGGAGCATGCCATCACAGAAAAATGACGTGCATAACACTGAATATGGCAATGCTATAAAACTGCTTAATAATATATAAGCATGATTGTGTTCTTTTAGTACAATATGTACTAAGCACTAACACATTTATTATTATTATTATTATTATTAATATGTATTTTTAGAGTGCTTACATATTGCGCAGCGCTGACATTTGTAAAAGTTGAAAGTATAAGTACACTGAGATCAACTTATAATGCAAAAGGTTACATATTGAAAACAGCTTAATGTCAACATATAATTGCCTTTTTTACTATTCTTTTTACTTTATAATATGCTATTGCACTAGTTGTAAAGTAGTTGGAGAGACATCTACTGTTACCCCAAGGAGTTCCTGCAAACTATGTTATATTTGACAAGATGAAAAAGAGACATGAAATATGTGTTCAAATAATGGCTTGTGCATTCAGCTGTGAGATAGATCTTACCACTCTGAAACATACTAGTGCATTGTGATAAAATGGTCCTCAGCTTGAGTGCTTTCTGATAAAGTACATTTATGACAGCTTCTATTTAGCCCCTGAAAGCTGCCATTCCCAACCAAGAAGTCTAAACGTTGTTGTATCTGTTTTTTTGTGTTAAACACAGACATTTTAATATAAGGCAAAAATAGCAATAATGGTCAGGTGTCATACTGACTCACAACAGATTCCCTTTAATACAGCATGTTTTCCCTTGTAGTGAAGCGAAGGTGGGCTGCATAATGGAGCACATTTTTTTCATTTTATCCATGCCCTGTGGTTAACTAAGTATAGTATGTTAAGGCACTGTTGGCTCAACATGTCTTGACTCAAGCGTAATGTAATGTTTCACTTTTAGTGAATGATGAGTCTAAACTCAGTAGGGGTATATATATCAAATTAAATAAAAGCTATCCTCTCCAGATTGAAATTCCACCTCTCTTTAGATTTCTATGGGGAAATGACTCTGAATTTTACCCATAATGTGGTCTTTAAAAACTCCATAGAAATAGGAATTTCTCTGGTGCACTCTAATTTTACTCTTTAATAAATGTGCCCCAATGTTGACAGTGTACCCTTTGTGTTGATTACCTGGCCCTGTGAATTTGACTCATACAGAGTCCACATAGCAGAAAGAGCTATGTATAGTGTACAGTAATTCTTAGTTATGGCAGGCAGTAGTTACTAAAATCTAGCCCCAGAGTCTGAAAATGCTAACACATGTAATAAAAGGAACTAACTTTAGCTATGTGCAGTAACCCATGGCAACCAATAAGATGTTAGGTTTAAACTAGTGACCAGTAAATGTTTTCTGTAATTAATTGCTATAAGTTTATGCTTCTAGGCAAAACATGTATTTTATTACATAACCCCTTAAATTCATTATCTGACAGGGCTCAATGAAATGACTATTAATCCGTTAGGAACAATTTTACTTTAACTAGTGACATCTCAGGCCTAATTTATCAAATAATAATTCTGAATAATTTTCAAAAGTACCCCACACAATTAAGGCTTAGAATAGTTGTTGAAGAATTATTTTCAGAATGGTTATCAATTTATTAAAATGTATTTTGTTTAAATGCAAACAACTCAACAATGCTTTTTGACATTAAGGCATTGCAAATTCCTTTCTTTCTCTAAACCTTGCAGTTAGAGTAGGTGTCTTTGTCAGGGAATCACAGCAAGTGCAAGAAGAATTGTTAAGAACTATTTGTGAAATATTATTTTTAAATATCCACTTCAGCTTTGAGGGTATTTTATAATCTCAATGGTTCCCCTCTTAAAATTGTTAAATAAAAGCATTTGATTACTTAAACTCTAGAAATGTTTGGATAATGGAAACCCAAAAAGCAGTGTTGCATATGAGTAGTGATGGGCGAATTTGCGCCGAAACATTTGCGTGGGAAATTCGCGAAACGGCAAAAAATTTGCAAAAACCGTTTTTTTACATAGGCGCCCTTTTTTGACGCCGGCGAATTTATACGGGCGTTTTGCAAATTTATTCGCTGGCGGCGAATCGCACGAATTCGCGCCTGGCGAATAAATTTGCCCATCACTACATATGAGTAATATTCCTCCATTAACTGATTCCAATCATTCCAATGGATATACACTGTTAGCATATTAGTGGAACAGGTTGAGAAACCTATTGTTTAAATATTTTAGTCATCTTAGATTCTACAGACATGCATTAATCTGTATATACTGTAATATCATGAGTTAAAAATGGAGGAAAAAAGGAACATACTGACTGCCCATAAAGTAGAAACATTTTCTGTACTGACGTTTTTTTTGTTTGTGATAAATACAGACTTGCAGTTGAAGCATACATTTTAAAGTAAATGCAAACTTTATAAAATCTGAACCAATTACAATATTAAATAAAAATATGATTGGAAATAGCCTTCTTTTGGAAGCTTCATGCATTTTATTTATCAGATTTGACAGTTTTTGACTGTAACTCAAGTCTGAATAGCAATAATATAAAACATAAATTGAAAGCCATAACTTTTAGCATTTTGCGTAGCACAAAACATTTTATATTTTTAATATTTGTTTCTCTGCAACCTTTTGTATGTTTCTCTGTGCATAATGGAAATGTCAAGGTCAGCAGAATAAACATCCTGTTGCAGAAATCTGAAAACCATGTGTGATCTAATTGCCTCACCTAAATGTAGAAGTATTTCTCCCATTATCCTCCAACACTTCAAGCATTGTCCAATTAGTGGTTGCAGATCTCAGTTTTTTAGGCTGAGGCCTGATAGATTTTTGGCTGTTTTAGGTCAACAAAAGTTGCAAGGATATGGTGCTAGACAATTTTCAAAGCTCTAACTATTTCTGTTTATGTTGAATTTGAACTTTTCTACAGGTGGAATATATTGATGCATTTCATGTATATTATGTGTCTGCCACTTAAAATTAGCCCACTTAATATTTTACCTTGTGGCCTGTATGTTAATATTAAGCCTCCTTATAATTTATTTTTTCTTGTTTGCCATTACAGGTGTAGGATCTGCTATTTGGAAACCAATTATCCAGAAAGATTTGAATTGCAGTTAGGCAATCTCCCATATACCCCATTTTAAACTAATAATTAACATTTTTTAGACAGATTGAATTTTTCTCTCTATTAATAAAACAGTACCTCCTACTGGATCCCAGCTAAGATATACCAAATCCTTATTGGAGGCCAAACAGTTTTATTAGGTTTATTTAATATTTAAATAATTTTTAGCAAACTTAAAGTATGGTGATCCAAATTACTGGAAATCTCAGGTCTCAAGCATTCTGTATAACAGGCCCTATACCTGTATTATTTAAAAGAATGAAGCATTCTTTATTTATCTGTTGTCAGACTGCTGTAAAAGAAGTTTGCATTCTTATTATTTCTAGCACCAACCCATTGTATACAGTATGTATTAAACTTTGGCTATGTACTGACTAGATTTTTACATAGCACATAGAAATTTGGCAACAAAGGTTCAAAATTAATAATCACAAGGAGTATAATCCTCTGTATGTAAGAAGTTACAGTTTAATCAGGGAGAAATTCTTCATGATTTTCATGAAATAAGTATTAGTCCATTTAAAGTATTTTCTATCTGTATGTGAGAGATGTTTCTAATATAAAAATCCTCCCATTCTTTTCTGGTTCCCCCCTATTCGATGCTAATTGTCCATGCTACCAGTGCGTTCATGAGCTTTTTTGGAGCACCATATGCATCAAAGCAGGTTCAACCAGTACTTTGTGAATAGTGTCTTAATTAATGCAGAACAGAACCAATTTGTGTTCCTAGCAATGGTAAATGAGCTCTCTAGTATCATAGAAGTGCATACAAGAACAAGTTCAACTTTACAGAGCACTTCATTGTTGGTATTACTATGTTCAATTCATCTTTTGCAAAAAATATATTATATTACTTAAAAACATTATAGCATGTAAGAAATATGCATGTGACATTTAATTATATTTAGTTTACTTTCATTTCCAATCTGGCTTCCTGACCTAGAACTTTCTTTATATATAAACAGATTTTATTAAGCTCAGAAATCCAAGACATAAATTGGGGAAATTATCTCTGCCACTGGCCCAATTATTACCTTTTTACCCTAAGGTTTTAAGCTTTAAATCCCTTTTCCAATTAATTAGCAAGAACTACAATAAATAGCCCTTTATGACAAATAACCTGCCAAGAAAAAAACATCAACAGAAAGGAGTCTCAGGCATGTTTTACAAAATACTGGGCCACATACACTTTAGCATAGATTTAAATACAAAACATATACTCCAACTTGACAGAATATTTTATCAGAAGATGCTTTGTGGTGGGACACAATGGCACAACGTTTAATGTGTTCATTTATATAATGCTTTTGACTATCACATGTAGTACAGTACTGAATACTTCCCAGTGCTCCTCTCTATCCCACCCATATTTTTCTAACAAGAAATAAAAATTACTCAAATGTCTGCACAGTAATTAGAAAACACTGATTCAAAGGTAAGAACAGTATACAACCCACCAATATTTTTTTCCACTAAACACGTCCATGTTAAACATTATTTCCAAGTGAATATGTGACAACAAGAAATGTAATTGACTCTCATAAAAAGACATGCTGTCATCTAATTGTTTTAAAACAAGTAACCAAGAAAATAGTAATTATATTTAAATACTTCCTATTAGTGTTATATCAACATAATCATTATTAAAAATTCTCCATTATAATACACTCCAAAGCGGAATCAGCATCACAACTAATAATGCAATTAAGTTAATAAATCATTAATTTCAGCTGAGCACATAACATGGTCGTTATATATCATTATGTTTATTGAATGGCATGTCATTTAAAGACTCATTTGTGAATGCAAGTACAAAGTGAGTAAAATGGACTTCTAGACAAAATTTGGCACCATTTTTTACCCACAATTTCAGAGCCAGTCTATCCCTGCATCAGACACAATTGCTTTTAAAATTGGAGTGTAGTCTCATTTTTGCCACTTAGCATTACAATTGTATCTTTATGTGATTCTTTAGGCGAGTTGGTGGTATCCCCTGCATTACTAAGCACGGAATTCATCTGAAACATCAGAAATGGCAGTAGGCACAAATACATGCAAGTGTGGGGAGTGTGTTTAGGCCCAAGTGCCTTTAATGAATTGCTTCAATACATGAAATAACTGCATCCATTTTTGTGTGACTGCAATTAAAGCTGTGGTCAGAAATGAGACCTATGGTGTTGAATGATTTAAAAAATAAAAAGACATTGGAGTTTTGTCAAGGAAGTTTTCATTGATCCATGTCACAATATATGTATCTTGTACAGGTATGGGACCTGTTATCCAGAAAACTTGGGAGGTTTTTTTCAGATAAGGATTTTTCTGTAAATTAGATCACCTTACAATAAGTCTACAAAAATATTTTTAAACATTAGTTAAACCTGATAGGATTGTTTTGCTCCCAATAATGATTAATTCTTAACTGGGATCAAATGCAATGTACTTTTTTATTATTACAGAGAAAAAGGAAATATTTTTAAAAAAATGTAAGATTTGATTAAAATGGCGTCTATTGGAGATGGCCTTCCTAAAATTTGGATCTTTCTGAATAACGGGTTTCCAAATAACAGATGCCTTACCTGTAGAAATAAGTTTAAAACAACTGAGGTTTCTGAGTTTTCTCAAAATTCACCACTTATCCAAGTGGCTTTGTCAGTTGAAGAATTGAATTATTTGATTAAATGGAGTACGGAAGACAGCCTTTCTGAAATTCTGATATTTCTGTATAATGGGTTTCAGTTGAAGAAGCTTCATGGATGGTGAAACATTTTCAAGAAAACTGAGAAAGTCCAGTTGCTTTAGACTTGTTTCTTTACTTGTCTTTTTTTTATTCCTGCACATCCACTAGGTATACCTATAATGTTACTTCAGTCCTTAAGAGGGATATAAATGAGCTGGAGAGAGTGCAGAGACGTGCAACTAAATTGGTTAGAGGGATGGAAGACTTAAATTATGAGGGTAGACTGTCAAGGTTGGGGTTGTTTTCTCTGGAAAAAAGGCGCTTGCGAGGGGACATGATTACACCTTACAAGTACATTAGAGGACATTATAGACATAGTATTGTGATACTAAGCTCTATAGTTAGTATAGGTACGGGTATATAGTATTTATGTAAAAGTAGGGGTGGGTGTGTGTATGGATGCTGAGTTTTCATTTGGAGGGGTTGAACTTGATGGACTTTGTCTTTTTTCAACCCAATTTAACTATGTAACTATGTAACTATGATGTTAATATTTCTTTTATTTTCTGATGTTTCTTTTTAATTTTCTTTTATTATTCCTATAATTTAAGCACTCATCAAATGTAGTGTCATTTAAGTCACTGGTTATTGATACTAAACTTTCATGTCTTATTGTTGTAAAACTTCAATAAAATGTTTGAAAATGTATTCCTACTGTATGTATAGTTGATGCAGATTTAAATAAATACTTAAAATTTCCTACTTCAATTATCCTTTATTTGTGTGACTTAAATTGTAATAAAGTTGCTGATAAAAGTGTAAAAGGTATCATATTCAAAAACTAAAAATGCATACTTTTTTACTTTAGCAGAACATTAAACTTATTATAATAAATATCTCTAAGAGTTCTCTGAAATATTTCAGGTACTTCTGCTTGAAATTACCAACAGAAATTACCAACAGAGAAAATTCCAAGCTCTTCATCCCACGCAAGAAAGAGCGCTGTCACATTCTCAATCATATTCTGACACAAATGACTTATTGCTGAAATATAGTATGCTATTAATGGAAATAGCATTTTAATTCACATACTATGAGAAAAACAGTACATTTATTGATTAACCAAATTAAAACAAATGGGCTTTGCAGACACTTGCAGTTTTGCATAAAAAAGAGGTCTTGAGACAGTCTTTACAATACTGTAATTATAATAAAGGCAGAATTGAGCTTTGTGAAGTGTTGAGGAAATCTAATATGTGAACTAGATGCAAGCTTTTATCATATTTCTAATTCAATTTTAGGGCAATGGCACACAGTGGGTTAATTAACAAAGTCCCAATTTATCTCAATATTTTCTGCTACAAACTCCGATCAAATCCTCTCGGGTTTTTACGCTTATTATTACATTTTCCCAAAAATTTGCTTTGCGGGAAAAGACTTTTTCATCCGATTTTCCACATTTTTTGTTGTTTTCACCCGAAAACTCTGGGAACTTCGGGGTATTTCCCTAAACCCAGCACACATCAAAAAATCATTGGGACTTCTCCCATTGACTTATATGCAACTTCGACAGGTCTGAGATGCCGGATTTTCAGATTCAAACTTTTCCATCCTTGGGGTTTAATAAATTCCGAAAAATTCGTGTTTTTTTAAAAGTCAGATCTTAGTTAAAAAAATCACACATTTTTCGTGATTTTTGCATTCAGAGTTTAGTAAATAACCCCCTAAGCATCTTAGAGTTTTTGCCTTGGTGATTAATAGCTCCTTAGACAGGTAATAACATGCTCTGAAAGTCTTTGCATTGATTCGAATGACCGACTGCTATGTTTCAAGTGACAATCAGCTGACCAGTCATTTTGCCATTTAATACTCTTAGGGGGTTATTTACTAAGCTCCGAATGCCCGGAAATTCCCTGAAATCCGAAAAATGTGTGGTTTTTTTGTGTTATAATATGCTTAAATAAAAATCCCGAAGATAATTTTTGGGAAAATGTAATAATAAATAAGCATGGATAACCCAAGTGGGTTAGATCGGAGTTTGTAGCTGCCGATATTGAAATAAATTCGGACCTTGATAAATAACCCCCTATGTTTTATCTTTTCGCTCATGATAATCTCTGATGCTTCATCTTTGTTTTGTGTACATCATTGATTTACTGAAGGTGTATATATACCTGATCTCCATATCTGTATGACCTATGTATCACTGGATGAGTCAGGACACAGTGTTTGCCTTTGAAACAGCATTGTATAAAACCTCAAGAGCAATGGCACATGAGCATATTTGTTGCACTATGCTATTTAGGGAGTATTTGTTGCCTGCGAGTTACCTGCATGATTCTGGTCAATCATTAGATCCATTGGAAGATTTTTGTTAGATCCCAATCAGCAACAAAGGGAGTTAGGAAGTTTTTGATAAAAATAATAGGAATGATTCAATTGTTAGGAAACAGTTGACTCTATACTCTTCTGCATGAAATCTTAACTTTAAACACCACATCAGCACAAACAAGGATACTGCACATCCTTGCTGTAACCTCTCCATATCCCAGTTGGGTAAGTTGCGATCTCCAAGGGGAATCCTCCTGTCATTGTTTTAAAAACACAAGGCTACATTTAAAATATTTTTTTTGCATCTATCAAAGTGTTTCATGTCAATTTATAAAAATGTTTAAAATATCATTTTTAGGGTCTAACTTCAAAAATATCTTACCTACTCTTGATCAGAACCTTTATCTTCAACAAGGAACCTTAATTGCCCTTGGTTTCTACATTGTACAAGACAAAACTTCTGAATTGGATTAAAATTCATAATACTTCAAGCAAAATACTATTACTTTCCCTTAAAGTAGCCAACTCTAAAAGAAGCGAATCAGTGTGGTAGTGATGGAAACACGTTAGTGGAAAGAAGCATTATGTCGTCCTGGCTGTTTCTACTTTTTTGACAAGCAGTGTCTGTCACTTAAAATGTTTGCATTTTGTAAATGGCTCAATTTAGCAGTGATAAATGCATTACAATTGCAACCTTAATACTGCTGTGGTTCAACACAAAACTTTAGCATTTATAAGATGTTTACTTTATCTATGGTATCTTACATTTTCTGGAATAAGGTTATGGGAGTTTGTATTAAAACATGCAAGGTTTGCTGCAGGCACTGAATTGTACTCAATTTTATGTTGTTTATGTGAAAATAATGTATTACAAAATTATAAATGAAAAATATTTAACTTTCATAGTTCTTTGTTTGAGGGAGAGAATATGAAATGGTTGATATTGAATGTTTTTATTTTATTTAAAATATTTTAGAAAATATGATTGACCTAACATTTCATTAATAACACTGGAAAATTATTTCACATAATTTAGAGAGCACTCAATTTGCATTGTAATAGCCTACAAATATTTGTTCTTGTTGGTTAAATTTAATAAATATGTGTTTTCTGCATAGTGAAATAAATATGAACTTGAATTGCTTTTTGCCAACTTATTATTAGGAATGTATTTGAATATATCTTCTTTGTTGCTTAGGTACAAAATAATCAATAGAAAATATTTTATAAAGACTGTCATTATATAATAGTCACTGTGTATAGATATATGCAATTATTCTAATGCTGCATTATTTGGCTCTAACCAGAAATGACCCTGGTTATACTTTTAAAACAGACTGAGTGAAAATATGGCAATTGGTGGGCATTTATTATTTCCAAAAGCAGAAGTGCAAGATGACTAAGGGCACAAGAGTGTACCCCCTAGTGCTCATGGACAACAAACTTTTGCCTTCTACTTACTGCCTGCCACAGGACAGGGTACAGTATCATGTGCCCAGTGTCCTCTGATGCTTTGAATGGTGTGCAAGTAAGGATAGCTGTGTCTTCACTCTCCCCCCTTCTGCGCTTCATAAATACAGTACTGCTGAATGTTAGCTGCACTGCATTGATCCAGGCAGCTGCAGGTTTCTAACTTCAGATGACAAAGGAAGTGCAAAAACATAGCTCACTGTTTCATTCTTCACTTTGCACATGTACTTCCTTTATGTAAATTACCCCTATCAAGTTGTATCTCAAGAATGTATTTACATAAATGTGCAAAAGTATTAAAATACACTTTTTCTAAGGTCGGAAAAGTTAATATATGGCAAAAGTATCGAACTGTCGAGAAATCCTTAGAGATTCCCATTTCAGTCTATCCAAAATCTACACCCACATTCCAGAATCTGGAACAGCAGCTATATCAATTATAATCAACTGATTAGTAGAAACCCCTTTTGTTATAGATTGCATAAAAGTTTTTCTTTCCAGATAAGGTCTTTCTCTATTATTAATTTATATAGTGCCAGCATATTTCGCAGCATTGTATGAGAATGCGAATAAAAGTTGTAAACATTATTTAAAATGGTATCTTTGTAAATATTTAGCACTGCTCACAATGTAGAATCATTCACTGGCGGATATTACATTGCGCATTATCGCTTAAGCAAAGGTTTAGCGTTAGCACCTGCTCTTGAGTTTCGTTAAATATTTTGTCACAAAATGTTATTACATACACTGTGAATGTTCGCAAAAGCCATTTGGTTCCAAACTTTGCGATTAAGTCAATGAGGTCTGTAATCAGTCGAAAAGGATGCAAACATGGTCAATAATGTTTGCAAGCATCTTTGGGCAGGTTTTTTGCACTAGCTAAATATATTATTACATTCCCCCCGTATGTCTGTTACATTTTATTTAATTTTCTTTTAGGTATTAGCTATATTCCATTTATAATTAAAAAAAAATGCTTTTTTGCAGCTTGATTATACATCTTGTCTGCTTTTTTAAAAAATATAAACTCTTGATTACACCGGTACATTTTACTTGACATTGATAAACCCCATTTGCATTCATGGTTACTCTCTTGCATCAATATACATTAAGGCTGGCAATCCAATGGAATGGTGTCAAACAGAGTCAGCATGTAGTTTATCAATAGCATACATCACTTACAAACCTAGTCTTTTAAATGTTATTGCCATGGTAAATCATCTGGGCTTGAGTGCTAAATGTCTTAAGTGATGGTTGTAGAGGGATTCACAGCATGTGTTGTAAATCTTATGTTAAGCAAATTCTTAGATCTCTTCTATGACTTTCTTGAACAGTCAGTTTGATCAATACTACTTACATTTTGCTCTTTACAAATGAAATAAAGCCATAATATTGAAATTAAAATGGATTTGATAAAATGTTTAGAGCCTTCCATATATTTTGCTTGGGTGATAACATGGAACACCACATAAAGGAGGTAATACAGGTATCCATTGATATTGTTAACTTTGTTCTCACTTACACTTACTTTTATTATAATATCAACAACAAATTTGAATACACATTTTAAGAAAGATCTAGGTGATATGGCAGATGCTACAAATGGTAATCTTCTGTATGATATTAAGGGGGTTATTTATTTAGGTTCGAGTTGTGTTTTCCATGAAAATTTTAGTTTTTGAAGTTATTTTTGATGAATAAAAGTTTATATCCAAGGTAATTCTAAAAACTCAAAAAAAAAACTAAAAAAAGAAGGAAAGAAGGAAAGCGTGATTTAAAAAAAAGCGTTAAAACAAAATATTATTAGCAAGTCTAGGTTTTTATTTACATGTAGAAAATTCAAGAACATTTTTCGATGCAACCCTATTTATTTGGTTTAACATAGGTGTAAACAGATCCTTTTAGAATATCAAAAGTATTCTCAGGGAAAAATTGAATGCCAAGCAGCACAGTGCTACAGTGTAAATTGACCAAATGATCATATATTAAAGTTTTGGCACAAAGTTGGCATAAGTTTAATTTATTAGAGGGGTGTGGTCTTCCATTGTGAGAGATGGACACGTAACTGAAGAGCTCCCTGTAGGGGGAATGGAACAAAGGCCTTGCGACCGGTAATTAGGCAGATATCCTGGCCAGAAAAATCTATGTCCGGAGGGCTGAAAACTATCTGGTAACCAGGGTAAAGCTCACCGTGACAAGCTGCTACAGGAGCGATGCAAGAGAAAGCATGCAATCCGCCATCTCGAGGAGTGCTACATCGTGAAGAAAGGAACTGTGAGGCTCATTTTTCGGATTCTCCCGGGATGTAGACACAGGTAGTCAGAATCTGAACACAATTAAACTCTTTCAATATGTTTCTCGGACGACCCTAATGAAAAGAAAAGCTTTAAAACCCATTACCGATGCCTAAGGGAAAAGAATATTCAATATAGGTGGGTATACCCATTTGCTCTGATGGCTTCAAGAGACAGAGTACAAGCAATCCTTAGAACTCCTAAAGATATGCTAACCTTCCTAGAAAGAATGCAACTAATGCAGTTACAACTACCAGGGTGGTTAGGAGACAAAGCTAACCCACAGATGCCAGATTTTGAGCTACAAGGAGTATGGTCGATCCAGCACATCCCCAAATATACCCCTAGGTCATCAAGGAATGCTAATCCAAGAGACAGCCATCCTAGGAAGAGAAGCTACTTAATCAGGAACTTTGAACTGGAACTTTTCTGGTAAAGGGACTAGTTACAAAGGATAGCGAAGGAACGGATCACGCAGATGACCTAAGGAAAAGCAACTACCTAAAGATTTAAACTGTTGCGCTTCCATGCTGTAACGCATAGAATTATTATTATAATTTATTGAATATTATTTGTATAATGATATGTCTAAATAATTGTTCTATTCATATCATCTTTAAGAATTAATTTATTTGGCCTTATATGTTGATATTACATGAATCTATAATGATCTACCCCATCAAATTCCATCTCAATCAGATAACCCTCTCTTCATAATTTCAGGGCAAAACTATATAACTCCAGGAGTGGGCCTCAACCCCACATATTTCTGGTATGGCCTACCAGAGACAGAAGGTCCCAAAACCACACCCCCACCCAATCCCTTCCCCCGTAGGACAAGGTTTACAACAAGTAAGATATACTATGAATGTATTATATTAATTTGGGTTAATGGTATAACGGCTATGTTTTTTTTATGTATGGAGTGTAAAGGCATAAGCTATAATGTTAATGGAATGAACAATCCTGTGAAAAGGGCACAAATTACAGGGGAATGTAAAAGATTAGGTGCAACGATTGTAATGCTACAGGAAACACACTTTAAGAGTGGCAATGTACCTCAACTAAAATGTAAACACTACATCAATATATACACTAGTAACAACCCTGAGAGGGAAAAGTAACATACATAGTAACATACTATAGTAACATAGTAGGTTAGGTTCAAAAAAGACACGTCCATCAAGTTCAACCTTTTAACCTGCCTAACTGCCAGTTGATCCAGAGGAAGCCAAAAACCCCCATCTGAAGCCTCTCCAGGAAAAAATTCCTTCCTGACTCCAAAATGGCAATCGGATTAGTCCCTGGATCAACTTGTACTATGAGCTATCTTTCAAAAGCCTGTATTCCCTCCCTTGCTAAAAAGCTATCCAACCCCTTCTTAAAGCTATCCAATGCATCAGCCAGTACAACTGACTCCGGGAGAGAATTCCACATCTTCACAGCTCTCACTGTAAAAAACCTGAATATTTAGGAGGAACCTATTTTCTTCTAAACAGAATGGGTGACCTTGTGTCAGCTGGAAAGACCTACTGGTAAATAAAGCATTACAGAGATTATTATACGATCTCCTTATATATTTATACATAGTTATCATATCACCCCTTAAACGCCTCTTCTCCAGAGTAAACATCCCCACTGTGGCCAGTCTTTCTTCATAGTTATTTTCGATACCTTTTACCAGCTTAGTTGCCCTTCTCTGCACCCTCTCTAATACAATAATGTCCTGTTTGAGTGATGGAGACCAAAACTGTACAGCATATTTTAGATGGGGCCTTAACAGTGCTCTATAGAATAACTGCTTCCTGCCGTGAATCAATGCCCCTTTTAATACAGCTCAAGACCTTATTTTCTGCCCTTGGTGCTGCTGACTGGCATTGCTTGCTACCATACCAGATGAAAGTGAATCTGAGAAAATCAGAAATACGGGTTGATCTAAAACTAAGCTCTCTTAGAACACAGGGATGCATGACATCAGGCCCATGAGCCTTATTTAAATAAATTTTTATTAAACCTTTATGGATCATATCCTGAGTCATCCACTGACTAGATTGAGATGAGCCATCAGTGCAGCTATGAAGTGAGCCTGGGAACTCACACTCCTCTATTGTATAGCACATTTGCTTTTTCTGTATCTATTACAACCATACTGGTACCATTATTTAATGGAGCAACACTCTCAACCTGCATCTTTTTATTATTAATATATTTTAAAAAAAAATTGGGGGTTAGTCTTAGCCTCCGCCTCAATGCACTCCATTTCCTTTCTTTGCCTTTCGGATTGCTGATTTACAACATTTATTGAGTATAGTAGGTTAGCCTGATATACCTTTAATAGAATATAAGAAGTGTAATTAATGTGATAGAAATTACTTGTAAACTGAAACATGAAACATGAAACATAAAACAAACAAACGTATATAATTCTGAATTGAAAGAAAGATCCGATGAATTAACTTTGTCCTCCCCTATTTTGCCTTTTGTACCCTCTTTCCCTTTTTGTTTCTTTTGAAAATAATAAAGAATACTTTGAATATACAATCCTTTACCATTAACCCTCTTCTGCAACACTTGCCTTAGGTTTACCTTTGTGGGGACTGGAGGCTCAGTTATTATTTTATATAATATTATATGTCCCTTGTACAGACCAAACCCATCAACAATGGGCTGTCTCCGTCAACATGTACATTTATGCTTCTGACTAAGAGCTGCCATAGAGGTGCCTTGTCATATTTTTACCCCTTTTTATTAAATGATTTATATAAAAACATAAAAACTAATTTTAATTTATTAGAGCCAAGTATAATTGTATATAAATATGACTATGCAATTATCAATTTATGAATATGAATAACTGCATCTACAGTTTGCATTTCAGCTGCCATCAACATAGGTTAAGAGAAGAGTTGCACTAGTAACTGGTATTGAAAATATTTTACAATAATTTAGTTTTTAGTAAAGAAAAATACAATCAGTTTTAAATACATTTATTTTAAATTCCCTTAAATGTTTATAATTCCTCTGGTTTATGTTTAAACTATGCAATTTGTCATAACAATGATGTAAACCATGGATTATCTGAATGTAAGCTGTAACCATTTACTATATTATTTTTATTTTACATTAAGGAAGTAGCAATAGTTAATGAAAATAAATCAAAATAAATGCAAATTTTCAGGGCAGGTAAGGTGTAATTTCCTTGTTTCTACACATGATCAAAATCTACTTATTATTTAAAAATCAAAAAGAATTCTATTTAGTAAGCTGCGATTAGAAGAACTAGACTTTAGAAAATTACTGATTTGATGAAATGGTATTGTTTGAGGCCCTGATGAACTTGGGCAGTGCACAGAATGTAGCAGCACTGTGAAATTGTCTGTATTGTCACTCTAGTGAGCACTATACAAAACATCTGACATCTCTGCCACTAGGTCTGTCAAACTGTCAAAGGAAAAAAATGAAAGAACAAGGAAATATCAAAACAGACCTGAAGTGTTTATATATTTTATGTATGTTTTCAATGTTACTGTTTTTCGTATTTTGTTTGCATAGTATCTGGGGCATAAGGTGACATATAGGTATGCAAGCTACATCACTGAAATACATTATATGAAAATAAGTATACCCATCAAAATGTGTGATGTAAAAAAAATGTTCCAAATGATCAAAATAATGCGTACAAACCAAACTTTATACCATTGTAAATTTAAGCTATATAAAAAACTTGAAGAAAAAAACTTCAGCTACCCTGGTTTGGTAGGATTCAAATAATTAAAATTGTGATCTTACCAAGATTTCTTTATAAAATTTAAATGTTGCTGATTTAACTTTTTTCATAACCAGAAAAGATGTATTACATAATTTGTATGGGGAGACAAACAGCCAAGAATTAAATACAATATTTTAATAAAGAGCAAAACATGGGGGGGGGGGTGGCTTCATAAAGAATCATTAATAAAAGAGAAGGTGATTGAAGATAAATGGCATAGAGACCACCCTCAATCTTGATAATGTAACATAAAAACAGATATATGCATATAAATTCAATTGCCTCTAGTAAATTTTTATTGTATTTAATCGAGGCTGTGAAAGCCATAATCCAAAGAGGAGGAAGTCGGTTGTACCTCCTTCAATACTAGATTGGTGTAGGTAAATAGAATATATAAGGAAGTACGAGGAAATCATGCTATGAAAAATGAGTTATGAGTATCATAAAACATGGGAACAATGGATTCTAAATGGTGACTTTGGTGAGGTTTAACCTGACTTTAAAGGTTGGATTAGTGTTATAAATAAGGTCCTATGACAAACTTTTCTGCCAAGCAGAACCACAATATGATTTTACGTGTAAACTATGCTGGATTTCTAAAGTTGCTTTTGTATTGTTTTTCCCTTGTTTTCCCTTCTTTTCTTTCTGTTCCTCCATTGTTTTTCTTGTTATAAAAATAATGAAATAAAGAACTTAATAAAATGAATAGCTGAAACTTTTGTAAGATATATACTTTTTGACAGAGAACCATGGTAAAGATTTTACCAGGGAAGAAGCATTTTCTTTCGGATAGCAGATTCTTGCAACAGTGTTTAACATTGACTGATGGGACAGAGCTGTGAGTCTGGTTTATTGTAGGAACCAAAACTCTAGGCAGGATGCAGAAAAGGCTTAGGTAAAAACCAGATCAATAAGGTGGGCATCATTATGGGTTGCTGTTTCTGTATGCTGCTAAACAAGGTTAGGTGGAGAAAGCAAGAAGGCTAAGATTGAGATGGGTAATCAATGCAGGGCTGTCAAAAGAGAGTCAGCTATGTGGGGTCTAGTGTGTGCACTTTACAAGTAGGAAATGAAGGCATGAAGAATTCTGCGGATATCAAATTATACTCATGCGTATTTCTCTTATCCTTTTCTATATGCAAGAAAAGCCAGCTCACTTTATAGATATTATGGATACATTCAGTTGTTTTGAACTTTTGTTTTTAAAACAGAAATGTATCTTATCTCTAAATTTAAATCTTCTTGATAATTCGCTACTTTTTCCACTACTTTTTCCTTTCATTGTGACTGCATGGCTGTGATCATAATATTCTCTCTTCATATTAATGATTTGCTATTTTCAATACATTTTTAATTTTTTCCAATCATTTTCTTTAATCTGGGTATTTTCAATTTAATTTATGTATAATCTCTAGATAGAATTGTTTATTTAGTTTAATCACACAGGGAAAATATACCGTTAACTGGTTTTTCTCAGGTCAAAATCCTTAAGAATGTATTTTCAGTTTTTTAAGTAGTCTGTTGTCTGAGCCACTCTAATAACTATTTGGTTTACTGAATTAATTTTTATTCTTAGATAATCCACCGTGAATTTGTGCAACAGATTTTTTTACATGGATTGATTAAACTATAGATTAAGGGGCCGATTTATCAAGGGTCGAATAGTAAAGTCGAATTTGAATATGAATTGTCGAGGTTTAAAATTCACACATTTGAATTTTAATCCCCCTATTTGTATGTAAAATTGAATGTGAGATTTATCACACCTCGACCATGGAAAGAGTCCTTATTTGAATATTCTGCCGAGTTCATGTTTAAGTATATAAATCAATGGCATAGGTCTGTTGAGCCATCTGGAAATGTTAATAGCCTTCCTGAGTCCTGACATTCAAGTTTTTTTTCAGAGAAAAACTCGATTCGTACAAATAGAATGCGAATCAAATACAATTCAAATTTTCGGTTAGGAACCATTCAATCGATTATTAGACATTTGATTTTTTTAAATAACCTCCCAGTCTAATGGTGAATATATTCAAATTAAAAAAATTCACATGAATTTTATATTTGACCTTTGATAAATGGGCCTCCCCTTGAATTAATGCTGAAAACTTATGAACAGAATAATACATATTTCAAATGCTTTCTGTACATCACATGTTTTATCAAAACATTTTTAAAAAATCTTTATGAATTACATTTTAGGTACTTTAGGTATGTACTTAGGGGGTTATTTATCAAAGTCCGAATTTATCTCAATATTTTCTGCTACAAACTCTGGTCAAATCTGCTTGGGTTTTTTAAACTGATTTATTATTACATTTTCCCAAAAATTTGATTTGTGGTAAAAAATCCGATTTTTAGAATTTTTTCATCCGATTCTATCGAATTTCACGATTTTTTTCAGAATTTTCACCCGAAAACTAGCGCACATCAAAAAATCATTGGGACATCTCCCGTTGACTTATATGCAACCTTGACCAGTCTGAGATGCCGGATTTTCAATAAACTTTAAAAGTATTTGCTACTTACAGTCATTTGGCAGTGTGGTGCTTCTTACTTTTAATAGACAAAGGGTTATTAATAAGCAAGATGCAAAGTATGCATTTTCATTTTTATTGTTAAAGGTAGCAAACATATATTTTAAATTGTTTTAGTTTTTGAAATGCTCTGTGATGGAAAATGACACACAGAGAAAGCTTGATCACTGCAAAACCCCACATATTAACAATGTTCTCCTTTAGGATTTCATACTGTAACTTTACAACTAAATGTAGCTTTGTTTTTTTTATTTTGCAGACAGAAAAATTGAACAGCAAAAGATTATAAAAGACACAGTAAGTATATTTTAAATCATTACTGGTTGCTTATTTCTAGATTAAAAAAATATGTTCCTGCAGCAACAACTGTTAGAGGTAGCGCAGTGACTCATGATAGTTATTTACATTAATGTCAATTTGAAAAAGTTCAGAAATATTCAGCTGATATAGTTCAAAGATGCCATTTCATTTCAGGTATGTAGATTTTGGTTCTGTTTATCCCTGATAATCCTCTTAAATCATTTAAAGATTAGTGTGATTGCAGCCCATTTCCATAGAAAATCTTAGTACACACATAATGTTCTATTTTAGTTTTTCTTCATAGTTATTTTTGTATATTGTATAGATTTTTTTTCGGGAGCATGCTTTTTCAAATAAGAATTACTTACATAAAGGAGTATGGCCCTGTGGAGTTATATTTACATTCACTAAAACAACTGAAATTATTGGAGAATCAGTCCAGAATGATTTTGTGTGTTACTACTGTAAAACAAGTTGGAAATATTATGAATGATTATTCAAATGGATTTTAGAACAGAATAATCTCCAGTTAATGCCACCTTCCACAGTTTCTACTTTTCAAAATATTCTTAAGTAAAAGAAAAAATAGTTTTACTTAAGTAAAAATTAAAAGTAGCTCTGACACAAAAAGACACATGCAAAATGATCAAACATTTTTCATTAAAATGATGTACAAGTACTTTGGAATGTATAATATGCTATGATTCAGAATGCTATCCATATATATTTATTGATTTGGAACTCTCTCATTATGCCTTCTTGAACACATACAGGCAAAATGTTCTAAAGTAGTGCTTTAAATACTTGGCAAAACATATCTTAATGACTAAATATTTTCTTGTTAATGCATAACATTGATTTTTTGTAAACAGAGACACTAATGGATGACACCGCTCTTGTATGTCTGAAAATCTTGCTTCTTTACTGGCATTTTTTATTTTAATTTCCATTTATTATGTGCAGAAATAAAGTAAGTATACTATGCAGGTACACCATGTGGACAACTGAAGCAATATAATATTTGTTTTCCTAAACAAGTTGTTTTACTGGGGATTAATTACTAGCAGCATAAAAATGCATTGTTACTGAATTGTTTTATGCTGCGAAAAAGTCAGCTGTCTAAACAAACAGTATGCTAATCAGGGTGATGGATATACTGTAGATCATGCTCTCTTTTTAAACCTTTGTCCATCTGTTTGAGGATATAATCAACTAAACAAATTGGGCCCCCTTAATTTTATCATTTTTATAAAAAGATACATGCAGGAGAGGATCGCGTGAGTCACCATAAAATATTTATAAAATGTTACCCCTAAACCCCTTAATCCCTTTAGTGCAGGCCATTGTCTTTTTGATCTATGCTGTGTGTTGCCATATAAGCAACCATTTGTCATTATGTAGGCACTGTAGATTCTATGTTGCCTGTCTATAAAACTATTTATAGATGTTGGGTGGCCTTAGATTTTTTTAAAAACTGCCTCATCCCTTATACCTATGAACTTTTGTTCTCAACGCCATTATATAGTGATGGGCGAATTTATTCGCCAGGCGCGAATTCGCCACCAGCGAATAAATTCGCAAAACGCCCGCAAAAATTCGGCGGCTTCAAAAAAAAATTTTCCGAAAAAAAAATTTTCCGCCAAAAACGGGCGCCGGCGTAAAAAACGGGCGCTGTTTCGCGAATTTCCCGTGAAATTAGTGAATTTTTCATCGAAGCGAAACGGCGCAAATTCGCCCATCACTACCATTATACAACATGTTATCTCCTACTTTGCAGTAGGGGATGCTCATACGTGCAACCTGAACATCTAGGGTTTATTTTCTCACATGTGCAGGGTCCTCTGTTAGTAATCAAGACAAATGGGCTTTAAACATTTTAATTCCCCATTTTTTTTTTCTTTTTAAAAAAAATTAAAACCTGTATGGATCCTCTTTTGTACCAGCTTGACACAACTGCAATTTGGTGGTGGGATAGGGGCCTCTGGAATGATTACACAGAGGTCTCCTTTAATAACATACATGGCTTTTAACATAGTTAAAATTATTTTGTCTCTTAAAGTATCTCTTTGCAAAATCATAAAATGACTAATATAGTCAGACAGTTTGATTAGTTTCAACCAAATTCCATCCATTATTGGGTATTTAAGCAGACAGCTCTGCAGTTCTTCAGGATTGCAGACACACTGTTGGTACATAAACTTGTGATGATTCCTCCCAGGATTACATGGAGGATGCATTAAATAATCAGGAAATTACAGGGCCACCATTCCTTGATATCAGCCACCTTATAAGTTGGATCAAAGAAAGTTGGCAACAAGGTCTCAAGTGATAGTAAGGCAGAAAATCTATATAAGTAGTAAGTAAAAAAACAAATAAATCCCCCTTTAAATCATTTTTATGCATCTTGAAATAATTATATTTTAATGATTTTTCACACAATGTTTTGTTTGAATGCTAAACTAGGCAGAATTGTAAGATTTAGATAAGCTATGTAATGCCAATCTTTTAACACTTCAGTTAGCTTGAATGATGTGATCTTTACACCAGGGACTCAACAGAGTTTCCATTTTATAAAAAATTGCTTCAAGAGCTTGTATTTGACATTTGATGATTTATATATTGTTTATATGGCCATGAAAAAGATTTCAGGCAATTTGCCTATACATTTTCTTCAAGGTGACAAATCACAGTCACTTTTATGTGTTAAAAATGAATTTACAATAGGAAATAGAAATACAATATAGAATGTCCTCCTGTCCTAACCTTCAAGTTTTCAACTCTTTTCCAATTACCTTTTAGCAGAGGACATCGGCTTTAAAAAGGTTAATGATTGTTAATTAATGGCCCTATGATTGGGTGAAGATCTGTAGTGATCCAGTGTTTCAGTTCTCATCAAATTATCAAAATATGTAGAGGTCATGCCCCATCCAAATCTCTGTTAGCCAATAAGCTTGCACATGCTTCAGGCCACTGGCTGACTATATTTCTAGTTCTCAGGGATGAAGTCTAATCCAGGTAGATATTCATTGATTCATGTTCGGGGCTCACACAATAGTTTAGAGGAATGTAGCAATCTAAACAACCCTACTTATCTACTACTGATATTGTTTTGGAAAGCTTTAGACCTTATGTAAAGATGCATACTATTTTGTTCAGGTGTTCTGTCCTGTAGCATATCACAGCGTCTTATGCCATGTGAAAATTATGGAAATCATGAGATATCTAAACATGACCAAAGTCTTTCTTTGAAAAAGAGATGCTGTTTTTGCATACTGAAACCTACTGAAAACCATTGAAGCTGATTCTGATGAAAGGAAGGCAGTACCCCTTGTTTTGTAATGCCATAAAAAAGTTTTTTTTAATAATTCATTGCAGCAATCAAGAAGTTGGCAGAACATGTTTATCAATCAATCTGAGCCTCAAAATGTAATTTACTTTGTCTCTTTAAGGTGCAGAGATTTATAGTTAAAAACAGCCCAGTGCAGTAAGAGTAAGATGGGGTTAGAAGGAATCAACTGCAGCCTTATACATTCACCCATTATCTTTACCCTCTCACCCCAAAACAAGATTAATCCTAAATGAAGGCAAAACAAATCTAATTCAAATACATAAAATAATATTTAATTGAATTAGCTGTAGTAAAAGGCTGCTGCTGAACTGTACTGTCATCCAAAATTTCCACTTGTTAATAAGCACATGCAGCTAAAAAAAATGTATTGACAGCTTTTGGCTTAATTGGAAAGTATTGGTTGTTTTCCCTCCAAATAAAGAAAGTAACCTTGCCTGTAATAAGGTAGAAATCATCTTTCAAGCCAGAGGGCCAGAATCTGTTCAGAGAATAACCCATAGCAGTGTTTTCAATAAATATCTCTGCCTTTTCTATTTCTAACCTAGTATGTGCTTAATCTGAAATTCCAGTTCTACTCATTCTCTGACCTACTTTCCTACCAGGGAAAATTGATTCTTGTATGAAATTCCTCAGGATTCAACCTTCAATATATTTGTTTTTTCTTTTAATTAATTTTGGCTAAAAAAATATATATTTTTAAAAATCTGGTATTAGTTATGTGAAATTAATTAATCTGCAGACACTGGTACTTAATCACAAATCTGTGGCTTCCTTCCAGGAGATCATCCATTCAGATAATTATTTGTCAATGTCCTATGACATATTTTAGTGACACATAATTACTTAAAATAAAGCATACTTGTTTGTTCTTCATAAACTACACATGGTAATTTAGTTTTTAAAGTATTGTATCATATTATATCATATTATAGAACAGGAATATGTAAAACTGACTTGATATGATTGATATTATTATTACAAAAACATTATAAACACATTTTAAAAAGTCCTTAGTGTGGCTTCAGCTGTTGGTACTGCAAATAATTTAATTTATAGTTTAATTTATATATCTCTTTAGTCAAGTAAATTAACAGTTAACAATATTTTACGTATGAGCAGTATTAATTTCCATGGTATAAAAAAGCCGCAAAACCTGTAGTATATAATCATAAGTATGAATCATTTAAAATGTCACTTCATTCTCCATTCTCTCCATTTTTTCATTTACTCCCACATACTTTACAATTTGTTTAAATGTTATGCAATAATGTTATTTTGAAAGTGGAGGAAGGGGATTATGTTATTTTGTATTTTACATAACCATAAAATAAAAACCATGAAATATAAATTATTCACAAATATAGAATATACTTATACTGTAGCTCTAAAACAGTGTTACCTTTTACATGCTAGAATGCAGAAGTCATGTTAAATATATGGTAGAATTTGACAGAGTAAGGTTTCAAATTAATTTTGAAAATAAAGAAAAACAATGAAAGAAACAATATACAGTAGTGTTCTTGCAGTAAGCATTCAACTTCAAAAGGCAAGCTTCTCTAACTTTTGCCTTTCCACCTTTAGTTGAATGATTATCTGCTGAGGGATAGCTGTGTCCAAATTCATCAGTAGCTAAAGCGCCATAGATTTGGCTTTCTACTTTTCAACAAATAGCCTCCACATGGTTCATTTATCAATTTGTAACTAAAAAATATTGTTTTGAAGAAAGTCTACCCCTGCCTAAAGGACACATTTTTTTTCTTATTTGCCTTTGGTATTCAAGGGAACCTTTTCAGAGGGTTAACTTTTCAAATACAAGCTTCTTTATGGTTAGTAACATCAATCTAAATATATACATCTCTTGAAAAGGAAAAGCTATATACAGAATTTCTGATTCTAAAAAGAATGATTCTAAAAAGAATCAAAATCATACTGCATTTTCATAGCAAAACTGTAAATGTTTTAGGCAGTAAAAAAGACATATCCTTCTAGGTCATTGCCATTACATATATTTTGCCAAAAGAGTACATACAGTAGGTGATATTGAAATAGTTTCCAATTATTTAAAAAAAAAGTGTTAAATGATCTCAACTAAGAAAAATACTTTTTCACAGAAGCCACTTTCGATATATTTTTGTTATCTTTATAGTAACTAAAGAAAAACATGTTAACATTTTCAATACATTATTTCTACATATCGTCTGAAATTGGTACAAAAGTAACCAACATTCCAACACTCTCTTTGTCTCAGCAGAGCGCTGAATTGTTTCACTTCTGTATTGTACATAAAAGACAGTTCAAACTGTCTAAAGTTAAGTTTGGCAAGTCAGTCTATCAAAATAGAAATAATTGAAATGCACTTGCTGTAGGGATGATTGAAACATCTTTTTATATTATATGACATAATTTGTACATTAAATGTTTACATAGAAATCAAATGAATCTACATCACCGAGTGGATCAGAATAAATCCTAATGGAATGCTTAATTTTAGTATTTAAAGTTTTATGCATGCCAAATTAAAATTACCATCATTCCATGTTCTAATAATGTAGTTGTTCATAAGAAGTACAACAAATATCACAGTATTCAGGGCGGCAAGAATATAATATATAATGTATATTTACTATGTTAGGTTTAGATTAATCATTTTAATTCCATGTTAAAGGGGAACTACGAGTTCATCATGAAAATCATCAATAGAGTGTCCTTAATATGTAAAATATTGTTAAGAATATTAATTTACCTCTTTTCTGCTGCAGAGAACTAGCAGTATTCATCTGTTTATTTTCAAAAGGTGTAGGCTTGTTAAACATGCTTCTGACATCACCACTATTTTTTCAAATTCCATGATCAAAAACTACATCTACCATAATGCCTCTCCTTATCTTTTATTCGTCTCCGGGACAGTGATTTGGCTCTCCTTACCACAGCATTTTCTTTGTAGCCTGCTCCTATAAAAATAAAAGAGGAAAAAGTTAAAACACCCTTGCCCCTTAACTTAATCAATCTCACTGTCCAGGGATCTTTGAATGTACACTGAGGGCGGGGTGAAAAGGAGGTTATCCGAGGTTAAGGTTCTGCTATCTCCTGAGCATGATGACATCAAGATTTGTGATTACCAATTACTTTTACACTTCAGAGGTCTATAGCAGGAGTCAGAGACAATGGAGGGGATAAGGGCTAAGTAACCATTAGGAAGAAATTTTGAACAAAATGGACTAAAAAAGGTAAAAAAAAAATAATGCATTCCTATTGAGAAAGGGAGATTTTTTGCCAGAACCCAGAGTTCCCCTTTAACTGAGTGAGAACATTAATTAACTTTTTAAACTTGAGCCTGTCTTAATAAAATGGTTATCAACTTCTCTCCAACCAATCAAATAATTCATTGGGATTTGTTGCCTTTGTTGTCATTCTTTCAAATTGTAAGACCTAGTTTTAAACCTTTGGAATATAACAGTGTTATGTTGTTTATAAATTTGTTTGTTAGCTGTAAACATCAAAAAAGTGGGCAGTTATTTAGTTTTTGCGTTGTTCAGCAACTATTTCATCAACTGAGGGGCTCTGCAGGCATTTCTTTCTCCATGTAGGATTAAGTAATATATTTGCTGCTACTTAGGTGCGTATTACTGTACATATGAAAAAGCTTGGCAACATAGGAAAGGTGGGAAAGCACAGATTTATTTTTTTTGATTCATCATACTTTTCAAGGAAAATATGTTCTTGCAATTTTTGTGTACCATGCTGAGAGATATACAGCTGGTAATATATATATTCTGCCGCTATATTTTATTGTTTTGGAATAAATTGACAAGTAGGTTCAAGGCAAGATGCACATTGATTTTCACTTACAGTAGACTAATTTTCTGTGCAGAATTAATCACTTTTTTCTTTTTGTATGCCTTACCAGCTACAGGCAGTGGCAGTAAGGTGACAACGATGACAGGGAACACCAACATACTCTCTCCAGGGATAAGTATCACCATTAGTTTATATTTTACTCCTGCTAATTGGACATGCGCTACCAATGCAGCATGCTTGCAGATAGATGCATATTTTACTTTAACTATGTGCTTGAAATCATCTGATTCCAGGAGCAGAAATGAAAGCTCTGATAAAGCATGACAAGTTATTATAATGGTTTAAGTGTTCACTAAAATAAAACTTTTACTAAAATAAAACTTAGAAGATATATGAAAAAGGTTATTGATAGAACTTAATTTGTTTCTTTACTACATGAGTTAAAACTAAATAGCAAGAAATAAGATGGAGATCAAATGTAAAGGCATAGAAAGCTATTTGAAGGACATATACTGTGAGAACTTTTTCAAAAATTGTCCAGAAAAAGGCTAGAAGTTATATCTCAATCGCTAGAGAAAATACACTTAATATAATGCAACTGGCTGTCCTAAACAAGTCTAGGGTTAACTACACACAACGTGGTGTGTCTTATGCTGGCGATTTGGTAATATATGTGCCAGAAAAAGATCACTACTTGTCTGCTATAACATTTATAAGACTTTGATTTCAGCCACTTCTACAGAGGTAGTTAAGGTATTGCAAAACCTGTTGAAGTGATAGATCCAATGAAAAGTCACATTTCCCACAGCAAACAGTCATTTGTTCCCATGTAAGTGGCCATGACAAATTGCAGCATTATGCTGCATTATGTCCCACACATAACAGTACTATGTCAGAGAGAATGGAAACTCTACTGTAGCTATAGACATAGAAGAGGAGGAATAAGCTTTTCTTAGGCTTGGTAAAATTCTGCAAATAAAATTTGGTAAAGATCTGCTACAAGTACTAAAAAATAGATCTCTGGCTTTTTTTCTACCTTAGACTTCTAAAAGCAAATGATTGGTTCATGTATATTGCCAGACTAGGGAACACTTTGCCCCCCATATATCTTACAGACATACTGTAGTATAATAGATTTGTGACACTATAATTTTCCTATATAGAGCATGCAAAAGCTTGCTTAGCATGAATGAGGCTCCAGTGTTTATCCATAATGCAGACACACGTAGTCTCCAATAAAATGTAAAACATATATAAGATGACATCAGTATATGCTTTAAATTACATTCGTTTACAAATATCAGTTTTAAATCCAATGGCTATTTTGGGAGGTATATAACAAAAGACTGAGATTACTTATTGTGCCTAAGGTTACAGTCAGAAATCGTGTTTATTCCAAATTAAATAAAATAAACAAAAGCATCAAAAAAAAAAGTGCCTGATGGTGGAAACGACTAGAACTTAAAATGTGTATAACGTTTTTCATTTATATCACTCTTTCTACTGATTTGAGATTTTTGACTGTTGCTTTCCTTGCTATGCTGCATCAACTAAAGCAACACAATGCATGGCAAACAAACTTTAATCATATTAACATGAGCTGTTCTTGGTGCAGGCATTGTGCATGCCCATTATGACAATTTTGCATCAATAACAGAGCTGCATCATATGAATTTATAGTTAAACTTATGACTTATCTTTTATATCATCTGTATATTTACTTTTATACTGAATTAATGTTAAATCCAATCATTTGCAACTTTTCAACAAAGATCATGAATTTTTCACTTATGTCAGTTCACAATATTTGAATGGTATTGTGCCTGTTTTGAACTTGATTGCACCTTGTATATGCATGCAATTCTAAACATTCTTGTCACTATCTACTGTAATGATCATGTCATACAATTCTTCACAGGATCACAAAATTAATATATTTTGTTTGGCTATGTATTTCTATCGTAAGAATTGTGTGTAAAATGACTTGTCTATAGTACTGGTAACTGTAATGGGCTCTTCCATTTATCATCATGAACATTAAAAGAAAGGATGAAAATATGACAAGCTAAGAACATTTCTAAATTTCAGAATATACTATGAAGACAATATAAAGAGCATGACATTGATTGCCCAGGAAGAGTTTTTTTGGGCATTTATATTCTATGAAATCACAGGTGTCAGACATTAATAACTGAATTAAATCATACATTGTTCTTGTTCTTATCAAAAATACTAATAAAAGTCAGTGATTGTACTCTCCGTACTCCCTGTGCTGTGCTGTAAATTTCAGAGCTGTTCTTAAATACTATAAATAATTGCAACCTTATCTAAGGCTTTGTATTATCCCATTCAAAGACTGCCAAAAGCTATTAAGAAACAAGATTACAAAAGTAACATGAAAATGTAGGTACTTTTAAAAGAAGTAATTGAAATGTCAAATAATTCTCAACCGTTGTAATTCATCCAGTAGAGGGTTAGCAAAATGATATAGAATAAAAATAATAAAGCATTATTATTCTTATCGCAAAAAGGTTTGGTTATAAAACAAGAGATATTTGTTCCAGCTGTTTAGTAAACAAGGTACAATCATATATTAACACCTTTGTTTTAGTTCATCATATACTGTCAGTACCACGTTTTGCACAGTCAAGTAAAATGTATTGCAAAAGTTGCAATGACCAGAAAAAGGAAATTGTACATGGGAACTGTAAATCTGAGCTACAATAATGTGAACACTCTCAAATATTCATTTTTGTTGAAAAATGTTTATGGAGATGTTCGTAATATTATTGTGATAGCAGGAACAGAAGACTTTCATTACACTGAATGAGAGTTTGACATAACATACATTTGACTGCATTAAAGGTCATGTACCTGGAAAAATGCAACCAGTGCAACAGTTATGGATTATTTTTCAAAGTTTCCTCTTAGCCTGTAATCACTGATATATCTCTGGATCTAAGTTTAACTTTAACATAGGTAAGTATTTTAGTGAAAAGATTACAATAACATTTTTGAGAAACTTTGTGTTGTTGTTCCATCGTCCATGACAATAGTCCGGTAGATAAAATAAACTGTATGGTGGGTGCTCAAACAATCTGATGTTTATTCGAATGATTTTAAAGTTTATGAGAATTGGTTCCACAATCTTGTTGTTACAATCATACTGATTCAAACATCTATAATAAACTTGTTTGAGCTGTATCACAAAATACAGTTTATCATAATGGATTTTTATTATTGGCCCTCATTGGAAGATACCTTAAATTAACATGGGAACATTTTGACCAAAATGTCATAGTTGTATAAAGTGTGGCAGTATCTGCTAATGTAGTCTTTATAAGAAAGTCTTACTGTAGTGCACTGGCCACAAATATGCTTTCCTCATATTTATAATGAACCAATATTTTTCCATTTTGATGGCTTCCTCCACCAACATTAGATAATGTAAAATTTTCAAAATTCTCTGTTCTGTATCTTGCAATGAGACATACAATACTCCTGAATTAGAACTGACCAGTTGCCTGAATTAGAACTGACCAGTTGGGAATAAGGTAAAGTTAGAATTAATGATTGAGGAAGAACACTGCTAGCGTGGATGTGTCAGCATCTGTATTTTTCCAAAAAATAAGAATAATACATTTGCCTTATTCCCATTACTCACCATTGTGGTCTCCTGATTCTGGCAGTAGAACTGACACTCACTGGTGAATAAAATAAACTGTGGTCATAAATGTGGTTCAGTAGTAACATTTTTTATTTTTCCAAAATAAACTAAGAGTTCTGAGGTATGAAATGAATTTATGGGCACATTTAAAAAGTATTGAATTGAGGAATACTACTACTATATGCCTAGAAATTCAATAGTTTGCCTAGCTATTAATGCTTTTATGACCGCAAGTAAAATTTTAGTAGCACAGAAATGCAGATGTTCTGTCGTCACAATTTGTTGAAGGAAAATATTGGGCAAGGTGTTCACAACCTTAACCTGAATCAGGTCTTTATGAATTTGTGTAAAAAAACCATTATTGAAACAGAGTCATATTGTCTGTTCCATAACAGAAACATTGCCACTTGCCAAGATGCCCATTCATTTCAATGGATGCTTAGTTGTATTGGTTTATGCTTTGTTTCTTAGTACATTTTACATATGACTATGAATATTTTCATTCATCCAGGTCATGGTATATCTAGTATAAGTAATTCTAAAACAACTGGACTTACTGTGTAATCATTGAAGACATCATACTACTCATCCGAGCAGCTTCTTCAGTTCAACTGACTGACTGGTATGGGAAGTCCTTGACATATAAACTCTTCCACTAATCCAATCACAGTGGCACATTGTAACTCTTCAGAGAGGTGACACCTGAAACTCACAGAGGTGTGATTCTGTGGGGTTACTGTGATATGACAGTGAGTAGTGAAACGTCTTCAATGATTACTCAGCAAGTCCAGTTGTTTAAGATATATTTTACATAGTTTTTTTGTGTATGTGTCTGTGTGTGTTGGTGAGGTACATGACACCTGAAATTAAACTGTTCATATAACATATAAAATTGCTTAATTATTTTGCCATAAAAGTTCTTTGTGATGCTTTAGCTATCAGGTCCCCCATGATGGGGCTATCATATTTGTGCTGCAGTAGTCCATTAGTATTAGAAATTATGACAAGTTTAGAAAGGTCAATCATATTGGCAACTAATCTTGTTTAGGAACTTCAAGTAACAATTACTTACAAAACCTAGTGAAAAATGATAAACTTGACCTATAGGTAACTTTTTATATCCATTAATATTTAGTTTTTTCGTGTCAGTATTACTTTAAGATCCATAAAACTTTCTATAGATCTAACTAACTTTAAATACTCCTGTTGACATCCTACTGCTGTTTACATATGCTACTTAGGACATTGCCTATAGCATTTTGAGATGTAAATTCTCATTAACATTAGTGCACTGCACATACACATACTGTATGAACTGCAGCAATGAAAGCAAAACAGCATAACAAAATAGAAGAATATGGAGTAGAGACTAAAAGACGAAGACAGCATATACTTTGCACATTGCAAAATACCAAGTTTTCTGCTGACGGGTCTGATTTTAAGAATTTGTCCTCGTCGTCAGTTACTTTAAAGTTTTGTTATTGATATATTTCTCCATTCGGTTTATGAGATGTACGTTAGTTAATCATTAAAGTATGCTACATCTTATTTCATGCAAAGATATTGCTTATTACTACAATTTACTAAATTTTGAATTATTGGAAAACAATCTTATGTGTAACACTAAGGTGTTGATTTATTATTAAATGAGGGTAGGGTCATGTAAAATGAGGTAAAAGAAGTAGAGCATGTTTTCTATATCTTTTGCAATTTCTTTGCTTATGCAGTTTTTTCCCGAAATAGTTTTTTTGGGGGTTTTTTTGGATCACATTTTACCCTCAGATCAAAACTGAAACAGATTTACTAAGCTCGAGTGAATAGTTCGAATGCAAAAATATTCGAATTTCGAAGTATTTTTTTGGGTACTTTGACCATCGAATTGGTCAAATTCGGTCGAATTGAATGATTCAAATGATTTGAAGTAAAAATTGTTAGATTATTCGACCATTCGATAATCAAAGTACTGTCTCTTTAAAAAAACTTTGACTTCATACTTCGCCACATTAAAGCTACCGAAGTGCAATGTTAGCCTATGGGGACCTTCCAGAGCACTTTTCTACGTTTTTTTGATCTAATAAAAATCATTCGATCGATCGCTTAAAATCGTTCGATTCAAACGATTTTTTCGTTCGATCGAATGATTTTTATTCGATCGTACGATCTAGGCTTTTGCGCTAAAATCCTTCAAATTCGATATTCAAATTCGAAGGATTTTACTTCGAGGGTTGAATTAGAGGGTTTTTTAACCCTCGAAATTTGACCCTTGATAACTCTGCCCCATAGTACATAAAATTTGGTGAGTTTTTTATTTTTGAAAGCGTGTCAAAAATAGCTGCAGAGGCAAACACATGCGAGTGATAAAATAAAGAATCTGATTTAACCCATTCTTGACCTTTAATTACTAATAAATCAGCCCCAGAGTGTAGAACTAGATAAAAAATCTTGTAGAAAAAAGTAGAGTTTAAAGCTATAATAAGGAGACAGTACTGTATCAGATGGCTGTTGTTTTGAATTTATAGTTACCAAGTTTAAGAACTAAACTGATATTAAAAAGAAACAGATACGTATATGGATTTTTGTAGAATGCTAAAAGCTAATTATCATGCTTGTGTTTTCAGCTCCATGGGTTTAATCAGTCCTATTTGTAGTGGTTATGATGAATATGTCATTTATTTCCATCTCCTCCTGACTCCATTTACTGATTTGCAAGAATGACAGTGTGCATGCTAAGAGGACAATCACTCTTTACACATGAAAGCTTTCCAGTGTATTGTGTTGGACACCTTTGATACCTAAGGTGTTGATTGTGGTCTGATCATCCATGAAGAGGGCAACTCTCTTTACTGGCAAGGTTATTATGGAAGCAGAAAATAAGAAAGTAATGAAAGAAATCAGTGTGCAGACTGGGAAAAAGCATTTGTCACTGGAAATCAAGCTAAATAGGATTTTGATGAAAACAAATTGTATTTTTAACTAATGAAAACTGCCCTATCAATACTGCAGATGTATAAATACATTTGACTTATGTTCATAAAATTACGAGCTCGGTTATGAGAATTTGCTCTTCACAAATGGATACAAAAATTCAGCAGCAACAACGAAGAACTGGACATGTGTTTTTTTTTTCACATAACATTCTCCTTTGATGTTATAACATTTACCAGAATGTAATATTAGCCACTAGAGGAAATTTGAGATGTTCTTTTGTGATTCTTAATGACTCTGAAATTATGATCTAGTTTTGTGCATTATTGATTGTAAAATAATCTTACTTTGACAAAAAAGATTGATTGTCTTTTATTTTTAGAGCCTATATGCAGCTACTTAGCTAAAGATAGACTGATATAATTGTGCTACACGATGAGATGATATTACTGCCAGAAAAGCACAAATATTATAGCCTATGTTTTCAACACTGCTCTTTCTGAGGTGTTTTTAAAGAAAGTTTGATATTGCATCACATGTACCTGAGCTATTAGTAGGTTTTCATCTTTGATTTACCTAAATAGATCATATTGATCAGAACTAATTAGAAGTCAAATGTCATTAGGCCCCAGTATTAATACATATTTTGTAAAATCACTTCACTTTATTGTATTGGCATTTTCAGGAACTTAAATGGAAGATAAATGGAAGAGAAAAGCACAGATGAGGGTTTTTTTTAGAAATAGGTCAACATAGATCACCTCTAGTCCATGCTTTTCTTTTCTGTCACTTTTAATCCTTCTGTGCTGATACCACAATTTCAAGAGATGTGTATTCTATATGAGTTGATAAATAGGATGATAAACCAACAAACATATTTACTATATAGACATTTACAAGATTTTGAATGACAGAGAAGCATTTTTCTGTGTAAGTGTTTAAACTTTTAAAAAAACTTGCATATGGAAAATGTATTGGCTGTTTCTTTTAAAATCTCTGTTCATATACTTGTAGTTCGATAAAGCTGCACATTAAATTAAGTTCACCAGTCCTTTAAGCTTACCGACAATCATATTTGCATTGCAGCTCTTTAAGGTGAAAGCCAGTTGCTGAATTAGACTTGGCATGAAACGGCTTCCTACTGTTAGAAAAACCTACATAACCTAAAGTTAAAAAGCACTATAAATATTAATGGAAAGTTTTCATGTGCAAGATGCCTAAGAACATCTCACTATGAGGTATTTGATAGAAATGTTTATTATATTCAGCAGGTGAAAATAATATCACATATTTGCATTCATTTACATTCAGAATATTATTATGCTCATTCTAATCCTTCACTCGAGCTAAGTAAATGTGCCCCTTACTGTTACTTCTACAGTTTACATTTTAACCTCAGTTTTAAGTTTTTGTACTTTGGGAAACATGTTTACTACTGGTATAAGCAAAGCGTCCCATCTTTAGTTCATTTCTCTACCCCAGTTTACCCTGTATAATATGGGGATTTATAAAAGGTCGAGTTGATTATTACCTTAAAAATTCAAGTTTTCAAGGGTATATTTCAGTCAAAATAAACAAATAAAAAAAACTTGAATTTTCCAGGTTTTTTTTCCATTTATTATACCCCCAAATCTGGAAAGGTCCCTTCAACCATCTGAAGATATTGTAGCCTTCATGATGTTCGGGGTATTTTCTGGTTTTGCTCGAAAACTTGATTAATTCGAGTAGAGGATTTTTTTTCCCCAAAAACTTAATTAATTTGAGTTTTTGGGTTTTTCACCCCGACTGCACTGATTCAAGTTTTTTGCATTTGCGTTTATTCATAAATTAGAAAACTTTCAAGTTGAGCGTTCATTCAAGGTATAAAAAACCTCACAAACCTCTAAAACTAGATCTTTGATAAATAACGCCCTAAATATAATGAAAGCAATAATAGATGCTGGTCCGTCATCACATGCCATGGTTAAGGGCATGATTCAGCATGAGGGGAGACTGGTTAGATGCTCTGGCCTTTATTTGAGAATAGAGACATGGAATACACATTCAGCAACTTATTTGTCCTTGTCTCAACAGAGTTTTTAAAGGGCACACATGCAATTATTTTCTTACTTTTCTCCATTAAAAAGACGGATACATTAATTATTCATGCACTTCATTTTAGGCACACACCCTTTAAAAGATAAGCTAACAGAACATTAAATGCAAATTTAATGACTGAAGGTCTAAACCACCAAGTCAGTTCAACGCCAGGGCTCCATGCGTGTACTATGAGGTGGCTTTCCTCCAATAAGAATAATTCTTCCCTGATACAGATTTTTGAACTATGGCACAGTGAGATTAGTACAGAACTTGTGTAGCCATTAACATGCTGTCAGCAATGAATTAACATCCATTCAAGTTGCTGTAAGTTAATGCATCGTTTGGTAATGGCTTGATAATGAATGTTTGATAATAGCTTGTCATCATATTGCTTAGAGTCTCAGGGGCACTTCTAACCTATGACATTCGTTGCGTCTGGATAAGTTGGCAAGACTTTCCAGTGGAGAGATTCTAAAAAATGAATGACAAGCACTGGAAGATGTAAGTATACATAAGGGGATTAGAGAGACACAGAGCAAAACAAACTAGCTTATACTTCCTCAGGCAAATCAAGAAAATCAGAGGGGGACAGGCACTGTACATGGATATTAAAGGTCCAATGGCGTTTCTGTCCCCACATCTATTTATTTAAATCTTCAAATTAATTTTCCCCCTTACCACTTGCTTACTAGGAAAATTGGTTGGAAACTGTTCTTGGTAAATTCTCTTTTATGGAACTGCGTAGAAGGTGACCAGAGTCAAGTTGCTTGATATGTATTTGATTTCATTGGAAACTGGACATGTTTCATATTCATTTTATGCCTGTTAATTTAGTTTATATATTAATATACTCAATCAATCTTTCTAATAAATATGAAAATCACTTTCCTTCTTCCTACACCTTGCAGTGAACAATAGATGTCCGATTGTATAGAAAGGAAAAATAGGTATTGCATTAAATGATTACTGACATTACATTTTCAAAGTTCTCAAAGCTATGTAACACACATAGTTAGCAATCTACTATAAACAAGATGGAAAACATACCGTATATACTCGAGTATAAGCCGACCCGAGTATAAGCCGAGGTACCTAATTTTACCTACGAAAACTGGGAAAACTTATTGACTCTAGTATAAGCCTAGACACAACTACAGCCCTGTCTCCCAGCAGCGCACATTCTGCCAAAGCGACCCCCCCAGCGATCAACAGGACTTCTTTGCAAAGTTGATGGTGACAGAGAATTGCCAAACGGATTACTGTGTGCATTGTCCCACTGCCCACTACCATGTACAGAGGGTGCTGTGTGATATTGCCATCACTGTTAATCCTTCATATAACCAACAGAGGGCGCTGTGTGATATTGCAGTCACTGTTATTCTTTCATATAACCAACAGAGGGTGCTGTGTGATATTGCAGTCACTGTTATTCTTTCATATAACCAACAGAGGGCGCACTGTTATTCTTTCATATAACCAACAGAGGGCGCTGTGTGAAATTGCAGTCACTGTTAATCTTTCATATAACCAACAGAGGGCGCACTGTTATTCTTTCATATAACCAATAGAGGGTGCTGTGTGATATTGCAGTCACTGTTAATCTTTCATATAACCAACAGAGGGCGCACTGTTATTCTTTCATATAACCAACAGAGGGTGCTGTGTGATATTGCAGTCACTGTTATTCTTTCATATAATCAACAGATGGCGCTGTGTGATATTGCAGTCACTGTTATTCTTTCATATAACCAACAGAGGGCGCACTGTTATTTTTTCATATAACCAACAGAGGGCGCACTGTTATTTTTTCATATAACCAACAGAGGGCATTGTGGGATATTGCAGTCTCTCCCCAAGTGAACTATTGGTATAGGAATGATTAAAAGTGACTGCAATCTCAGCTACTGCCTGCTGACCCGAGTCTAAGCCGATGTAGACTTTTTCAGCACATTTTGGATGCTGAAAAACTCGGCTTATACTCGAGTATATACGGTAACTTATTGTTAGGAATCCATTTTAGTTCCCCCGCGGGGTGTTTGCAGTGTTCAGCTCCAATGTGTCATTATGACTCCTGTATGACATGGCTTTTGCTCTTGTCTTAAAGGAGAAGTAAAGCTTTAAAAATAAAACCTCTGACTTGTTTGTCCTAGTCCCTTCTCCTGAGACGCCACCTTCTAAACTTTAAAATCGATACTATTCTCGTGCACTGTTACTTGCAAAATCCCCACTGTTTATCAGTTTGGCGCCGCCATATTGAGCTGTCCACATCACTTCCCCTCCCCTGCTGTAGCGATACTGAGCACAGGCAAGAATTTGACCCCGCAGCTTGCTCTTTTGAAAAAGTGCTCTTTCTTATAAAACTAACGCTATGTTAGTACAGACCTCAGTCAGACAGACCCAAACGCTGCTATTTCCTTTTCCCCTGCTTCTCCTCTCACTGACACACTGAAAAAAATGAGCAGAGGAGCTTCAAAGTTTTGCATCACTTCAGTGTTTATCTAGGCAACCAGGAAACATTCATCTTATTGGCGCGTGAGAATATGCAGGTGGGGGCAGAGAGGTCTTCACATGGAAGAAAGAAGAATGTAGTGCACTTGCGCAGGGCACCTCTGACCATAACTGCGTGTGCCCTGAATAGACAGATTGTTGTACTGCAGCAGGGATATCCTTTTCAGAACAGCTTGGCATTTACTTTAAAAATGACCAAAGCTCCAGGATTACTGAGAAACTGCATGAAAAAATGACTGCTGGTTAGTATAGACATATAAAATAGGCAGTTATTAGAGCTTTATTTAATTTTAGCCTTTAATTCTCCTTTAACTACTTGGTGCCACAAGTCTCTGACCTGCCTGCTCTTTTGCTCCTGATTTGGCTTTTGACTTGACCATGCTTCTTGCTTATAGTTTCAGCTTTCAGTTGAAAGTATACCTCCCAACGTTTTGGAAATAAAAAGAGGGACAAAACTGCACGCGTATCGAGTCTGTCCAGTACAGAGAATAATGGGACTTTTCAGTACAATTGAGGCACTGTGGGATGAGCTGTCAAAAGAGGGACTGTCTCCCCAAAAAATGGGACAGTTGGGAGGTATGGTTGAATTCTGAATAACTTACCTACCTGCTGTGTATGGTTCCCAGCAACATCATTAACTCCTACTATTAGCTGCATGTGATTCCCAGTACCCCCAGAGGATTTTGCTACTTGCTACCCATGGTTTTCACAGGCCCAGAGACTACCATTGTTTGCTGCCTATGTTTTGTAGCAACCTTAAACACTTTCACTACTTGCTGCTTTTGGTTTTCCAAATTCTTAGAGACTATTAATGCATGCTAACTTCAGTTCCTAGCACCACCAGAGATTGTTACTACTTACCTATTAGTGACTTTTGATCTTCAGCTATTGTTCGGGAAGAGACACCTGCAAAATATAATTGGTAGTGACTATTACCTTTCCACTTGATCTTTGCAATCTTCCATTTCACATCCTACTAAAGTATCAGTTTCTCCTGTGAAGTTTCTGACTAGTGATGGGCGAATTTGCACCGTTTCGCGGAAAAATTTGCGAATTTCACGCGAAATTGCGCGAAATTGACGGCGGTGCCCGTTTTTGACACCGGCGTCCGTTTTTTCGCAAAAATTTTTTTGAATCGCGCAAATTCGCTGCGAATTCGCGGCTGGCGAATAAATTCGCCCATCACTATTTCTGACTGATACAATTGTAGTGAGTTATCAGTACACTGTATTGATTTACTTTCCAAATAAGTTTGCTGCCATCTCATACCTGGTTCCTTGAGTTTTCCTGAAATATTCTGTGCTGTCATTATCTGCAAAGAGTTAGTAGGTAGGCACATTACTTAAAATCTCAGAATCCAGCCAAAATTATGAATATTGGCTGCTTGATTTAAGGTTGACACTGAGAGGCAGATGTGAAGAAGTGTGACATTAGAGCTCATCAAAGAAAACCTCACCCACTTTCCTATGGGATTTTTAGAAGTGTGTTTATCAATGGGTGATAATAAGTTTGAAAAATCCTATAGGAATGAATAGAAAGTGGATGGGTTTTTCTGTGGTGAGTTCTAGTCTCACGCTTTGATAAATTTGCCCCAATTATCAGTGGACTTGTCTAGTGGAAAATGTATGCAACATTTAGATGTGTATTTAGATGTATATCTTCAATTGTAGCTTCAATATTGAGGTAATGGTGAAATAGGACATTTGATTTCAACTACAGGCTGGCAGAATTATTATATCAATATGCATATCAATATGCATCTGTATTTTTTATCAAATAGCTATAACTGCTCAATAACAAATATAGGTCAGATTTGCCACTTTTCAGTGCTAGAACAATTCATTTTTAGTGTGGAATTGTTATTCTACCCTGCCCCCATTAAGTATCATTGTATCATATTTTACTGGAATGCTTATTCATTTTGGAGGGATTGCGACTCAAAGGAGTGTTACAGCTCAGTGCTGCCACAGAAGACTAACACCCCATAGTACAGGGTTCAACAACAGAAACCAGTCTTTAGCTTCCTGTAGTATTCTTCCAACAGGTCAATTTATTTTCACTTTGACAAGTTCTTGACAAATTATACACACTTTTTCAGCAAAGTGCAATAATATCCCCCAATTTACAGATTTTTTTTTATTTCATTACTTTTTGTTTTCACCAATTCTTTCTAGGTCTCAAAACCATTAAAACCCCATGGCAAAACGTCATGTTTGAAAATCAGTGGACATATTTAAATGAACATGAAAAAAATCACGCCTTACACATTCTAACATTAGCCACCTGTTGGAAATGAGTTGTTATATGATGTACATGTGAAATTAGCAGGGATTTGGTGACATAGATACTAAAATGCAAAAGTGGCTGCTCTATCTTTATAACGGGAGTTTCCAAGCTTGAAGCTGGAGACATTTTTTTTGGCTTACTTCTTGTGCTCTTAGTAAATTGGTTAAGATTCACTGGATACATTTTGCCTGGCAAAAAGATATGAATTGTCACCAAAGTGAAGAGAATTTTTATCAGTACAAAGCTAGTTTGACAAACATTGTTGTACTTATCTTTTAGTAAATTGCTGATGTCATGGAGAATTTTCATTTTTGAAGATAATACGCTAGATTTCAACTTTTGTCCTTCAGTAAATATGCCCCAATGTGTAGCAATAATGCATGTCACTATTTTAAGAATCACTGGTGCCCACATTATAGTCAGTCTTGTGTGAATCAGTTTGATGACCTTTCTCTTCCTTGCCCAGTTAAGGGAGAGAGAGAGAGAGAGAGTCGCTTTGTCTGAGAGCATCAGAAGACTTCCCAGAAATAAAATTAACCTTATTGACAAAGGCAAAAGACAAAGCTTAGGATAAGATTTCAGTTAGATGGGTGATTTTGAGAGTATTTTTTTTGGCAAGATAAAAGGTTTAAAAATAAATACTGTTATTTGTAATACCTGGTGTCTACTCTTTTACCTTGATAATGAATAAGCTAAATATAGCTTTGAAATGGCACCAGTTAGAGCAGAGACATGCGGTCAGATTTGGGGAGATAAGTTGCCCAGCGAATTCCCGCTGGAGCGCTTTGTTTTCCGAAGTCGCCGAAGTTTCCTCATGAGGCAACTTCGGGTGACTTTGGAAAATGAAGTGATCCGAGTGCCATCCCGCCGGCGATTTACATTCTAGCTGGTGGGAAGGCAGGGGAATGCAGTGCGGGGAGATTCGTTGCCCCAACAAGAGGAGATTTGTCCCCGGGAGACTAATTTCCCCGAATCTGACTGTGTGTCTCTGCCCGGAAAGTAAAAGTTCTGTCTATGATACAGAGTTGAATTCATTCCATTTTAATCCACTGTAACCCTTCACTCTATAAACTATTGTGAGTGTGTATGCATTCATTAAAGTGTTATATTCCTACTGTATGTTTGTTTAGATATTACTGTATGGCTTGCTATGCAAGTTGTTAGGACTTTACAATGCAATTATTAAGTAACTAGAACTAAATAGATACATGTGTGTATTTTGTGTATTTGTCTCAATTAAGGGATAATGTTTTAACGGACCAAGTTCTGTCTATTAATTTGTGGAAGACCAAAATGGGTCTTTATTATTCACTCTTGTAAAACCTTTGGTGAACATTCACAGATTCATTCCCTAAAGCACACAGTTGTAACATCTTTCAGGGCAAGGTGATAGGATTGTAATCTATTCTAGTTGATTCTACTTTTTAGGATATACGGTAGTAGAACAGATTAATGTATTAGATTTCACTATAAACAGAAAATAGTTTTACGCATGGTTTCAAGGGAAGCATACTAATAAAAGGAAGAACCATCTAAGTGTTCATAGAGCGCTAATACTTTTATAATCTTTGGATGCAGTGGGATGAGATTCTAATCCTACAAGCTCACCATTTGCTGGACACACATTCCACACTCAAAATGAGAATAGCAGCCCTTTGACCTAAGAGGATATGATATCTATGTTCTTGTGAACTGCCTTTGTTGCATGCTGTGAAATGCCTTTGTTGAATGCTGTGATAAGAAAAGGAAATAAACTCAGAATATGCCTTTCAAATGTATAAATATGTATATACCTGCAGAGGTATATTCCTTGTACATACTGTAAATATAGCAGATGCATTAAATGCCAGAGGCCAAAGGGAAAACCAGGTATAATAAAGTTTGGGAAGTTCAAAATTTACTCTAATTCATACCACTTGCAGACTGCAAAAGAACTAGCTCTTACAATCATCCTGCAAAATGGTAAAGAGATTTTATAACTGTAACTCTTTGTAATATCCTGCCTGGCGTTGAACCAGGGACCTGGTGTTTCTGGGCTGTCTGACTTACCATTGCTCTATATAAGCAGATGGTTCTGGCCCTGGTTCACTCCCATTGCTATACACTGCAAGTAAGGCAGGGCTTTGTTCAGCTGTTATCTATCTGGCCCATCTGGTCCCATGTGATCAGTATAAGCCATATTGCCTGCCTATAAAGACCCCTGCCCTGCACTAAATCATTGCCCAATATAGGTTCTGTTTACTGGGTGTGATTATTAGTATTGATATCTGTGCTTGACCCTCTGCCTGATTGATATTTCGCTGCCTGTCCTGACAATGGTCTGTGACCTCGACTACTCTTCTGTTCCTGATTTGGTACTGAATTGTCTGATCCTTGTTATTAACCCAGCCCGTCCCTTGACTATGCTTCTTGTCCTCCATTGCTACTATGTGTGTTTCCCTTGCTCGCCAAGAACTCTCCCCTGGTCCTCTCACACTAAGACCTGCCGGCATCTTACTAGCTGAGGGCTCCTCCTGAGGCCAAAGGCGGCTACTACAGGCGGAAGACTGAACCGCAACCGGGACCTTGGGGTTTGTTCTGGGTTTGGGATACCAATGGTTACCCTCTTTATACTTTATCATTAGTGATGGGCGAATTTGCGCTTCGCCGCGAAATTCGTGAAATGGCGAAAAATTCGCGAAACGGACGCCGGCGCCCGTTTTTGACGCCGTCGCCCGTTTTTTTGACGCCAGCGTCCATTTTTTCGCGCAAATTCGCCACAAATTCGCGCCTGGCAAATAAATTCGCCAATCACTATTTATCATTGGTCATTTTAATGTGTATATACACACACATATGCAAAACCTGCTTAACTGCCTCACACACATACACATTACATGGACATACCTACAGAAAAAAACATATTGGTACCTTTTCTCGAGTCACATTTAACGGCACATCCGTAAGCGTGGCAAACAGAACTTTTATTACACAAAATTATGAATGCTTAGACCCTGACATTTATGAATAAAGGACATTAGAGGAAATATGCAGCTGAGCTTACCCTGCTATAGATGGGAAGTGTAGCATATCTGTTACCCTTCATTAAGTAGCTTTTGTATAGGCACTGTAGTCTATACTAAACATAGCGTAATATCATGGCAGCAGCTGTATATTTTGCCAGCAATTCATTCTGCCCAGGTTTTTACAGTTCTTTTGATTATAATCAAACTATTTTCTTTAATTTCTGTTACTATTTTCCTTTCTCCCTCTCTAGGTTACATAAAACAGATTGCAGACTGCACACGGCCAAATTGATAGCTAAACTATCTTCACGTAAAGATCATTGCACCATATGTTGCTTATTCTAGCTAAATGGTTCTCACAGATATCGATACTTAATTAATTCCAGTTGTTTTTACTCATTTGGGGTTTTTTTCACCGAAAATCTGTTATTGTTAGTACATAAAAGTGACAAATGGATTTTTGCTTGCAGTCTTTCGATTACTTTTCAATGGTCAAACTCCTTTGTACAAGAAATATAATGGAACCCATGATCCATACTGAGTGGTTTGTGTTTCATTGATTGCAGCCTGCAGGGATTATACCGATACTGGCAGTGAAACAACTTTGGGGCGAAAACGATCTCCATGGCTAGTCTTGCATGAGATAACTCCCCAGTGTGAAGGACAAATAGTTGCAGCCTTACTGTTGCTTTGGTCTTTATATTGTACATGTCTTTCCAAGGGAGCCTTTTTTCCTTTACTTTTTTTTTTGCTCCCACAATATAAAAAAAAAAGTTTGGGATAAAATAATTAAATGTAACCTGTTTACCTCAATTAATGAGGGTTCACTCAGAACCTTTGTCTGCACAGTGAGCGTTGGGGCTGCTAAGCGAGTGTTGCATGTGAATTAAGTGTGTAGCAAATTTAATTGCTTTTTATGATGAGATAAGATGCTAAATAGTGGGGAAACAGTAGATGTGATCTATTTGGATTTTGCCAAAGCGTTTGATACAGTGCCCCGCAAATGACTGCTTTCTAAATGAAATCTAAATGAAATGCATATGGATAGAAAACTGACTATATCTATACCCCAAGAAGTGAGAATTAAAGTGCATTTACATAATACGTTTCATGTTGTACTTATATTTCTTTGTCCAATAGCATGCCCCAGCAGGTATAAGCTACTTGAAAATTGCCCAGAAATTGTTTATATAAACTCATAATACACTGGATTTAGTATTAAACATTAGTATGGATTTAGTATTAAACATTTACGTGTATCGTAATAAAGGTTATTTTCCACAAATGACTATGCATGTACATACAGGAATCCGTGTGAAATATTAAAATGCTCTTTGTATTATCAAGCTTGCTATTCACCCCCCTCACCCTTGACATGAAAAAATTGACTCATTGTACCCAGATCACCATCCCAAGCAAAGATACATGCAATATTAAAAATGCAAGGTTTGTGTTACATTATAATCTTCAGTACTGTGCCAGAATATGTATTTCATAAGCACTTTTCTTTGGAATGGAAGTCTCTTCGGAAAAGGAAATGCAAGCAATAGACAAATCACAGCTGAGACATTGTGTTCTTTCTCTTGCAAGCAATTCATCTTCTTAGGCCATTAAAACTGCTAGCATACACAGGATTAGATGTGTTTGGCTTAAGGAAAAAAAGAAAAAGGTTTAAAAGAGGTAAGCACACTGCAGAAAAGGCATTTTAAGTCACTTCATGTGTCTTTTTAATTACATCACAGAAGGGTATGCCAAGCTGATCTCTGTACAAGTATGGGACATGTTATCCAAAATGCTTGGGATCTTACATATAAGAGATCTTTGCATAATTTGCATCACCATATTTTTTTTCTACTAAAAAAACATTTAAACATTAAGGATCACATTTATTAAGGGTCGAATTTCGAAGTGGAAAAGTTCGAAATTCAACCATCGAATTGTAGAAATTCGATAGTAAAAGTTTTTTATCGAGTGATTTTAGCCGTTTTCGTAGAAATCGTTCAAACCGAACTATTCGAAAGGTTTAATCGATCGATCGAACAATTTTCAAAACAAAAACTTTGACTTCTAAAAACGTAGCCAAATACTGGCTATAGGTTCTAGGAGGTCCCCAAAGGCTAACATAGCAATTCGGCAGGTTTAAAGTGGCGAAGTCGAAGTTTTTTAAAGAGACAGTACTTCGATTTTTGAATGGTTGAATATTCAAAGTTTTTTCTAATTTTGGCCTATTTGATGGTCTAAGTACTAAAAATTACTTCGAAAATTCAAAGTTTTTGAATTAGAAAATTCACTTCGACCCTTAGTAAATGTGCCCCTAAGCTAACACAATAGGAGTATTTTGCTTCTAATATGATTAACCCTTTAAGTAGCAGCAGAATTTCGCATTTTATTTGCACTCAGTGCCAGACATTTTTGGAACATTTAGTGTTCATTCAATTTAAGGGCATTTTATGTGGGGAAACCTTTAGTTTACCTAGGAAAACTATACATGTTTTTTTTTTTGAGAGAGAACCTGAGCTAAATCTTCCTGAGTTTTTGTGCATTTCCACCTCTTCAAAAAGATTTATAGCTCTAAATACCAAAAAAAGAAAATTTGCTATTTTTCATAAAATATGAATTTATACCAGAAAAACATTTTATTTTACACACGAAAATCCAACTGATTTGGAAAGCCTCATGTCTCTCGAACATGCCAATACCAGATATGTATAGTTTTAGGGAATTTTATGACTTCTGTACAGCATAAACTCCCAGCAGTAAACTACCGTATTTTGAAAGTACAAACACAGAAAACGCCATACATAGATTCCAAAGCCGAAAACTCCTGAAACAGTACCCCAGAAAACCATATATTTTTGAAAAATACACATTCTGCCAATTCCAGAAAGTGGTAATTAGGTCTCTCTATTCCTTACTACCACACATCAAAGCTTGTCTGAACTTAGTGTTTTTTATAAAAATTAACTGAAATTCTAAAAAATCATTTCAAAGGTTTTACTTTGCTGCTCAGTATCTCCCACACAGTATTAGCTACCAAGAAAAACATCCTAAATATGATTGCCAGGTGACCACCAAACAGTTTGATGCCCATTGTGCGTTGGTTTACCAAAGTATCTGACATTTAGGGGCCCCAAAATGAAGCGCATACAAATAGTCCTGTAGGTCACTTCAACTAAGGAAAAATCAACACATTTATTTCATTTTTTTTGTGGGATAAAAACACAGAAAAATATGTTAACTCCCGAAAACCATATATTTTTGGTAAGTACACATTCTGCCTAATCTAAAATGGGTACCCATGCCTTTGTGCTCCAAACTACTGAGTCGCAAGCCTTTACTAAAATTGGCGGTTTTGGTAAAATACCTGAAAATTTACTCAAATTTCCAGCATCATATCGCCCACATATCCTTACACAGGGGTTCACTTACCAATTTGATGCCCATAGACCATATGATTACCAAAGCATTTGGCATTGAGACCCCTAAATGAAGTTAATGCATACACTTTTTATGGCATATATTTCTACCACCAAAAAATATAGTGCCTGATTTATGTGGGATAAAAGCGGCAAATAAGTAAGTGGGTCCAAAACCTCGTATTTCCAGAAAGTACACAATCTGCCGAATCTAAAATGGGTAAATATGTCTGTATATGGCAAAGCACTAAGGAGAAAAGCTATGTTAAAATTTTTACATGTAACACTCTGGCTGCTACAATATAAGCACCTGGTATGTGTATTTTGTGCCATGAGACCCCCTAACAGTACAAAGATCCTAGAAAACTATGGGGGGGATGTAATTAAAGTCGCAAAGAGAAAAACAATTTTCACCAACAAGACTAAAAATCCACATCTTGCAATGTAATATTGTTCCTTAAACTTGTTATTGCAATGTGAATTTTAATTGAGCATTGCGAATTTTAATTAAGCACTCTTAAGCGCTTGAAGGTGTCATAATCTTTTGGAGAAAACATAACGACTTTTTCAGTAAGAAGTTTTATTACATTTACTGCGCATTGGCGCAAACTATAGAATTTGCAAACGGTCTTCCACTGTTGGAAGTGGTCACTAAACAGTTTCCGGGTTTGCAAAAGCTATATTAAATTCATGCAAAGCCAAAGGCATAACTTTTCGCATTGCAAATAGTTTTTCCATTACCGACTTTTATTACATTCCCCCGTATATATTTCCCAAAAGTACACATTCTGACAAATCTAAAATGATTAAATATGTATTTCTACTGCAAACTACCAAATTGCAAAGCTATGCTAAACAAAGCTTTTTATGAAATTTCTGAAAATCGTCACAATTTCAGTGATTTTTCAGACATTAAGATTACTGTACATAGCACCAGTTGGCCTCATGAGGCAACTGTAATACACAGTTATCAATATATTTTCAAGGAAGCACAGCTGCAAACATATATTTCTGTAGGACACTGTAAGTGCATTTTGCCATATTTCCTTACGACCTGCAGAGAAAAGAGAAACAGCCAGTTCCTGGGTCAAATCAGTTTTAATACTGACTTTCAAAATCTTATGTTACCAGAAGTGTTGCCTCAGCACAGTTTATTTCAAAATAAAAGCTAAAGCTCTAAAAAGCTAAACACTAAATATTACAGCAGAAGTCATGAACTCAAGAACCATATAAGTATTGATTTTGTCCTTCAGATTTCTTTAATCACTACACTTTGATAGATGGGAAATATTAGTAAAAGGATAAAGCTATGAGGAATTTCATAGAGCTTAGCCTGTTTCAAAAGAGTATATCATTGGGGATACAGAACATGTGTCCAACTGCAGCTTCCAAATAATAAAAAGAACCCTTGTGCAGTGGGAAATTTGTGTAGATGCTAGAATACAAAATATTTTCATTGCTAAGGCATGTAATTAAAGGAGAACTAAAGCCTAAATAAAGAAGTTGGCTAGAAATGGTGTACATTATGTTTTGGGCCCAAGGCAACTACAAGCCTTTAGCAGTAAAGATTTGTGCCTCTGAAGATGCCTCAGTAGCTCTCCATCTTCTTTTCTAATGATTCACTGCACATGCAACTAGCATCATAATTAAATAATCAGCCTTGTAGCATCAACTTATATTACAGACCAAACAAATTTTTTGCTTAATCATTTGCAACGAACCCTAAGAGAAGCCTCTCAACAGCTGCTCAAACCACATGTCGCAGACACTTTCCAAGATGGTGACCCCCTGTGATAAGTTTAAGGTTCTAGATCGTTGCTGTTATTGAGAAGCTGAAAATTTAGGCAATAAATTCATTATATAAAAAATAAATGTTTTGCTATATTCATTTTTGGGGTTTAGTTCACCTTCTAAATCTAGAATTGTCCAAGATTTTAACAATGGAGTTTGATGTAAATCAGTTACATTAGCCTATTGTAACTCATTAAATTAACTTAACCTTTATTTTTAATATTAATATTGGATTTATTTTTAATAATGCTTGGGACCACGGGTTTTTCAGATGTGAATCACCATGCCTCAGGGCTGGAAAACATTCAAAACATTAGAATTTGCTGCTACATGAAATGTATCTTGATTTTTCAGAATTAACAAAAACAATTGTGTAAACTAAAAATCAAAATGTAAGTGAAAACCGGTTGAGTTGCCATAGAAGTCTATGGGAAATGTATCATCATTCAAGCAAATTAAAAGTTTAATTTTCAATTTCCAGCAGTTATGTGGCAGTCACAGTTTATCAGCTTACTTGATAATGCAAGCTAAAAGATGATTCATGATTGCAAAACTGTGGGAAAAATAGTGAATCCTATGAAAAATAATGGTTGCAATTAGTTGCAACTAACATCTATTTTTTTCCCTGTGATAGAAAAAATTTGCAAAGTAAAGCAAAAATGTGAAAATCTTTAATGTTCATTTATTTATCATTTAAATTGCTTGAAACAAACATCTCAAACACCGTGAAATAACAGTCTATCCTTTATTTGCAATGAATCTGCAGCGTTTCAAACTAATCTTGAGAACTCAAATTAAAACATAGCTTTGATTACGAAAATACCCATTGACTTCTACATAAACTCACTAACTTTGAGATGGCAATTTTTTTCAGGTACTTTGTGTTTAATAAATTTCAAGTTTCAATTTCAAAGAAAAAAAAATAAATTTCAGCAAAAACTAGTGTTCAAATGTTAAAACATGTAACCATCTATACAGTGTGTTTTGCTGTTACAAAGAAATAGCAGGTAGCCTTCCTGCTCTCTGCCCTGCTCAGAGAGACCCTACTCACTTTCTCACTCCAATTAAATACCTTTCCACTTGACCCAATACAGGTATAGTTGAAATGTCCAATGTTCATTGCTCTTGCTCATTCTTTTGAACTCTACCATGGTAGGTGTCAACACAGAAAGTATGTTGTAGCTGCTCTCCACGAAGGACCCAGTTTTTAGTTAAAGAAAACTGTAAAGTAATTATATCATCCTAGTCTGCGGTTGTGCTTTGCACCTGCAAACCTAGATTGGGAATGGATGAAATACACTCAGCAAGACACAAATAAGCATGCAGCTTACAACTTTCCTCCCTTTCAGTCTTACTATCAGACCAAGTCAGGTGAAATGATCACAAATGTACTGAGGCAAGCTGATTTCTCCACTATGCTGAGTGTTTCATCAGACCACTGTGAAAAATACATTTTAGCTAATAAATTGTGTAAATAACCTTTAGATATATATATATATATATATATATATATATATATATATATATATATATATATATATATATATATATATATATAAAAATGACACATTATTTCTACATACACCATGGGGCCCATTTACTTAGCTTGAGTGAAGGAATAGAAGAAAAAAAACTTCGAATTTCGAACGTTTTTTTTTGGCTACTTCGACCATCGACTTCAAATCAAACGATTTGAACTCAAAATCATTAGACTATTCGATAGTCGAAGTACTGTCTCTTTAAAAAAAAATTCGACCCCCTACTTCGCCACCTAAAACCTACGGAGGTGCCATGTTGTATGGGGAAGGTCCCCATAGGCTTTCTGACAATTTTTAGGTCGAAGAAAAATCGTTCGATCGATGGATTAAAATCCTTGAAATCGAACGATTCGAAGGATTTAATCGTTCGATCGAACGATTTTTCGGTTGATCGTTCGATCAAACTATTTGCGGTAAATCCTTCGACTTCGATATTCGAAGTCAAAGGATTTACATTCGGCAGTCGAATATCGAGGGTTAATTAACCCTCGATATTCGACCCCCTTGTTTCATCCAATATAATTTTTTTATGATTTTTCAATTATAATAGAATTAAATAGCTTTTTGTAGAATTACCATCTTGGCTAAAATTCACAATATATTGCAGGGGTTATTTAGCTTTATGAAAAGACATATCACATAATCTTGCAATAGCTTTTACAATCTGCCTGAAATCAATAAATCTATTTAACATCTATTGCTGTCTATATATTCTAAAAAAAAATTAAAAATCTACATATATACAGTAATAATGTTAAGTGCATAATAAGTAGTAAAGCCACCCATTGCCTTCAGAGCAGCTTCAGCCAATCCATTAACTGCTGGGGACAGTAAGCATAAAGTGAAGACTGTTGTTTGTCTGACTCAAATACTTTAGAAATGTATTTCTTTCTCAGATTTGCAACCTTGAGGTTTCTACTGTTTTATCAAAAGAACATTGTTATGTGGAGGAAAGTATAATTCCTGTTGATTCTGCTCTTTAGCATAGAGTACTAGATGTTTTCCTTTATGTGGTTGAAGGTTATGCTCGGACTTGTAATCAGGAGTTGGGCCAATGTACATTTTTTTCCATACATAGGTCATACAATAGTCATTTCAGATATACTGCACATTCAAAAATGCAAAATAACATTATTTCCTCTGTCATTAAAATCTTGTCATTTACCAGCTGCAAAGCTATATGTATTTAACTAATAAATTGTATATTCTTTTTTTGCACCCTAAAATGTATTTCAGGTATTAAAATATGTGCTTAAAATGGAATGTACATTCAGGAAAAAATATAAAATAATCAAAAGTTTTATTTCTTCATCAGTAGGAGGCAGAGACGTAGCGTGATGTAACTTAAAAACTGCATTGAAAAAAAAATATTAGCTTTTCTGGTGCCCAGTAGTAAATTAAAATTTCAAGAAGGTTATCCAGTTACAGTAAAATTGCCAGTAGTGAGATAGATAATAATGGAATAGAAATTGCATATCTTATGGTGCATGACCCTGGCCCAACACCAGGCCTGTGCTTGTGAGGCTCATTTACGAAGCAAGTGCAGAGTTGCAAAATTTGCATGAAATCCATGATGATTTTTTACACATGCGGCAAAGTTAATTCCCTGAACTCCAGTGAAAGTACTGGTTTCCAAAATTGGTTGGAATGCACAGCTTGCAAGTAATTTATTTGGGTCATATTGAAAAATACACACAAGTTGCTTATGTGAGTGTATATTGGACAATTCCTGGTGCAAGGCAGTTGCATGTGTTAGTTGCAAGGGGAAGCCCAGGCTGTAACACATCCTCAGTTATTGATTCCAGGGCCCTGTTGTGTCCAAGTTCCCTGTACTGTGTACTGTTCTGTGTACTACACCCTGCATTTGCATCATAAAGAATGTTTTAGAGCAATATTATAAGCTGTTATGCAACTAGAAGTAACGTTTTCTTGTTTGTCTGCTGCCTATTTCTTCTTAGTTTTATTGATAAGATTTAAAAATAATATTCAGAGTTGATTAAATGCATTTAATATCTGCCATATTATATTTGCTGCTTGGATCAGATAATGTTCCTAAGTTGAAAGTTGCACCAAAAAATAAACAGAATAAGATATGTCTGCTAGCTTTTCCCTCTTCCTGATTATCAGTATTAAATCTTGTTTAATCTTGTTCTGTTGTGTCTGTATTACTGCTGTGTAACCTGCAAGCTTACTGATTACAGGATTTGGCATATATATTAGGAACTAGAGTTTCTGGATAGAATACGTGTTAGAAATCCATTGGTGCTACAAATTCTAATCACAAGTGAAATTTGTGGAAAGTAGTTTGAGTAAATCTATATAAAAGGTACCTGGCTTTTCAGTTTCAGTGTAGTATCTGCATCTCTGCATTTAATAAACAAATGGTTAATAACAATATATAATGTGGTTATTTTATCCCATGAATTAGATATTGTATCTTATTTGATATATATATTGTATAACAGTACTGGCACTATATCAAAACCATTACAACCAAAACTCAAAGTAATAATTATACAGTCTTATATAATCATTATACTCTTTCACTTTAACACTTTTGTAATGTTTCTCTTGGCCAAAGCATAAGTTGTTATATTAATAATTTGGCCAAAAGAACAGATCAATTAGTTTAACGTTGGTGGGGATGGAAAATAAAGACAATGATACAAAAATATAAAAAAACAACAATATTTTTGAAACGTTTTTTAATTTATTTATGTATATAAAAAATGTTCAATTATCAAGAATAATACAGAAACAATAGCAATCATGTTTGGATACAAAGTGTTACAACTATAACAGGTAACAACAGTTGTTTAGTGGCAAAAACTAAGTACGAGATCAAGAAACATTGCAAGAAAGTTTGTCACTATGTATATAAAAACAAGTAATGAACTTGTTTAATAATGAGCTCTTGATAAGAAACGTTTTTTTTTATCAGAAAGTACATGTGTTACCCTATGAAGAAAATTGCATCAACATCCTCTTGCTTCTATTAGTTATAACTCTAGCAGTGTAACTAGTATTACATTCGATCTTCACCTAAAAACTGTGCTTTGTATTTTAAAAAATATAATTATAGCCAACATTACTATGTACAGTAATTACACATTTGCAATAGTCTTAGCACTATTTGTAAATGAAATTGTAATTAAAAATAGCATTTAACAATTTATTAGACAAAAAAAACAGTTTTAGGGTGGAATTCCCCTTTTAAAAGCTGTATTGAGTTAAAAATGTTTGAAGGGTAACAGGAGCCCAGACAGCTGAGAAGCACACTCATAACCAACCCTTAGTTAAGTTGCTTAGTTGGGAAACACCAGGAAACCCATAAAATTTAAGAAAATGTAAAGAATTATGAGGGTCACCTTAAAGAAGGTAAAGTGATTGAACTAAACTAGAAACAAAAAGAATAAACCCCAATTTGTTTTTAGTGGGAAAAGGGGATTAGAGGTAAAACACTCAATTTCCATTCCACCATGAAACCAAAAGGGTTCACTTCAAATTATAGAAATGATTAATCCCATTAGCGGATTAAGAATCATAATTAAGGATGCTGTTGCACCTATTTTTCCAGTATTTCAATACTCCACTTCATATCCTCTGTACAGTAGTGGTGAATGTTTATTCAAACTGACAAAATAATACATTCCGTCACATCAGCATGCAGTAGATGCATCCACTTTACTTGTATAATGAAAGTGGGACTTATCTTTCAATACATATGCTGATACATATTGCACATATTGACATGACTAGCACTGAAGCTGCTTTCCAGTTTCTAAAATGACTGGATTCTAGATAAAACAACAATAAATATTAATATTGCAAGGTCATGCAGAACCCTCTTGCAATTTGAATTTTGTAAAGTTCCTCAGAAAATAAGTTTAGTATGCATGAATTTTATGCAGGCATTAAGACCTTAGGGCAAATTTACTCACCTTCGAAGTTGCTCCAGCGTTGGCTTTGCCGCACTTCGCCAGGGCGCCGCTAATTCACTAAAATCCGAAGTTGCGCTCAGGCAGGCGAAAGCTAGCGAATTTGCACTACCGTTAATTCATCAAGCAAAGCGAAGTTACGCGAGTGATGTCTAATTTGCATACGGCGCCAAGTTAAAGTACAATGGATGTATATGTAGCAGCAAATACATTATACTACACAAGCCTGGGAAAGCTTCATAAAATAAAATAGAGTTGTTATTTTGCCCTATACATGTGCCCACTGTATAGTTCAGGTGCCATATGTTAGGAAATGTAGGGGGGAAGGAGGGTACCCCCCAAAAAAATGTACTATCTTTTTCAGCCTATCACCCTTAAAAAAGTAAAAGACACCAGCGTTTTTTGGGACTTAGAAAAATAATATTATTTTATTATTAACATGTATTTATATAGCGCCAACATATTGCGTAGCACTGTAAAGTTAATGTGATTATACAACTAAATCACATGAATTATATACATAGAACATATGGAGTTACCTACATCACAATCAATACCGGTACAAAAGGTGAGGAAGGCCCTATGCAAAAGAGCATACACTCTAAAGGAAAGGGAGTAATACACAAGGTGTGGGAGTGGGCAAGATTGAATAAAATGGGTGAGAAATGTGGTACTGTATGTGGTGTTGTGTTTGGTAGTTAAGCAGAGTGAGTAGAAGGTCAATAGAGGAGCGTAGTAAGCGGTTGGGTGAGTATATAGAAATGAGTTCAGAGATGTAGGGTGGGGCAGAGTTATGAAGTACTTTGAATGTCAGGGTCATTAATTTGAATTTAATTCTGAAAGGTAGCGGAAGCCAGCGCAGGGATTGACAGAATGGCGCGGCAGAGGAGGAGCGGTTGCTGAGGTGTATGAGCCTCTCAGCAGTGTTCATTATGGACTGGAGAGGTGACAGTCTCTGGAGGGGAAGGCCAATTAAAAGAGAGTTACAGTAGTCTAGACGTGATATGACGAGAGAGTGAATAAGAATTTTGGCAGCATCTTGGGTGATAAATGATTGTATTTTGGATATGTTCCTAAGGTGGAAGTGACATGATTTAATAAGTGACAATAATATGAGGAGTGAATGACAGGGCAGAATCTAGGATAACCCCAAGGTACTGTGTCTGGGGAGAGGGGGTTATAGTGGAATTGTTAGCTATGATGGATAATTCCGGGATGTTACTGGTGTTAGTTGGAGGAAAGAGAACCATTTCAGTTTTAGAGAGGTTTAATTTAAGGTAGCGTTGTGACATCCTGGTAGAGATAGTGGACAGGCAGGAGGAGACGCGAGTTAGGAGTTCTGGGTTGAGATCAGGAGATGAGAGATAGATCTGAGTATCATCAGCATAGAGGTGGTAGTGGAAACCATATGAGTTGATTAATTTGCAGAGGGATGAAGTATAGAGGGAGAATAGTAATGGTCCCAGGACAGAGCCTTGAGGAACCCCAACAGAAAGAGGTAGGGGAGAAGATGCTACTCCGTTGTAGGAGACACTGAAGGAACGATTGGAGATGTAAGAAGAGAACCAGGACAGGGCTGTGTCACGAAGGCCAAGCGAATGGAAGGACTGGAGGAGGAGAGGGTGATCTACAGTGTCAAATGCAGCTGAGAGATAAAGCAGTATTAGTAGTGAGAAATGATTGTTGGCTTTAGCGGTTAAAAGGTCATTAGTTAGTCGAGTCAGGGCAGTCAGCCCTATCTACTCTATTGCACTTTGCCTGGTCTGAGGTGGCGAAGGCAAGTCTGGCGCAAGAGGTAACGTTTAGTAAAATAAGCAAGTTAGTGAATTAGTGTAGTTACGTCCCTTCGCCATATCGCAACTTTGCCTGGCGTAAGGGTGCGAAGTAGCACTAGAGTAGGTCCACTTCGCTAGCGAATATACGCCAGCACCCGTTAGTAAATAAGCTAAGTAACGTAATGACGTCACGCTGGCGAATTTTCGCTAGCGATAGCCACTTCGCCAGCGTTAGCCACTTCGCCCTTAAGTAAATTTGCCCCCTTGAGACAAGGCATGATGACATCAACAGGTTCTGCCTTGCAGTAACAATATCATCACAAGATAAGATGGATGGTGAAGCTATGGTGGCCAACTATGACATACCACATAAATAGATATTACAATAATTATCTTAGGCTGTTGGCATCGTTTAATGAGAAAAGTCATAAGCAATCTATGTAATTTATTTCTAAAGAACGGATAATTTAGTTCCAAAATGGTGAAACTTTGCATACATCAGAGTGTGGATCAAAAAAAAAGGTTAAAGCCTAGTTAGATAGATAGATTAGGGTGTGATGCCTCAAAGAAAAAATTTCAAAATATGTAATTGCCTTATTTTCTTATTGTTATCTTGGCAGCTGTAGCTGTAGCTTTAGAGCCTTCTGAAAAAAAGTAGATATCTAGTTGGTCAGTAACCAGTCTAGGTACTGAATCTTAATACTGTGGCTGCTTAAACCAGACTTAGGAAAATCAGTTCTCCATGGGTGCCTTCTTTCGACAATCAGATGCAAAGAGTATTTTGAATGCATAATATAAATTTGATATGCAATTTTATTTAAAATGCATTTAACTTTTCTAGTAATAGCTGGTAGTATAGCACATTTCACTTGACATGAATACTCTGTAAAAATAGGGGCAGAAGCTATGGAGGGGCAAAAGGATATAGAGAACACCCTGAATAGCTATCAGTTTATGTACATACATGCAAATTCTCTTCCACATGGTTTGGAGGTAGGGATGTAGCGAACAGTTCGCCTGCGAACTTGTTCGCGCGAACTTCGACCGTTCGCGTCCGCCTAATGTTCGCGAACGTTTGGGAACGTTCGCAATTTGAGTTCGCGACCATTCGACCGCTAAAATCGAACGATTTCCATTCGTTCGAACGATTTCCATTCGTTCGAACGATTAAAATCCCTCGACCGTTCGATTCGAATGAAAATCCTTCGATCGAACGATGAAAATCCTTCAAACGTTCGAATCGAACGAAAAATCCTTCGAACGTTCGAATCGAACGATTTTGCGGGTGTTCGAAGCTCGGGAACGGTTCGCGAACCGTTCGCATTTTTTGCCGGTGTTCGCGAACGGCGTTCGCGAACACCAAAACGGCGGTTCGCTACATCCCTATTTGGAGGGTAGGGGAAATAATTGTGCTATACTATTGTGAGCTGTCATACTGTGAAAGCTGCCTAAGTAAGTGTCAAGTCTCAGCTAGGGAACCAGGCAACATGTAAAGAAGGAAAAAAGTGAAACATGCCTCTGTGTGAAATAAAGATAAAGATCAATTCAACACATTCATTTTTTTGTTTGACAGCTGTAGGAGTCATGGAAGCTGGCATGTGTAGTTTGCAGCTTTACTGAGGCCATTTATTTTAACTGCTACACATAACCAGTAAGTCCAATTCCAGCTTGGGGTCAGAAGTCCACCATTATCAAATGTAGACTATTTGCGATAACCTGCCTGGAGTTGAACCAGGGACCTGGTGTTCTTGTGCTGTCTGCATTACCATTGCTCTATGCGAGCAGACAGCTAAGGACCTCGTTTAAATCTATGGCTGTGCTTGGCAATTACTAGTAAGCATGGCTTGTTTCACCTGTTGCCAATCTGGCCACAGGTGATTTGTGTAAGACAATTGACTGGCTATAAAACCCCTATTCTGCTCTGACTTATTGCACAGTATAGATCTATATCGGTAGTTCCTGGGTTTGACTTGGTATTTTTTAAAGCTGTGTTTGACCTTGACTGTCCCTGAATCATCTTCCGCCTGTCCTGACCCTTGCCTGGACTTTGACTATTCCTTTGGATCCTGCTTTGTACCTCGATATGGGGAGTTTGACCTTGGCCTGTGACCTCAACTATGCTTCAGTTTCCTGATTCGGTACCCTATTGCCTGTTTGGTATTGACTAGGTCTGTACCTTGAATACGCTCCTTGTTCTCCATTCCAGTTATATGTTATGGTTCCCTTGCTGCCTGCCCAGGGCTTTCTCCTTGGTCCTCTCGCATTAAGTCCTGGTGGCATCTGAGTAGTGGAGGGCTCCTCCTGAAGCAAAATGCGGCTGCTGTAGGCAGAAGTGCGAGCCAAGACCGGGACCTTAGGGTTTACTCTGGGTTTTGGGATACCAGACATTACACCATTAAACACAACCAGTAAATAATTCCCTTTATAATAACGAGTAAGCTTTAACTTGTAATGCTGTATTTAAGTAACACAACTACTTGCACAGGTGCTGCTACAGAAAAAGTGATCTGTTAATTGAGTATTTTATGAGTACAGAACAAATTCACTGTTAAACTCAATCTAAGATTTTGCAGTCTAGTATTGATGAAAAATCATACCACCACGTCTAACTGATAAGAAAAGAAACATATTAAATTCACCTTAGGTGACAGTACAGGAAATTGAAGTTGATTTCGATTTAAAAAGGAATATAAGAAGGGCCTGCTAGACAAAGTTCCATTTTTTAACTACAGAGCTTTGAAGTACAAAGCTCCAGAAACCATCAATAAAAAGAAACGTGTGCATTTCCAAAGTCATTTTTTTTTCTGAAGTATGGTTTACTTTTGTGCATATCTGTATATTTACACAAATTGTTGGCACATTTTGACAATAAATAATCGATTGCTTCTACAAAATGTTCAGCCCTTGCAAAATGGCAATTAGGGACTAAAATTGAAACTCAGTGGGGTTGAATTATATTTGTTACCGCTTGAAACTGGACTCACTTTAGCAGCTAGAGTCACCTTAGAAGTTGATTGGAAAAAAGTAGAGCAGGAGGCACCGTGCAATTTTTCATAGTTATTGCTGGTGACACATCTGAACTAGTAGAATGCAGGCAAGGGAAAGCTCAGAAATTAGACAAATGAAAGAGTTTTTCTAGATCAGTTCAAAAGAACCAACACATTTGTGGAATAAATAAAGCCTAATAATTCATGGACAGCTGAAAAATAGCTTCATCTATCCTCCTAATATAAGTTCAGTCAGGAAAAAAGTGAGGAGCAACTTGACTCCTATAACAGAGGAAGTAGAAAAGAAAAACAAGAATGAAACAGAAGCAAGTATAATAAAGTGAGATGTATCTTGGCGTATAAAATTCATGGTTTCAGTCTTTGTTTTTGTACTAACTAACAAACATACCGTAGGATATGTAATTAAAATAGCTAAGTTTGCACCAAGACAAGTAACCCATAAAAGCCAAACAGTTGTTTGTTTCCACAAAACATTGCAAACATTTTGTTTTTGTTGCTCTTTTTATTACAAAACTCAATTTATTCTTAAAAATACATAATTGGTTCAGTATTCACGTAGATTCCTCACTGAATATCTTAGGGGCAAATGTATTCATTTTTCAGTTGCAATTTTGCCTTCAATCCTACCAAAATCTTAATTACGTTTTTTCATGATGGTTTTTTTTTTCAGATTACATTTTTCCTTTTTTTGAATCTCTCCACATAAAACATAAAACCTGCTGAGATTTTTATTTTTAACATAAATCTGGAAAATGCAATTACTGGGAGAAAACGGAAGTGTGGACAAAAAATACACCTGTGAATAAATAAAAAAACAATTGGAAATAAAAGACACAAACCAGCAATAAAAGATTTGCCCCTAAAATCTTCTCTTTCACAATACACAAATAATTATATATATATATATATATATATATATATATATATATAAAACATTCATGTGCGTACGTGTTAGACTCCACCCCCGTTGTCATGGGAACCGGACGCCATGCCGTAGGGCATAGTACTTCGGTAAGCCTATCGACAAAACACCCCTGCACATTGTCTGTGCGCAACCGGTCAATGGGTAAAAGCCATAAAACTTCATGTCACTTCCAAACTCAGCTTTACGCTGTCTAGTTCATTCCTGCACTCCAGTCTTTCTCACCCCAACTCACTGGGTCCCTACTACTGCTTGTGTATTCTACCAACCACACTGCTCTGCAGCAGGCATGGCGAAAGACAATTTATAGCGCTGGCCCTGGTGAGAGATATTACCGGATAAATACGAATGCAGACAAACAGAGCATATTAGGTGCATCATATCCAACCATTCATTGGTATTATATCTTGGTGTTACCATTTTCAACGGCTAAATATTGATCAAAAAAGAAGGAATTTAATTTGAACATTTCAATCACTCAGTACATTATAACTAAGTTGCACTAATAAAGCACTGTTATATTTGGCATAATCTAACTGGCAACATGTTAATGTATCTAATCGTCTCAGTCCCGTATATGACACATTTGTTGAAAAAATGGTTGTTTATATCCGGCCATGTTGGATAATTGTAACACATGAAAATCTAATAAGGAGAACAAAATTACAACAAAATAAAAAATAAAGAATAAAAAATGCAAAATTGAAAAAAAAAATCCAAATTGAAAAAACAGAAACATGTAATTTCTAATGGAGGAAATGCTTTTTTTGCTAATATGATTATTACTAAGTACAAGGACATGATTATGGTCCACGAGGTTGTAATGGGAAAAATCACATTAATAATATGTATATGTCTCTCATATCAATTCATCTGCTGCAATGGTCAATATAAGAAAAAAATATTTGAGTGCCACTAAATGGTAACAACAGGCATTATTACCGGGGAGTGGGGTGACCAATTAGAAAAAAGGGGTCATAGGGAGGGTCTCATTACTATTCCTATTACCTCCCCTGCATGGCACTGGTACATGGTCTATTAGCATGTGACAAAATTGTGTCAGGGAGTGTCTGCATTTTAGCCAATGATTGGGCACCGTTTGATCTGATTTGCCATTGAACAAGGCCAACCTTATCGCTCTTCTATGATTTTTCATCCTCTCATGATAGGTGGTCGAGGTTTTCCCTATGTAATGTAAGACACAAGGACATCATGCCATGTAAACCACATGGTCAGTGTACATGTTAACCTATAGTTAATAGTATATTTATGTCCCGTCCTAGGGTGTGTAAAATGAGCTCCCTGTAGCAGGCAGTTCAAACATTTAAAGCAGGATCGCACCTCTAGTGGTTCTAGTCAGTTGTGTGTTCATGAGACGACACATGGTAGCGTCTTCTCAAATAGATTAGTGATCTCATTGACTTTGATGCTAATCTAGGGCATTCGGTTCATGTACGGAACGAAGAAGATCAACGTTAAAATTCCATCACGGAGCGCGTGCCACGGATTATGATATAATGTCAGAAAGGGTGGTTCTTTGATATCCAAGAAGAGGAGAAGGTGGTGTATCGCTGTGTTGAACAACTCTCCATCTGCTCAGTTTATGGCGCCCCTCTGAATGTGTACTCATTCGATGTGTTCCACTGGTTGATGTGATGGATAAAATCTGGGGCATTGCCTGTGGAGAGGATAAGTCGCGAGCCTCTAGAATTTTTTGGAGTCATGTTGTAGAGTGCGACGACTGATGATCTGTGATGTTGATGACGATGAGAGCATCTAGCGTCGGGAGCGTTAATAGTGAGTATCTGGTATATTAGTCGATGCAATAGTGGTCTGCGTCTGTAGATGATATAGATACGTTTAACTGATGTGTTTCGGTACTGCATGTGGATGTCGATTGGAGGAGGGGCCGTCTTAGCTGAATAGTGTGGGTAGCAATACAGATGGCGCTGGCGTTACATGTTAAGAGGGTCGTCATGAGTGATCAGATGAGGAGACTGCTGAGAGGTGGTTGTGCGGGTCCGTGGATCGTGGCAGTGAGGATATTGTAGGTTGAGGAATAGGCAAGTTGACGCGTTGGTTCTTAGGCAAGTGGGACCGGCGGACGAGCGAGATCTAAGCGGCTAGAATGGTTGGTTCGGGACGGCGTCGTGAGGCGGTAATGACTCACGGAGTCTAGAGGGTATGGCGATTATATGCTTAGCCAGGTGGCGTCGGGTATGTCTGTCGGTTCGTCGTGTCTCGATGTTCGGAGACTGTAGCTGGTAGTAAATCTGTGGCGTTCGCTTTAGAGTAATCTCAGTGAATTGTTTCAGTGGTCGGTATTATATTGGCCTGCTGGGAGGCCGAACTGTGTACAGTCACTGTGCTTATGTGAGCTGGGCAAGAGTGTGAGTATAGGTTCGCGCAGTAGAATTGGTGCACGTTGGCGAGAGATGTTGGTGCAGGGCGGTGCGGTGGAGGTATTTTGGTGTGCGGTATTCATGTGATAGTGTCATCATTGTCATCTTCGTGTACTCAATCTGTATCGTGTGTATAGCGCATATGGCGTGATCGCTTACGAGTAGAGATGTGGGCGTGTAGCGGCGTAATGTGCATGTGCGAGCCGAGCGGGATCTACCCCAACACTGTTTACTGGCGTGAGCTCAATCGAGGATACGACCGGTGGATGATGGTGTGTTGTTGCGAGTGCGAAGCTGTGCGCGATGGATGGTCTTATAGCTGAGGATTCATGATTAGGCGGACGAGTACGCCGCTCGAGACGGTTCAGTGAGTATGTGCATGGGATTAGTGTGGCACTATAGGAGTTGTGCTTGGTCAAGGATGTATTGCGATGTGTACGACTGATGATAGTTTAGATGAATCGGGTATTGGAGGTTGGGCGACGATTAGTAGAGTGATTAGCCGGTTATAATGCGGCATGTGAGTCCCTCGATGTCAGCTAGCTGTCTGTAGTGACTGTGGCGCACGTGGTCAGTGATCTCATATTCGTCATTAACGAGGAGATATTCGGCATGACGATCGTCTGCGCGACTGATCATCTCGCAGAGCGACCATGTGAAGCAGGTAGTGCTCAACTTTTGGGAGATCTATAGAGTCAGGGAGTATCTAGTTATGATGCTTGTTGGAAAGTGATTGCTGCGGCTTGCAGAGGTGCACACTCCGACCGGTTATGGCGGCGAGTGAGGCTATGGTGTAGTACGAGCTAGGCGTTGACTGTGTTGCGGCATTGACGCGAAGACGACACTCTGACGATAGATTGTTGACACATGATGCTGAGTGTCGCTTGTTAGCTTATTAGCATATCACGCGGCACGCGGAGCATGCTATGGTAGCGCGTATTGAATTTGGAGAGCGCGTTTAGGAAGGTACTGCTCGCTCGGGAATTACTGTTCGATGTATGCATACGTGATATACTATGTCGGTGATTTCGGACAGATGGTGTTGTGATGCCGCCATTGGAGCGCAGGAGATGATATTTATGATGATAGCGCGTGGGTGTGGTAGCATATGATGGTATAGAGGTATGGTGGATCTGCATCGTATACCCGATGGATTGAGAGGGAATGTCTCGATGGAGTAGAGGGAGGGTAAAGAAATGGAAAATAAAGGACAGTTGCAGGCGGCCTATGTCGTGATAAGGGAAGTGAGGGCAGGTAGAAGTTGAGAGTGGCAATGCTTGTTGGAGTTTCGATGTGGGAGGTTCTAGGGTGCGGCTCGTTTTGAGAGTTCGCGATGTTGGTAAGCTCTGCTGTCGCTTAGGCTGGTCACGCGCACGTGGCGGAGTTTAGAGGATCTCAGTGCAACGAGGTGCGTTAGGAGATCAGGTTGCTAGATGATGCGGCGACGTGTTGGAGTGGACAACTAGCTAGTTAGGGATGAAGTCATATCAAGGAGTGAGGGTCAGAAAAGACTTATGATAGTTGTAGGCGGCGGCGAACATCAGTTTATCAGGGTGCGGGAAAGATGTTTTTACTGCACTGACTACGTAGTGGCCGATATAGAAAACGACATCCTCCAACCGAGACGATCCGAGATGGAGAATGCAGACGATGTGTGGATACATGTCGCCGAGATTAGGGTAGTACGAGCAGAGCGAGACACTGAGTGAGTTTAACAGTTGATGTCGTAGAAGGTTGTAGGACGCGTTTGTGTAGGGGCACTGGTGATGTGGTTGGAGCGGTGGAGTGTTGGGCTGCGGTGCGAGTTTATAAGCTTCAAGGCGAAAGATCTGTGTATATAACGTGCGTTAGTGATAGGTGTGATGTCGAGAGATCTCGCTGGTGTATCTGGGTTCATATATACTGGTGAGATCGAGACGGAGGGGATGGCGGAGGAGGAATGGGCATGGATTCATCTGTTAGTTAGTGGGAATCATATTTAGGGCGCGATTTCGGCATGGGCTTGTCGTGGATGAGGAGTCGTGTGCAGTGTGAGGATGATTCTAGCCTCGGGGTCGTGTGTGGGTATATATGTAGTATGATTTCGAGAGAAGTGGATGCGGCTTATGTTGATCGGTGGTCGTAAAGGTTAGTTTGCGTGGGTGGATTGTCTGTAGGATGTCGGTAGGTTTGTCTGAATGGGATACACGCGGATGGTGTGTGCACGGATAAAATTCTTGATATGTGGTATGTATGCTGATTAGGAGAGGTCATGAGTTCGAGTGTGTGGAGTATTTGAGTCGGGTGCGTGCTAGAGGACGGCGTGTCTGCGGGGTACGTTGTGAGCTTTAGACTTGTGGCAGGCGATATCCTGTACTTGTAGGAGAGATGAATGTGAGCACGTCGAGCATGGAACTGCTGGTCGGATGTTGATGGCTAGTTGACGTAGAGGGATGTCGTGAGCGGGAGTAGGATGGGTGTCGTGATGACGTGCTTATATGTGATGAAGGGGACAGTGTTATCGAGTTGCAGGTGTCAGGGGTGTCTGTGCGTGTTAGATTTCTGAGACTTGCGAGCAGAGACGAGTGAAGACTGCGTTCAGGATTGGCTAGATGTGATAGATAGTCGGTTGTATTGTTGTTGTCGTAGTGATGCGTGTAGTATATGACATTATGTTAGCTGAGTTGGTGGGTATGGGGTCGCGTGAGATTGTTGAAGTCATGAACGCCGTGTGCAGGGAGGTCCTAGGTCGCGTGAGGGTGGAGAGGGGTCAGGGACGTGAATGAAACAGTTGCTTATCGTGCGGAGTGAAAGGGTACGGCTCTATATGAAGATGTGTTGCTGGAGATTAGTTAGTATTTGCGGGGCATGTGGTGGATAAGTAGGTGAAATTGATGTGGTGAGTGGAGCAGATTATATGTAGAGGATTATGGATAGACGTGGTAGCTGGGTAATGGGAGCTCGCAGGGCACTGCTTAGGGCTTAAGGTGAGTCCGGTGAAGGTGGGCGGTAGGTCAGGATGCGCGGCGTGATTAGTAGTTTGACTGGCGTGTACGACAGGGTTTGATGGTCTGGGAGAGAGTTGATAGTACGTGTGAGATAGTAGGATTATGATGTAGATTGGGGGATATTTTTTTATTGGGATGATATATAGTATATAGATTGGAGATAGAGATGTATTGTTCGGGTTGTTGCGTCCTGTTGTGGAGCTGATGTATCGTTATGGCGTTTTGGAAGATTTAGTGTGTCGTGATTGTATTAAGATAGTGAGATAGAGATGATTGATGAGGTGTGCTCATTAGGGATGCCGAGGGAGGTCAGAGTGTGTATGTTGCGGAGCGGATCTGATTTATGGGATGGGAAGTCGAGATTGGTCGTTAGATAGAGAGAGAGCGATAGTATATATATATAAAGTTAAGAAATAGAGAAACGGGTTTGTCTGCGGTCATAACTTGTGTGGATGGTTTTCAGATGACTGGGTAATGGGCGGTGATTTAGAGAATGAGAAGACAGTGCGTAGAGTGTTTGCGGATGGGCGGTCAGCGAGGTATGGCTACGGTCGAGAGGAAGGGTGGAGGTGGTGGTAAGTTGCGGCGACGAGAGTAGCTGGGTCTATCGTATGATGGTTCTGAAGTTGAAGATCGGGGTGGATGAGAGTGGTGTAGTATGTATTGATGATGCGTGGGAGGATGGTAGAATGTGTTGAGGCCGGGATGTTTTTGGTTTAAAGGATAGGCATGTGTTAGTCGCGTGTGTTTTTTGATCTTTTGTGGTTGTATATTATTGATAAGGATATATAATATATATATATATAATTGTTGGTAGCAGTCGGGTTCAGAGAGATGAGTTGTGATGTCGTTGTTGATATGATATTACGTTGTTGAGGGGGGAAATCGTCACGATTTATGTGATGAAAATCACTTTGCTTGGATTTCCTGGCTCAGAGCTTTGATCTGTTTACATCATAGAGAGAGGTGAGTGGTAGCGTAGATCAGAAAGTTGTAGAGTATTCAGCATATAAATATTGAAATCCGTGATTATTCTTGATGACTCTAAGGAACTGTAAGTACAGAACCCCTCGGGACATGTGCTTAGGATGGTGGGAATTAGCATATATCAAATTGTTTCTATAGGTGGGTTTTTTTATACAGTGTGGTGCCTAATACCTCATTATTTCTATAAATTGTTAGATCCAAATAATGGATACTCTGTTGTTCAGATGTCATTGTCAATCTGATCGGGGAGTCAAGTCTGTTTAAGGCCTCACAGAAAGTCAAGAGTTCATCAGTGGTGCCTGAGCAGAGTAACAAGAGGTCATCAATATAAAAAATAACGATGCTACCACCCAAAGGTAGCAACTTATCAGTCTCATACTGCTCCATGAACAAGTTGGCAAAGGAGGGGGCAACATTCGAACTCATGGCGGTCCCTGACACTTGCAAGAAAAAAAAAAGAGTCTTGAAACATGAAATAGTTGTGCGATAATACTGTCAGGATCAGCCCGGGACTTGAACTCTGGTGGTGCTGTTCTGCTCATTGTAGCACTTACCTCATGAGCCACTGGGGGCTCTCGGGACTGGTCCTGAACTATTGAGTGTATTGTTTTCTGTTATCTGCCATTCACAGTCCGTTTTCCACCCACCTCGTTTACCCTCATGTGTTTCCCATTTCCTAATCACCTTCCCTTTATAAACCCCGCCCTGAGCTTTGCTCAGTGCTGAGTCATTGATTGTATCCTGTTTGTTCCTGACCTGCTAATCTGAATCTGAATCTGAATCTGAATCTGAATCTGAATCTGAATCTGAATCTGAATCTGAATCTGAATCTGAATCTGAACCTGAACCTGAACCTGAATCTGAAATCTTGAAAACCTTGTATGTCTTGTTCCTGAAAACCTTGTTACCTTGTTTCCTGAGTGAGTACCTTTGTTCCTGTTGTTCCCCCATTTTTCCCTCACCAGTGTGGATTCCTCGATCAGCCATTTTGCTTGTTCCTGTCTTTTGTGTTTCGGTGTTCCGACTGCAATAAACCTACTATAATTTCATCACCATCATGTCTTTGCCTACAATTACCTATGGCTACACCCCTGGGCGTCCACCATATCCACTCCCCTTGGAGTGGCTATCCTCGGTCACAACGGTTCCTCGTTGTGAACGTTACAGAATGACTCAGCCTAACTACAGGAAGCCTTTGGGAAAGCCCTCCATTGCCTTCTGACTCTGTTGTTAAACTGCAACTCCCTTGGGATGGAGAGGATAAGGCAGAAGACGCCATTCCATTTCACTGATGATGTCTGGCAGGATTTTGTCTCCGATGATGACTGGGAGGATTCAGCCTTCGATGAGGACTGGGAGGATCTAGACTCGGATGAAGATGAACTACAAACTGCTATCTGGCCTGTGTCAGATCGGCCACTTCCAGTGTTTTGGGCCCTTGTCTCCTTTCACAACCTTCTGCTCCTGTGGCAGCTGCCAAACCCAGGTCACCCTCTTTTTCTCTCAGACCTGAACCCCAGTTTATTAGTTTTTCTACAGTTTCCCCAGCACCCTCTCCAGTCTCCAGCTCGTGTGCCGGCTCTTCAGTCACCTGCCTCCTGTGCCGGCTCTTCAGTCACCTGCTCCGGTGCCGGCTCTTCAGTCACCTGCTCCTGTGCCGGCTCTCCAGCCTCCAGCTTGGTGCCGGCTCTCCAGCCTCCAGCTTTGGTGCCGGCTCTCCAGTCTCCAGCTTTGGTGCCGGCTCTCCAGCCTCCAGCTTTGGTGCCGGCTCTCCAGCCTCCAGCTTTGGTGCCGGCTCTCCAGTCTCCAGCTTTGGTGCCGGCTCTCCCAGTCTCCAGCTTTGGTGCCGGCTCTCCAGTCTCCAGCTTTGGTGCCGGCTCTCCAGTCTCCAGCTTTGGTGCCGGCTTCCCAGCCAGCCTCTCTCCTGTGCCGGCTTCCCAGCCAGTCCTCTCTCCTGTGCCGGCTTCCCAGCCAGTCCTTGCTCCTGTGCCGGCTTCCCAGCCAGTCCTTGCTCCTGTGCCGGCTTCCCAGCCAGTCCTTGCTCCTGTGCCGGCTTCCCAGCCAGTCCTTGCTCCTGTGCCGGCTTCCCAGCCAGTCCTTGCTCCTGTGGCCGGCTTCCCAGCCAGTCCTTGCTCCTGTGCCGGGCTTCCCCAGCCAGTCCTTGCTCCTGTGCCGGCTTCCCAGCCAGTCCTTGCTCCTGTGCCGGCTTCCCAGCCAGTCCTTGCTCCTGTGCCGGGCTTCCCAGCCAGTCCTTGCTCCTGTGCCGGCTCCCCGAAAGCTGCCTGTGCCGGCTCCCCGAAAGCTGCCTGTGCCCGTTTACCATGCCAAGGCAGCCGGTTCCAGCCTCCGTGCCTGCAGCCGCAGCCGGTTCCAGCCTCCGTGCCTGCAGCCCAGCCGGGTTCCAGCCTCCGTGCCTGCAGCCCAGCCGGTTCCAGCCTCCGTGCCTGCAGCCCAGCCGGTTCCAGTCTCCGTGCCTGCAGCCCAGACGGTTCCCAGTCTCCGTGCCTGCAGCCCAGACGTTCCAGTCTCCGTGCCTGCAGCCCAGACGGTTTCAGTCTCCGTGCCTGCAGCCCAGACGGTTCCAGTCTCCGTGCTTGCAGCCCAGACGGTTCCAGACTCCGTGCCAGCAGCCCAGCCAGACTCCGTTTCCCGTGCCAGCTCGCAGACGACTGCTTCTTCCCCGAGCCAGTGTCTGTACTGTTTGCCCCCGGGCCTGGGCGCTGTTGCCCCCGGGCCTGGGACCTGTTTGCCCTGGCCCCGGCCTGAGGACCCTCTGTCTGCCGCTGGCCTCGTCCCGGGGCCATGAGAAGGGGACTGTTTGCCCTGCCTCCGGGGCTGAGGACCTGTAGTTGGCCCTGGAGCCGGATCCGGGCCTGAGAGACCTGATTTGCCCATGGCCTCCACGGCCTGAGGAGCCTGTGTTCCCTGGCCATCACGGGCCTGAGGACCTGGTTTTGCCCTGGCTCGGCGCCTGAGGACCTTTGTTAGTTGCCCTTGGCCTCAGCCGGAGCCTGAGGACCTGTTATGCCTGCTGGCCAATTCGCGGCGCCTGAGGACATGTTTTGCCCCGTGGCCAGTCTGGCACGAGAGCCTGAGGACCTAGTTTGAGCCCTGGCCTGCCGGGGCCTGAGGACGTCTGGTATTGCCCCTTGGCCCTCCGTTGGGCCTGGAGGACCTGTTTGACCCTGGCCGGTCCGGCGCCTTGAGGACCTGTCCTCCGCTGGATAGGTGCCCAGCTCGTTCCCTAGCACTGGACCTGGTAGGGCGGTTAATCCTGTCTCTATCAGGTCTATTTGCTGTAGGTGTTGGTATTGCTGTCCTGGCTTGCCTCTTCCTATTCTAACGGGTGCCTGTGCTCCTGGTCCGCCACCTGTGATGGGTGCCTGTGCTCTTGGTCCGCCACCTGTGATGGGTGCCTGTGCTCTTGGTCCGCCACCTGTGATGGGTGCCTGTGCTCCTGGTCCGCCACCTGTGATGGGTGCCTGTGCTCCTGGTCCGCCACCTGTGGATGGGTGCCTGTGCTCCTGGTCCGCCACCTGTGATGGGTGCCTGTGCTCCTGGTCCGCCACCTGTGATGGGTGCCTGTGCTCCTGGTCCGCCCACCTGTGATGGGTGCCTGTGCTCCTGGTCCGCCACCTGTGATGGGTGCCTGTGCTCTTGGTCCGCCACCTGTGATGGGTGCCTGTGCTCTTGGTCCGCCACCTGTGATGGGTGCCTGTGTTCCTGGTCCGCCACCTGTGATGGGTGCCTGTGCTCCTGGTCCGCCACCTGTGATGGGTGCCTGTGCTCCTGGTCCGCCACCTGTGATGGGTGCCTGTATTGATCTTGTCTGTCTTCATGTCCTGGTTTCCGACTCTGGCTGTGATATCTTTGCTCCTAATTCTGCCAATGTTCCTGTTCTGGCTCCTGACCCCAGCAATTTCTTTGTTTTGTTTTTCAATTCTCAAGAAGATCCTGTTCTCGTTTCTGGCGAGGCTTCGGCCCATTTCCCCAGGGTTTGGACTAAAAAGGATGGGGGACCATTTGATCCTGGGATCGCCCGGAGGTCGATCCTCAAGGGGGGGGTAATGTCAGGATCAGCCCGGGACTTGAACTCTGGTGGTGCTGTTCTGCTCATTGTAGCACTTACCTCATGAGCCACTGGGGGCTCTCGGGACTGGTCCTGAACTATTGAGTGTATTGTTTTCTGTTATCTGCCATTCACAGTCCGTTTTCCACCCACCTCGTTTACCCTCATGTGTTTCCCATTTCCTAATCACCTTCCCTTTATAAACCCCGCCCTGAGCTTTGCTCAGTGCTGAGTCATTGATTGTATCCTGTTTGTTCCTGACCTGCTAATCTGAATCTGAACCTGAATCTGAATCTGAACCTGAACCTGAAATCTTGAAAACCTTGTATGTCTTGTTCCTGAAAACCTTGTTACCTTGTTTCCTGAGTGAGTACCTTTGTTCCCGTGTTCCCCATTTTTCCCTCACCATGTGGATTCCTCGATCAGCCATTTTGCTTGTTCCTGTCTTATGTGTTTCGGTGTTCCGACTGCAATAAACCTACTATAATTTCATCACCATCATGTCTTTGCCTACAATTACCTATGGCTACACCCCTGGGCGTCCACCATATCCAATCCCCTTGGAGTGGCTATCCTCGGTCACAACGGTTCCTCGTTGTGAACGTTACAAATACCATGTCCAGCAATGACATCAAAAATTCAACTGTTGGTGTACCCTGGTGGTATTTCTGGATTGCCATTTTGCATGCAGCTATACATTCAGTGTGGGGGATAACTGTGTATAAAGTAGAAACATCCATAGTAACTTATACACAGTACTCTGGTACCCTCACCTCCTTAAGCAAAGACAGTAGATGTTTAGTATCCTTTATATAAGACTCCATCCATTGGACCAAGGGAGGTAGAAAATTATCTAAGTATAGTATAGTATAAGTACTGGCATCGGCCAGTTGTACTAGAATCTCCTTCACTTAATAATCTTTATCTAGCAAAACTATGGCCCCTCCCTTGCCAGCTTGTCTAATTATGATGTCTTTATTGGCCCTCAATGTAGAAATTCTGGTTTCCCCCATTGTAAGCGTATGTTTAGATAAATTTACTATATATATATATATATATATATATATATATATATATATATATATATATATATATATATATATATATATATATATATATATATATATATATATATATATATATATATATACACAGTATATATATATGTAGATAAATGCCGGCAATCACGATTAAACATTCACTGTTGCCCGAGTTCAGTCTACGTAGAATAATAATAAAGAGTTGATAGAAGGTAGTATATATATATTAATAGAACTGGAAGCCAGGTAATATGCAGTGATCTTTCTAATATATGTTTAAATATAATAATTGTACAACAATCTATTAATTTATATATATCGAGGTTATGTCAAAAGTCAATTGGCTTTCCAGTATTAGCAAATACAATAGGCTATAGGAAAAATCTATTAGTGGTACTCACTTGTAGTCATTAAAGTCCCTAAATTCATATGGATGTCTAAGTGAATCTCCGACATCATATCTTAATTCATCACAGGTATAGGTACTATAACTGGCATAAATTAATGAGCAGTAGCACTATATATGTAAATCAAAATCTGCTAAATGGAGACACTGCACAATTTCTCTATGTCAAGGTATTCATAGAATAAAATATGTTAGAAACTTTCCAGTAACGTGTAGATCCTAATAAATTTTTCTATTTCCCCATCCTAATGTTATGGCATTTAAATCTCAATGCAAATGGACTTAGCTATTCTAAGCCATTTTCTTTTCAAATGTAATGGATAAATTGCTATCGGAATTGCGCCTCATTCATGATGAATGCAGCGTTCTGTGTATTTAATTTAACCAAATTACAGGTGGGAAGCAAGTTCTCTTGTTGAAAGAAAGGGCATATTTAATTTCACCCTGTGAACACTGCTAGTTTCAAGTGTTGTTCTAAGTTAGGTTCACTAGTTCAGAAAAAAATGTAATAATAAAATCCCCTTACATGAGACCTTAAGAGTAATAACAGAATGAGAAATGTATGTGCTCTGTATTGGTCTTGCTGAATTCAAAGAAATCCATTACGTTATTTACAGAGATAAAATGCTTTATGTGCTATAATGTATAATTATATCTGTCTTCATTACACAAAAATATAAATATTTTAAACATCAGCTGGAAAAATATTGTAATAGAGACAAAATTATAGGCCACCTTTACTTCTGAATAAATACCACCATTGTAAACACTGAATGTGGGCAAAAAAGGCCGGTCATCGATCTCCAGATTGCTCTGTGCTTCAGGGAAAGGAATAATGTGAATGGGCGAATTTGCCCCGTTTCGCTGAAAAATTTGCGAAATGGCGCTGGCGTCTCGTTTTTAATGCCGGCGTCCGTTTTTGGACGCTGGTGAATTTTCACTGCAGTTTCGCTAATTTATACGCCGTGGCGAATCGCCAAATAAATTCGCCCATCACTAATCCTCACTGCTTGTTTTATGAGATACAGCTTGCAGTAGCATCATGCAAATGAAAGGATAGCAGGTAGATATTTGGGTATGAGTTTGGTGCCAAAGGCCAGTTACAGAGAAAAAACTTCCAGGACTCAAATTCATCAGCCAATGTGAATCTCTTTAAATACATTTAAGTTTGAGGTGTTAGTAGCATATTTTGGCCAAAATATTTAAGCTCTCATGCCATGTCAAGAATCCTCATTTAACATGAGTGCTCTTTTTGTACAACCATGTTTCCAGGGAAAGTTCACTTAGAAATGACAAATTGGGTTTCTTGGTTTTTCCGCACCTTCTAACCACCCATCACCACTGTTTAGAAGTCCTTTAATCTTAGACGTGCAGACAGCTCTTAAAAATTAACATGAATATGTACCAGAAAGAAAGGAACTGCAAAGAAGAGCTAACAAGGTCGCACAGCCTTGTTAATAAATATAATTATATTGTGTATGTAACTTGGAAACCATGAAAGGAATAATTAATGACTTAAATTTTTTTTTGATGAGTGCAAATAAATTCATTCAAAATAAATTCATTGTGTCCACACTTTGATGTGTTGTCATTATTATATCTTGTGATTAACAATTAAGAGTTAATAAAGTGCAATAGTGTAAGGGGTGCCAATTACGTAAGCAACAGTTCGCATTCCACTAGTCTGTAGAAGAAGGAATCACTCAATAAAACATAACATTTAATAATTCATTTAAAATCAAAAGAGGGAATTAATGAAATATAAACACTTAAAAATATGATGTGTCTTGATCTGGTTTCACAGTTGTAAGGATTGCAGTATATCTGAGTAATGAAAATACTGGTCCCACCTAGATCATTACATCAGCCTATATGCCCTCTAATAGTAGTATGAGTTGGGGTGGGGAGCAGGAGGGTGTCTATAGTAAAAGAAATTAGGTAGCTCCCATTGTGGGAAAAACAACGGACAAACCAACACCTTGTATGCTGGACCTTGAAGTATCGCACAAGTGTTAATTCCAAAATGGTGTGCAAGGAGAGTAAACTGACACTTTGTCCTCTCAGAGGCACCTAAGTAGGTATGACCTATTCCCTATGTCTTGTGTTAAAGCAACTTAGAAATGACTCTATGCAAACTTCTAATATGATATCTATGTGCTACAAAATTCTTTATCAGACTATAAAATTTGAGGATGTTTTATTTTCCACTGGTAATTCAGCCAGATTTACAGTTTATTGACTGCTGTAATATGCCTAATAACTGAAACAGTGTACTTTGTGCTTGAATAATTCACAGCCCACGTGACAGACTAAGCAGCTATATATTTTCAGTGCCTGGGGAGTATCAGGGCAAAGTTCTAGAACCCTGTGTTTCCCAGGGAGGGGCTTAAAAAATAACTCATGACCGAATGCTATAATTGTTCACATTTGTGGTGATAATTAGCATGGTTTGCATTTGCAAAAAGTCATCGATGTACCATAACACTTCAACAGCCATTTAACAATTTAATTTAAATATTTAATAAATATACATATTTATTGATGCTTTTTATGAGGGTAAAATAAATATATATATATAAAGAGGAACGATGTTTTACAATTTTTTTTAGTAAATAGTCTACTGTTGTAGCAAATAAACTCACAATGGTCATTTGAAATGTTATTGAAATGTTGTTCTAAATGTGTCAATTCTAAAGAGTATTGAAAGCATGGAATTTTAGTTTCAGAGATAAGGGACTTGAATGGAAATGGTGTTTGGATAATAAGGCAGCTTTGACTTGGGGGGGATCATGAGCCTATATTTTGGTGAGCACAGAACCAGTAGCTAAATACTCTGGGGATTCAGTTTGAGATAAAATTAGAGGTAAATGAGAGAAAGTTTGACTAAGATAAATATTGATAAACTCTTGATAAATATTGATAAATACTTGCCTCCCTCTAGCTTTAGTGCCTAGATGGAGGCAAGTGGTTAATGGTATAAGCCTTGTAATTGAATTGTAGATATTTGAGAGTGAGAGTAAATAAGAATTTGACTGAAACAAAAACAGGTTGTGAACCTTAATTAGCCCTGAAGCAGTTTATAGAGCCCTAAAATAGAGAAGGAAGAGAAGAAAGTAGAGTCTACTGACTGAATGGCAGTGATTATATTATATATATTTTACAGTTGTTGAAAGAATAGCATTTAGAAAATGGGAGCAAATCAGCTGTAAAAATGTTGTAAATCAGCTTACATTTAGCAGATTGCTAAAATCAGAATGTTATGAATTTGCTGACCACAGTTTTACACAACATTGTATTGTGGAGATATTTTTTTAAAAAGATAACACTCCAAAAAGTGGGGAAGGTATCAACTTCAGAACTGAAATACTGTATGTTTGGTGAACATTTCAGCATTTATCATTATACATTTATGGATAGGTTGAGTATCTGGAAATCTAGTATCCAGTAACCTGTAAGTTCGGGATGTTTATTGCCAATACAGTCCATTTAAAACACATTATTAATTTATTTCATTGTAGTAATACAACAGTGCATTGTACTTGATCAAAACGAAGCCACATAAACCCACACTGATGATATTTTAGTAGACTTGAGGTATGGAGATCCAAATTAGGGAAAAAAACATTTTCCAAAAAAATCCAGGTCCCACGCATTCTAGATAATAAAACCTATACTTGTAATACAGTTCTAGATAATTCTAGGAAAGTACATTTTGAATGTGGATCAGCCTACATTTTTCTATAGTCCTTATCTCTAGCCATCTGCGTTGTATATTTTGTCAAATTGCAGTTCAGATGAACAGATGAATAGAAATATCAATACCAATAATATGATTACATCATTATTTTAAAGGTATAAGTTTTTCACATGACAGTTTTTCGCCTTTTCAAATATTTTCTAAAAGTATCTAGACCTAGTTCTATTAAAAAGTGACAATATTTATCAGTTAGGAGATTGTGTTAATTGTGATTGTCCTTTCCTGATTTCTGTTTTTGAATTATAGTGTATGTGCATGGCTACTATGGGAAAGCTCTGTCACGTCCAATTCTTCAGAACTAAAAGCTTAGCCTTACGTTAAAGTGGACCTGTCACCCAGACATAAAAGCTGTATAATAAATGTCCTTTTCAAATTAAACATGAAACCCAAATTATTTTTTTATTTAATCATTCATAACTGTTGTAAACTCATTTAAAAATCTCAGCTGTCAATCAAATATTGCCTGCCCCTCCTCTATAACTTAGGCATAGAGGCGGGGCAGGCAATTACTTTCACTTTCCATTCAGAACTTCCTAGATGAAACAAAGTCTCACCCTGGTAGTCTAGTGGGGGGACGGCAGGGACGCCTGCCGCCCCCTCGGCGGGGACGCCCGCTGCGCCGCTCCTCTTCTTGCGCCGGCTCCTTCTTAGTGCGCGCGCGCAATTCCAGGTTTAAAGGTAACGACGTCAGCGCGCAATGGCGCCAAATTTAAAAGTATTAAAGGGGCATTCCCACTGTTTGTCATTGCCCGTGATAGGATTGTATTCCTGGTGCTCCTGAGCCTTGTGCTATTTGTATGCTTTCTTCTGAACCTGTTTGATTCCTGTTGTCACCCCTGCCTGGCTATTTGACTATTCTGACTTCTGGATCTTGACCTTTGCCTGCTTATGACTACTCTTCTGTTTAACCCCTTGATTGATCACCCGGTTTCGACCCTTTGCCTGTTTGACGATCCTTGCTATCTGCCTGCCTCGACCCAGCCTGCCTGACTACGATTCTGCCTGATCCTTTGTACCGTGACCTTCGAGCCAAAAAGACTTTGCTAACAGCCGTGCCCCTTTGCCAGCCAGAACATCTCGCCTTGCACCCCTCGTTAAGTCCAGGTGGCACCCAAGTAAGCTGAGGGCTCCTCCCGAAGCCCAACGGTGGTCACACTACTGGTGAAGCCGAGCCGAGACCAGGGTACTTGGCACTTGTTCTGGTATCGGGTGCCGGTCGTGACACTAGATGTAACTGCCCTCCTCACATTTCCCCCATTCTCTTCACCATTTAATTGTGTAACCAGTGCATGGGGATGGACATTAGGTCCCCTGTTCTGGTGCACAAACAAAATGTTGAGATGATGCAAGACTTGTTTTAATAACAGTGTCCACAAAATGGCTCCTGCCTGCTTGCTATAATTATTAATTCCTAGACAGAAGGAATCAAGATTAAAATATTTCTTACAGTGTAATTAAAGTTCATTTTGCTTGACTAACATGCTAAAATAGGATTTGGAATTTATTTTTGGGTGACGGGTCCCCTTTAAGTTTCAAAGCTTTTGTTAAACCCAGCACACCATTACAAATTTTTCATTGCAAAAGAAGGCTGTTCCCACTCAATTAGTTCAAACAGTATATTCATGAAACATTTATTCATGTATTTTGGACATAGTTCTTCACTAGGAGGGAAAAGATGTTCCCTGCCTTTTAAGCTTATCCTTACTGACAGAAAAACAAAGTTTTGTTTCTAACCTTTGAAGCACCCTCCTAAAAATAAGTTGGTTATTATGTATCAAGTGTGACATTTAATGAATTTCAAATGATGCCTAATTATAATACTATGTACGTTCTTTTTATGGAAACATTTGACAAGCAAGCGATAAAACCTCAGCCTCTGTCCTTTAGGCAAATAAAAAGCAGGATCATTTAGTCAGTCTCTTTTAACCTCTAATGAATAAGCACACTAGATTTATTCCACATCTCACTACTGCTATCAAAAAATCAGTGTGCCCTCTGGAAATGCGATGACATGGATATGAAAATTTTAAATGAATGGTAACTTCTTCATCAATGGTATCAACTGGGGTTAGAAAATGGAATAAATTACAGAGCATTTTTGGAAGTAGTCATCAATAAACAGGTCTTTGTTTGCACATAGCATGATAAGAATTTACGTGATAAAAACTGTGACATTCCTTCTCTTGACCTATTGATCACCACAAACTGCAGCACCTTGTGTCAAAGATTGAATCTTAGTGAGTCAAATTGATTCACAGCTGACTTACAGTGCTGTGAAGTGCTAAAAAAAACACATGCACGTTCATATTCTGAATTATTCTAGTACATTCACAGCTTACTATTTGTGATGATTCTTCCTGTCTCTTTGGAATGCAACGGCCAGAGGTTGCAGACTCAAATTTAACTTAAAGGGATTCTGTCATGATTTTTATGATGTCATTTTTATTTCTAAATTAAACTGTTTACACTGCAGATTATTTACTCTACTATATAAAATTTTATTACTGAACCAAGTGTATTTTTTTAGTTGTAACATTGCTGTGTAGGCAGCCATCTCAGTTAATTTTGCCTGATCCTGTACTTTCAGAAGGAGCACAGTCTATTGTTTCTCCAACTCAATGTGGGTCTTAAATTTCTACTACTAAGTGCTATTCTCATATCTACCAGCGAAATAAAGTTATATTTGTAAAGTTACAATTTGGAAAATCTAAGCAAGCATTTTGTCAAAGTGAGTGACAAGTGTATACTTTGTGGTGATGTCACCAGATTGCACGTCATCTTACATCTTGTTTCCCCTTGGTATAGCATTACACTTCAGTATCATTAATATTTATACTATAATCAGCCAATGGTTCTGAGCTTTTACAGGCATAGTTTTGAACAGGCTTCTAACAGTGACTATTTCATTTAGTACATAACACCATATTTGTTGACACTGAGGTTTCACCTTGACTAATATGATGCTTGTCAGCAATGCTTCTCCTTGTAGCAGTCAACAGGATGCTCATGCTTTTGTATTTCTTTTGTAAACTACCATACAATTGTAGCTATTTGGATTTTATATTTGTTTCATTCTAATCATAATTGGTACTCCTCAATGTCACACTTTATGTTTAACCTGATTTTACAGTTTTTAAAATTTACAAAACAGTTGTAGCAGAAAGAAGCCCTTTCACTGCTGTATTGATAAGAATAACCTTGGATGCAGTGATTGCTTTGATGTTTGTAATGCACGGGTATCTTTGATTGTAGCATTCCCAGTTTAGTTATCATTATCCATCAGAGAGAAAAAAGATAAGCGCTGCATAAAGTTGACTTCTAGCCAGAGTCATTAAGGCTGAAAATAAAGAAAACAGTTCTTCAGCAGTAACGACTATAATAATTATATGTGCTTTGCTGCCATTGTTTTATCATTGTGATCAGATCTTCAAAGTCTCTTGCTCCTAAGTGTGTCAGTCTGTGCTGGTACTGATATAGTCTACTCTAGCTAACAATACACAGACTTAAATATGATCTCAGATAAGAAGAGAACACCTGCAGATGAAGATAAATAGAAAATGAAAGCTCTAATTCACATGAAGGTAAGAGCTTTTGATGTATGGTTAACAAAGCAAACTCATAAAATAAATAATATTTGATGCCCAACAAATTTGTACTTATGGAAACATAAAAACATAAGTCGTTTGGATATTTTATTAGTAATAGTGAATATATTAATATCTGCAAAAAGCCCCCAAGTGCCTAAGAATCCTCGTAAAGCAACATAGAGTAAGCAAGTCACATGATGCCCAGTTAAACACATATCCTATCAGTTTTTATTACAGCAACAAACAAACTATGTTCAATAGTCAAAAGAATATACAGTATTAGGGACTTCTTATGTTGTTTTAATAAAAATGTGTATATATAATGTGTAAAATGTATCCCTAGTGGAACAAACCCATTGATGTGAGCATGTGTATTAAGGAGTGCTTTCTATGGTTCTTGAAAATAAATAAATAAATAAATAAATATATATATATATATATATATATATATATATATATATATATATATATATATATATATATATAAATATAAATATATATATAAATAAAATATAGACTTTCAGCTTTAATTCAATGGGTTGAACAAAGAGATTGCATAAACATGTGAAGAACTAAAGCTTTTTTAACACAATCACTTCATTTCAATAGCTCAAAAACAACATGCGGTCAAAGGAGCTCTCCATGCAGATGAAACAAGCCATCCTTAAGCTGCAAAATCAGAGAAAAAAAAAAATATCAGAGAAATTGCTACAATATTAGGAGGGGCAAAATCTACAGTTTGGTACATCCTGAGAAAGAAAGCACTGGTGAACTCAGCAACTCAACTCCTGGACGTGCACAGAAGACAACAGTGGTGGATGATCGCAGAATCATTTCCATGGTGAAGAGAAACCCCTTCACAACAGCCAAACAAGTGAACAACACTCTCCAGGAGCAGGGGCGATCCTGGCCCATCCGCCGCCTGAGGCAGCAGCAGTTGCTCCTGCCCCCCCTCCCCTGGAAATTCCTTAAAGTACCAGGAGCAGCATTTTTTGCTGCCCCTGGTGCCTAGTGGGGCGCTGCCGTCTGAGGCGACAGTCTCAACTTGCCTCATTGGCGAAGCACCCCTGTCCAGGAGGTAGGTGTATCGATATCCAATAAAGAGAAGACTGCATGTAAATACAGAGGTTGCACTGCAAGGTGCAAGCCATAGAAGAATAGAAAGGCTAGATTGGACTTTGCTAAAAAAAACATCTTAAAAGCCACCACAGTTCTGGAAAAACATTCTATGGACAGATGAAACCAAGATCAACCTCTACCAGAATGATGGCAAGAAAAATGTATGGAGAAGGTGTACAGATCATGATCCAAAGCATACCACATCTCTATAAAACATGGTGGAGGCAGTGTGATGGCTTGGGTGTGCATGGCTGCCAGTGGCACTGGGACACTAATGTTTATCCATGATGTGACACAGGACAGAAGCAGCCGAATGAATTCTGAGGTGTTCAGAGATACCGTCTGCTCAAATGCAGCTAAATGCAGTCAAACTGATTGGGAGGTGTTTCATAATACAGATGGATAATGCAAAACATACAGCCAAAGCAACCCAGGAGTTTATTAAAGCAAAGAAGTGGAATATTCTTAAATGGCCAAGTCAGTCACCTGATCTGAACCCAATTGAGCATGCATTTCACTTATTGAAGACTAAACTTCGAACAGAAAGGCCCACAAACAAACAGCAACTGAAAGCCGCTGCAGTAAAGGCCTGGCAGAGAATTAAAAAAGAGGAAACCCAGAATCTGGTGATGTCCATGAGTTCAAGACTTCAGGCTGTCATTGCCAGCAAAGGGGTTTCAACCAAGTATTAGAAATGAACATTTTATTTTCAGTTTTTTAATTTGTCCAATTACTTGTGAACCCCTGAAATTAAGTGATTGTGTTAAAAAAAGTTTTTAGTTTGTCACATTTTTATTCAATCTTTTTGTTCAACCCACTGAATTAAAGCTGAAGATCTGCAGTTCAACTGCATCTGAGTTGTTTCATTTAAAATTAATTGTGGTAATGTACAGAATTAGAAAAAAGTTGTCTCTTGCTGCACAGGGTTTCTAGGAAAAGGTCCTTGTTTAAGATGTGATTTAGTTTGGCTCAAGTCATTTTATAACACTCTGCATAGAGTAAAGCCATGTTTCCTGTGAACAGGAATAAATGAACGCAGAGGTGCAAAAATGCTATTTTTGTTGTAAAACAAATATACTGACTGTTTATCTCCTAGAAGGCTTTTTATTTGTTACTATCTTAACCAGATATGTAGCAAAGGGAGATAAGTGATTGTTGTAGGAGGCATGAATTAAGTGTATTGTTTCCTACAGGAACATACATTACTTGTCCCTTATAAAACAATTCAACCTGTGTCTAGCAAAATAGAAAAAGAGGCAACTAATCTCCTCATGTGACATAAACTTATGGCCTTTGCACGCAAGGGTTTTTGACTGCTTCAGTTCTTTCATGAAAAGACTGCTTCAATCAAAATGTCCTTCTTACCTTGAAGTCATTTCCTTTCATGAATGAAAAATGTGCTTCCCCTCGTAAGCAAGCATTCCTGCCAGCCTCTGGAGAGCATGTTCCATACATCTGATTGTGAAACTAGTGCAGAAGGACTGTCCGAGTTTTCTCTGATAGCATTGCAATGGTGAATATAGCTTTTGTGCTATAGGCCTTTGATAGAATGTTGGTTCTTATTAACATTTGTGTTTGTTTGCATTATGTATCATAACAAATCTCACTGATTTAAGAACCACAATTCTAATTTTTTTACATTTGTCTTGAGCAATACCTTGGGTTTAGGCTTTCTCTTTTCCCACAAGCATTAGGGGCAGATTTATCAAGGGATGAAGTGAATTCGAGGGAATTTGGATACTTCGACCATCGAATAGGATACTACGACTTCGAATTTACTTCCAATTCGAATATTCGATAATCAAAATACTGTCTCTTTAAAATAACTTCGACTTCAATTGTTCGCCAAATTAAACCTGCCGAAGTGCTATGTTATGTGGGGACCTTCTAATGCATTTTTCTACGTTTTTTGCAGTCGAAGTAAAATCGTTCGATCGATCGCTGAAATCATTCGATCAAAACGATTTTACTTCAACCTCAAAACTGTCAAATTCGGTAAAAAAAAACGTTGACTTCGATATTCGAAGTCGAAGTATAGCCATTCGATGGTCGAATTTAGAAGTATATTTCATTTCGAAATTCAACCTTTGATAAATCTGCCCCTAAGTGTATTTAGCAATGCTTTTTATTCAAAAGTAAAAAAAGAGAATAAGGAGGGGGTTGTTGGAGCAATGAGATATGCTTTCCATTCAAGGAGAAATTAAAACACTGATTTAACAACAGATACTCTAATAAAAAATATATTTAATACAACAAAAAATGTGGAACAAAAGAATAGTCTTTTATTCTTGCTCTGAAAGCAGATGACTTATAAAGATTAACTTTATGAAAGCATACACAAATCAAAAGTAAATCAGTTACCGGTATGTTGGTTCTATATTTCTATCCAATTCTTTATTAACCCTTTGGAGCAAATTTCTAAAAATGTATGTAATGCACAAATCATTCTCACTTGAATGCTACTTTACACAGTGTAGAATCACACATATTTCAAAGCTGTGTGAAAATAACATTGAGTGTTGCAGATTGTTGTACTTTTAATGCCAGAAATTCTGTTTTGCCTGAATTTATCTAATTTGCTTTAATAGGTTATGCCAGCCTAAGGTACTGTAAAATAATATCATAAGTTTTAGAGTAAAAAAATAGGCAGCTTTCTATATAGAACTTGGTAAAGATGACCACAGAGCTTTGCTAATAGGCCATGTATTTTACCAAAAAAAACACCTTTTTTACATAAAATATTTTATTCACCTTTAGAAATATGGACCTTTCAGTTACAGAGGGTCATGTGTAATGTTTTATGTGTGAAATAGATAGAGTGGCACATATGCATCATTGGTTCTCTACATTTGTATACACAGATCATTTATGAAAAAGCAATACACATACTGATGAAGTCATTTAAAAACAAACCTCCATACGAATTTTAGTACATGTATCCTGTCCAGTTGATCCTGACTAATATCACTGCAAATATGAATATTGGTTGTTCAATCAATTGGACAGGCTTGACAAATCCATCTACTGATTCACCATGTCAGCCAGAGCATAACAAGGAAGTGAATATGAACTGTATCTCCTCTTAGTTTCCTGCTGTTCCAGTCGTTCTGGCTGTCAGCCTGAATGAACAGAATATTAGAAAGGTGCTCATACCTTGTACGGTCTTGCGTATGTTATCCATACATTTGGTCAACTACATTTGGTCAACTACATGTATGACCATCTTTAGCGTGTCTGTGTACTGTACTACTATGTTCAAAGACTGGCCTTATTTTCCATTGAGTTATGAAAATAATGAAAAATAATTTTCCGTGTATTTTTTTCCTAACTTGTGAAAACAATACAGAAACAGCAAGGCACAAAAAGTTGAAAAATAGACACAACATGTTTTCTGCTTGAATGTGCCATATGGTATTAGAGAATTAGAGGTATTAGAGAATCAAATTAAAGGTATAAATACCTACATACTGTATGAGGAACAGCTGTAGAACCAAGAAGTAAATCTCATTTGTTTTCACAATAATGTGAAGCAAATATAATTTTGCTGTAAAATAATATGGAAATTGAGCAGCATCAAGATTCAGTCTCATTTTGCAGCGGCCTCAAAAAAATATACCTAATTCCCATGGTAATTTAAATGTAATCTCTAGACTTCTGGGCAACACCATATGGAGGGCCACATTTGAAATGTCTTACAAAAGGCCTTTTTAATGTGCTCACAAAATATAATATTATATATATCAAGCAAGGACAGCACTCCGCTTCAACACTAGCCTTGGGTGCACAGTAAATATTCCAAAATTATACTAGCAACACTGAGATTTCTTCTGTACATGCACTTTTTAAAACATCTATTTTGATTTTCCACAAGAAATCTCAGTGTTGCCTGCATCTGAGTACTAGCCCATGGCTTAAGAATTCCTGTTATAGAGACTGATCTCTGACACAACATGTTATCTCATCATCATCATAGTTTACGGTTTATTTTAACAGTAAGGTTTGGAACTTGAAATAAGTTTGTCATGTATTGTTGTATTTGTTTTATGTCCTCTGGATTTATTTGGTGTTTAATTGTTGAAGGACTGTATTGGCTTATAATTCAGTGAGTTAAACTGCAGTGTCAACAGCCAAGATCTCTGTCCCTACAAAAGGGACTCCTGGGAATTCATAATGGCTTGTATGCAGTAAACCTGGACTTGTTAATTTATCTGTGATTATGTGTCTGTTTTTATTGAGTTTTTTAGGTTATAGAGGTAAATATTTAGTTCAGTATAAGTCTCCTTTGCCCTTGTTAAAATATTTTGACTGCTTTTATCTATACATTTTGCATTATTCTGTGAACAATAAGTGGTTTGTGCACATATGTACACATGAAAGGGTTCCTGTCTGTCCTTTCTGTTGACAGTTCATTTTCAGAAGTGTTCCCTGTAGGAGCAGCATTGTCTAAGGAGAAAAATGGGAAAAGGTTTTATACGCTTGCAGTAATTTTTCCTTGGTCAATTGGATGTGTGTTGTCACAATTTAAAGCCATCTTGTAGTTGGGCGAAACAATATCACAGATCAAGATTCTTTTTTTTTTTTTACCCACTAGAGATTTGTACAATTTAAGTGCACAGGACATATATTCTATAAAAATCCTGGGAATTCTGTGGTTCCAGATTTGCAAATAGAAATTGTAACAATAACTAATAAAAAAGGCTCCAGAAATTATATTTGTATGACAATGTTAGCACTGTCTGCTAAGTTGCATTTGTAAGCTTTAAAATAAAACAAAAGCATTTTGCTAAAAAAAAGTATAATCTCCTCCCCAAGGCATAAAACTCAGTGAATTTGCCAAACTAATGAGCTCTAATATGTTCTTGATTACAGTTACTTCTTTTTTTAGAGAGTAATGATATAGAAGCAGGAAAACATAATATATAGCTGCAGTATTCACTAGATTAAACATCTCATTGGATCTCATTGACTCCTTTCTACCTCCAGTGAGCTCTGATGTACATCTGGACCCAGTTTAGCTTGCAGCAGCTTGAGATATAGAATTAGCATATTGTTTCTCTGGGAATGTCCTTGAATGTGCTTGAGTAGCTGTCTTCTATTAGACGTGAGCTGCATTTGCAAAGAGAGAGGAAGTGTGTGTGTGTTTCAGGCACTGTGAATAAATCCTGTGTGGATGTACCTTCTTTTAAGGCTCAGAAAAGCTCAACAGAAATGTCAGAAGCATTGTTCAGTGATTAATGAACATCAAGTACTGGACTGGGGTTTGCACTGTGGGATCAGGAGCTTGGCTTCATACTTACACGGAGTTCTATTTGGCAGCAGGTGAGGACTTAATCTTCAGCCTCAAGAGCATATACAGTGTATATATATATATATATATATATATATATATATATATATATATATATATATATATATATATATATATATACATATATATGCATGCTCTGATAAGCTATTGGATTTTATATTGAGCAATTTTTGTGTTTGATTACATGTAAGATTACTTTCATTCAGCATTTTTCACTTCTCTACTGTGAAAATGTCTGTGCTTGTCAGTAATGTACTGGCCTTAGTGTATCTGTTTATGGTAATCAAGTCAGCCATAGGAGGCTGGGGAACAGACAGCATGCTAATAAAGTAATACATTTGCCCTTTGAAAAATGAGTATATCAAAATATAACAGTGCACAAATCTTCAAACCATAAATTGAATGTGTGGAAAAAGATTAACATTTTTGTAAAAAATTATATTTACAATTTAAACCACATCTACAGTATCTATATATTTATCTATCTATCAATCTATCTAGCTATATTTGAAATCTGAACTCATGGGTCTTACTTGATTAATTTAATACAAAACCAACTTTTCAGCTGTTACACCAACCATGGGACAGCCAAAACATTGAGTTTGCATTAAATTCATCTTTAGACTAAGTTAAGACCTGTGAGTACTGATGTCCTTCAATATATATATATATAAATATACACACACACACACATACTGGAAAAAGGCAAGCCCACACAGGTCTTAAAGGAATAGTTCAGTGTGAAAATAAAAACTGTGTAAATAAATAGGCTGTGCAAAATAAAAAATGTTTCTAATATAGTTAGTTAGCCAAATATGTAATATATAAAGGCTGGAGTGAACAGATGTCTAATAAAACAGCCAGAATCCAACTTCCTGCTTTTCAGCTCTATAACTCTGAGTTAGTCAGCGACTTGAAGGGGGGCCACATGGTACATTTCTGTTCAGTGAGTTTGTAATTGATCCTCAGCATTCAGCTCAGATTCAAAAGCAACAGAAATGACCCATGTGGCCCCCCCTCAAGTCTCTGATTGGTTACTGCCTGGTAGCCAGGGTAACCAGTCAGTGTAAACCAAGAGAGCTAAAAAGCAGGAAGTAGTGTATAGACTGACTGGTTATACATCAAATCACTCCAGCCTTTATACATTACATTTTTGGCTAACTAACTATATCAGAACCCTTTTTCATTTTGCACAGCCTATCTATTTACCCAGTTTTTATTTTTACACTGTACAATTCCTTTAAGATTTAAGTCTTATAATTTATTGAAAATAATTTCTCAAAGTCATTTGTTGAAGGCTATAGGATTAGCCGAAACGTCAGTTAATTATTATAAATTTCACCATTTTTTAAGACCTGTGAGTGCTCGCCTTTTTCCATGATATCTAACCCATTTGCTGATAGCACCCAGGCACCAAACACTCTCCATACGAGTAGTGCCGGCCCAACCCGGACGCTATATATATATATATATATATATATATATATATATATATATAAGAGGGAGCGAGATTGAGAGAAAGAAAGAGGTGTATAAAAAAATGAATTAAAGTGAGGAATAATCACCAAACAGAACAATCTTAAAGTGAGTTCAAAGTTAGGAATAATTAACACTCTCTTGTAAACAAAAATCTATTGGATTTAAAATGGTGTTATCTGCTCAAAATTACTAGTATCATTTTGCTAGTGGTTTGTGCTTTCTGTTCTTATAATTCAAAACTCATTCACTCATTCTTTTAGATCCAAAAAAATGATCCAGCAAATCATGTAGCAAGTCTCTTGAAGGTTTCTTCTCAGA